>NW_023416307.1:2768214-3379285 GCF_014176215.1 Rousettus aegyptiacus
TCCACTTGCCTCATTCGAGTTGGACTTTATTGTGTGTGCAACCTTACATTGTATGTTAAACACACACTGAGTGAACTGCTCTGTGGCAATTGCCATCAGGGCTAGGTATAGAATAAAGACTATTTTGCACAGGTGACAGCGTGGGCTGGTAAATATGAAAGCAACATCTAAAGGGGACAGTTACCGTCCCCACGTCACTGCAACCAGAACGACCCTGCCTTCTTTTCCAAGCCCAGCTGATTCATTTACCTGGCAATGTGTTACCTGCTGGCCCACATTAACTCACCTCTTCTCATTCTGTCTTATTGTTGTTGTCAATTCCGAATCAACCAAACAGGGACCCTATGTCCATCAGACGGCGAAACACAATATTTTACACACGGTAGACTAAATTCGAGTCCAAGCTCCAAGAATTACATTTATGTTATGTTTTATTTTTAAGTGCCTCTGTAATTATTTTATTTATGTATTATTTTGTATTATTTATGCAACCCCTTTTATTTTTTCTGGCTTCATGGAGATATAATTGACATACATCACTGTGTAAGTTTAAGGCGTACAGCACGATGGTTTGAATTATATGTATTGTGAGACGATGACCCTGATAGGTTCAGCTAACATCCACCTTCTCATGTGGATACTAGAAAAGGGGGGATGGGGGGCAGGGGAGGAAGAAGAAAAGGAAAAAGGAAAAAAAAATCTTGCGATGAGAACTGTCGAGATTTACTTTCTAAGCGATGTTTCTGTATATCATACAAAGGCCACGTTTAGAATATTTAAAATAGAACAGTACACAAAATGCTATCATCTCTCTGAATAATTTTAATGACCAATTGGGTAAGACAAAAGTAGGGGTATTATTATGCTGTAACTCTCTCATTTGTTACTTTCTGAATCACTTCTCTGTGAATTCATTTCGTTTCTATCTCTGATAACCACAAAGAAAAATGTCACTAAAATGCTGATTCTGCATGAATACCCTTATTCTCCACATGACAGGAGAGTCTAGGAGAATTTTCAGGACTCCTCTTAGATATGTAGTCTTAGCAGAACTAGGGAAACAAGTGGGTTTTTTACTTTGGGATGTTTCCCTTTGCAAAATTGTAACTTTTTTGCCAGATATTCTAGTTAGTGTGGAAAAACTGAGCAATTCAAATTGGCCAAATTATGTAAAGGGAAAGATCTCAGCCAAGTTGTCACAAAGGGCTTCATGCTGAAGACGTATTGCCACTATAGAAAGAGGGTGTTGGGCACCCCGTCGATTTCTTCTTGCTTTAACCTGCCGGAGAAGCTGCAAGGGGACCCCGTGCTACACAAATTCATTAAACAAAAGAATGGCACCACAATTCACAATAGCCAGGAAATGGAAGCAACCGAAATGCCCATCAACAGAGCATTGGATAAAGAAATTATGGTTCATATATACAATGGAATATTACGCAGCCATTAAAAAAATGAAATCCTACCATTTACAACAACATGGATGAACCTAGAGGCCAGTATGCTGAGTGAAATAAGTCAGAGAAAGGTAAATATCATATGATTTCACTTATATACAGAATCTAAGGAACAAAAAGAACAAGCTAATCAAAAACAGACTCACAAATATAGTGGACAATTTGGTGATGGACAGAGGGGAGAGGGGTTGGGGGGCTGGGAGAATGGGGTGAAAGGTTAAAGAAGTACAGATTAGTAGTTGATAGATGGTCACAGGTATGGGGAGCATGGCATCGGGAATGTAGTCAGCATTAATATGATGGCTAAGTGGAGGGCCAGGGGAGGAAGCAAATGGGGGAATCGTTTTATGAACTATACAGATGTCTAACCAATGTACTGTATACTTGAAACTAATTTAAATAAACAATATTTTTTAAAAATTGGCTCAAAGGGAAAGCCGTCTGAGGACATTCTCACTTTATCACTGCTTCGCCTTGTCGGATACACTCGTAGAGACTGTCGAATCAGCAGCAGAACAAAGAGATGATAAAGAATGTCAATAAAAGGGCATTTCTCTTATTGTCCTCTTCAATGGCCCAACCTAAGAGCAGAAGCTGGAGAATCACGAGGCAGGTTCGGGCTCCTGAACCCAAAGTCACGCAGCCTGCGACTTCCTTGACATCTGACAACACCTCGCAGACTGGAGATGGGGTGACCGCGTGGATTTTCTTTACTCGCCCTTAAGAACCACCCCGGGGTTCTTGCGGCTTCGTGCAGCTGTTTCTGATCATGTCCTAGAAAGGATTTTCTGTGTCTGCCGTTTGCACTTTTCCACTAGTTTTGGTTTGCCGTCGTGGTCACCCTCAGCTGGAGCGAGTGTAGACTGACGACTCACTCTTCAAACCGCCGTCGTTGGAGAACTCCTGCTCATAGCCGAGAACTTGCCTGAGCTCACTTCCCTTCTGATATCTGTGTGCGAAACAGGCAACTGTGATTCCGAAGGAGCACATTCCGGTCTGCGAGTTAGTGATTAACAGTTGTCACAGTGGAGCATTGGCTTTATCAGCTTAGACTCATGCCAATCTCTTGGGCAAACATGGTTAGGTTTTATTTGTCAAATTGCTTAATGGTGAACCTTATCTCACTGTTTTACAGTGTAGAGACCCACAGAAAAATTGAGCCTAAAATGTAACCCTTGCCTCAAAACACTGAGTCATTTTATTATTTCTTTCTGGTAAGGAGGACAGTCTAATCGGGGGCGGGGTGGGGAGAGCATATGTTTAGTCCCGGATAAGTGTGGCTTTAATTCTAGAACAGCTGCATGCCACCAGCTGCATGACCTGGGAAAGACAGCTGTCTTCTCTGAGCTGGTTTTTGCACTAGTGAACTGAAATTTACCTGTCAGGGTCCTCATGTGGTTGAGGTGAGGAGAGGCATGGGACGTGTCTAGCCCTGCAGGGCTTAAGAGGGCAGTAGGGAGCGGATTCCACAGTGAAGGGGGCCCGTGTCAAGACACTCTTCCTGCCCATGGTACTTGGCCAACGTGACAGGAAACTTACTTGTTTTGCCTGAAATCACATCCAGAAATGGTCACGTGCAGATCTCTGTTCTAACACCTAGATTTTCCTTTCCTCCTCTGTGTTTGAATTGTGGGACAGGTAAGCTGGGTACTCCAGGTAAGCTGGGTACTCCAGATCCTTCAAATCTCCTGTGTTTTCATGGGTTTTTATACAGAGACCCCGAGCTGCCTTAAAAAGCTTTAAATGATTTGCATTCCTTCCAAGGACGGCGGCAGGGTAGAGACTAGAGTTCCGTGAGTCTTACTCTATTTGTTCTATCGCGAACCACTTGAGTAGTCAAATAGTTCAGATTACATGAATAAATAGAATTTAATTGGACTGCTCCTAGGAAACCGAGTTTAATGCGCCGATTTTCCCGAGGTGCCTCGCGTTGCCGTGGTCAGCGCAAGGTCAGTACCACTTGGGGGAGCATCGTTTCTAGCCCCTCCCAGGTTATCTGCAGTCCCAGCAACTGAGTCTGAAAACCCGTCTCCTATCTTCATTTTAGAGCCTGAAATGGTACTCGACGCATTGCTCAGATGCCCCTTCCGTTCCTCGTTTGCTCGCGAAGTGTTGACGGCAGCCCGCACCGAATCGGGTGGGTACGTGACGTATCTACTTCGCTGCCGTGCGTAAGTGTAGAGGTGCGCGGGTGAGGGGCGGGCCGTGACGGGGGGGCGTCTGCCATGCTGGTGGTACGACGTGCTCTTTCCTGGCCATCAGCGTACAGTGAAAACTTCCACCCGCATTGCAGAAACCACTGGGGCGGGGTCGACAGGGGCCGGTTTGGAAGTCACGGCATTTGTCGGTTCGCTGAGTCCTGGAGATGGAATTTCAGTTAAGAGGGACGCCTGCGTCATCGCGAGTCTTCCTGGCGTGTGTCAGTTAGGTATTGGGTTTCTTCATGAGGTCGAAACGAAGGGGGTAATGAGCGGCTTCTTCCCACAGCTCTGCGTGCTGGAGCACGTGCGTGTGTTCACGAGGGACGTTGGGGAAACACAGGACCTAGGCACGGACGAGCCCAAACGACAGCAGAAGCGCCCGCCTTGCGGCCGGAGGCCAGCTGTACCCGCGGCCGCGCAGAGCACACGATTACACGGCGTGGAAGAGATGCCTTTATTACCATCGTTTACGTTCGAGGTTTATTCCGGAACTGCCTGTTTTCTTAAAACTGAAGATAACTTCTCACTTTAAAAGTCTCCTGTCAGAAGGGCTAAGTTCAAGTCTGGTTCTCAAACACGCTGCTTGTGAACAGACGTTAGGTTTGCGGAGTAGATACACGTCCCTTTAACACGCACGTACACGCCATGCTGGCCAGGTAGCAAGTATTGTCACAACGCAGGGCAACGTAAAACACCATTTACCTCCTAAAGATTATACTGAAATTCTGCTTGCTTTGTGATCTGCTTTCTCTTTATGTTTTTTAATTGAAATAGAGCACTGAAGAGATTCATACTTTGCCTAAATGCTTGACCCCGATTGTCACCAAGATTTCAAAAGCACTCTCTCCAAGTCATAGCTCATTTCTTAACCCCTAGCGGATAATAAGGACCACGGGAATATCCTCACTCCACACATGAGCTGCTGTGAATCCAAAGGAAATCAAAGTCAGCCCGGGAATTTTTTATTTTTGGCCTGCGTTCTGCAGAAAGTTTCCTCCAAACGTTTGTCTTCGTTGTACGCCGACAGTAACCAACAGCCCTGGATCTGACTGAACTTGGCAATACAAGATAACTCTAGTGAGCTCACTGCTTCAAGAAAAATCAGGACTGTGTTAGTGGGCTTGATCTTATCCCATACAACAAGGAAGCGAGGCTCTGGCCCAGACACACAATTCATTTTAGTTCTAATAATAGCAACTGCCGTTTGCTGAAGCTTACCATGGGTCAGGGATTTGACCTATTTTATGTCCACTGCCTCATTTAATTATTATTCATTATGAAGCTTACTATCATATTAACAAATCGGCGTCTGTGAGATGGTGATGATTCTTCCCTCCCTCTAAGTGAGCACATTGAGTTTCAGATTAAGTCCAAGTTCAACTAGCGAGTGATCTGAGGCACAGAGTTGCAAATCTTAGTTTCACTTCAAAGGCTGCACACTGAACGGCTGTATCTACAGCCACCTCAGTGTTAATCGAGGTATGGACCGCACTGTGACGAAGGCTGGAATGGCCAAAAATGAATTCGTGCATCAGACCAGGTCCTGCTTGACTTTCAGCTATCGACGCGTTGCATCATTTAAAAAATATAGGAACGGAATTCTTTAGAAGGTGACCTCACGGTCTGCTTTTGGATGCAGCCTTATGAGAAGGATCCAGGAGATGGGATTGCGAGGCCGCTGGGGGCCTTCCATACTTCCGTTCAGTAGTATTGTTAGCCTAGTGACAATAATAAAGTAGAGCAGAGTCCCCCAACCCCGACTACGCATTAAAAAGGCACAGAGAGACTTTTTAAATGGCTGAGTGATTCTGACGTGTTTGGTCTGGGGAGGAGCTTGGACATCAACGTTGTGTTTAAGACCCTAAGATGACTCGAAGGAAGCCGGGGCAGAGGACCAGGGAGGTGGGCATGGTGAGAGGGCGTGAATCGGAACCGGGACGGACACCCAGATTTCAAGTTCGGGTCTCCGGCCCTCGCCTCCTCCCCCTGGGCCTCCCTCTCTGCCGTCCCCGTGACGATGGTGCCCATAGAAACCTTCTGTGGTCACAGAAGGGCCTTGCCTTTCTCTCCAAATCAGACGTGAACCACCAACCCCCAAAAGAGCATCTTAGACCCACAGCATCAAGGTGGTCTTCTAAATCTGGGGTTCTCTTAGCTGGCCCTTTGGTCTGCTCCCTTTCCACAACTCCGGTTACTTTGATGACCTCTCACTAAGGAGGAAAGAAGCTGTTCTAAGTTCCAGGTACCTACCTACTGGTTCCCGCTAGCTCTGTAGAATAAACACCTTAAAAGGTACAACGAGACACACCACCACGGTCACATCAGCTACAGGGCTGTTTCCCTTTAGGGCTGGGAACAAAAAGATTTTTAAAAATGTCCTCCATTCCCCCACTTCCCTAAGTCATTTTGAACTCAAGGCTGTGCAGGGACTTGGGTGCAATCAGAGATAAAGATCTTTCTGGTCGGGACTTACTTCTGCCCAGAGGAGGCAGCTGGGGACCAGAGGGTGCTGGGTGGCCCCTCCTGCCAGGGGCGTCAACAATTCTCTTGAGACACTCTCCCACCCACTCCATGTTGGACAGAGGCAGCAGCAGGTGAGGTGGAGGGAAGTCGGCTTGGCAACCTCCAAGCAAGAAAGACAGCAGCTCTCTATTGGGTCCGAAGGCCCCATGCAGGTCGGGTTTCTGTGCCATGCCTGAGATGTGGGCTCCTCTCTATTTCCCTGGTATTTTTAGAGTCTCAGCTAAGGGACCAAAGTCCGCCCCTTTGTCCTCACTTTTACAGAGTGTGTATACAAGGATTACTGGGTATTAGGCCTGGGGAGAGCGGAGGAGGAACCTGCTGGTCTACATTACTTGCCGACCCGCCTCCAAACACCTTTAATCCGGTGTAGTCCTTTCTTTCCCTCTGCCAGACTCTAGCGGGTGAGAAACTGGTTCGACCACAAAGCGCGCAGTGAGCGGGCACTGGAAGCTTTGTCTCAGGTTCGGTTTATGTAAACGAGAAGGTCACGGAGATGGGACGTTATTTAAGAATCAAAAAAGGAAGAAAAAAAGTAAAGGCAGTGTGTTGGTGCCTTGAACTTGGGGAATGTTGGGTAAATAAAATTATCAAGCCAAAGGGCGCGGGGTCCAGGAGGGAGCAAACGGTAGGGATTCAGCTCTCCGCCTCCCCACTGGGGGCAGCGACCAGCCCTGTCTGTCACTGAACTTTCTTGTCTGAGTAATTATTGAGATTTGGGCTAAATCTCAAGTGTGTCAAGCTTTATGTAATCTAAAGGTGCCATAAAGGAGGGCTCAAGCTTCGGAGTCGCTTAGCAAGTCTCTATTCAAATCCCAAACGGACAACAATAAAAACGCAAGTATAATTAGTTTAATGCCAAAACACGGCTTATGTCTAATGCAGAAACACAATAGGGCCAAACAGTTCGTTTTTAAGAACAGTTATTGTATGGCAATAAAATACACTCTAGCACAGGGGGCGGCAAACTACGGGCCCCTAGCCAAACATGGCCCACCCCCTGTTTTGGGAAATAGAATTTTATTGCAACACAGCCATAACCATTTGTTTACAAGTTGTTTACGGCTGATTTCATGCTAAAATGGTAGACGTGTACAGTCGTGGACAAGAAGCATGGCCCGCCACGCTGAAAATATTTACTCTCTAGACTTTGTCAGGGAGTTTGCCAACGCTTGACCCAGCAGATCAGACAGATAAAATGGATTATTTGAAAAAAGGGTTTCTAACCACAATAAGTAGAGAAGTCCCAGGAAAAAAAAAAAAAAGACTCTTTTCAATAAGTAATTATCGAGCACCAACTAAGGGCAAGGCTTGTCCTGTGAATATCAGAGAATACAATGATGCATATTTCATAATCCTGCCCTTAAGAAGATTACAGTCCAGTAGGAAAAGTCAGAAAGAAGATAAATAATTCTGAAAGGTTAGACCTTGAAAAACCATCCAAAATCTTAACTTTCTAAAAATTTAGCCCAAATCTCAATAATTACACAGACAAGAAAGTTCGGCGACAGGGCTGGTCGCTGACCCCAGTGGGGAGCCGGAGGGCCGAATCCCTACCGTTTGCTCCCTCCTGGACCCCGCGCCCTCTGGCTTGATAATTTTGGTTGCCCGACACGCACCAAGTTTAATCAAGCATCTACCCTGGCCCAGGAGCTCGTGGGCTATGGAGGCGCCAGTGAACACCCAGTCGGGCTTCTAAGTCAGCAGCACCTTGTTCACCTTGAGCTTCTGAGTCAGCAGATGTATGCGTCAGTCGTCAGGGGAGGAGGAGTGCCCGAGAAAAGAAGGCAGGTGGGGGTGAGGGGAGTCAGTGAGGCGGATGGGAGGCCGAGAAGGTGTCACGGATGAGGCTACTTTTGGATAGAGACCCGTAGGGACGGAGGAGCTGCCGGAGGAGACAGCAAGAGCTCAGGAGGGGAGGAGCTGGAGAGGAGAAGATGCCGAGCATGTGGTCAGGGCTCAGGGGAAGGAACCGGGTAGGGCTTCACGGACCATCATAAGAACTCGACGTGAGGCCACAAGGGGCATTTAAAATGGCCCGAATGTTAGAGAAAGCCTTCTGCCGTCAAACCCCTCGCCCTGGGGTTTTGTCAGGTTTGGCCTCAGAGGGTTTATCTGTGGATATGGGGGAGGGTGAGGAAGCCCCATAGGAAGTCCTGGCACTGAGGTCATTGTCACTGAGAAGCAGCGGTGGGGGCAACATGTTCTCGGGAGCGACTCTGAGCCCATCCGCGAGCACCGCGGCGCTGGGGCCCCGACTGCCTGTTCCGTTGGCGTAAACGACCGAGAGGGCGTGGAAAACGCACCGCTCGAGTCTCGCCTGCACGGAGCCAATGGCCATGCGGGAGAGGCGACAGAGCCCAGAAGGGCAGACGACACGGCTCCTGGCATTCACGCTCTTATTAAGGACAAGCCCCCTCCGTGGGCAGAAGAAACCGGTCTGTCACACATCAACCCCGAGTCTCTGGGGACAAAGGGACCTCAGAGAGTAAGTGACTCGTGAGAAGTGCAGGCTGAAAACACCACATAACCCAAGAAGGGTGGCAATCCCGCACTGTGTCAGTGGGATCCCTTACGGAAAAGCCCTTGGGGGCTGCCCAACCCCACGCAGTGTCGCGACCTTGCTGTTCGTCGTGAAGAACCCGCATCCGGGACAGCGAGCCCCTTTCTACAAGATAAGAACCCCACGGAGCTGCCCCGTCTCCATCCCGCACCGGCCCACGGGGAGGCGTCCTGCGGCCATCATCACAGGGGCCGCGGTTGAGCTCCGACGCCCCAACCTTCGGTGAGCCACCTGGAGCAAAATCAACACCCCATCCCACAGGAAGGTGACCAGGCGGCCTCGCAGCTGGGGAAATTGCAAGCCTGAAAATTCTCAGCAACGAGAACACGCCTCACCGAGCGCAAGCCAGACACTTGGCGCCCGCTGCCCGTGACGCAGAGCCCCCGACCAGCAGGAAAACCACAGCAAAGGGCCGTGATGCCGCCAGAACGCATTCCGCGGGCCGTCCAAGGCTATTTTTGTTTTACGATAAGGTACAACATGTTCCATGATGCTCTCTGCCCCGAACTTTTTCAAATTGTATTTGCATATTTATTAATCCCAGTAAATCGCAGAGCCTCTGCCGTTGATTAGAACAAATGAACTAAATGGGCTGGTGTCCATTAACGCTATTGTTCCACAGCAGTAATGACACACGGGTCATTTTATTATAACACTAAAAGCTGGTGCCACCTGTGGACTCTAGAAGGCTTTTCCGAGAGATGAGCATTTTGAGAAACTAAGCCCCAGGAAAACAGTTTTACAGACTAAACCCCTGCATTTTTTAACTCTCTCTCTCTCTCTCTCTCTCTCCTCTCTTTTAAGAGAAGTCAGTTGTGGAAGCAATGTTTGGTCAAGTGTTATTTGGTCAAGAAATGTACTAAATCTTTGCAATAGAGACTTCCAAGAACTTTACCCATAAGAAAATAAACGTTCCTGTTTTAACTTAGACTCCATAAAAATTAAAATTGTTTTGGAAGAAAGAATGGCTTCCCTGAAACCGAATGGGTATTCAACAACTCAGATGCATTTTGGGAACAACTTTCCATTCACCTCCAAAAGGAAAACAGACAACCCGAGTAAGATGACTCAAACGGCCCAGACAGCGCAGTAAGACTCACGCTCAAGAAAAACTTCCTCGCTAATGCTTAACTTGTTATCATAACCACTTTTGCTTTTTCAGAACTTCCTAGCTACATTTTAACCAGTTTCAGCCAGCAAAAATGGACAAAGTGCATTAAACCAGCCAATCGGGCTCCCTAAGGAAAGCTTAGACGTGATGAACTGTTTTTATCCTTTGCAGACTCTGGAAAACCCAGAGGTCAAGAGAGGGTTAGCCATCCGCAGGGCCGCGGTGGGAGGCAGCGCGTCTAGATGGCCGTTAAATAATAAAGGGTGGGGGGTAGTAATCGCTGTACTAAGCGGACTTTATCATGGTGGTCCTTAAAGAATGAAGGATGGCGGGAAGGAGAAATGATCAGTAAATCGAAGTAATAAATCTAACTATTCACAACAAAGAGAAGCAATAGGGAGGTCGCCCGAGAATCAGCGGCAGCGCAAACGCTCGCATGTGTACATTTACACCTCATAAGCAAACACAAATAAACCAGGATTCCCGTTCCGATTTTTTACCGCCAGTTTTGCTGACAAGGTCAGGAGACTTGAGCCAAACATCTGCATCAAATGATAAAGTCACGGCAAAAATGCCTTTTTTCCACTGCAGGGCGGTCACTCCGAAGCTGACACATGGAACTGCTTTCTGCTTCCACTTAGAGGGGAGACGAGAGGCCAAGCCGAGCTCCCCGAGCTAGGAGCGGTAGCCCCGTCCGCCCCTGGGAACCCTAACGGGTATGTGAAGATGAGGCGGGGGGTGCTGGCCTTTGCCATATCTTCGGTTTGCTCGTCTATGCTGTACCTCGTCAGTCGTCTAACTATTATTTTTATTTAGTTTTTATAGGGCACCAAAAATGTGCTTTGGCGTTCAGTACCTTTTCTGCCTTCCCAGCTACAATGGAAATTACTTTTTTAAGCCCTTCGAAAGAAAAAAAACTGGGGGAAAGGAAAAAAAAATAACAAAATAAATCAGGCCCTCAGAAGAGTTTTTCCCAAACTCATGTGTTCGGATTCTCTGCTGGGGGGTCCAGTGGGTCACCCATGCTTTTTCTAGGGAAGTAAGGTGCCTTTGCCAAGTGCCTTCGGTGGGCATTTGAGGTCTTTTCTGATGGTGGCGTTGTGACCGTGGGTGGGTCAGAGAGCAACTTTTTGAGAACCCAGCAACGGTTATAAAATTCGATGCTGTAACGTAAAAGTCAAATCGAAGAGACCTCTTTCTGGTCGAACCTTCGTATTAAGTATGAACGTGCCTCCAGGAACATCTGGCCCCCTGGAAAAAAAACTGAAACCCAAAACAGCGACAATGAAAAACTAGTTCCGAATTCTTCTCCATCAGCTCCACGTGGACGGGCCTTTTCTCCCTCCTGGAACAGGCAAGAACCACGGTTCCCGCGGGGCCGTGGACAACGGCTTGTTTCTACCGTTGACCTTCATCCGCGAACACCCGGATGCTTGCTGTTGTGGTTGCCAGCTGACCAGGGTGGTTGGAACGTACCCACCTCCCCGAGTGACTTGCCTCCCAGCCGCAGGGTCGTCCTGACCAGGGAGGGAGCAGCCTCTGAGCGCTTCGCGAGGAAAGCACAGGTCAAAGAAGTGGAGAGAGGTAAGAGGTGGACATGTCTTGCCCTATAGGCTTGTTTTTCCCCAGCAAGCCCTAGACGATGGAGTGCTGGAAAACACTTCTATCTAATCATTCGATTTCTCCCCTCCTTTCTTCCCGCTGGGAAAAAATTTCTTCCTCTTATCAATAATCTTTCAGAGAACTTCCCTCCTTGGGGTTAAAGCATTCCAGTCTCCAACTTGGAAGTTAGTATTAAGCTGTTTTGTTTGTTTGTTTGTTTTTAATGTGTGTGTTCATTTCATCTTTGCAATATAGCAGGAGGGTACATGTGTTATTGTGATCAAGCTTCAGGAGGCCTGAATTTATATGCTTGTATTTATACGTGAACATATACTCTGGGTCCCGCTGTGGCCTCCCAAAATAGCTATTAGCTCCCTTCTTCAAGTTTCCCTGCTGCTCTTCTGTCATTTAGAAAAGGCCACATCACTGTAGTTCGCTGGATGGACCTGGTCATCTGCCAACAATGAGCACAGTGTCTGCGCACCGTTGGAACTGATGGACAAGGCAAGGTCGGTTCCCGCATCCAAAGGAGGAGCAGCCGGAAGAAGAGCCTGCTCTAACCTGGCCTTGCTCACCGCCACCCGCACCTGCTCCTGCACTAAGTCAGTCCGCGTGACCGTAGCTAACACTCCGTTGTTCCCAGCCATCTGTGATGGAGAAAGAAGATGACCCAGCCGGTGTAGTGAAAAGTGTGACTCTATTTCCGATGCCTGGCCGCTGTCAATCCCCACCTTTCCCCTCCCCTTCCTGTTCCACCTCCAGGAAGCTGGAGACAGCCTGGGGACCGCCTCCTTTGGTGTGGGTGAGAAGTTCAAACGTCACAAGCCCCAGCCCTCACACGAGAACCCTCCTCCCAGCCTCATCTCCTCCCCGTAGTGAAGACCAAGGCAGGCTCCTTTCTCTGTTGTACTGAGCTATTTTGGGATCATCTTGGGAGTCTGCCCTGCTCACCCCATAAAGCCTCATTATGCGAGTAATAAACTCTTCTGTACTCTCTTGGTGAGTGCACGTGTAGCACCACCGTTCTCAACATCCGATCCGAATTTCATATGAGGGAGTTCATCTCACATCTGGAAGATCTTTTTACAAGAGTTTACTTAACAGGACGTGCCTTTTTTACCCGCCGCTGTACCCCGCCTGTCTTGTGGTGGTATACCAGCCAGCCCTCTTCTAACAGGAAGAAGCAAACCTGGGCTAGGAAAGGCTGAGTAGAAAAAAAAGAGGGAACTTGGGTGTTTGATGACATTGGGTATCTGCTCTGGACCTCTCGAGTCATGAAAGACAAGCTAAATTTGTTCGTCCACTTGAAGCTGAAGACAGTTCTAAATACAGAGTTGAGACTATTGGAAATCAATACTTTTGCTGAGGTTCAAATAGGTGAAGATCATAATACTTGTACCACACCTAGGACTAACCCATTCTCAGGAGAGGGCTTCTGTAACTAAGGGTGGTCCCTGAGTATTTTCTGGGCTGAACTGATTTGGGGGAGAAGCAAGGTTGTACAAACTCACAGAGAGAGCATTGTGGTTGGGAAGCTACCCACATGTCTGTCCCATACTGTCAACAGGTCCAAGAGAACCGAAGTTCAAGGAGAAAGGCCTATGTGTTGAGCCAAGAGAAAAGAATGCGAGCTTCCCCAACCCATAACTCTCAGTGGAGGATGCTCACACAGGAATGGAAAAAAGCCATAAAGAAAATGATGACAGGTTTCTTCTAATAAAATTAGAATTTGATTTGATTCACATTTAAACGGGGCAAAACTTTTGGTATGTCTACAGTTTTGTAAATGGACACAATGAGCCAGTGCACGTGATGATGAAGAAGAATCACGCAAGTTAGAGACAGGACATCTGACCAAATCCAGCTCCACCATCACTGCCCTCAACAGGCCACACAGTATGTCGCGTCCTCACCTGGTAGATAATGCAGGAGGAGGGGGAGGGAGCCAGGGGCAGGCCTCCTGGGGTCTTTCCCCGCGAGCACTGTGATGACACAGTACAGTGTTGCAGGAAGCAACACCCGACAGAGGAAATCAGATGCTCAGACACCTTTGTTGGAGGAAGGAGAATTTTTTAGCCATTGGAGCACGTGGGGCTTAACAGCACCAGAGCCCGAGCTCCCCTTGGTTAGATGTCTTACAGTTTATAGACCTCTGCAGTGCCCATGCAAGGGGCATGGGATTCCTTTGTCTGAGGTTCTACATGTACCTTGTGACTCAGGATGGGGAAGGGGGAGTTTTGGGTGGTGAGCTGCAAGGAGGAAGGAATTTTCAGACCACTGGTCTTATCTGTTTACAGGTCGTTTGTCTCGTAGGTGTGACAAGAGTTTCCAGAAGATCCATAGCATGTGGTTAATCTATACCCTGCTGAATCGGTCATTTCTGGAGGCCCCTCACTTTGCATTTTTCAGATGCCTCCTCTCTTCTCTTAACAGTATTTATTTTCTGGAGATATAAATGAATTAAAAGTTTATAGGCAAACGAAAGTAATAGTAAGATTACAGAATACAAATATTAACACAGTCCAAACCATCTATCTTTAGAAAAACGACAAACTGATTTTAAAAGAAATCTTCTACATCAAAGGTCCAAGTGTTTGATCGTCACATTTCTCTTTGTTGTCAGTAACTTCCGGAGTGTGTCACAGACCTAGAGACACTGATGTCTGTGGTCTAGTGCTTTAAAGTAGTTTTAAATACGCGATATCGAAGTATTTTCGACAGTCTATATTTCAAAGACAAAATGCTACACGTTCGTATTGCTGACAGAATGAACATATAATCAGCCGAAACAAAAAGACACATTCCCCTGACCACAGTGCTCCCCGAGATAGCAATGGAGGTGTCCACGCCTTTTCCGGGAGTAACAAGTAAGCTCAAATTCTAGCTCAACTTTTTGGGCAAAAGAAGAGAGAGTTTGATCAAAACGTGAAGCGGTTTGTTGAAAGATCTAACAAACAATGGCAAAAAGAAAAAGAAGGAACGCTTATAACTGCTTTAAGAAAGCTCCCTCCCCCCCCCCACACACACACAAAAGAGCTTCTGTGTTCAAAAAGCTATTAAATCTACTAAAACTGTTCATCGACCACGTTGATTTTTCTTGATCTCAGCTGAACCCCAGCACTTCTCGATTTTAGCAGGAAACCACCTCACGTGGGCGTCTAGACACCACACTCTGTTCGAGCACGGAGAAAGTGAACTAGCAGCGCACCGAACCTGCCGGACGGGATGGCTTACTCTGAGTCAGAAGACACCTCCGTTGCCAGCTTTGCATTTCATTTCATTCTTAGACTTGTCTGACTCAGAATAAATTTTAAAATTCAGGAACATAAATCATTGCAAAGAGCATTCGCTCGTTATTTAGCTTCCCAAAATAGCGGCTGCCTTTATGCATCAATTCATATTTTTCGAAATGTTTATCTAGGCACCGATGACAACACTCAAGCTGGGTCTCTATAACCACGGGCACCTCAGACACTGAGACGGTATGACAGTTTCGGTGTGTTGTCATGAGGGCTCCCAGCTGTCAATCTCTCTTTGATGACTAGGTTCGAATCTGTACACCAGCCTTGATCAGTCCTTTGAGCCGGTCACAAAGTTATGAAGTCCCTTAACGGCTGCTGTGAGATCTTCCTAGAAAGAAGTTGTTTCATTTGGGTATTTCTCTTTGGTCGAGAAGGATTCCCAGGGCCACCGTAACTACTCATGTTACTATACTATATACAGTTTTTATTCAAAATATGATTCAGAACTTATAACATATACGGATTAATCTATTTGACAATGACAGTGGAAAGGAGGTGGGCAGGAACACAGTTGTGTTGGAGCAGGAGATGGTACCAGATGGTAACTTGACTCTAGGGAACAAAGAGAACCCCAAAATGAAAAAGAACACTGATATAACAAAGTCTTCAGATACATACTGCATCTCCTTTCTTCTTTCAGCTTCCTTGTAAGATAAACAATTATATAAATTAATAATTATAGCAAGGTCTTGTTGGATTTGTCACGCATATAGAGGAATTTGTATAACAAGAACATCACAAAAAAAGAGGAAGAGGGTATAGTGCTATGTAAGAATAGTTTCCATATCTCGCTGGAATTAAAGTATCATAAACCTGGCGTTAATTCTGGTCCATTAAGGTTGACTATAAGCCCCAGAAAACAGTTTACTATGAGCCACTAAGAACATAACTCAAAAAGCTATAATCAAAAATCATTAGAGGAATTAAAATATTAAGTGATTATTAAAATATTCACTTAATGCAAAAGGAAGTAGTAAAAGATGGACAGAGAAACAAAATATGATATGAGACATAGAGAAAGCTAAAGTAAAATGGAAAACATATCCGACCATATCAATTACAATGTTAAGTACGAATGTATTAAATGGTCTAATCAAAAGACAGAAATTGTTAGATTGGAAAAGAGAACATTATTCAACTCAATGCTTCCCACAGGACACAGAACAAAATGCAAAGATACAAATAGATTGAAAATAGATTGATAAAAGATAAGTCAAGCAAACAGCAACCATAAGAGAACTACTAATATCAGGCAAAATAGACTTTAAGACCAAAAAAAAAAAAATGTTACTAAAGATAAACAGGACATTTTATGATAAAAAGATCAATCTATCAGAAAAATATGATAATTAAAAAACAGATACACTTAACAACAGTACCCTAAAATACACAAAGCAGAAACTGACAGAAACAGAAAAAGAAATTGACAGTTCAGCAACAGTAGTTGAAGACGTCTATATTCCACTTTCAATAATGTGTGGTACAACTAGGAAGAAGATCAAAAGGGCATAAGACTTGACCAACACTATAAGCAAACAAACACTGATAGACCATCCACGCAAGAAACAGTAGAATATATATTCTCCTCAAATGCACATGGAGCATTTTCCTGAATAGACAATATGCTAGGCCATAAAACAAGCCCCAATAAACTGAAAAGGTTTGAAATAATACAAAGTATGTTCTCTGAACCACAACGAAATACTAGAAACTTTTGGAAATTAACAGATATGTGGAAATAAAATTAGGCACTCCTAAATAACCAATGAGTCAAAGAAGAAATCACAAAGGAAATTAGAAAGTACTTTGAGATGAAAGAAAACAAAAGACAACATGTTAAAACTTACGAGTTCAAGTAAATCAGGGCTTCTAAGGAAATATATAGCTGTAAAAAAAAAAGCTATGTTATATATAGCTATGTTAAAAAAAAAGAAGAAAAATTTCAAGTCAACGACCCAAACTTCTACCTTAAGACAATGGAAAAATAGGAGAAAACTAAAGCCAAAATAAGCATAGGGAGCAAATATTACAAGCTGGGGCAAAAATTAATAAAATAGAGATTAGAAAAATCACGCAGAAAATTAATTAAGCCAAAAGTTGCTTCCTTGAGAAGATTAACAAAATTGACAAAATTTTGGCTAGACTAATAAAAAAAAGAGAGAAGACTCAAATGGTTAAAACCAAGAATGAGACAGTGATAATCATTATCAATCTTCTAGAAATAAAAAAGATTACAAGGGTATAAACATTTGTATGCCATAGGCATAGATGACATGGATGAGTTTTTAGAAAGATATAAACTACTATAACTAACTCAAGAAGAAACAAAATCTGAATAAACCTGAAAAAAAAAATTAAAAGATTGAGCTGCTAATTAAAAAACTTCCCACAAAGAAAAGCCCAGATGATTTCACTAGGGCATTTTACCAAACATTTAAACAGAAAATTAATAGCAACCATTCAAAAATTATTTGGAAAAAAAAAAAAAACAGAAGAGGAAGGAGCAATTTCCAACTTATTCTGTGAGGCCAGTATTACACAGACACAATGAACAAATAAATGCATCGTAAGAAAACTCTCAAGACCACTAACCAATGTATTTTATGAATACAGACACAAAAAAAATTCTCGGCAAAACAGTAGCAAACCAAATCTCTGCTATAATCGAGTGGGACATAACCCAAGAATGTAAGGCTGGTTTAACAGGTAATAATCAACCAGTAATGCATCACAGCAATAGAATAAAGAATGAAAATTACACGACCATCTCAGTAGAGCAGAAAAAAATATTTGACAAAATCCAACATCTATTCATGATAAAACACTCAACAAACTAAGAATAAAAGGAAATTTCAACTTGATAAAGGATATCAACAAAGAAACCAGATTGAATGCTTTTTCCTCAAAATCAGGAACAATACAAACATATCTGCTTTTACCACTTGTATTATACTAGAGGGTCTAACCTGGGAAATTAGGCAAACAAAAGAAATAAAAGCCATCCAGATTGTAAAGTAGAAAGGAAAAGTTACCTCTATTTACATATGGCATAATATTGTATATAGAAAATCCTAAGGCATCTATTAAAAGTATTAGAATAAATGAATTCGACAAGATTTCAGGATACAAGATTAATTAACAAAAAACCATCGTATTTGCTATATACTAGAAATGAACAATCTGAAAACGAAATTAGAAGACAATTTCATTCATAATAGCATCTAAGAAGAATAAAATATTTAAGAATAAATTTAACCAAATAGTTTAAGACTTGTACACTGAAAATGACAAAACATTGTTGAAAGGAATCGGAGAAGACCAAAATGAATGGGAGGATTTTTCATGTTCACAGATCTAAAGACTTGGTGTTGTTAAAATGTCAACACTCCTCAAATTGATCTACAGATTCAATGCAATACCTATCCAAATTCCAGCTGTTTTGCAGAAATTGACACGGTGATCCTAAACTTTTTATGGAAATTCTAAAGATACAGAATAGCCCAAACAGTCATTTAAAGGAGCAAAGTAGAACTCACACTTCTTGATTTCAAAATTTATTACAAAACTACAATCAACAAAACAGTGTGGTACCAGCATAGGAATAGACAGAGATCGACAGAACAGAACTGAAGAGTCCAGAAATAAACCCTCATATTTATGGTCAACTAATTTCAACCAGCATATCAAGACAATCCAGTGGGGGCAGAAAAGATTTTTTCAACAAATAGTTCTGGAACAACTGGAAACCCATGTGCAAAAGTTGAAATTGGATGCCTTCCTTACACTATACAAAAATAAATAAATTGACTCAAATTAGACTGTAGATCTAAAAGTAGAAGGTGAAACTATAAACCTCTTGAGAGGAAATATGAACGTAAATCTTTGTGACCTCGAGTTAGACAAAACCTTACATATGACATAAAAAACACAAGTGGCAAAAAAAAAAAAGGTAACTTGGAACTTATTAAAATTAAAAAACCATTAGGCTGCAAATGATACTATCAAGAAAGTGAAAAGATGACCCACAGAAGGAGAGAAAATATTTTATCGGATAAGAAACTTTTATCAGATAAGAAACTTAAGCCTATATAAAAAATATTTAACAAGTCAATAATAAAAATATAAATAACCAAATAAACAAAATTGGTCAATAAAAACATGAAAAGATGCTCAACATCATTTGTTATTAGGGAAATGCAAATCATAACCACAATGTGATACCATTTCACACCCACTATGTTAATTATAATGAAAAGACAGATAACAACAAATGATGAGGATGTGTAAAAATTGGAACCTTCATCCATTATTGGTGGCAATTTAAAGTGGTTAAGCTACTTTGGAAACCAGTTTGCCAATTCTTTAAAATGCGAAACATAAAGTTATACGACATGGTAAATTCTATTCCTGGTTAGATACCCAAGAGAAATGAAAATATGCATTCACACAAAAACTTGCACAGAAATGTTCGTAGTAGTACTATTCAAAATAGCCAAAAAGTGGAAACACCCCAAATGGCCGTTAGCAGATGAATGCATAAATAAACCAGTTTATTTTTATACCATATTATTCTCCAATAAAAGAAAATGAAGTACTAATGTAGGCCACACATGAGCGAACCCTGAAAACATTATGCTAAGTGAGAGAAGCCAGACAGAAAAGGTCACATATTGTATAATTCCATTTATAAGAAATAATCAGAATAGGCAAATCCATAGACAGGAACTAGATTAGTGGTTGCCTGGGGCTTGGGAGGGGGCGGGGAAGGGCAGAGAGATGGTGACTGAAGCATAGGGGGTTACTTTTGGGGGTGATAAAACCATAAAATTTATTGTGGTGGTGGTGCAAATCTGTAAACAAACTGAAAATCGTTGCCTTGTACACCTCAAATGTGTAAATTGTTTGGTATGTGAATTACATCTCAACGAAAGTGTTAAAATCAATGCGAATCAGTGATGTGGTCTCTTTAGAAAAATCATTGAATATGGCAGCCTTTATCAACATGATCACTATCGATATTTTGGGCTAAATCATTATTTGCCGTTGGCGGTATGAGGATTGGGTCCCTCTGTTCTGTGTGTTGTGGGGTGTTTAGCTGCGTCCTTGGCCTCTGCCCACCAGATGCTGGTAGCATCCTACTGCCCCGCCCCCCTCGTTATGACAACCCAAACTGTCTCTGGACACTGACAAACGACCCTTGCAGGCAAAATAGCTCCTGGTGGAGAATCAGTTTATGGAGTTTTAATTGCAGTTATTAGGCAAAATTTGAAGGCTCTGGCTTTTTATTAACACTTTCTATTCCTAGAAGCTTAAAACCTGACCCTTATTTCTCACAATGAAACTAAAGAATGGGTTGTTTTTGTTGCTTTCAGCTTATATTCTGGAGTCCGGGGAACTCAGTCAGGAAAGTGACCCAGATGCAATCATGACTTTCCAAGCATTAGTACAGGCCCCATGCCACATCTCTTTTTAAGTGTCATACTTGGGGTTATAACTTTAGCAAGTGTCCAATTAGATATTAAATTCACTTGCTATGCATTTAGTAAGAGTCTTCCTAAAAATGAAAATATTTAGAGAAGTAAAAATGCATTTTATCTTTTACCAATGTTGGATTGGTAATAAAATGAATATTATTATTATTATTACCTATGCAAAGTAAGAAAAAACCAAGCAGGATTCCATGGAGATGTCAATGAAAATCTTTCTCTTGGATTTAATTATTGTTGGTAACTCAGCCATTGAACTTCTCAATCTGTATTCAAGGATTTCAACAAAATCTCCCAGGATTAGAAAACACAGAAGCCGATTTCCAAGTAAAGCAAGAAGGCACGTAATTTATTATACCACTCCTTAACACAAAAGCTATCAAGGGGCGAATGAGAAAAATTAACCGTGTTGAATCCCCAGGAGAAATCAGGATCAAAACTATGAGTCCTGGGAAAAAATGAGAAGAATGTGGCAAGAGGGTGTGAATCAGTGACTGATCAAAGGAATGTATCATTTTCTTCCACAAAGAATTGCAGGAGCAGGGAAAATAAAACGGAACGCCATGACCCGAGGTTATGGGAAAACATCTTTATTTCACACACACGCTTACAAACACACTGCTCATCACTGAGTCGTGATGCTCAGTGTCATATTTCATGCGATGAAAATTGGATCTTTCACATTGACTAGTAACAAAACGATGTGGTCCTTCCGCGACTGAGTTTGCATGCCCTCCGGAACGTCTTTAAAGGACAATGGGAGGAGGGGGGTGGCTGGGCGGGAGGCGGCCTGGGGAGTTGCCTCCCGGCGCTTTCTCCTCCACCCAGTGCTACGTTTCTTTTCCGCTCTCTCCAATTCGGAGAGACAAGTGCCATCGAAGTCATCTTCCTGTTCTTCCCCTTACACTTACGCCCTGAGCTGAATATTTTGTCTCATCTTTTTTTTCATCTTCTTGTGACTAATTCCTACCCTGGAGTTTTTCCTCCTTTCAAGTCGAGCCTCCAGTTCCAAAACCCAGCTGACCATCGCCAGGTGTGAAAGAGAACAGGTCTCTATAGCCACTGGACTATCTGTCAGGAGAAACCAGTCTGGACCCTTCTTTGCTTCAGCACTGGCCACGTGGATCGGTCCGTGGCTGCTTCTCTGAGAAACCCCGAGCTCCAGCGCTGAGGGAAGGAAAGGACGAGGTAGCCCTCCCCTGGAGCGTGTGGACCCTGGTGTCACGCCCGCTCGCCGTGTGTGTCTCTGTTGCTGCACGTGGCGTGGGAGGCAGAATCAGAGCTCTGCCTCATGTAAACGGAGGCCCCAGTCTTCCTGGTGTCCCAAGGGATTCTTCCCATATCCTTGGAGTCGACAGGAATTAGGCCTGTGTCTTACCACAGCACAACCCTGCTCGCTGGGCAAGCTGGGGCGGGACCCTTGGGGTCGCCAGGGCAGAAGGGCCTGCGGCTCCCTTTCTAAAGAGAAACGTCCGCGCTGTAGCAAAACCGACCCTGGCTTAGTTTTTGGTTTGGTTTCTTTTTGGGGGGTGGTGGGGGCCTTTTTAATCAACCTGGGTAAGCAAAAGAAATTGCGTTTGACCATCAAAGAAAGAAACACCTCATGAAAATGTCTCATAAAATGTAGACTCACCGCGCCCCACCCCCACCCCCCAAAAAAAAGAAAAGAAAAAAAACCTTTGGATGTTTTTCCCATTTGTCTTCCTGTTCTGCTGTGGGGACGACTACTTTTTTTCTTTTCCATGTGGAGAAAGTTGAACAAAACTACATAGAGCCGAACTGACAGAGATGTTTGTATGTCATTTAGGACGGATTGAGGTGCATCAGTGTTCCTGGCTGTTTTCAGCTTCCCACAATTCCAGTCTTCCATCATCAAAAGTCTCTTTTAAATGATAAAGGATTCTTCTGGTCTTATTCTCACTGAGGGTTCTGGAGGGAGGCTCAAGCCCTTCCCTGGAGGCTAGTTATCCTAGCGCCATCTTCTGGGTGCCGGAGGAACTGCATTTGCTTCCGCAAACCACGTATCCCAGCTCTCTGTGGCCCAGGGCGGCTACGAAAATAGAGATCTCAGCATCGGCAAGTTTAAGAAACTCGAATATGTAGTTATCATTTAGAACATCAACCAGGCCACCGGAGATGTTCAATTTACTTTTAGAAATGTTTATTTTTTTTTAGAAAAAGTTACATCCCGTGTCTTAACTCTCTACTCCTTCTTTATGTTGAATCTAAGGAAACATCTTCTGAGATTAGCTTGAATGATAGCCTAGGTCAGGATGTAAACTCTGGTCTTAAAATGTCAGAGTATGTGCCCAGCATGTGGGTAGCTTGGATCACCTGGAAATCCTCACGCTACAAATATTTAGATACTGCAGAGCATTTTAAAACAAGGCATTGTCGAGCTTTCAATAGACGTGCCAGAAACATGTGGCTTGATGCCAAAGTGGCTGGGAGTGGAGTGGATTTTGGTTTTGAAAATGTAGAAACCTAAATTTCAGTGCTTATATAAGGCGAGAGTTGAGGTCTTGGAGCCAGACAAGGCAAGACTGGGATCTGTGGCTTTCTCATTAGGACAGGACTGAGAAAGCTGGGCCAGGAATTTAACATCCATTGGTGTAAGGTAACAACAAGGAAGCCTATCTCTTTCTGCCTGGAGTTAGGTGCAAAGGTAAGAATCTCCTTAAGAATTCATTAGCATAGCGCTTTCTTTGTCCAGGAATTCCCTCGCTAAGAATTTAGCATAAAGATAGTTCTAGACCCAAGTGCCTTTAAAATTTTAGCAGGAACAAAGGTAAAAACTTCTCTCGAGAAACACTCTGATAACACAGACCCCACTGGATAAAAGCAAACCCCAATGAAGATAACTCCCTATTTTTTAAAACTTAAAATATACGAGGACATGATATACTGCACGGAGAGTAAGAAGGCACACAATAAATAGCAGAATTAAAACTTCAATACTGTCTGCAGCCAGGCCACCCTGAACAAGCCCAGTCCTGTCTGACCTTGGAAGCTAAGCAGAGTTGGGCCTGGTTAGTGCTTGGATGGGAGACCACCTAGAAAGATCAAGTACTGTGGGCATAAGATATTAAAAAAAAAAAAAAAGAGATTATAAGCTGATAAATTCCTTGCAGTCTGTGAGGTCAACCAAGAGTTGCCTAAATAAATAAATAAATAAATAAATAAATAAATAAATAAATATCTGGGATGTAAGAAGACAATTGAAAGAGAATATAAAATAAGTGTGTTTAAAATAATTAAAGATATAGTTTTTTAAAAAGAGATTCCAGTAAAAAAGAATAAAGAAATTGAAAAAAATAAGTTATATCTTCAGAAATAAAATAGTCATTGTAAATAAAATTTCAATTGACAGGCTAAATAAAATAAGAGATATAGCTGAAGAGAAGATTAGTGAACTGGAAAATAGATGTGAAAAAATTATTAATAATGTAGCATAGAGAGATAGAGATGGACAATGTGAGAGGATAAATACTTTTAACGCATGTTTTAAGGGTGTTCCAGAAAGAAAATAGAAAAATTAGGAAAGAAGCAAAATCAAGGAGAAAATTACTAAGAATTTTCCAGAGCTGTTCAAAAACAGGATGCGGATTTGAGAAGTATACTCAGTTCTGAGCAGGATAATATAAGCTTAAATCCACAACTGGACACATTGCAACAAACTCACACAATATTAAAACAATGATAAAACATTAAAAACTATCAGAAGAAAAAGCAGATCAACTACAAAAGCTCTCAAAAGCAATAATAGAGATCAGAAGATAATGAAATAATATAGTTAAAGTGCTGAGGGAAAAATAGCGATATAGAATTTTATATGCAACTGAGCTGTTATTCAAGAGTAAGTATGAGATAACATTTTTATTTATACCAAACCTGAGTGAATTACAAACTTAATTGACTATACAAGTAACTACGAGTAATTTAGAGACCATTAAAAAAGTTGCACTTAAACATAAAATATAAAAGTAAGGTTCAACTACACTATTAAATAACCGTAGTATCAAAGGTACAAGATAAAGATTTGGACTTAAAGCAAACTCATATATTTGTATAGTCCATGACAATGGCTAAAATAATTATTAATATTGGAATCAAGCTACATTCGCATGCTAAATATTTAAATGCCACCGGTAAAAGAACAGAAGTAAAATACATAACTTATGAAAGTGTGGAAAAGAGAGAAAAAATTAAAACTTAAGTTTAAAAGAAAAGAACACAGGAAAAGAGAAGAAAAGAAGCAAAAATAAATAGCATATATAAAACTCAAATGACATGGTAGAAATTAATGTTTCAAATAACTAATTACAGTGGGTTGAGTTCACTAATTAAAAGATAGCAATTTTCAAATTGCATTTTTAAAAAAGCAGGCTATATTTTGATTAAACTAAGAATTAAAAATTGAAACTATAACAAAGACAAAAGAAAACTGATGTAGGTATTATTAATGTCAGACAAAGAAGTCTTGACGGTAAAACAAAACAAAACATATTATTAGAGATAAAGAGGGTTACCACACTATAGAGAGGAATAGTTTAAGAAAAACACAAAAATTTGAAATTAAGGGTATCTAATCATGTAGCCCAAATATAATTTCAATAAAGATGAAGAAATTATTAGGTGAAATTGAAAAATCTAAAAGAAGAATTAAAAATTTAAACACATTTATCTCAGAAAATCAGATCAGATAGAAAAATTATTAGGTGATAGGTTTTTAAGTGAGAAAATTACAACCTTAATCTAGTTAGCATTTATGGAGCTCCTGTCTCATAATAGGACCTATCTTGTTTTCATGCACCCATGGGACACATAGAAATTGACCTCCTAATAAGCTATAAAGCAAATCTTTAAAATGTCACAGAACTTATATCATGAGACCATGCCATTTGGTAAAGTATTTTTGAAAGTAGAAAAGAACAATTAATAGTTCATTTAAAAATGTTTTAAAACATTTGGAAGTTTCAAAACACACTTCTAAACAAACATGGGTTATAGAACAGGCCAAGGTGGAACACTGTTAGAAATGAATGAAAATAAAAATACTATACCCCAAAATGTAGCAGTATATATATATATAACAAATGTAAATATATATAACAAATGTAAATTTGTTATATATATATATATATATGTATAACATTTAGTAAGGAAAAATTAAAATTCTCAAAATTAATGAATTGAGTCAATGAGAAGGTACACAAAGAATAACCCTGATCATCAAGAGAGTAATAAAGGAAAATAAAAATAAAAGCCCAAAATTATGAAATGATAAATGAAGAAACAGCAGTATAAGAACTAAGTTAGAAGTATAGTTTAACACCAAAAAAAAAAAAGAGAGAGAGAGAGAGAGGACATTCTATCAGAATAAAAAGATAGTCATATAAATTCAATAAATATGTCTTTATGAAAAACTAACACATTTAAAATTTTTTTCACATTTTCTCTTGACCCTTGAAGATTTCTTTATGGACTGCCCTCAATTTTTGAGTTGTTTTTCAGAAATGATTTTATTGTGCCCTGAAGCCTCCTATTTTGATTGAATATGTTCAATATTTTTCTAAAAACAAGAGACTTTTATGTAAGATAACATTTTTATAACATGCACGTAAGCGAATTTATAATTGTATTATATTTTCTTTGAAATGCCCGTGAGATAAAAACTGAAGAGGAAAAACTGTTTCTCTCCACACCCCAAGAGTTTGGATATAACTTTGATGTGTTTAGTGATCCCTTACGTGGGGCACAGCTAGGATTTAGATCATTTCACACGTGCTCCAAGCTGCGTGCTAACAAAACTCTCTTATTCTGGTATTTTTCTTTCACTGTTGAAGCAACCACAATAGCTAAACGCCTTATTCTTATGGCATTTTCGGCATTTTTACAGTCAATCTTTTCTCTTGCTACTGTTCCATATTCCCTTTGAGATATTATCCACAGTCCATTCGAAAATAAACTCATAAAACCTAATATGGTAAAAACAAGTATTTGCAATGTCACACATTCTGAAGTAGCAAATGAAAGGCATGCACGAAATCCTCAATTTATGCTCATGTGGAAACTTCTGGACACATAGGTCGTCAGAAGAGGTGACAGGTGCAGACAGGGGTTCCACTTCACACTGGTTAACGAGTTGCTGCGTGAGTCAGTGTGCTCAACTGTGAAAGCAAAACAATAACGTTCCTTTTCTTAGACCGTCGCTCTGGATGGAATCACGGACATAACAGTCTTGGTTTGGCTTTGATGTTCAAAACGCATTAGTCACACTCCCTTACCTCCGCAGATGTAATAGCGGCAGCAGTGAAAATAATAGTAAAGACCATAACAGCATCAATAGTCACTATGATCTTTACGGAGCATGATATACCATATACTATGCTAAGCTGTTCCCACGTAGTAACTAATTTATTAACCCACACTTGTCTGTCAATAACCGATGTGACTTGACCCCACCCTTGTGGTTCTTATTATAATTCAAGACACCTGTCAGCTGTAGCCATTAGGAACTTCGAAAATATAAAGATTTATTACCTACAGGACTTGGAAACTGCACACCACACCTGGGGCCACACGGCAAGGTCATGGGGTTGGGGGAGAGGCCCGAGGTTCTGCTTTTATTGGGGTTGAGGGTGAGGGCCAATGACTAAGCAAGGTGAATCGCATCATAGCTTTTCAGACAGTAAACGATCAACATAGTCCTGCAGTAAATCCTATTTCACTGATATCTGTGCACGTGAGCTCTGTCTGGTTTACTCTTCAGGGTTCCACATCCGGGATTGTTTGTTTCTATTAGTGATATAGATCTTGTAACTTCCTTCCACATACTGTGCTTCTCCGGCTCTGTTACCAAGGTCGTTCTAGCCTCGAAGAGCGAGTTGCCAAGCTTTTTCTATCCATTAGTTTTCTGGGGAAGTAATAGAGAATAGGGGTGTTTACTTCCTGAAGAGCTGGTGAAATCTTCAGGTAGCGCTATCTGATAACGGTGCCTTTCGTAAAGAAACAATCTTGCTACTGATTGTATTTCTTTACTTGTTCTGCTTTCTTTAATTGTTCTGCGTCTCTTTACAGTTTCTATTTGATTCAGTTTTGGTCATTGATTTGCAAAACAAACACAGTGTGACTTGCAAGGACAAGTCCTAAAGGACATTGTGGGTTCCCTCTTACTTAGTCTTAAGTCACTCACTCTGGGTGAAACTACCTGCCAGATCCCGAGGACACTCACAAAATGCTACAGAGAGGCCTAGGCGGTGAAGCCCTCCTGCTGACACCTTGCAGGCGAGCCATCTCGGGTCACAGCTTCCAGCCCCAGTCAAGCCTTCGTGGGTGACCGCAGTGCCAGCCGACATCCGGATGGCAGCTTTGTGACAGCTCTGAGCTAGAATGACACAGAACTTGGAAAATAACAAAAGTTTGTTGTTTTAAGTCACTGTGTTTGGAGGTAATTTGTGATGAAGCAATAGATAACTAAAGTAATCACAGAGTGTTTAAAAGAAGCAAAGAAAACATTTATATTGCATAGACAAAGACAGTTGGTAATATCACCAAGAGCTTATACAAACACTAAGAAAAGCACTAAAATTTGAAGAGAGAAATAAGAAGAGTAGATGACTAATTCAGAAAAAGAAATGCCAATTACCAAAATACATGTGGATCAACTTTTCTAAAATGCTAAGAAATGTAAATAAGAACTATAATTTTAAAATATCAAATTAAGAAGGATTTAAATAACTTAATGTTAAGGAAAAGATAAAAATTGAACTCTTCCTTGGTGACAGTGAGGCTACAGATTGGCACAATATTTCTAAAGAGAGTGTGGAACTACAGCCCAAAGAGTTAAAGCATTCTTTTTTTTTTTCTTTTTCTCCTCTTTTTTTTTTTTTTAATTCAATTACAGTTGACATTCGCTATTATATTGTTTTATATTAGTTTCAGGTGAACAGCATACTTTAAAACCATCCTTGAATGTGATAACATCCTCGGGGAACTCCCATTAGGAATATAATTCAATATAAGTTGAAAGGAAATACATCTCAACATAAATGATGATTTTCACGAGGCAGATGATGTGGGTGATCTTTCTCTGGCAGGTTCTGCATTTGCCCAGTTTTTCTACAACATTATTTTCACAAACAGAAAAATAAGTATTCCTTTTCAGTGGAAAGAGAGAATTGTCCCCACACACTATGAAATGTAAGGTGATCACAGCATGCAAACAGTCAAGGAATGTTCAAACACCCAGGAAAGCATGATGCCCACACCCTTGGCTTTTTAAAGGGACGCCGTTCAAGGCCACCGCGAAGCTCAACGCATGAAAGCTAAACTCAGTGGAGGAAAAACGAATCACGGGCTTAATATGTGCAAGGCACTGTTCACATGTGTGTGAGCCAGCCCCCTCCTGTGGGGGAGACTCTATTACCCCCCAGATTTCAGATTAGCAAAAGGGAATTCAGCGAGATCGTGTAATTACGATAGGATGACACAGGCCAAGGGCGGCTGAGCCGAGACTGGCCTCAGAGCCTCTACGTGTCAGGGCGGAGCCCTTCCCAGGATCTGTAGACACAGCCCGAGCCCGTGATCCTGGGGATGGCTTCTGCTCTTAAGTGATGGGGGCCAAGGGCGGGACATGTCACTGCAGGACAAAGGCAAAGCTTGACCCAAGCAGGCATGAGGCTCGTTCGTGGTACCCGCAGGTCCCTCGCACTGCATTGTCACTCCAGCCTTGTGCCCCATGCCGCGGGCCTCTGACGCTGCTGGGCGCAGACTCCCGGCTCCCAGGCGCAGACTCCCCGCTCCCGCCTCCTGACTTGCTCCTCGGGTTTGTGGACGCATTCCACTGCCCAGCCTTGACTCTGAGCTTGTCGCGGGATGGCACCAGCACATGCCCTGGTTCCTTCGGGCCACCTGCCCAAGTCAGGTCCCCTTTCCCTCAGCCAGGACCCAAGGGGGCTCAGGCCGTGGCTCTTTTCTAATTATCGCCGAGGTTTGGATTGTTTCCAGCATGTGGGAGGTCTGGAGGGAGCACAGGTAAAGTTCATTTCCAGATTAATTCAGGCCATCCCCAGGGCTGCCTGCCCCCCATCGGCGTGGGTGCATGCACCACGCACGCATACACACGCACGCACACACGTACACACACGCCCTGAGGAAGGGGCCTCACGCTGCTCAGCAGGAAGGATAAACAGCGTGACGTCCTGGGAATGAGTCTTCCCCGTGTTTCCTCTAGAGAGAGCGTGAAAACCCACATTTTAAGTCGAGCCCATCAGCACACCAACCAGGGTCACGTTTCCTAATATTCAGACAACGGTCAGCGCAAAGTCACATCTTAGATTCCTGAGCCTCGTCTCTGCGGCTTAGCCTTGCCGCAGCTCTGTTCCAGCAGAGCCCAGCCTCGGGGGTGCTGAGCTGCGGCTCCACCGGTGCCGGGAGGTGCTCTGTGGCACCAGCGCACACGTGACCTGAACGGGGCGGTGGTCGATCCACTGGTCTCACGGGGAAAGACTGGGCATGAGGGGCGTCTGGTGTTTCTGGACGTGAAGAGCGATGATCGTGAGAAGTCACTCAGTTGCCTCATGGTAAGTGGGAAATTTCACCGGAATGAAAACTAATGATCGTATTCCTTTCCATTTCCTCTGAGGTGACAGGTAGATCATTAATTTTTTACATACAATTTTTAAAAATGTAAATCATGGCACGTAAGGGGGCTGGCTGTTGTCACTATCATCATCCTCTTAGGAGAATGTAGTTCTACAGGAAAAGCCGACTCTTTGATCATTCAGTATTTGAATTTTCACCCTTTATTGGACAAGACCCAGAGGCGCTCTCTAAATAGCCCTCCAGAGATATGGGAATAAATAATTTCTAAGCTCCGTTCTGACACAATTAGTAAATAAATAAAGCATTTAATAAAAGCCACGCCGAGGAGGAATCTGGTGAAATTTGATCCCGAGAAACCATCTTGGGCTCGGCTGTCAATTCCCTGGCTTGTTGCAGACATCCGGATTGAGCTTTAATTTCTGTGCCCGCCATGATCGGCTGCCTTTCCTGGGTCCCTGTAAGCTGATGAGCAGTGACCTGGACCCTTCCCAGGGCTGTGGGGAGGCTGATAAGAGGTGCGCACTCCGCTTCCCAGAGCAAAGGGCAGAACCAGGTGCAGAGGCAGGGATGTCGTCTTCGGCATGAGACACCTGGACACGTTCTCCGAAGGAACCAACCCTGCTGCCTTGTTCGTCTGGGACTTCCAACCTTCAGAGCTATGAAATGATACGTTTCTGTTGTTTAAATCACCCAGTTTGTAGCTGCCAAGGACACGAATCTCGGCGAGTGGCTTCTACCGCCCTAGGTCTCTGCCCCAGCAAGTGAGCTCAGCGGCCGGCCATACATTCAGGTCCTTCGTATAAACAGCCACTCTAGGGGGGCTCGCGCCTGAATAAAGGCCAGAACTTCGGGGTGGGTGGAAGGACTTAGTTTCCGCCATGTAAACCTTGTCCTAGGTGAACGGAAGGGGACACAAAGGGCCACATATTTATCTCTTTATTTACACAAAGTCCACAATTATCATACCCTCTTTGAGGAAGCACTTCATAGATGACGACCCCAGGAAAAACGGGGCTTTGTCAGTGCCCTGTCCAGACTCCCCTTTGCCTCCTTTATTGACGGTCGCTGAGTCAGACCCAGAGATCATTAAGTACACCCTCTGTGCTCCAGAAAGGATTCAGAAATGCACTCATTTGTGGGTGTAAATTATTGGTTCTCAGATTCTAATGTTCATAGGACTCTTCCGGAGGGTTTGCTAAAGTTCAGATCCCCAGAGCCCTCTACAGACCTGCAGAATCAGAATCTCCAGGGTTGGCACTTGGAAATCTCCATGTAACCGTCCTCCCTCCCTTCTCCGATCCTAACATATCGAATCAGGCAACCCGATCGCCCATCTTTAAGAAACCCTATTGCAAATGACTTATTCAAGTGTGTGGCTTTACCTCTGTGATAGCTGCACTTTTGGAACCTCTGCAGATTCAAGCCAAAGGAATGAAGCTCTAACTGCGGAACGTTGGGCTCTGGTGAGTTGGATGGTGGAGACACTTCCTCGAATGGTTTCTCAGCTGGAGTAGGCTCCTTCTACCAGGAAACGGCAAGTTACTGGGCAGAGGAGCCGTTTCTCCCTATCTCAGTGCCTGCGTCTTTCTGATGCCCCAGCGTTGAGGGTGACTGTCCATCCGGATCAGGCGGCATCAGGGAGCGAGAGGCTGTGAAGGGAGGCACGAAGCAGCGATATGCTTAATTCCATTGGAAAATGCCATGCCCGTGCCCAGATGAAATGCGACCTTATCGTACGTGATGTGAAGTAACAACCGGAGATGACGTGGGAGGCGCATTGCCCTGCCGAGCATGAGGGACTATTCCTGAACGGGTCCACGGCTCGCCGTTGGTGATCCACTTTCTCATAACCCAGCGAGTAGCAGCAGACGCCCAGCTGCGCATGAAATTCCGTGGAGAAAAATTTCAAGTGGAAAATTGTAACCCATTAATTGTTTTCCCTGTGAATTGACAAATTTATATATAGTTGAAGGAAGCACCTCAGTCCGATTCTAGAGTTGGATCGGAGATTCATTTTCCTTGAGGAAATCCACCTCCTCCTTAACATTACAGTCAAAGAGTCCCTCAATGGATATTGGTTCTTCTGTGTGTGTGTGGCGGGGGTGGAGGTCGATGGTGGGGGGTGCTGCATGTGAAAAATTACCACTGAATTTTTTCCAGTGACACAGAGTCGTTTAAAGATGCTGCCTAATAGGAAATACAGTTAGCATTAATATGTTGGCTAGGTGGAGGGCCGGGGGAGGGAGGGAGCAATTGGGGGATCGTTTTATGAACTACGTAGATGTCTAATCAATGACTGTATACCTGACACTAATTTAAATAAATAAATAAATTTATTTTTAAACAAGATGTTGTCTAAAATTGGGCAAATAACTTCTTAAGCATGCAGTCAGAGGAAGTGTTTAAATGGAGGAAAACTAAGATTTCAAAGAGTATAAAGAAATGGCAGCTCTCATTTATATAGAACGAGAATATCTTACGCATCTTAATTGTATATTCTTTATGTATTTTATAATTTTGTACTTTAGATTTGGCATGTATATTCTATTTCTTTGCCTTTAATAAAATTTACATTTTATAGTTCTACACTACATATTTCATATTAAAACAAATTTGGATATGTTTTAAAGTACAGTGCAAAATTCAAATAAAATGTCTTAGAAAAAAACTCTAGATTTCAAAGAAATATTATGTTTGCATTGGGTGTCCTAGGGAGTCAGCCACTCAGATTCTACAATATAGAAGTGTAATTAAGTGGAAAAGCACAGGACAAATATGAATGGAGTATAAACATAATTCGTAGGAAAAGAAAATTATATATGTTTTATATATTATATATAATATATATCATATACATTATATATTATATATTATATATCATATATATTATATCTATTATATACACACACACACATATACATATACACACAGATATCAGACAACAGTTATCTCTGGTGGTAGAATTTGGTGATTTTTATATATATATAATATATGATATATTATATATCATATATCATATATTATATAATTATTTATTATTTATTATTTATATATTATTTATATATTATACATTATTTATTATTTATATATTATATATTATATATTACATATTATATATTACATATTATATATTAATTATACATTATATATATACACACACACACATACACACACATATATATCAGACAACAGTTATCTTTGGTGGTAGAACTTGGTGATTTTTATATATATATAATATATGATATATTATATATCATATATTATATATTATATAATTATTTATTATTTATTATTTATATATTATTTATTATTTATATATTATATATTATATTATTATATATTACATATTATATATTAATTATACATTATATATATACACACACACACATACACACACATATATATCAGACAACAGTTATCTTTGGTGGTAGAACTCGGTGATTTTTATTTTTACTTTCTTATACATGTCATATTTTTATTTTTCACATTTTCCACAAAGAACATGTGTATTACTCATGTAATCAGAAAAAAAATATGTCTAAGATTTCCCGCCAAATTTCCCATGCGGTTTCCTATTTACTTTACTTTAATTGATTACATTTGTAAATCTACTTTCTGCATGGTGTTAGAAGCTCCTGGTAAAACCACAAACAACACCTTCGGGACTCACGGACGCCTGCTTGCCAAGGGAACACCGTCCCCCACCTTCGGCTCTGTGGCTACGTTCGTACTAATGGTCTGGCTCTCGGATTCCGTTTGCTTTACTCCCAGCAGACACTCCTCCAGCCGAAGGCATGGTCACATATATGTGGCTCTTTCAGCATACGGTGAGTAATCGAAGTTAGCTCCAAGGAGCTTTTTGAGACAGTCTCGGAAATATTTGCTCTAGTGTTTTGAAATCGCAAAGTGTTTGATCCCTTTTAAACTTCCTACGTTAAGGGACAGGACTGCAGAGTTTGAGTGGGTCTCTCTTGGCAAGGTGCAAAATGTGAGCTCCCTCAGAAAGTTAAGAGTAGTTAGTAAATTGGAACCCGACTCGCCCAACACATGGAGCCAGGCGCATCTTTGCTTTCTCAGGATCCTGGGTAGAATTCACACGTGGGACACGTAGTGTGTTCACTGGTCTGAGTCCTAGGAGCCAGGGTTGGGGAAGGGAGGGGCTTACCTATCTCTGAAAGCTATGGAATTTAAAAAAATAAATAAAGGAAATTGAAAGAGGGATGATGAGGGCTGGGGGCTGGTTCTGAGAGTTGGGCAGAGGGCAACAGCCCTACACAAAGGAAAATGTAGAATCAAGAGACGTGGTTGTGTGTACAGACATGGGTGAGTGCATGTCCTTCTACCTCTAGCGGTACCAGGAGACACTTGATTCCGTGATACCACCATTTGTAACACTTTAAAACATTTTTTACCTCTCATATATCCGAATGCATGACCAGTCTTTAAACTCTGCCTCTTAGAGGAAATAGCACACGTAGATAAAGCTAAAACATGTCAGCATGGTAGGAGCTATTAAGAAGAATAGGACTTGTAAAGGAATGGCGAGTTAGCAATAAAAGAATTTATTTACAAATACCTATCTCAATTCTTCATAAATCATAGCTCTTTTATATTACAGCTGAAACGTAGAGTACTGCAGGATCGCTTCCTTAACTATTTGTTTACCAAGAGGAAAATGTCTACATCATTAACAGGAGAAGGAGTTCACCTTCCTTTGAGAAAAACAAGGCAAAAGATCTTCAATAACCTCCCAAAGCTCAGGAAAGTACAGAAGGTTGGTCTTAAGGCACGAGGTATAAAATTAGGTGACCGAGAGCACTCCAGATGGCCATCCTAGGATACATTATCTCAACGGCATTGACAAACATATGAAGCATCCTTTATGTTCTTACATTTGTGGGTTTTTCCACTAGAGGATGTTGGCTGCCAGCAATAACCAGGCATTCTACACAGAATGTTGTCTATTGTTCTGTTTTGTCTGGAAGACTCTTTTTCATCCATTTCTCTTTCAGCTTATACTAAAACAATATGTAAGAAACGGGGAAAGCCAGGATGTGTTGCTTTTCCTTTGGGAAGAATTTTTTTTTCATGCTCGAAAAGATTTTCCAGAAAATGTCTGACGGAATTCAATCAGAGTCAAGGCTCATCACCTGCATTTAGCATTTATACTCTGAAGTTTGGGGTGGGTATCAGAGGAGTGCATATGTAGAAGGAAATATAGCCAATAACCCTCCCGGTTTATTTGGTGATGACAATGATGATGGTGATGATTATGGTGATGTCATGGTCATGGTCATGGTCATGGTGATAATGACATCAGTTTTATTTTTGGAGCAGTTTATGATTTATAACAAAATTGAGGGGAAAGTATAAAAGTTTCCCATGTATACCCTACTCCCCCACATGTCCCCCCCCCCATTATATTTGTTACACTTGACGAACGTTGACACATCATGATCACCCAAAGTCCGTCGTTCCATTGCTGTTTACGCTGACGGCTGTAATTCCGTGAATCTGGACAAATGTCTAATGCTGTGTATCCATCACTGCAGCGTCATACAGAACAGTCCCCTGCTCTACCATCCTCTCTGCTCCAACCATTCATCCTTCCTCCCTCGCTCCCCAACCCATGGTGACCGCTGATCTTTCTATTGTCTCCAGAGTTTTGCCTTTTCCCAGAATGTCATAGAGTTGGAATTATACGGTATGTATGCGGCCTTTCCAGGTCGGCTTCTTTCATTAGTAACAAGCTTTTAAGTCTCCTCTATGTCTTTTCATGGCTTGATAGCCCATGGGGAGGCTGAGTTTCCACAACATGGATGTTTCTGCCCCCCCTCAGGCTCTTTCCCCAGGGAGGTAGACGCGAAATAGCTTCACTCACAAACAACCCTGTTTTGCACATTTGTGGCAGGTAAGTTCCAGGCCAAAAAAAAAAAAAAAAAAAGGAAAATAAATAGAGAATATTTTGCTTTAGTGATTGTGGGTGGGGAGGTTGTGGATGGTAAAACTACAAATCCTGAGCGTTTCTGGGCACTCAAGTCTCCGGGGGAGGGCAATGGGCTGGAACTCCTTGCACCGTGACCTTGGCCATGGCGAGGTGGCTTTGGAGCCACCTGGGTGTGATCCCTCTTGGGCAGGGTTTTCCCGGGCACATTACTTAACCTCTCTGTGCCTCAGCTTCCTCACCCACCACCTGAGGCGATGACAGTGCCTATGCGCAGGGTTGCCGTGAGAAGGAAGAGAATAAATATTTATAGAGTATTTAGAGCAGTGCCTGGCCTTCAGTCAGTGTTGCCTAAATGTCTCTTGATGGATTCCAAGGACTTTTTTTTTTTTTTCAGCTGTGACACCCTGTGAGTCAATGACCTTTTCCTGTCACTATCTCCAATATTACATAATGTAACTTCTGGCCCCAAATGCTGGCCCTAGAGGCGGCGCCCCGTTCGGCACCAGCAGATATGGGCCCGTCGTACCCACGCCTGGGCCAAGCAGCCCACGCCTTCGAGGCACTTCCGGCAACAAGGGTGGAACACAGAAGCCTTTTGCTTCAGATGAGCTTTGCCGAGAGTGTGGTTCCCCAGCCTCTGATCCGGGCATCATTTTGGCAGAGATTTTCCTTTGAGGCTTTGCTGTCCCCAGTCGGTGGCATGTCATTTTCATCACCTGTGTTTCTGCGTCTTCCTGCTCCTCTTGGATATAAACCAATGCTTGTGTTTTGTTTTGGGGCAGGGAAGGCTACTGCCGGAGAAGCTTCTAGAAGGAGCATGGAGCCAGTGAAATCTGGCTTAGGAGAGAGAGGCCCGGGAGGGAGAGGGACTCATCCAAGGACTGGCCAGCCTGGAGCGGCACGAACAGTCCCCTTTACTCCTAGACCAGTTGAGGTCTGGACAGCACAGAGACGGGGCTGAGGGTGACCAGCCGTTGGTCGACTTCCTTCCCGGTGGGAAGGAAAGTGGCCCCGCGGTGACTCCTGGGGACACTACAGGCGGCGGGGAGGGAGCACGCCCTCCTGGCTTCCCCCGTCGCGCTCCTCCGGGCGGGCGCTGCCCGGGCCGCGGGCGGCCAGGCTCCACCTTCCCGCCCGCGCCGCGCCAGGCCCGACCCGGCTCCTTAGCAAACATTTGCTGCCTGCTCTTCCGTGTCCTCCGGTCTCACCGCCTCCTCTGCCGGTGGAAGGCGACAGAAGTTCGTCAGACAGAGAAGATGACGTATGTCTAGCTGTCACCTGTTGTCCCGGCATAGTTACCGAAAACGCCTCCTTTCCGCTCACGAGGGTTCCGGTCCGGAGGGTGAGCTGCAAGACTCATGCGACCCTCAGCACCTCCTGCAATCCTGCCTGTAGGGAGGTGCATTTGGGCGTCTTTGCGTGTGGATATCAGGGACATCTTTGCATGTGGCCGTGGGCCCCCCTATTTTTTCTGCACAAAGCGCTGGCCCCCTGGTGCAGCCAGAGGTGGGCATGCACGGCAGGTACAGCGGGTCACCCCAGGGCTGGCGTCGCAGCGAGGGAGGGATGGCAGGCAAGGCTGGGTGCTGGTGTTGGGGGAGAGTCCCGGTTGAGCTCCACGGGGGACAACGCCTCGCAGATGCGATTGCTCGTCACCGCAGCAGGTGTACTGAGTGGCAGCCTGTACGACTGTCACTGGGCCATTGACGCCCCCGACGAAACGCACGGCGTGTGCCGTGGCTGGACCTGGGCTCTGAACCTCCGAGACCCCGGCGGGACTTCCGGGGGTCCCTACGTGGGGAGCAGCATAAACAACTTGCTGTAGTAGTCACCCGTCCAGCAAGAGGGGCACCTAAATGGACGTGTGGGAGCTCTCTGTCCCGATGGGGCATCTCTAAGTGCGCGCACGAAGCAAGTGCCCACTCACATTGACGGCCGTCGCGGGACCGGTGGGGCTCTGTGGGATGAAAGCCTTAAGCACCATTGGCTTTACGGATTCTCCACGACCTGTCTGAGACTGAGCGATGTGCAGGGCGACACAGTACGGGAGGGACACACAGGACTAAAGAAAGGGTGCGAGACAGAACTCCTCGGGAAGGACCGAGGAGCCAGACAGTCTCCCCCAAACCCAGAGCACGGCCTAAGAATTGGAATCAAACGATTCCTTTTCCCAGCTAGATATAATGTAGCACTGCCCTTGGCTGGACGTAATTAATGGGTGTTTTTACTTCTACCCACCTGCCCTGCTCAACCCCAGTTCCCCCAGGGCCGGGACCCTGTGTTCTCTCCATCACGTGAGCTCACTCACCCAGCACAGTGCCTGGTGCCCTGTAGGTCGTGACAAACACCGTGGATGCCTGGACAGGCCCTGCGTGTGGGCGGGAACTGACACCCTTCTGCAGCCTCCCTGGCCGCGGTCCCACTGGGTGGGCACAGCACGGAGGGCGTGTCCGGGGGAAGGACAGCGTGCGGGGCGAGGAGAGTGGTGAGCCCCAGGCCGCTGACGGCCGAGGGCCCTGTGCGGGCCAGGGCGGGAGCTGCGCTCAGGGAGCCCTCAGCTCTCTGTGCAGCCACGTTTGTCTAGACCAGCTGCAGGTGACAACCAGGACTAGTGATGACCAGGAATACGAGAGTCACAGAGTCCGAAATGCATGTGGCTTCCTCTGGCCAGGTGTCGAGATGTCCATATCGAGGTAGCATGTAAAGGAGATTAATGCCGCACGTAATGTGTTAATCATGTGACATGTAATATGTGCTATGGTATAAACATGATGTGCAACGTGATAACATAGAACAGAAATGTGATGCGCTGTGTTAATCATGTAACACGGAGGGTGTTAACCGTGTAATATGCGGTGTGCATTGTTGAGACACATGATGTGTAGCAGCATAACAGGGAATGTGTAATTAATGTAACATAATATGTATCAATAACGTAAGACGTGTATCGATGTGATGCGCGATGCATGCTAACGTAATGTGCGATGTGCCAGTACTGAAATATGGAACACGTAGTAACACGCTACGTAAGGCGTGGTAACGTGATACGCCAGGTGTATTGCTGTACTAGGGAATGTGTTCTTAATGAGATGTGTCACGCGAGTCGGATGTGGTTAGAATGAGAATGACCATGAGGACGTGCCCAGGTGCACTGACCGGTCCCAGGTCTTTTCTCAAAGGCGGGGTGGGGACGGTCACCGGCACAAGGTCTCAGGGGAAAACCTGGACTCCCATGGCCAAAGGGAAAGTCCACGGGAACCGAACTGGGAGCCCACGCCCCCATGCACACGCACACACACGCACACACGCACGTACACGTATACACACATGTACACACATTCACACATGCACGCACATGTATACAGACATGCACACAATGAATGCATGAATGCGCATGTGCATGCATGTACACACACCTACACACATGCATGCATACACACATGCACACACATGAATGAACGTGTGCATATGCGCACGCACACATGCACATGCGCATGCACACACACATACATGCACTCACACATACACGTGCAGGCATGCACATGTGCACACACATGTACACATACACCTGTACACATGCACATGTACACATGCACACACGCCATTATATTTTCAAGGAACAATAACTCATAACTCACTCTGCTCTCTAACTCTTCAATAAAAATTATTTTTAAAGGCTTCCAAAACAATGAATATTTAAAGGATCTTTCGAAAGACTAGACCTTCCAGCTGTTCTTCTAAGGCCAGAGGGAGGACGGCCAGATGGTCGGATGCTGGGTGACAGATTCGCGACTCCATGTCTATTGCGGGCGTGTGGCCCGCACTCTCTCTGCATCAGGCTTCTCAACCGCAGCCCCGCGGGCGTCTGGGGAGGACGAGTCTATGGGGAGGGGCCGCCCTCTGCACTGCGGGGTGGTTCGCGGCATCTCTGGCCTTTCCCCACTCAGTGCCAGTAGTGACCCTCCAGCCGGGACACCCAGAAACAGCTCTGGACAGCGCCACGTGTCCCCTGTCAAATGTAAAGGCACCCGGGGCCAGCGGAGAAGCCCACTCGGAACCGGCAGGGAGAGCAGGGCTGGGTGTTCGGGAGCACAGACCCCAGAGCCAGATAGCCTGGGTTCGAATCCAGCTCATGCCCAGGGGCAAATTCACCTCTCTGTGCCTCGACGTCCTCATCTGTAAAATGGGGACGGCGCTATCGGCTCCAGCGCCTTGCCTTTGCTCGTAGGACGGCGTGAGCGGAGATGTGTGAGGTATTTGCTACAGACTCTGGCGGAAACGGAGAGCTTAGCCCTTCCTGTTCTAAATCCCCGAGGAAACAGCACAGAGGGGAAAGCGAAGCAAGTTCTGCATCCAGAAACAGCCAAGAACACGGAACGGGAGGAGGGCCAAAGCTGGACGTGGACCCTGAGTCTCGCCAGGGTCCCCTCGTGTCTGTAACCCAAAGGAGCTCACCCGAACTGACGCCCTCCTTGAGCTAGAATCGGATATGAAAACACAAAGTTTCTATGTCAGGAGGGAATCTGTCAGATGATGGAAGTGTGGCGCTCAGCAAACGGCCAGCTGGGTGTGTATTAACTCTCCTGGTCATCTTTGTAATTGCTGGCTTGAGGTTTATTCCAGGGTCCATCTGCATGCAGGCCCTGCCCTGGTCACTTCCTCTGGCTGAGGGTGGCCTTACCCTCCAGAAAGATAACTGTCAGGGAGTCCAAGGGTTGAAAAGAAACCATATTCAGCAGCAAGACAACCTCACCATGAAATTTTCTTTGAAAAATTGGAAAATTCTGATGATGTAAGAACATGGGTTCAGTTTGGGGATCACAGCTTTATTCGAATTGTCTCACTCTTGAGACTTGGCAGGGGACGAGCACCAGCCTTCCTTGGACTCCGAGTGACAAGGAAAGTATGAACAAGCCTGTGAGGGTGGCTGGAGAGTCTCAGAACTGGGGCCTTTGTGATGTGCCCAGGGTCCCCTGAATGCTGACCTGATTTAACCCGCTCCCCACCCCCCCTCCTTAAGAGCGCCACGAGGAGAAAACTGCACCCTGCTGCCCTCGGGGGGGTGAGGTGGCAGTGCAAAGGGCCGCTTGTCCTCCAGGGGGGCTTTTACTTTGCAGTGGTACAAAATTACAGCAGTCTAAAGACGAGAGGAAGCAGGATGTTGCCGGCTGTGTGTGTGAGAGATTAAAAAATAATAATAATAATAATAACAATAATAATAAACCAAGTTCCCCAATTAGCGGTAAGAGGTTTGACTTTTCCTCGAATATGCAGTTCCTGGGAAGAATGAGGAGCTCATTGAAGGTCAATGTCACCATCTGGACACCAACTGACTTGGCAAGTAAAATCTACAAAGAATGCTGGTCTTTAAGACCATCGATCGCTCTTGGCACGCAGATGAAAATGAATTAAAAGAAGCCAAACTTTATAATTGCTGGTAAATCTGCTGATGATCAACTTTGAAACCTTTGCGACTCCTTTCTTTCCATTTATCACCATTTGTCAGATTCTGCTCCCCACATTTTTGGCAAGACGGCCAGACGAAGAGCAGGCTTCAGCCGTCACGCAGGTGAGAAACAGATGGCCGGAGGGAGGGGAGCCAGAACCCGGGCGGGCAGGGAGCCTTCCGGTCCCGGCGCCAGAGCCAGAGCGCTCCAGAGGACTGTCCCAACGCCCCGGCCCTGCCACTGTTGTCAAGGACAAGGCACTTGTCACCATTAGCTAAGGAGAGTGATGGAGAGGTGAGAGAGGGAGCCCTGCCAGGTAGAGCAGGCCTCCTAGCTGCTCGCATGGCCTGCAGGTGAATCAAGGTGAAAACACCTGTGCTTCTAACAGCTGTGAACCTGTACGACAGTAAGTCTTTGGGATTTCTCGTCCATCTGTACTTACAGTCTGTCCATCGTCTTCTGTCCTTTCTATTTAGAGAAATGGGGTCCTCTGTATCCCCATCCCTTTCCCACTGGCAAATCCCTTGACGATAAATCTCCAAGTACAGTCAGAACAAGGCAAAATTCAAAGGTGCACCTCGCGCTGCCCAGTGCCCTAACCGACCCGGGGTCGCTCCTGGGAGGCGCCCACGGCCCCGGCTGCGTGCGTGTGGCAGGCGCGAAGTGCTTCGCTCTCAGTGGGTCACCAGCGGTGTCCTGGATTTGAGCTCATCACTCACCCATAGCCCATCAGGGAGAATTGGCGCCGAGGAAACGGAATCAGGGAACTGTCTCTCGGGGAAAATATTTCTGAAATGCAAACCTGAGCCTCGATGCCTCGCCTTCTGGCAGAGTCCCTCCCTCCTTTACCAAGGGGCCGGCGTCTCGGTGCTGCTACGGAGCAAAGCAGCTCAGAAATAGTCTCATCCCACCCAATCCATTACACGTTTTCCCCAGGCCACAGCAGACAGGTGAGCGTGGGGACGAATGTGCCCAATAACTGCTTGCCCAGCGCTGCCTGGTGACACATCGGCCCCTCAGAAAGTTCTCTGAGAAAAGATTCTGGACAAACGTGTTTGGGGAACGCCACCAACCACGTCCCTCCCTTACAGAGTTGGGGTGCTTATCAGCACCTACAGGCTCTGATACGCCCCAAGGTTTAATGAAGATGCTGACTCGTTGGCTGCGTCTGAGGAGTGGGATTCCCTGGTCGCATGTGGGGGTGCAGTGGACGGGCAACGGTGCAGAAGGCGTCACCTCATGTCTGCAGAGCCCTTCACGGTGCACAGGGAGTTTTCGCCTGTTACCAGTGATTTCCTCTTCCTCCCCATCCAAGCAAGGAGGTTTTGTGGCCCCCACAGATAAAAGGCCCGAAGTCGCGCTATGTCCGCACCACGTCCAGGTCACTGCTGAGTGGGGCAGCTGAAGCTAAGGCCCTGTCCCCTGACACGTTTTCCTGTGAGATACAGGACGTGCTGATCTGCCTCTGTCCCCAAGGGGCCCGTTCACTCTTCATTTACTCAAGACACATTCGTTCTTGGATCTTGGGAGACTGGGCCATGCTCGGAGCCTCCAGAAGTTACAGAAGGTGATGCCTCGTCCCTGTGAAGGATGCTTCATGGGCATTTGATAGCTAGTCTTGATTTCCCCCTCAAGGTCTTATCTCGTTTACTTGATTTCTATGGAATTATAATTTAGCAAAGAAAACGTTTCGTAAATATGGACTCTGGGGTAGTACCTGTCAGAGTCACTCAAGAAGTACGTATTTTATTTTGTTAAGTCACATATACCATGTATTAAAAGAATGAGCTGCAATTTACTTACATAAACTTTCGTATAAATTATTTACTTTGATTGAGTCAGTGCCAGCACCAGGCCTCGATGCATATACTAGACGAACTCCCTCAGTCTTCACGACAATCCTATGAAGAAGCCTTGGTAATTGCGATCCGTAGACCAGAGAATTGAGGCTGGGAAGATATTAACGCTTGCTCAAGATGACGGATCTGCCCGGTTTCAAACCCTGAGCTCTTTGCCCTCCGCCATGCAGCCGCTCTACTAAGACTGGCTACGTAAGTTTCAGGGCCCAATGCAAAATGAAAACACTGGGCCCCTTTACGAAAAATATTGAGAATTTAAAGACGGTGACTGCAGGTCATTCACCTGAGCACAGGGTCCTCTGAGTGGAGGATCTTTGTGTAACAGCTCAAGTTGCACACCAGGGAACCCTGTCCTGTGTCCTACCAAATCGTATACCTGCACAAGTTCCTTCCCTGTGTGCAGTGAATTGATTATCAGCGAGGAGCAGGCTCACCCAGGGTGCATTCCAGAAGGCGGGTTCTTTAGTGTTTGCTCACAATGTGATCAAGTCTGCGATTGATTTCTTCTCAGTAAGAACTAAATCGGAGCATTACGTAGCTGCAGTAAAAGAAATTGTCCAAAATACAGGTTTAGAGGCAGGCCTGCAGTGTGTGACTCACCCAAGCACTATTTCAGGAATGGTTTGTTTTTCCATTTTTGCTGACAGACAGGGGTCTGTCCACAGAAGAACTCCCCAGTTGCTTTACTGCTTGGAAATCAGAGAATGTGGCTGAAGGAAAGACAAGCTGACTCCAAGGTTCATCTAGAAGTGATTTCTAGAAGCAAAGACAGACACAAGATGTTTGAAAGCCGATTTCCAACGCGGGACTCCATTTCCATGCCCTCGTAATATCTTCGGAGTCATCTTGTTGGAATCTGTCGAAGCTCGCCTGCGTTGTTTGTGGGGTTGTCCTGGAGACGTCGTTCGACAAGGAAACCGTGTCAGAGGCACCGTGTCCTCTGTGCCCCGTGCCTTCGCTCACTGGACGCTGCAAAGGGTTCCACGGCATTCCCCCCGCTGCCGCCCTGCACCCCCCTGGCTACTTGGAATTGTCGCCTCCTGTAATCGAGGCACCATCTGTCACAGTCACAGCCCCGCAAAGCCAGTGCGCAGCTCTGAGCCCTCCAGCACACACACCGGAGGGTGACAAATCAAAAGAACGTGCTCGGACAGTGTGCCACACACCACGTGTGCTTTTGGGGGCAAAACACATCTCAGGGTGACCAATTCTGGTCATTTGGGGTCTTGCTGTTGAATTTCGTTTTTCATAGCAAAAAGACCTTTCAAAGATTCTTCCAGAGGGTGGCAACTTGCTAAGACAAAGGCCACAGGGAGACATCATTAAACATATTTCCAGCGTTGGCGGAGGGAGAATTATTATTATCTTCTAGAGCAGTGGTTTTTAAATTTAAAGAATGTGAGACCACCCATGAATTTGTTGTATGTTCGTGAACTGTAGGTCAAGAGAGTTTAATGCATTCGTCCTGAGCCACAGCCCAGAACCTGGACTCTCAACGAAAGCCTGGGAATTCTGAAGCTGGGGGTGCCCGGCCGTGTTAGAAGAGATTTGAGCGATGCCCGGCAAAGCGTCAGACTCCTGCACCCACCAGTGCTGAGAAGCGCCACCTGTTCCTCCCTGGGGAGAAGCTTTCGCACCTCGGCCGTATCCCGTGTCCTGGGCTAAGCGGGTAAATTGGCCACAGCTCTCCTTATCTTCTCGCTTGCTGTAGAATCCAAAAGCCCATTGCGTCTCATGGTTCCTGGGATTTAGTTCCTTCCAAACACAGCGAGGGGTTAATTCTTATAGGGAAAAAGCCCTATGGTTTCCTACATAGCTCAGGAAGATGACACTAACTGTGTCCATCTATGAGACAGATTTAAAGGGCTAAGTAAATGTGGTTTCAGATAGAAAGATGTGACGTGAACTGGGTTGGCTCAAAAAGTCTGAGACATTTTAAGGTAAAGCCCCTTCTTTCGTTCACATGTTAATAATATTATCTATTTTAATTGGACTATAAATGTAGGGGAAAAACAGACTGAAGGTAAAAGGGGTTGAATTTTTAAAAAGCAGGGGGTGGGGGGGACAGGGGTGCCTCCACAATAGCTGGTAAGTCGCACGGGAGGGTCTGAGCAAACGTTCTCCGAAAGGCGTGAAAGTCAAACCACCTTTTTCTGCATCAACCATTCCCAAACTTTGCTCCCAGAAAATCAATGAGTTCAATGATGTTCCCGGCAAAGCCAGGGACTGGTCCTTCTCAACGCAACCCTTTCTTTTCCATGTCATTGGCTCCCCCTAGTGGCGGAGAGGACCTTCCCTCATCCAGGAGGTGAAAAGTGTCCGAAGCAGATCAGTCGACTCTGTCCCTTGAATTTAGGTTTCCAAGTCGTACCCTCAGTTGTTTATGAGACCCTCGAGGACCGAAGACTGAGATGGGGAGTGGAAGAAACCTCACTGACTTGCGGACATGCTACTTGCTAAGCATTTCCCACGGATTGCCAATGAAACTTAATGGTCATTGGGTCCTTAATAATCAGCGGGAGAGGTACTGTGAGTCCCTCGTTCTGCTGATGGGCAGTTGACGTGCAGTGAGGTCACTTGTCTAAGGTCCTGCTGCTGGTAATTGGCGAGGCCAGGACTCGCAGCAAGGCCAGCCTGACTCTAAATGCCCCTGCCTTCCCAGTGTGTCGTAAGAGCCACCAGTGAGGGGGTGGGGGCTGCGGAGGGCCCGGGGAGGGAGGAGGAGGGCCCACTGCCATCAGCGCCTCACCAGGAAGGGAGAGAGAAGCCTCTGCCGGCGCCTCTCTTCCAAGTCGGCACAGGATACAGGGTGTCCCCCCACCTGCCGTTTCCCGAAGGCTCCTGATGCTTGAGTCACCCCCTTCCTGAAATGGGCTGCAGACAGCACCAGAGAACCCACGCAGAGAGAACCCCCTGGACTCAGTTTCCCTCCGGAAAAATACTCTGGCGGCATTTTGTTTTTCATATCTACCAACTTGACCATCAAGTTGATTTCCTCTACTTTCTAGAAAAAAAAAGAATCCACCCATAGGGATATTTTCCTTATGTTTTTTCTTCTCACGCTGCTGGTCGCCCAGAGTGAGTTACTCCTCAGAGCCTAGGCACCCCTCACGGTCTGTGTCTACAGGAAACCGACTCTCGCACTACAACGTGCACCCAGCCCACATGCGAGGGCCGAGGTCTCAGATAAACTGGAATGTTGCTGGACTTCTATCGTTGCTTTGCATTAGAGCATGCTGGGAATCTGGTCGGAGGTGCCATCAACCCATCCAGGACCAAGACGTTTCACTCCAGTGTGTCGAAACTGGAGAATAAGTAGCTGGAGAGGCTTCAATACCGAGAACCAAGTCCAAATGCCAAATAGGCCATGTGAACTCTGGAGTTGGTTCTAGAGTCATCACAAGTCTACCTTCATGAGTGAATTTAGTTTCAGAGGGAAAGCGAGCCGGTATCACTACATTTTGATGAGACGCCTGTCTGAGACTGAGGACATCTTATTGGCACTCGTGCTAAGTAAACTCTGCTTTGGAAGATGCCGAGGAAAATTGATCGAGTCTATCCACTCCAAGATGGCTAGAGGCCACATAGGCTGAGAGCAAGTAGGCACCACCTGTCTAAGAGTCCCAAGGAGTAACCACGGGACATGGGACCTGCCACATGGAGCTATGGAGAAATTACACACATCATGATTTCAGCAGCACCAGGCACAATTCTGCAGTCAGCACAGACTGACCCACTTGGAAAGCCATGCCTTGGCTCCAAGGGAGGCCAGAGGCAACCACGAGTCTCCTTGTAAGGAGGCAATGAAAGGTCTCTTCTGTTGTGTACTTCAGAGCAGGAAAACCTATGCACAGAGGGCTGGTCTTTTCTTCAGTCGTATTTGGAGAGAGCCCCAGGCCGGTCGAGTACTTAGAGGAGGCAAAGTTCATCCCACATGCAGAATGAGGCTGTGTGGGGCAAGCAGGCTACAAACTGCCACCTGGAGGAGGTCTCACCGACTGACCTGCTGCCAAACCAAATTCCAGACACACTCTTCAACCACAGAAGAACCAGTATGGAAAACAAAGCAAATTATCAACAACAATTAATCAACAAAACTCACCACAACCACTAGCAGATTTGTTAGATAGAATCAAAACTCAAAACTCTGTTTTGTTTTGTTTTTCTAAATCGCTGGCTATGGAATAAAATCGCAACATTAAAACATTAGAACCCAGTGGGCAGTGACGTGAGCTCATTTGGAATAAGTGTCTGGCATACAGAAAATCAGTATATTTTGCCCAGAAAATCCCATCCTCCAAGAAGCCTAGAAAATTATGATTGTTTTGCAGCACAAAACACCACTGGGCGGAGGAGTCATTCTCCACTTTTTTACAGAAAACAAGACTTGCACTGATCAACTTCTTGAGCTCTTCCGTGGGCTACGCGACCCTCCTTTCCCGAAAAGTCCCTGCTCGCTCACTAACACACGGAGTGACGCTTCCATACAAATGGGCTGATGAATCGGGGGCATCAGCCTCTTTGGGGATTCCCGGAATGATAGGAAACAGAATCAAAGAATTCTATACCATACCAGTGAAGATCTACCAGAGAATACAGTCACTGTAATGACAAGTGTCTATGAAGTCTCGACAGAAATGCGGAAGCCATCCTTTAAGCTTACCTCAAGGCTCTACTCCTTGGGCGAGCCCTTCCAGACCGCGCCATCTAAAATAGCTCCTCTCACACTCCTGTCCTGCAATTTCACCCTGTTCCTTCTTCTCCCTAATATACATCGTTACCTGAAACGTTACTGTCCATTTATCTAATTTCTTTGGGATTATCTGTGTCCTCCACCAGAATGTCCACTCCAAGAGGGCCTGGTCAGCGAGTTCCCTACCCACCACATCGCTTAGAGTTGCACCCGTACATAGTATAGGCACTTTATAAGAAGTGATTAGATGCATAATTGGATTTCTTCACGTCTTTTTTTTAGAGACATTGAGCTTGAGAAACAAAGTCAGCTGATTTCTTCAGGATATTCTTTGCCGTACCGGTCACACTGATAAGACTGGGAAAGTCAAAAAGAAAATCCCCCAATTGCCAGTTTATTGAGGACACAGGCCACTTACCTAAATATACGTAAACTCAATGGGGATTCAACTGAAAATAAATAAAATCCATTTTAAATGTTTCTGAGAAGCATTTTCTCTGTGAATAAGTTTTTGAAAGTAATTTGTGATGCTCAAAGTACGTTCATATATCACATTCTTAAAATGGTAGGCACAGGCCATGCTTCTCTGGGAGAAGCCCACCTGATGGATCAGCCTTGACGAGGAACGTCCATCATGCATCAAGATCAATGCTTGCACTGCACACGTCGTATAATGGGGAATGGAAAGTCAAAGGAGAACAGAGAGCAACGGAAAATTACAAGTTAAGAAATAAAATGATCTAAAGGCCAACGAAACTTATTTGACTGCCAGTGTTCTGCCTTGGTGGAATTATTTCTTAGGAGCCAAAATTACCAAGGGAGTTTGGAAAGGCATGGAGCAAATTCAGAATGAACTGTATAAGAGCCATGACCTCCAAGAGCTCGTAAATAATGGCACATTTGCATTTTAACGATTCCCCACCACCACCAAGGGTATAATTGCTTCCATATGAAAGTTTCTTGATATCAGCCCAAGATGCTAAGCTGTTTCTAGCTGCCTGGATACTGATGATCTCACAGCTCAGGACTGTACTATTGGAGGACAGTACCAGGCTGTCTCTGCTAAGCCACATGAAGAACTGCTCCCTGCAGAAAGCATCGACTCCGTGTCGAAAGAAGTCTTTTGCCCCGAGCAAAGAAGCAAAGTGAAATATACCATATCGTACACAATATTAATTAAACATGTACATACATGAACACATATAAATACATAATACCAATAATAACTGTGGAAGGTATTCATTTGGTTCTCTGAGTATTCTATTCTGCACCCCCCCCCCCCACACACACACCCACATCCAGGCACATAGTCGATTTTTTTCCTGCTTCCTCTAAGGCCTCACTCAATTATTTATCTCCAGCCAATAAGGGCAAAAGCAACGTGTTCATCACGGCAGTACAGACAGGCGTGGCCTAACTGAGACGCCCACTTGCTGAGTGCCAGAAACTTCGATAAACGCTGTACTTGTATTAACTCATCAATCCTCACAATAATCTATAAGATAGGTATCTTTATTACCTCCACTTTTATTCTCTCCATCAGACGAGAAAACCAAAGCCTAGAGTAGTTACATCATTTGCCCATGATCACAAAACCACCAGTGGCCGAGCTAGGATTCGAACCCGGGGAGTCTGGCTCTAGCGGCTGTGCCCTCAGATATTTGCTTGTGCAAGGGAACCAGATGGAAACGAGATGAAGTCGTCAATTTGGGACAAAGTGTTTACACTCACGTAGTCAATGACTCAAACTGAAAGTCCATAGTAGACTTTTATTTTACAGTTAACAGGGACTTTATTAAAGTCTTATCTTGGGGGGGGGGGGAGAGAGAGAGAGAGAGAGAGAGAGAAATTAATTTATTATAAGGAATTGCCTCATGCAGTTATGGAGGCCGGTGACAATCCGTCGTAATGCTAAGTCTGAAGGCCATCTACTAGAGAAGTCCCTCTTGCTTACGTAAACCAGTCTTTTTGTTCTATTCGGCTCTTCAACTGACCAGATGAGGCCCGCCCACATTATGGAGTACAATCTGCTTTGCCCAAAATTCACCGATTTAATTGTTAATCTTATAAAAAAAAAAATGCCTTCCAAGTGGACACAGGAACCATCACAGGATTATAGGTCTTAAAGAGGTCGATTCAATAGCTCAGGGAATGTGGCGAAGCCAACACCAGAGCTCAGATCCTCTGGCCCCTCAGTGAGCATGACCACAGCCCCGTACCACCTCCCTGCGAAGCCATGAGAAGCCTCTGTCGCCCCCAGAGTGAGCGCTTAGACACCCCGTTCCTCTAGCACTGCTGTCGTCTGGCAAGAGCATAAAGAACCTTCCATGTCTTTTTGTCAATTCTTTTGCAGGTCGATGCTTCGAATAAAAGATTTTACAAATGGCAATGTTGTTTTTTTTGCCATGGACAAGGAAGCGCTCAACGGGGCTTACAATGAGGCAAGGCGTGCGATTACCCTCAGCTACAGCACTTCGGTTTACGAGGACTATCATTCTACTCCCTTGGTTAAGAAAACTGGATCTAGCCCTCGGCGAGGAGGACGCAGACTGCACTGAGCTCACCTGAAGGCCGCGTGTTAGCTGCTGCTTGTAACTTAGCTCCTGACTGCTTCCTGAGTGCTTCTTCTTGCCCCCTGCCTCGGGCCACCCTTCCTGACATTACCAAAGCAGGTGTCAAGCATCGCACTTGGGACATTATGCACGATCAACTCAGATGCTCAGAAATACATCGTTTCGCATCGTTTCATCATCGATACATGCAAGATACACGTATAGACATGAGCTGGACAGAGTAAACCTCAGCGCACAGATTCTTTCAGGGCAGAGGTGATGTGACCAGGCACCTGTGAGAACTGAGACGGTCACGAAGTTTATCCAAAGTCATCTTTTTCCCCCTGAGATCATCCTCGACACGTCACTCATATACCAATGGCTACAAAATGTGAGACTTTCCGGGCACAAGATACTGTGGGGCACTCTGCACGCATTGATTATTCTTTTTCACACATCCCTGAGGTCGGTATGACTCTGCCCAGTCTACAGATGTGGCAACTGAGGTGCAAAGAAGTCAAGTAACTAGCTCATGATGCCCCACAGGTAGGCCCTGGAGCCAGAAGCTGAACCTCACATCATTAGACTAGGGGTTAGCAGGTGTTTTTTGCAAAGGGTCAGAGAGTGAACATTTTAAGCTTGGTGGGTAATTTATTCTCTGTTTCAAAGACTCGGCTCCGCTGTTGTAGCATGAATACAGCCAGAAAAATTACCTCAATGATTGAGCACGGTAAGGTGTCAATAAAACTTTAATGGGCGCTCGTGGATCATACAAAACATGCGGCTGGCCAGAATTGACCCATGGACCGTAGACAGCCAACCTCTGATCAAGATCATCACAGTTGCCGGCTGAGAGAGAACTGCAAAATAAATCTAAGAATTAGGAGTGAAACGTGTTCCTTCTGTTATCTGCCATAAAGCTGCAATCATAAAGTAAGGACCGGAGAAAAAAAAAAGACCCTATCTTCACGTACACATGGATTTAAGCATCAGCGAGCAGACAATCGAGATGTCAGGTGTGTCCGTGAAATGACATGACTTTGACCTTGGCCCTAAAGTTCTTTTTAAGGATATTCGTGCTGGGATTAGAAGGTAGAGAGGTGAGAAAAAGGACAGCACCACTCAGAATGGAGGTCATGGAGCAGAACGACCTCTTGGGGGAAGGGTAAATGTTCTTTTTGTTTTTTTCTTTCCTTCTCTGTCCTAGCAAGACTGATACTGGATTGTCTCCTTGCCTTCTCTAAGAGAGTAGAGCAGATCCGAGATGCTGAAGGAGATTAAGGAAGGGGTGGAGCTGCCTGGAGCTGAGCAGGCGGCTGCTCCTCGTTCTGGGGAAAAGGGTCTAATCGGACTGTTGAGATGTGACCACCTGAGCTCAGGGGGTACACTTTAGGAAGAGGGGTGAGGGGGAGACTTATTACCCCAACGAGCTGAGCACTGAAAGCTGAGACTCTCAGAGTCGGATCATGGTGTCCTTTATGCTGAACTGAGCTCCAAATGGCATTGTTCACCCTTGAAGGAGTCGACCTTGGTCACTGACCAGCACTCCTTCAGGTGGATGGGTCTAAAGCTCTGCCTGGGCCCTGTGGCCACGAGCACTACCCCAAGCCCAACTCTGTGTGTGGTGTGATTGAACCCAGCCCACTTGGATCCCACCAACCCTCCAGGTTCCTAGACATTGGGGAAGGAGAGACTCTCAAGGGGTTGGGGGGATATTGGACTTTCAGACAGGATGACCCTTGAAGGCTGAATCCATTCTCATTTGGAAAAGAAAACGAAGGAGATGTGATGTGTTTGCACCTGAGCTTTTGGAAGCCTTCGCTGGGCTATATGAAGACTAAGCGAGATCCTGATGTGGAACCTCACACGGCCTGCGATGCCCTGGGGAGATAATCTGTTCATCTGAATGACCCCGCCTGACATTCTCCTGCCAATAAGAAAGACAGGGCCCCAAAGAGGCTGATGCAGACTCACTGGAGACTCTCTGGGTTTACAAGGGCTGGTCCTCAGCTGTGGACCTGAGCTGGCTGGTTGGTGAGTCTGTCCACCGCACCTGCCTCTCCCTGCTCCACTTCTCAATGCCAGCCCTCAGCACCCCTTGTTAGAACACCGGACTCCTTCTCATTGAGCCTGGACACGCTTTAAGTCCTCCGTCCTCTGGACGCTCGGATTCCCAGAGGGCATAAGAGGGCAGCGGAAGTACAGACCAAGGACTAGTTACCCAAGGGCCAGTGGCCTGGGATGGGGCTCCAGCAGAATGAGACTCCTGACGTGGACCCGAGGGGCCCAAGCCTGTGACATGTCATCAATGCTAATTCTGCTTATTGACATTAGGAAACTAATAAAGGAGAGAAAATCAAAAGTAATAGGCATGTGAAACTTTTTTTAATTGCTTATCATCTCTGCCTAATTACCAAGAAGCATCATCATGATTACTTGCAATCACTAAAGTGTCACATTTGCTTTCTGTTGCCAGTGTTATTTATTCACGAGTCTACATCTTTGAGACGTGAAGTTTGCGGCTCTGATGAGTGGGTTGTTGCCCACGCGGCCCTCCCCCCTCTCTAGCTGCCTCCCGACCCCGGCGCTTCCCCACGCGGGCCATGCGAAGTGCCCCCAGCTCTCGCTAACTGCAACGAGCTATCTTTCCAATGGCAGTCGTCTCTGGCTCCGTTGCATTCGCCATACCTGAATAAAAATAAAGCCTACATCTTAACATGGTCACGTGCCCCAAAATTGTGTGGATCCTCATATTTCCTATACACGCTTAAAAGGACACACACCTTCATGTGTTAAAGACTTTCTAGCAATGGCACGGAGAGGGGAGGCGCTTTAGAATCAGATTCTAGGGCGTTGAATTTGGCTTCTGCGCCTTCCGCAGGAGACCCGCTGGTGAACGAACCTCTCTGTGCTCCTCGTCCGTGAAATGGAGCCTCAACAAGGGCCCTCAAATTATGAAGCCAGTCCCACTGATGGCTCCTCCGGACAAAGAGTATAACCCAGGGCGACAGCGGCCCCGGGAGACCACCTCAGGAGCCGGGCAACACCATCGTGTCATATCGAGAGGGGCTGGCTGTGCAGACAACCGCCCTCTGGCAGAAAGAGAATGAGCACGTTGGAGTCATTAAAAATTTAGCACATATCGGCTTAGAAAAAAAAAAAAGAACCCTCTTAATTCAATTGAAAATACCAGAACAAAAGAAAAATGAGAGGCTTGCTTTTTTTTTTTTTTTTTTGGTCAAATTGTACCAGCTGGCTCTTCTCTCTTGTTTATCTTGGCATCTGACTCTTTCTTTGGTAGCAAATTAATCTGGGTAGTGATCCCCACCGTTGGTCTTCTGAGTGGTTTAAAGGGCTGATTTTGTTACAAGAGGCTAATTCTCTGATGCCCACAGCCTATTGGAAAGATCCAGAGCTGGCAGGCAGCAAATGCTGCCTGCTCTATAGAAGGTCAATGGTCCAGAAAGCTAATAATGCCTTGGATCTAAACAAACAGGCTAGGTGAGTCCAACCCCAAACCTTTCTTCCTAGATTTTGGCATTGGAAATAGCAAACTGGATCACTCTGTCCATCATGAACCAGGCTGGGAACAGACCCAGAGAGGAAGTTTGTCCCTGGCACCTTCCCAGCTCTTCTTAGGGTTCCCGTTTTCTCGCGAGCTGTCTCTAACGCCCAAGTCCCCATGTCCTCAGATAATGCTGTTGGCTCTCTGAAGTTCCCTTCTTCGATGGCGGACCTGACCGCCCTTCTTGTCTCCTGATGGTCAAGTGCTAAATCCTGCAGCCTCAGAGCTCTGATCTCGGCCACTTGTCCTTGGGAAACATTTGTCACATAGCACACCTGATGACATTGCAGTGGCGATCAAGCAATGTTTGCACTTCGTAAAAAGGAGACTCTTGCGTATGTGACTGGAGCCCACAGGGCATGTTCCCACACGTGGACATTTGAGGTAGGCTTCAGCGGTGACAAGGACACAATTCGGGAGTGAGATAGGCTGGGAGAAAGGCCATAAAGATTTACTTGAAAACAAATGTTATCTTTTGATTAAATGTTCCTTTGAAAGCATACATCTTTGAAAAAAAACAAGGTTTATTTAGCAGAGGCCATCTCTAGATAGCTCGTCGTGAGCATCGTGCGAGGAGTGGACGTCAACGGGTGGCGAGTCGCCAGGGTGTGGTCTGGCATCTCACACACTGACCTGAAATCATCATACTTGCCCCACTGATTTCTTATGGGAAAAAAAAAAAGAAAAAGAAGAAAATTAAAATTCTTTATTCAGATAAGCAATCCGAGACATCAAAGAATAAAAAAGGCCACTATTAAAGGGAGTCAACATCAAAATATAGCTTAGACGGTCAAGAAAGGTCGTGAAAGACATTGAAATGGACAATGAGTGAGTGTCCTGTCCGGTAGACTGTCTGGGCTCTCTTGGCCTTTCACTGTCTTTGAGCTGTTTTATAACTCTATAAATTAGAAAAATTTGACTGCAATGCAATCGATTCTTGTCATTTGAAACTCAAATGAATTGTGTCCAGGGGTGACACGGTTCATCATTACTCTGGGAATGCTAACCAATTTTGCCTTTATTTGGTTTATTCAGAGTTGCTATTTCTTCTTGAGTCAACTTTGTTAAACTATAATTGCTAGAAAATTGTCTAATATAAGTTTAAAATTTACTGGTAGTGTGTCCCCTTATGATGTTAAAAGTATTTATTATATCCTGTAGTTATATATCCTCTGTTACTCTTAAAGTTTCTTTATGTCATCTCTATTTTTTGTCTGGGATAGTCTCACTCGGGATTTGTCCAATATATTCATCTTTTTAAAAATCTAACTTTCAGTTTTCTTGATCCTCTGTCTTATTTTTATTTTTCTTCTTGAATTAATCTTAGGTTGTCTTTTGTATTTTGTCCATGACATAAGAGAATAGCTCTTTGTTCCTTAAGCTATTTTCTACTCGAAAAACTTTATTGTACCAATAGGATACAAGCTTAGGGTCAATATACATTTACAAAATGATTTTTCCATTTTGAATAATATTGGAGTACAATTCGATGAAAATTACACATCCGGCAAGTGGTTTCAATAAGGCACAGATTACATCAGAAACGCCACATGAGACAAGATAAATAGTAAAAAAGCAGGTGGGTATTGCATGAAACCATGAACACAAACATTCTGACAATGTAAATACTCATTTTCTAAATTCCTTTATTCAATATTCATACCACAAGGATGAAAGAGTAGTGGGGTAAGTTGTTTTACATCAGGATGAAAGGATACGGAGTAAGTGGTTTTAAATTCTCTCCTGATCTTGATAGATAGATATCTAGTAATAAATATACTTTTATATATTTTATGAACCTTTGAAGCAGGCCTAGGCAGAGTCAATGAATAGAGTAGTGGCAGAGAAGACAGCTGAAATAACAATAAAAGTATGTAAGTGTTTTATAGAGCAACTTAACTATATAAGACCAATAGAATTCTCTACTGGATTTTAAGACAAGAAAACAAAATAGACATCTTTATTGAAGAGTGGTTCAGTTAATCTACTTTGTAAAATCTATTGAGAGTTTGAGCTAAATATCTGAAGTCATTTTAAGTTAAAAAGAAAGGCCATAAAAATATAATTGTCACTGATGTGATGGCAACTTCAGTGTGATATTCCCATCCATCGATACCACGTGAATATCATGTGACATCGTGTGCAATTTCCATCCATTGCACATCTCTATCCCTCCCATGAGGACAATGGCTTATGTTTCTTCTGTTTACTCTGCACTGAACACTTCAGCAGAGGCTCTTTGAGTCTCCCTAACCACCCCGCCAAGTAAGGACTGTTATCACCCCAATTCGCAGGTGGGGACGAGGAGCCTTAGGCAGGCTCCGCAGCTGGCAGGTAGGGAGCGGGGACTCTCTCTGTGCAAGACAGATCTAAACTCCCACCCCCCATCCAATCGGTTTCAAGAAATAAATGGTTTTCTTTGTGGAATTTCTTCTTGGCAAGTTGCCACAAGTATGAAGAGCAGGAGGTTCTCTGAAGGTTTGCCACGGGCAGGTGAAGGATTCTGAGAGATCACGTTTGCCAAAAGCACTATTAGTTGCTCTGTTTATATCTTTGTTCAGAGGTCCCAGCAGAAGGGCATCAGCTTTAGGCAGCAGTGGCTTCTACTAAAATTAGCCCTGGGGGCTCCAGTCCACTTTTCCTAAGCACAGCCCAGATGTACCCGTCGAAATTCTCCCCTCTTTACCCGCTTTTCTTCTTTACCATCTTCTGATTTTGTCAGAAAGATATTTTCTGAAGACAGTGGCAGGGTTGGTGCATGAGTTAATTAAGTAGATAACATATAAAATACACCCTTCTGCTTAAACGGTGTCCTTTTGAATATAAACAAATAAATATGTGTTCATGGTTTCAAAGTACATTTTGCTTATGTTTTCTAGGTTTTCTTGAGAGCTATTAAGCCTGATCTCAACTGATAAAACAATGTTGGAAGTAAAAGGTATTGCTGGTTAGTTTAGTTAAGTAACTAAAACCAGTCTTTCTAAAATTATGTAATTTAAGAAAAGTCTCCTATTGTAACCAAATTATTCGATTAGTTCCAATTATTTCACAAACTTTGATTGTAAATGTTCAGTCTCTGAGCTATTATCATTTGTTTGTGATCTCATCTCACATTTAGTTGCAGGAAATTCAAGCTGATATCCATACTGGAAGTAAAGAAAGTGAGACATGTTTTCAGGAATCATGGATTTTTATTTGACCAATCTTAGCAACTACGTTGAGCTTAAAGCATAATAAGAGTTCCTCCTCTGAAGCACCCAAGCAGATGTAAAGAAGAATAGGGCTAAAAATTAAGAGGCAGGTATAGACTTGCCAGTAAAACATCATCTCGTCTTCCACAAGTCATTTAACTTCCACATCTCTTAACTTAGGTCACATGTCTCACAAAAGAATAAGTGAATGGTTGGATGGAATGATGGATGGATGGATGAATGTGTGGATGATAGATGATGGATGGATGGATGAATAGATGGACATGGATGGATGGATGTGTGGATGATGGTTGATGAATGATGGATGGATGGCTGTAGAGACAGACTAAAAATAGACGAACGAATAAGTTAATCATGTAGAATGAATGATTGATTTTGAATCGTTGAAAAATGAATGAATATTTTTGCCAGCTTACTCATCCCATGCTCCTCTAAAGTTTTGAACATATCTTCTGAGTTTCTACCTTCATGAATCCTGATTGTGAATTATACATACCAAAAAAAAAGAGAAATATTCTTTACTTACAGGAATCTATAGTCCAAATGGAGAGGCAAGTTATACCATATAAACCACATCATAAAAATGAGAATCAAATGCAAAGTTACGGGGCATATGCGTTGAGCGCTGTAGGCACTCAAGTGATGGTGAAGTCTGTCCCCAAAGTCAACATACTTGCCACCTTACTTCTGACCCAAAAGGATAAGGACAAGGTAGAGCAGAACAAGAGCAGAGCGAGTGGGCCAGACCCTTAAAACAGAAGGAGAGTCGAGATGAGAATGGGGTTGGCAGGGACGCTCAGGACCTCGAACCCTCCTGGGTGTCGCTCAAGTAAGTAGGCGTTACCCACTGCCTGCAGTCCTAACAAACACCTGAGCCCAACACCTGGGATGGTTCGTTTAATGTGCCGACTTGGCAAAACTAGATTTACAGTTATGTCATCAAATACTAACCTAAGTGTGACTGTGAAGGTACTTTTCAGAGGTAGCTTACATCCACGATCACTTGACTTTAAGAAGATTACTCTAGATAATATGGATGGGCTTTCTCCATTCAATTGAAGGACTTAAGAGCAAAAGCTGAGCTTCCCTGAAGAAGAAAACACTCTGCCTCAAGACTGCAGCATTAACTCCTGCCCGAGTCTCCAGCCCACCAACCTGGCCTACAGACTTTGGACATGCTGGCCCCCACATTGCATGAACCAATTCCTTAACAGAACCTCTTTAAAATAAAAATGTTAAAATATCTATGTATGTATGTATGTATGTATGTATGTATGTATGTATGTATGTATGTATCTATCTATCTATCTATCTATCTATCTATCTATCTATCTATCATCTGCCTATCTATCTATTATCTCCTAGTGGTTCTGTTTCTCTGGAGATCCCCAACTGATCCAGTGCCTTATGTTAATATAAGTGAAATTCCCGTTGGTGCAGGATACAGACGCAGACCTGGATGTCAAGTGTGGCTTGATTTTCATGACGATTTCTATGCATGTTTTTTAGGACAACACGGGAAGTTTGGGGATGGTCTGACTGGGTTCTGAAATCAGGCGGCTCAGGTAAAACGATTGGACACAAGCCCACACACGTGGTCCCCCAGGCGTGCTTCCCGGCCCCTCATGGATATAATGTTTGGCAGGTTGACAAATTCACCCACCTGCCTGAGCTCTCAGTGCGGTTTTGTTGATGGGGAATGAAGAGGCAAGTTCCCCTTCGGCTCTTGCCGCTCTGCTACTCCACTAGGTAATTAAAGCTTTCCAATAGCAGGAACTTAAACACCTGAAAGATTTTCTTAAGGGAAGACAAGAAATGTAAAGCATCTCAATTTTAATTAAAAAGAAGGACCTCATTACAAAAGTGAATAAACTATGGTGCTGACAATGATCAATTCAAAAGAGCAAAACATGGTAATTTCTAGTTAGGAAATAAGTGCCAATTCACCCCCTTATTTAATCCATCAAATTTTAATTTCCTTCTTATTTATATAATTGAGGAAGAGCTGCCAAATTCAGGGATGGAGCACTGCATCCTTCTGCTTTGCAAGGAGGGGGCTTTTTTCTTCGCTGTCACATAAGCAATTAAAGCCTCTGAACTGGGCTCGCTCAGATAGATTTTTCTACTTTCAACTTACTCTTCCTGCCAAAACTAAGGAGGTTCATTAACCTCATACTGTTAGGAAACGGAGCTTATCACTAAGCCTGGAACGTGTCCCGCGGATGAAGGATTGTTTTTCTTAAGGTGAGCATCACTCCAGGAGACCATGGACTCAATCATCCCCTGATTTTTTCTGTTAATCACCCTTCATAGCCCAGTTTCCCCACCCGGTATGAGGGAGGCTTAGAGAAACAACAGAGAGAGTCTCAAAATATCATTTCCAATGGCATCGCAATCAAATGCTGCCAACTATGGGCATGACATTGGATTTATTTTACTATTCTGTAAAATCTCTATTAGAGACTTTAGGGCTTCATCCTAGAGGAAGGCGGGGCCAGAGAGGAAGCAGGCGTGAAATTCACGAAGGTCCATCTAGCTTATCATGCTAAAGTACAACAGAATTATCCTGGAAAATCATATTAAGTAGCCAGCTACGGTCCCCAGATGCTGTAACATTTGATAGCTGTGTTTTCAACATTTGCATTATCTTTTCAGCTATTGAGATAATTAATGATATCCTATTTGAACCCCATCGAGCTTTGGAAATGTTTAAAATGAAAACATAACTTCTTTTCTTTCTCTTTTTTTCCTTGCTTCCAGGTGATGGTATCTTTCAGAGTAAAAGCTGGCCACCATTTAATCATCCTCAAAGAATAATCCTAGTCCTTACAAAATATTTGAAAGGCAGATGGAGAAGAGAGTGTTTCAGACAATGGAACAGGAAATGTGAATTAAGCTACCTGGAAATGCTACAGTAACGATGCCCAACTATCCTGGACACAATCATTCTCTTCTGCACTAACAAGCATGTGAAATTCTTCTGAAACTAACTTTCAGGTTATGATGTTCTGAACAAATGGGGCTCAAAGGCTAACTGTGGGTTATCGCCAAGGAAAAAAATATCATTTCTTTGTCCTTAGGGCAGGACTTCTTAATTTCAGCGTGTCTGACATTTGGGGCCGGACTATTTTTTTGGTGTGGGGAACTGTCCTATGTGAAATAGGGTGTTTAGCAGAACTCCTGGCCTTTAGCCCCAATATATCAGTAGGACCTCCCCCTGTTGTGACGTTCAAAAATGTCCCCAGACACTGCCTAATGTCTCCCGTAAGCGGGGTTGGTTAATATCAGCCCCAGGTTAGAACTGCCCTAGAATAATGTGGCCTCAAGTTGCATATCTGCCAAAGACATAGATCAGACATTACCTTTGGATTCTGAACATAACCTGTAATTAAAGTTAAAAATATACGCGTCAAGTCTCCAAATATCCCTTTGCCGTCCCCTTTTAAGATATTTGCAAAGAAGCGATCACATCTATAGCTGTTACAAAAGTCATTCTGAAATAGTCACGTTGACAGCGCTCGCCTCCGAGACGAAGACATGCCGTTCGGATCCTGCTGCGAGGTGAACACGTGACGAGCGTGTCTGCGTTCACGTCGTAGGAGAAGAAGCAGGGGCGGCTTTCGGCGAAGCGAGCGTGACATAAAATCGGCGCCCCGTAGAAAGAAACGAACTCTCTCGCGTTGCCTGCTTTCCATCGCATTACACACAGAGTTACGCATGATTGCCAATTAATCGATCCTTCTTTCAAGATAAACCCTCTCCCTTCTCCTCCCTGCAACTTTCTCCGGCTGGAATATTATGCAAATACTGCCAGATAATGCTAAACTACAGCCCAGACTGAGAATCCTTTCCTTCCCGTGGCTAGATGGTTCTCTCTGGAGAGTATGATCCATTGTGGGGGTTTAATGCAGTTCGTAAAGAGAATGGTCTCACTTCCTAAACCATCCCAAGGCATCGGCACCCAGACATATGTAAATTTCCTATAACCCTTTAACAATCTCCCTGCTAATTCATAAAAATTCGGTTGCCCCCACCTCTCCCCTGCAGAGCTTGGGCTTTTATGAACCTGCTCTGGGAAAGGCATTTACAAGGTTACTCATGGGAGGGTGGAGTCGCTTCAACAAGACCAAGTAAAACAGAGCTTCAAATCCCCCTTCGAAGTTTCCATTCCAGCACCCCTAACACACACACACACACGCACACGCACAAGTGCGCACACACACTAACATGCCCATCACAACCTATGTCACCTGTCTTCTGAGAAGGCGCTGCGAACAAGGACAGGTTACCTTTATTGCTGTTATTATTCAGAATAACATTTCCAGAACCCAAGGACGACAGCTCCTGTGTGAACACGTCGCCAGAGCCTTTCTGGGCACACGTGGGGAGACAGCTCCGTCCTACCGGGTGCTGGCATCTCCCAACACGCATCCCAGACAGAAAGTCAGGCAGACACCTGAGCCGCACAGATGCTGCTGGCATCACACCTGGCCTTCGCTTCCTCCCGACACCAAGGTCATGACTGCGGCCCAACGCTTGGTGAGTCAGGTGCAGGGGAAGCGTGCCAAGGCCCCACGTGCCCACAGGCTGGGCCAGTGGAGTCTGCATTTCATCCTCCTGGCCTGGTTCTTAGCCGGGGGCATAGCATTAGAGACTAAGGGGACTGGAGGATCCTGAAGCTTCAAGTCAAACTCCTCACGTCAAAAGGAACTGAGACCGGGCACATTTAAGAACTCATTTAATGTCCCAGAATTAACAAATCCAGAGCAGGTCGTTGTACTGCGAACCATGACATCTAAGTTTATTGAGCATCTCCTTTGCGCGAAGCACTGTTTGGAGACCTGCTAGACGTACAAGGAAGTATAAATTATAGGCCCTGCCCAAGTTGCTTATGACAATCCTGAAAAAAATGACAAAGAAGAAAAAATGCAAAGAGACCAAGACAATAATTGAAGAGATAACTCGGGAAGTTGCTCAATTGTGCCAAATAGAATTACATGCATGTCACTAAGTTTTATTCAGTGCAACCAGTTCAGATCTATTTTGACTGAGATACTTGAGAAAAATAACGACAGAGAAAATCAGATTTAAACTGGACTTTAAAGTATGAGAAGGTGTTGCCAGGTGCAGAGGGAAAGAGAGAGAAATCCGGACAAGGAAACGGCAAAGCAGAGCTGGGAAAAACAAACAGACCCGTGCCCCGATGGACACGGGAAGGGAGAGCACGTGCCATAAAGCGGCGTCTCAGGTTCAAGTTCTGTGGCTGGACTTGACCGGTTCCGAGCCTCGGCTTCCTGCCTTTACGTTCAGGTAGCAGCAACCAGCACAGAGGACTTCATGTCACCCAGACGGCAGCAGTCACCTCTCTGTGCTGCTACCTGAACGTACAGGCAGGTAGAAACAGAGCGGGAAGTTCTGTGACCGCCCCAAGATTTCCGTAAGTATCAGTGGTTTAAACGATCCTCATTGCTTTCCAATCTCAGCACCCCACTCTTCACAGTCCCATGACCGAGTTCTCTCTGCTCGTCTTTGACCCACCCCTGAAGCGATGTGCAGAATGCCACGGTGATGGGCAACGGGAGAGGACAGATGGGGTGTCTGGAGAACTATTAACGAGTTATTGCACTGACTGGATTTATTAGTTTCCCAGGGTCGCCGTAACAAATTGCCACAAAGCAGGTGGCTGAAAGCAACGGAAATGTATGCTCTCATAGTTCCTGAGTCTAAAAGTCCTAAACGAAGGTGTGTGCAGTGTTGATTCCTTCTAGAAGCTCTGAGGGACAATGTGTTGCATGTCTCGCTCCTAGCTTACGGTGGGTGTCAGCCATCCCTGGTCTTTCTTGGCTTGTGGACACGGCATTCCGAGTCCGCCTCCATCCTCACACAGCCTTCTCCCTATGTGTCTCTGGGTCCAAGCTTCCCTGTTCTGGTGAAGACACGGGTCCCTGAGTTAGGGCCCACCCTAATCCACCATGAGCTCACGTTAACTTCATTACAAAGACTCTATTCCCAAATAAAGTCCCAACCGCAAGCAGCGAGGGTCAGAATTTGAACACATCTTTCTGGTGGACGCAATGCAACCCACAACTGAGCGTGGCCTGATGAAAGGAAAGATGGAAGGTGACAAAAAGGTGTTCCAAGGACAGAATCGATTGGTCCTCTTGACGTGGCTTTGAGGGATGGAAAGGAGAGAATGATGCAGATAGTAAGCGCTGTGTTTATAAGCGAGAAAAACACCCGCATATCACTCGGCAAGGGCTAATCGTTTTTCCAGCAGCCGGTGCAGTAGTACGTGAGATCCGTGAGTGGAAGTATTGGATCATTTGGCGTCCATCCTCAGGATGACGTTTTCAATAAAATGCGAGCAGAAGAGAGTGGGAGGGAGCGAGGAAAGGGGGGACTGAGTGAGGTTACAGAAGGACAAAGGGAGGAAGGGTGGGAACTGAGAAGGGGAAACCATTGGTGGAAAATGTGGTCTTCGGTATCGATAATGCTTGCCGTAGGTTCTTGATTCCCAAGGACCAACTGGAAACACGGTGCTAGGTCTCGGGCAGATGTCCCGTGTGCATCTGGCATTTGGCGCACAAGTAAATAAAATGAACAACAGCAGAGCTCAGAGGTGGAGGTAGAAATGCAGCGATGGGTTAGGGAGCCAATTGCTCGCACACCAGCCCACTCCTCCCCAGAGAAGGACGCAGCGAGGACCCCTGGGAGACCTCTTCCTCGGACACTTGCCCTGACTCACGTCGATAGAGTGTGACAGGTCACACTCAGATCAAATGAACTTGAGCTCTGGGGACTTGGAGCTCCACGCAGATCCTACGTGTCATGTGGATTCTCTGAAGAGACCCACTTCATTACTCTGCCTCCCCGATCTGAGGAACACAAGTAATAAAGTCGCTGTGTGTTATTTATTTTTATTGCCTCCGATGAAATTGGACTGTAAATATGCTTAGAGATTTCAAATTTTAATTGTGACTCATTACATTCAGACTCATAAAAGAGCAAAACAATGCCCAAGGCCAGATGAGAGGAACGTGGAGCTGTGTTTCGCGAAAGTTCATTTACTCACCGCCTTCACACACGGCGTCCACGAACCATGTCTTATTATCTGGCAAAGACGAGTGTCGAGGTTTGTTTTTTTTTTGGGGGGGGGGGGCGCTTAACCAAGCCTGCCGTGGGAGAGTGAGCGGGCCTCCCATCCACTTCCTGTAGCATTCCAAGATGGAGTTTAGCTTGTTCATTTTTTTCCCCAGCAAAAATACAAAGAGCGATGAGGCCAGAAGGTTTACGAGGCACTCTCGTCTAGAGGGCACCAGAGTGCACGCCAACAAGCCCGCTGTCACCAGGAGCCACCCAAACCCAGAGCAGGCAGAGAGGTGACAGGGGCTACCTACTGCACCCTCCTCCTGGAGGTCTGGAGTCATCACTCTCCCCGGCTTGGAAGCTGCAGGTTTTCAGAAACGACCTGGAAATCGCGCAAGGCCAAGCCATTTGCTTACTGTTCAGCAGAAGAAAAATCAGCACCTTCTGCAATCCTTTTTGTCACAATGCTATGGATAATCATGAGGAATCAAATACAGATAGTTGTTCCTCCCAAGAAACTCAAAGTCCGGTGAGAAGGTTCCATGAACACGCAGAACAGACGGTTAGAGCCGTCGCGAGCGCAGAGTAAGGGCTGCAGAAGGCCGTTCGCTCCCTCCCGGCTCGCTCCCATCTTTCCTGGGCCACAGGCTCGTTGGCTGAGACAAACGGTGAGGCCGGGAGGGACGAGCGGTGAGCGCCAGCCCGCCGGCCTCCTCTCAGCGCGTGCCCGCCGGCCCACGATCAAGCCGCGATTCCTGAAAACGGGCTTTAAATGGGTAAATACAACCTTCCTGTGCTGTTTCTCTGGAGAACCCCGACTTAATCGGTCTCCCACGGTGACTGTGGATGTGTTTATTTCTCTTTGCAGATATGTCCACTTTTATTTCACATATTGTGAGTCTGTGTTAATAGTTGCAAACAAATTTAAGACGGTTTCCTCTTAAATTGGAAATGGACAAGTTTTAGGTCTTATTTGTAACTTTTGGTTTGTGTAGTACTTTTTCTATCCTTTACTTTCAACCTGTTTTTGTCCTCATGTATAAGGTGTATCTGAGAAGCAGCGTGTTCAACTCTGTTTTATTTTATTATCTAGTTTGACAATCTTTATGCGTCAATTGGAATATTCAGTCCGATACTTAAGTTTACTGTAATTTAAGCTTAAGTCCTACCCTCTCATGATTTGTTTTTTATTTGCCCTGCCCTACGATTTCTTTTGTCTTTTTCCTAAGATTTTGTGGATTTATTTAATATTTTATAATTACATTTCTCCTCCTATTCACTCATTAATTATACTTTAAAAACTTGGTTTTGGTATTGGCCCTAGAGAGTACAACGTGCGTTGGGGACTTATTAAAGAGCTGTTGTTGTTTATATTTATATGTGTTTATGTTTTAATTTTCTGTCTCACATCTCATGGCATGGATGGGATTGACACAATTAACGTTCATCTGTATGCATTCGTGTGTATATTTGTATGATCGCTCTTCATTAGTTCCTTAATTGGCACGTTTTGTCTTACTCTAGGTCATTTACTGTGATAAACGCATTGCAAATGTTGCCTGTAAATCTAAAGACAGCCTTACAGCGTTGTTACAGAGTGGGTACCATCTCATACACGAAGAAGCCAAGGCTCAGAGAGACGGAGTCGGGTGTAGCACAGCGTAGGAACTAAGAGCCCGAGCTTTGGGAGCCAAGAGGCTGCACCCCTTTTCCATTCTGAGATACACAAATATTCTGCTACGTATTCTTCCAGGGTGTTTATGACGGCTAATTTTTAACATTTAAGTCTTTAATCCGCCTGGTATTTATTTGGGGGTAACATGTCAGAATACAGATCTAAGTTTATTTCACGCCCTTCACGTATGTGTTCTGTTTCTGGAGTTTCCATTTCATTCCATTGTTTTAATCATCAATTCTGCGCCGCCACCACCTGCTTTGATTATGCTGATATTAAATTATGTTTCTATATCGAGTAAGACAAATATCACAAGTTAATCTTTTTTTAATTTTGTTTCTGTTTTGAATTTATTAATTTTGATTCTGTTCTGAATTTATCCTTCTAGTTCAATCTTACTTGAATATGTTTTAGAATAAATCTCACTGGGGATTTAAATGCGATCTTGTTAACTCTATAAATGAATTTGGGGAGAACTGATATCTTTTTAATATTCAAAAATTGGGCAGTTTTTATTTAATACATTTTTATTATGTAGCCATCGGATTGTGTGTGTGTGTGTTTTTGTGGGTTTTTTTGTTTGTTTTTTTGTTTATGTTTTTTTTTAGCTGCCTTCACATTGTTTGCGAAATTCTTTGTAAGCCTACTTAGGCACTTAATATTTTGAGATAATGTTATGAATGGAAAATTATTTCAATTAAATATTGTGCTTAGACATTAGAAAAGCCACTTAGCTTTATAAACTTATTATGCGTTTGCCACTTAACCTTTAAATTTGAGGGCTAGGAGTTTTCTAGACAGAGAACTGTCATCCAAAAGTAAAAGATAATTTTTTTCTTTCCAAATGTTACATATCTTACTGTGTTGGCTAAAATTTCTAGAAAATCAAATGATAATGGTAGTAGAAATCATCCTTCTCTGATTCTCAGTTTTAGTGGGGACATGTAAATATTTCATTGCCAGGTATGACTTTAGCTATTAATTTCACATAGAGATTCTATCTTATGTTGTGAATAAATGCTTACATTTCTGGTTTGCTGCCTGCATAATAATAATGACTAAAATAATAGTAGTGGTAGTAGTAGTAGCTAGCGTGTATTAAGTAGTCATCAATCATTTACAGACATTTAATATACTCATCTCAGTATTTATAATGTAGGGTTGTTTTTATTCCCAGTTAAACGTAAAGAAACGGAGGTGTTAGCTAACCAGTCCTCGGTCACAGGGCTGCTGAGAGCTAGAGCTCGGCTTGGCCTCGGACCCTGGTCCGTAGCAGGCTAGAGTCCGCTTAAGAGTTTTCGTTACACAGAGAGCGCGTGGTCACCATCCTTCGTGTGCGTCTTCCACGTGGATTTCCCACCCGTCCCTGCTCTGCCCTCTGCCCTCTGCCCCTGGGAGGGTAATGTCTGCAGACTGCAGCCTCCCTTGCCGCCTGCCTTCCGCTGGGTTCGATCGACCAGAGTCACTGACGCGACGCTGGAAGGTAAGAAGAACAGAATGGATATTGGTCCCGTTGCCCTCTCCGGGCTTAGGCAAGAAATCTTTAGTAGTAGTTGAGTTCACAGAAATAGCTCCTGGACCGAAGTTTCTGCGTCAGGTCCCAGCACGATCTCTTCCCTCTTTTCCTTCTGCCCTGGGGCGGTGCTGGCTCACCACCACGGCGACGGGTCTCCAGCGGCCTCGCCACGGCGACGGGTCTCCAGCGGCCTCGCCACCCCCTGTAAGTTTCCCTAGCCTTGCCACGCCTATTTATGGTTGTCCCTTCATTAAACTCCGTTTGAAAAATCTGGTGGGGATGCTGACTAAGTCAGAGCTTCTATTTTTTTTTTTTAATTAAAAAAATGATGACACTGAAAAGATATGTAGGAGAAAATCTATTGCCTTTGGGTTTAGCAATGACTTCTTGGGTCTGAAGCATGATCGGTAAGAGGAAAAATTGATATTTTGCACTTCGTTAAAATTAAACACTTCTGTTCTGCAAATAATACTATTGAGTGAATGAAAAAACAAGTCACAGACCAGGCCGAAGTTTTTTCAAAACACCTATTGAATAAAGGACTTGCATCCAAAATATGTCAAGAATTCTTAAAACTCAACAATAGGAGAAGAAAAAAAATCAATTAAAAAGTTGACAAAAGATATGAATTGATACCTTAACAAACAGGATACATAGGTGGCAAATGAGCGTATGAAAAGATGCTCGAGATCACTCGTGAACTGCAAATTAAAACGAGGCGTAACACTACACACCCCTTAGAACGTCAACATCCAGAGCACTGGTAACCCCAACACTGGTGGGTTTCCAGTCTTCGTGTCGGGAGCAGGGGGCTCTTGCAAATTCTGCGTTCTCACTTAGAAGCTGGAGCGCTTCGTTTTGTAGCTACTTATTTAGATGTAAGTCACGGGTCGTGTTAATTCATCTACTTAACGTGTAGGGCTCAACCCACGGCGTTTAGTGCACTCACAGAGTTGTACGACCTTCGCTGCAATCAGGTTTGGAGCATTTCGTCACACCGCCATGAAACCTTGAACCCTTTCGCCCTCGTCCGAGCTCTCCATCCCCTCTAATCCTAAGCAACCACTAATCTACCCTGTCTTACAGTAAATTTCCCTATTTGGGACATTTGGTATAAATGAAATCATACAATATTGGATTCTTTGTGACTGGCTTCTTTCACTTAACATAATTTTTTCAAGGCTTATCCATGTTGTAGCATTGATTAGTATTTTATTCCTTTTTCCATCTGAATAATACTGAATTATACGGACAAAGCCTGTTTTATTTATCGATTCATTAATCAGTAGATATTTAGATTGTTTCCACATTTTGGCCATTATGAAAAATTCTGCTATGAATTTTGCATACTAGTTTTTGTGTGTTTTCATTGCTTTGGGGTATATACCTCAGAGTAGAATTGCTACGTCATATGATAACTCTGTGTTTAATCATTTGAAGAGCTGCCAGGCTGTTTGCCAAGGTGGATGTATCATTTTACATTCCTACCAGCAGTACATAAGAATTCCAATTTCTCCACATCCCCACCAACACTTGCTTTTATCTGTTTTTTTTGTTTGTTTTTGTTTTTGTTTTGTTTTGTTTTTTGATTGTAGACATTACAGTGAGTGTAAAGTACTATCTCATGGTGAATTTGATTTGCATTTTGCTGATAACTAATAATGTCAAGAATAGTCTGATGTACCTGTTGGTCATTTGTGTATCTTCTTTAGAGAATTGTCTTTTCAGATCCTTTGCCAATTTTTTAAATCGGGTTATCTTTTTATAATACAGCTATAACAATTCTTTATATATTCTAGATATGTCTTTTCCAAGATACATGGTTTGCAAAACTTTTGTCTCATTTTGTGATTCTTTTTTTTACTTTCTTATTGACACACTTTGAGATACCAAAGCTTTTAAATTTGATGATGTCCAGTTCACCTACTTTTCCTTTTGTTGCTTGTGCTTTTGGTGTCATGTCTAAGAAACCATGGCCTAATTCAAAGCCATGAAGAGTCATACTTTTCTTCTAAGTGTTTTATAGTTTTAGCTCCTCCATTTGGGTCTTGCTCTATTTTGCCTGAATTTTGCAGGTAGTATGAGATAGGGCTCCAACTTCATTCTCCCATATGTGGGGATCAAGTGGTCTTGGCACCTGTTAAGAAGATTCTTCTTTCCCCTTTGAATTGTCTTGACACATACATTTTTCAGGGTCATTACTTTATAAATAACTTACGGTTAGTAACTTTCATTTCCTGTTGAGTTAATATTTGAAAGGTTTGCCTTGTGTTCTCAAGTGGTTGGATTTTGTTGAATCTTTTACCTGCATTCATTTTTATTTTTATCATATTGTGGTAATAGACGGTCTCATGAACAGAAAACAAATTTTAAATCTTATAAACTGCATGAGATATACGTTTTGGTTAATGTATTTTGGAAACTTGGAAAGGCCTATTGATTTTTTCTAAGTAAAATATTTAATGTATATTAATTAAATCTCATTAATTACATTACTAAAATCTACAGACTTTGTTTCAGGCCTCTTCTTTCTTAAGTCTAGTGTTAGCAAAAATACACACAATTCTAGCGGTAGTAATAGTGTCCCTGTCCCCAGAGAAGAGAATGTAGACTGGACAAACTTCAGCCTCTTAATTTTAAAGATAGTCACCATTTATTTTTCAGTTCGGAGTCTATATTAGAACCTCAGTTACCTATGAGTGTGAGTAGAAAATGCAATATGGTTTCCTGTACAGAACTATTTTTTTCAGGTTTTAAAACTTTATTTGCATATTTAAAAAATGTGCATTCCAGTAATTAAAATCATTTGAACAACAACAAAAAAACTGGCGTTCTGATTAAACTGCATTTTACAGCCTGCAGGACACCTCGGACCGGCTTGGTTTTCGCTCCAAATTGGACTGTTGTCCCTCCCCGCTCTGCCTTCGCCAACACGCAAGTTCTTTTCCTCCCCTGCCAGCCGAACGGGCAGGTGGGAGAGGCAGGTGCGGCCTTCATTGCCAGCAGTCCTTGGATGTGAAAAGGGGGGCAGCACAGTCACTTAGACGTGACCCAATCTCCTTGCATCTTACAAAGTTAAACAGCTAAGAGAAGCAGGACGAGAAGGCAATGCTCGTGGCATGGGCAGTGCACGTTGGCGGTGCGCGCCTCTCTGCGATTCGCCCGCTTGCGTCTCCTGTTCACTTTGTTGTTGTTTTGCTGTTTGTCTTTTTGTTTTTTGTTTTTGTTGGTTTTTGATGGTAGTAGGTTTTTCTCTTGCGTTTCTGTCTTTTTTTATTTCAACTTATCGAATTTCTCAATCTCGGCCACGTTGGGTTTGTCAGACAGGGTCTCAGAGGAAGTACAGCGAGGCAGCGAGGAGCGAATCTGATCTGCTCAGCGGCTGCTGTATCAAATATGAGCTAATCTGTCATCTTAGTAAAATCCTAAGTGAAATAACCCGTTTCGGATGTTGTTTTATATAAATACTCGGACTACCATTAAAATCCTCTACAGGCTTTTTTTTTGCTCTTGATTTATGAATCTCGAGAACAATGTGTTAGAAACACTCATTTCTTATATTTCCAAATGCTTTTATTTTATTTACTTTAAAGATGCTTTTATCATGCATTGCATTTCATGACGGTTTTATTTCCACTGTGATATTATTCTTTTGTTGTTATCAAGTGACCATCCTTGCATAGTCCTGTGTTTTCTTTATTTTGGATTCTCCATTGTTATGCTTTCTTTAGGTTTGCATTTATTTGATACATCTTTCCATATGTTTTAATTCTCTTACTAATTTTTTTTCTTTTAACAAGAAAGGTTAAAATATTTTATCAAGCTTTATGTATTTAAATTTATATTTATAGCTGATACATACTATCATACTTTACTATAAACAGTAATAACAACAATAATAATAAACATTCTTTGAGCTTTGTGAGCCAGGAACTGTAAGTACTTTTTAAGCATTATCCTATTAATCCTCAAAATTGGCCTATGAGTTAGGTTTAAAATAACCCACGTTATAGACAAGGAAATTAAAGAGTTATATATTTGCTTTCCTGTTTGCCTGATTTTTTTCCTCTTGTTTTCTCTGCTTGTTTAAATTATTTTTAATTTTTTTCACTTCCAATAACACGAAAGATATATATGTTAAGTTATCTCATAAGTTTCTTTATATCTTATAACATGCACTTGAACCAATATTTATCTAAGTATCATCACCACGATAAGACAGTTTCTATTGATGCTTTTTCAGATAAAATTAACTATTTAGTAACTTTTTATTTTCTTGCTCTTCTTTTAATTTATAACTTTGGTTGAAATAATCTAGAATTTTACAGGGGTGTGCATCTGTATGTGAGAGAGAGGCTGCTTTCACTTTTAGGAACATTTAAAAATATATATGCACTATATTGTCAACAATGTTTTCAGTAATTCTCATAAGCTTTAAAAATATATTTGTGTTCTCTAATTTACCTGCCATAGTTTCCACATTCTCAAGTTTTTTACTTTGCTTTGATGCTATATATATTCAGGCTTTTTTTTTTTTTTCCTTTAAGGGACACCACAGAAACTAATTACTTTCCATAACCTTGACTATTTACTTTTCCTTTCACAGATGAAAGGAGCCGTGTTTAGCTTAGATTTCTGGATTCCCAACTTTCCCCTTTAAATCTCTGTAAATGTTACTCTTGTTTGCATCTGATGCTCACTACCACGGAAAAGTCTGAGACTGTTTTTCTTAATTTGTAGTAAATTTACTCTTCTGCCTAAATTCTTGGAGAGTGGGCTTATGCCTTGAGATTTATAAATTTCACAAAGTTGCATCTAGATATTGATCTCTGTTTTTATTCATCTGAAAATAGGTAAAGTGTTTTGATTTTCAGATTTAAATTCTTCAGGTGAGAAGGATGTTCTTTTTTTATCTTTAATAAATATTCCTGTTCTATTTGCCCCAATAAAACAAACACGCACATATGGTCAGAGTTGAATTTATTAATCTTTTCTTAGATCCAAATTTGAGGGTTTTTTTTTTCCTCCAAGATTATGGTTTGTTTAAGTATTTACATGTTACATTTCGATCACTGATAATTTGGGCTTTCTTTTTACGTGAAGTATAGATCCATTTTTATCCTCCTAAAATGACTCTAGCTGTTTCAACACAATTTCAAGAAAGTTCATAATTTCTCTTATGATTTGAGGTCCATCCTTTATCATGTACAAACTTTCCGTATAGTTGGACCTGTTTCTGGGCTTTTATTTTCTTCCATTAACCGGTCTATTTATGGAACATTTCCACATGGCTTTCCTTACAGAAACTTGTTGGTATACTATAATACCTCATCGAGTTAAGACTTCTTCCACTTCTTTTCAGTTTCCCTATTTTTTAGGGTCCATACGAACTAAAAACCAAATATCTAGCCAAGGGGGAAAAAACAAACATGTTAGTTTGTTTTGTTATTACGACTGTGTCTTTATTATGACTGTATTCGGTGTGTTCATTGACTTAGGAAGAATGAACAGGTTTATAAAGCCGAGTTGTCGTACCCTTAAAGGGCACCTTCGTAGATGTAAAATTAGATATTGTTTTTGGCTTAGATGGGAATGGAACTCATGTTTCAAAGCAAAGTAAATGCAAAAGGTGAGAGGAAAGTGAGATCCAAACTCATAAGACAGATGGTCACGGTAGGTGTAAGCCAATGGACATGCTTTGGATTCAGGCAGGAAATGTATGTATGTATGCGTGTGTATGTATGTATATATGTATGTGAATATGTATGTGTGTGTGTATGTATATTCATTCATTCCCAGGGAGATATCTGAATCCAAAAATAATTAAGTTTTTCGAATTTACTAGAGCAGAAATATACCAGCATTTCTGATGAGAAAAATAGGCCCTAATTTAAAAAAAAAAAAAAAAAGAATTAAAATAAAAACATTTGCATTGAGCATTAAAGTTTACAAAACACTTTCACGTGCATTGTACCATTTGGGTTTCATAACCAAGGGCATTTAGACACTAATAATTAAGAGACCTTACTAATGTTGCTTGACATCGGTTAATAGTTAAGTAATTATTCTCCTTGCTCTGTCTTTCAAACTCTGAACCAAACAGCTCATGAAAATATTTTTTACATAAGGGTAGGAGATAGTGGTGCTAAGAAGAGAAAAATTTTGTGGAGACATTTTTGAAATCTCAAGAGAATTCCCAAACAAATCACTTACGTAACATTTAGTTTACAAACTGCTTTCGTGCCAGGATCTTAATTTACCTATGTTCTCCAGCCTTGTAAGGTGGGCAGTGGAGATCATACTCATTCTCTTCCAGATGCGGGGTCTAGGAGCAGCCCCGCAAGCACCGTGGCCGCCATCCCACAGCGACTGAACGCCAGGGCTGGGATTCAGAGGATCAGAGGCGTCTCTCCTGTCCTGTCGTAGTTCGAGCCGCTCTGATAAAGGACCCTACGCTGGGCGTCTAATCAGCAGCAGGCATTCGTTTCTCACAGCTCTGGAGGCTGGAAGTGCAGGGTCGAGGGGCCAGTGTGGCTGGGCTCCAGCGAGCGCCCCCTTCCCAGTTGCAGATTGCTCTCCGATTGTTGTACCCTCGCTTTACGGGAAGAAAGTGAGGGCGCTCTGTGGGATCCCTTCCCTGAGGGCACCAATCCCACTCACGAGGGCTCCGCCCTCATGATCTCATCACCTCCCAAAGGCGTCACCTCCTAACACCATCACATATCACAAGGGGGTTTGGATTCCAACACGTGAATTCTGGAGGGACACACAAGCATCCAGTCCTTTGCACAACTCCACGTTGGTATTTTGCTTTACTTCTTGTCGTCTTTTTCCTTTGTCATTGGGACATTCCTCATCTGACATTCACGATAGAAATGGGGTAGTTTTACCTTTAATCGAGTCTAACATTTTAATTTTACCGGCCCATTTGACATCACTACGTGAATCTATTCAATAATTTATTTAGGAAAGGAATCTGTTTAATTTTCCTTTCCAGCATGTTTCTGAAAGCCACCTTTTAAAAATGTATTCAGGCATCTTGACGAATCGCTTGCTTAAAATCACCAGCTCACATCATCCGGGGCAATTTTAAGCATCTTTTGCGGAGGGTTCTTTCTCGTTTCTCATCCTGGAGACCTAAATGCAGGGAACCGGATTCCATCATCTCTTCTTTGTGACCCCATCAGTTTCGTCACCCATTCCGTGGCCCAAAACCCAGTCCTTGCAGTTTGACCGCACCTGACATCAAACGGGAGTCTGGGCTGTAAGTTACGTGCCCGAATTTCTCAAATCACCTACAAAGGCGACGATGGCACATTTTTTTTTTTCAAATTTATAAAATACGTTGACTTTTTCCAGTTCTAAAACAAATGCGACAGATCCTACTAGATCTTTGTGTTCCTGGTGCTCTCTGCACACAGGACTTCCATGCCTAGTTAGATTTCTCACAGTGATACTGAGACACGATCGTACCGCCCGCTGCGGCTAGTCCATCGCCATTTAAGCTGCACCGAAACGCTGGATGTTATTTCTAATTGGCGGTATCACTCCGTAGTGCTGCCGGGTTACATTCCATATTTCGCCTCTGAGTCATCCATCCATCCATCCATCCATCCATCCATCCATCCATCCACCAGTGTCACCGCAGGGGGTATCTACCCAGCCTCGAATTAGGAAGAACGTGCCGTCATGTACAACCCTGAGCAGATCGTGGTGTCTGAGGCACGTTGACTTTATAAGCTAACTTGCTAGCGAAAGGATTAGCGAGCTGTAGGATCGACAGGCATTTCGGACACCACGAACATTTCCAACGGTGAAGGCAGAACTGATAGACATTCATGTGGCATTAAGCTGTTGCCAAATCTCATCTTCAAATGATAACACAACATTCGCAGAGTGCTTTGGAGTTTACAAACTCTCTCTTCGTGTCATTTCTTTTGATTCTCACAATAATATACTGAAGCAGATATGGGGGAGATATGACGGAGAGAGCACTCAGATGTAGCTAGGAAATGCTGTTTTGGACACCCAGCTTAAGGGGCAAGGGCCTCAAGTCTCCTGGAACTTCTTCTCCTCCTTTACTCAGTAGGTTACGCCTACTTCTCCCTGCAGACGGACCCTCCTTTAAAGCACTGCTTTTTGGTGGCATTCTATAGTCCATTTGCATATTTTGCAAACTCTTGAGTTGTGATTATCTTTAGTGGGTCAAGGACCCATTTGAGAAACTGATGAAAGCTGGCGATCCCCAGCAAGTTACACACACATCCTCCGTCTTACACACAATCTCAGAAAGCAGGTTAGTGGGAAATTGTCAGCAGCGAAATTTTCATTTCATTTCAGTTTTTTATTCTGGGCCATCCCTCCCCTTTCACAGCTTCCCACTCCCTTCATACCAGAGACAGAAATAAAACAGAAACAGAACTTAAGTCGAGAGTTAATTATACTCAGTCCTTTTACGAAACTCTAGCTGTAAAACCCTGAACACCTACATTCAGGACCTATTTAAACACACATGGAAATGCTATAAAGAGAAATAATATCCTAAAAAGCTATAGAGGAAACGAGAGACCTGGTTTATCACTGCAGGTCGGCCAAACGAACCTGGCTGATATGTCTATTTACCAGATAATTATCTCTCCCATCCCTCTGCCTGTATGGATACATTCGGTGTAGAAAATGCAGTCCTAGGAGCTTTTCGGGCTGAAAGGAGACACATCACTTTAATGTGTGTGAGTAAATAGGATAGATATTCAAGGCTAAAGCATCTTTCGTGTCCATGACATTGTCTAGAAGATCAGCCTCAGTCACCTCCGTGTCTGAGTGAGGACTACAAATACTACTTTATTCTGTGGTCTATCAGTTGAGTCTACGGGAGTCAAAGAGCTTACCTGTCTCTCAGGTAAGTCTAGTTTCCCCTACTAAAGTCTGGAAGTTCAGTTTTCTTTCCCCAGGTGAGAGCCTGAGGGAAGGTGCCTCATTTTTTCACCCTTCTTGCAAGTTTACCTGTTGGCAAAGGTCCAGCCAAGAAAGAAAAAAATGAATGCTTAACCAGGTGTTCAACAGCGATATTCATTAAATTCTCACCCAAGGACAGACTGGTTGGTCACCAGCCTGGATCAGCTGTTCATATAAAGTCAGATTTAAAGATATTAAGTTTTCAAAGGAGCACATTATTAAGACAGTGGATTATTAGATCAATGTTTTCATGCCAACCCCTTCGATCTCAAATCACCAAGTCTTTTTATGAAATTAACATAGTCACATTTATTTGGAGTTTGTTGGCAATCAAATACGTAGGAAGAGAATAATAGCAAGTAGAAAAAATAAATATAAAAGGACATAATGCCAGGTAACCATCTGAAATTAGCATGTAAATTCTGATTTGATAATCCCACCTGCTGGGAGTAATTTAAAACCCTTAATGCTTATTGACAAGGATTTAATTTAAAGTCTCCCTGTCCCCCAACATCTAAATATGGGTAGGCACCTCCTGCCTTCTTTTGAATACATTTGGAAGCAAAAAAAAAAAAAAAAAAAAAAAAAAACATAGTGACTCAAATGTAAGTTTGGAAGTCCTGCATGTGCACGCACACACACGCACTCATGCTCAGCTGTTTGGTGCAGGTTGTAAAGAATGACAAAAATAAGCGATCGATCTTTTAGGCACACTGAATGTAGGTCCCTCCACTTTGAAAACTGCCTTAATTTTTCATGTCGCATTTAGCAGGCAATCATCTACCACCCAGTCTAATAACACGGGGTACATTTTATAATTAGCCATGAAAGAGATCTTTTCGCCAAGCCCGAAAATTAAGTTTGTGCTTCAACATTGCACAGACTGTAAGCAGCCAGAAATGGCCTTTTCTTGGTAGTTCATAGTGTGCATTTTCTGTTGCCTTGACAACCATCTGGCTGGGGCTTCCTCCCTCCCTTGGGGAATGAGGACGCCTTGGCCTGATGCAACCCTTTAGGAACAAAAATAAATGCTCAGCAAAATGATGCCGACAATGGCAAGTATGGATACATAAATATCGGAGTTTTGACTAAATTGCATATGTAAGGAGGATGAAAGGAAGGGAGAAAGAAACAGGGATGGGGAAAAGTTTGCATTTTGACCAACTCTAATTTAAAAAAAAAAATACGGGATAAGGTCAGCACTTAGCCCTGCTAGGAAGCAAGGGTGCGGAGTGAGAGGTATAACGCTTGTGAGATGCCCTGTGATCTCCAACGGCTTTGTCAAAATATAATCGGTACATATAACCCTGCCGTTTCACGGCGTAGAGGCCGGAAGGGCAAACGAGAAAACGAACGTCTCTGGTTCTGATTGGTCAAAAGCCTCAGCCTGTCACTTCTGCGTAGGCTTCTTCCCACGTTCGTCTTTCAGGACAGTGAGTCTCCGTCACTTGGGGCTGGGACGCCCTGACGCTGCATGCAAGTCAGCAGTGCGTGCCCGCTCCTAACACGGAGGCATCGCCGTGATCCGCTCCTCAATTGGAAGAGCATGAGCACGTGATTTTGCTCTGGGGATTCCCGACGGCGTTGAAATCATCATCGAGGCTTCCTGACGTCTCCCTTAGAAATTACTCGTTTTTAAGTAGCAGCCGGAAAATCTAGATTTCAAAGTTGGCCAACTTTCCTCGAATTTTAATTCAAAAGGCATGATGCCACCTCACAGAGGTATATCATGCAACAGCTCACACAGTCGTCTTACCGTCATATCCTTCACTGATCCAACAGAGCCCTGTGGGTTTGGTCAGCTCATCTTAGGGGTAAGGAATGAGACTGAGTCTTGCGTGAATCTGTTGGACTAGCTTTCAGGCTGATCAAGAGGCTCCTCTCTGGGGACAAGACTCAGACCCCCAGTGCTAGTCCCCCAGGGACTATGTGCACCACAAGGTGCGATGGTTAATTTTCTGCGTCATCTTGGCTAGACCACAGTACCCAGATATTTGGTCAAACACCAATCTAAATGTTACTGTGACAGTAGTGTCTTTTAGATGAGGTTAACATTTCACTCAGTGGACACTGATAAAGCAGCTTGTCCTGCATGATGTGGGTGGGCCTCATGTAATCAGTTGAAGTGTTTAAAAAGAAAAATGACAGTGGGTCACCAAGGAAGAGGAAATTCTGCCTTCAGACTGCCTTTGGACTCAGGCCGCAACATCACCTCTTCCCTGGGTCTCCAGCCTGCCGCCTGCCCTGAGAATTTTGGATTTTCCAACCTCCACTGTCATGTAAACCAATTCCTTAAAATCTCTCTATCTATCTCTACACACACACACACACACACACACACACACACACACACACACACGACCTGTCCCCTAGCCACAGCGGTTTGATCCAGCGATGACAGTTACTTGACTGAAGCTAGGCCATGTTTTTCTCTTCCTTATAATTTAAAACTTAAGAGAGATAAACTCCAAGAATTGTGAGGGCGGAGTCATGGTAACAGCAGAACTTCTACGAATTTCTATTACTGATAGTTCTAGGACTGTTCTGGTCCTTCTTTCCCTAAATCTGATATCTTTGTAGTTTTCTTAATTTACTAGACTTCTCCAGCATCTTCCTTCTCAAAATTAAGACTATATATTCTCTCTCTATTTTTTTTTTGTTTTTATTATTGTTGCTTTAAGTTATTCTCTCTCTTCTTCTTTTTTGTTGTTGTTGCCTTAAGTTAGCCAGAATTGCTTTCTGTTCTTTGCAACCAAGAGAAACTTTCCTTTACAGCATAGATTCAAGATACGCCAACACTGTACTCAGAGTCATATTCTTCCCCTAGTGTGTGAGCTTCCTGGAGAAAGACATTGCCTTCCTCATCCTTCTGCCTTTGGCACCAGCAGCCTCTGGAACGGAGAAGGTTCTCAGCATTCGTTTGGTAAGTGAAAGCCTGGCTTTTCTATTGCTGCAGGAGTAACGTGCCACAAATACAGCAGCTGAAGACAGAAGGTTCCAGAAGAGAAGGCTATATCCCATTCCCTTTTATTCTCTCACAGATCTGTGGGTCAGTAATCCAGGCCCAGCATAGTTTAGCTACCCCTCAACCTTGCATCTCCTAGTTATCAGCAGGGCTGTGTTCTTTTCTGGAGGTTTGGAGGATGAGTTTGCTTCCAGGCTCCTTCAGGTCGTTGACGGACTTAAGTTCCATGAGTTGCAGGACTGAGGTCCCTGTTTTCTGCTGGTTGTTCTCTAGGCACCATTGCCAGCTCCAGGGGCCACTGTGTTCCTTGGCTTCCTTTCTCCATCTTCAAAACCAGCAATGACAGATCAAGTCCTTCTCATGCTATAAATCTCTCCAACCTCCCTTTTGGCTGCACTTCCCTGACTTCCCTTTGCATTTAAGGGCTCACATGATTACACTGGGCCCTTGTGTAGTCCACAACGTAATCGTCATATTTGAAATTCAGCTGATTAGTCTCTTTAATTCCACCTGCAAAGTCCCTTCTCAACATCACCCGGAAAAGCATTTGACTAACTAGGGGATGGCATCATGGGGACACAGCTTAGATACTTGATCTACCTACCAAAGTGAATGAATGAGGTCAGGTGAGACTGTCGTTAGTTCACATGTGGCCAGGCCAGGCAGGAACAGGGTTCAGCCTTCCCCTCCTCTGAAACCCTCTGCTCCCAGTTACCCTGCTCTGTGTGATTCTCGGGGAAGAGAAGTTTGATTCCCAACAGTATTGGGGGTCTTCATCTTTGGATTGTACCAAAACACAAAAAGACCTTTACTGCCAACAGCAAATCTATTTTACCAATATTTTTTCCACTAAAAATACACAAAAACAATTATGACCAAGTGGGGTGTATTCCAAAGACTACAAGCCTGGTTTAATAATCAAAAAACCAATCAATGTGATTCACACATTAACAGACGGAAAGAGGAAAAAAATGATCCTCTCAATATATGCTGAAAAAAAAGCATTTTACACAAGTCAAGATCAATCACGATGAAAAACTTTTAGCAACCTAGGAACCTGTTCTTGACCAGGAAAGGAAATCTAAAGAATTAAGGTCATCACACTTAGTAGTGAAGACTGAAGCCTTCCCCCTGCCATCGTCAACACAACGAGGACACCCTCTGTCACCACGCTCCTCAACATTGTGCTGGATTATTAGGTCATCGGTGAAAAGCGCCCAGATTGCAAAGGAAGAAACAAAACTGTCTGTACTCATTGACATTGTTGTCTACATAGAAAATTTCAAGGAATCCACACACACAAAAAGCTTCTAGATTTAGCGAGTTCATCTAGACCACAGGAAACAATATCGACATATGAATGTCAATTTATAGATACTAAAAATATACCACTGGAATTCAAAATCATTTTTAAAAATTTAGAAATCTAAAAAAGAAAAATGTAATAGGATCTGTATATGGAAAACTATGAAACTCTTGATGAAAAAAATCGAAGATCTAAATCAAAAGATCGAAATAAATATACTGCATTCAAGAATCGGAAGACTTAATTTTGTTAAGACGTCAATTCTCCTTAATTTGATCTATGTAAATTCAGTACAATGCCAATCAAAATCCAGGAAGGCTTTTTTTTTTTTCAGTAGCTTTGAAAGGCTGATAATATAATACATGTGGAAAAGCAAAGGAACTAGAGTAGTCAAAACAGGTTTGGAAAAGAACAAAGTTGGAACACTCGTACCACCAACGAGAAGGCTTGCTCTAATCTAGGACAACTGAGACAACGTAATGTTAACAAAAGAGCAGACACATAAATCAATGGGATAGCACGGGGAGGCCAAAAATAGTCCAGAAAATCGAACAGCCAACTGATCGCAAACAAAGATGTCAAAGCATTCCATGCAGGAAGGACAGTTTTTTCAATAAATGATGCTCGGATTATGTGAGACAGCCATGTGCAAAAAAAAAAAAAAAGTGTTGAACTATGTTTTATACTTTATACAAAAAAAAATCTCTGAGTCGATAATACACTTATTTAAATTATAAAACTATAAAACTTCTAAATGAAAACATAGGAGCAAATCTTCATGGCTTTTGGTTAGGCAGATTTTTAATGATAACACCAAACCACAACACAAATAGGGGAAAAGTGATAAATTGAATTGTACCAAAATTAAAAACTTCTGCTCTGAAAAGACACACTTAAGTAATTGAAAATACCAGCCACGAACTGAGCGAAAATATTTGAAAGTCACATTATGACAAATGGCTTGTATCTAGAATATATAAGGAAGTCTCAAAAATCAAAAATAACAAAATGAGCACTAAATTTTCTTTTAACAGGAAAAGGATCTAAACAGGCATGTCTCCAATGATGACATATAAGCATATCAAAAATGATTAACATCATGAGTCATTGGCTAAATGTAAGTAACATCACAATCTAATACCACTACCCACCTATTAGAATGGCTAAAACCAAAAAAATTTGACAGTACCTTCTACCAGCAAGAAGTAGAGCATGTGAAAATCATACATTGCTAGTTTGCTGGTGAGAATGCAAAATGGTAAACTATTCTGAACAGTTGAGCGTTTTCTTATAGTATTAAATATATACCTGCTATGTGACTTAGCAACCCCATGCCCAGTTAGTTATTCACCTGAAAAAAATACAAACTTATGTTCACATAAAGACCTGACTGTGAATTTTCGTAGAAACCTTATTTATCATTTCCGAAAGCTGGAAATAACTCACATGACCTCTAAACAAGAATAGACAGACTATGGCACACTCACACAATGGGATGTTAATCGGGAATAAGTAGGAACAAACTAGTGATTTATAGAACAACATGGATAAATATTAAGTGTATTTTGCTGTATGAAAGAAGTCTAGCTCCAGAGGCTATATTTGCATGATTCTGTTAATACAACAATCTGGAAAAGGCCAAGCTACGAGGGTGGAAAGCAGATCAGCGGTCGCTAGGGGCTGGGTGTTGGTAGAAAGATCGACTGTAAACAGGAATCCTGGCAGTATTTGGGAGGAGGAGACTGGAACCGTTCTCGTCGGAACTGTGGCAGTCAATCACAGGCTATCATTCATTTGTCAAAAATCCATACAACTGTACATTTCGAAGAGTGGATGTACTGGCTGTAAACTACATTTTGAAAATCAACCAACATGCGGGTGAGGGAGACTCGAGGAGGAACGCAGGCTGAGGGAAAGGACGAGCGGATCGCGTGAGCTCCTTGGCCACAGTGGGAAACACCTCCAGGGAACCTGTTTCAGTCGGGTACCGAAAGGCTAAAGAACTGCACATGCCACTGCACTTTACTTGGCCGATTAGCTTTTCTCTGGGAGTGGATGAGCAATTTTAAACCACTCCGTGCGTGTATTGAGACTGAACAAATAAGGAACACACTGCAGATCATGACAGCAAGGTTTCCCGCAGTGGGAGAAAGAAGTTAGAAATAAGGAGAGCACCTGGCCTGAACCGTGTGGTGTTCGACTGAAGCATCAACATGGGCTCGTGTTTTTATAAAACACATACAGATGAATACGTGCAGAAGCAGAGACACACGTGCGTGTGCGTGCAGGCCAGCACGACACGCGTGTTTCCTGGTTCCGTCTGCGGAGAGGACCTGGAAGCAATGACGTCCGCGTAGCGGTGAGTAAGTGTACCCAGTGCCCGGACCTCGGTCCTTGACTTTCACTTGGCAGTAAAAGGAACCAGAGCTCACGGGGAAGTGGCTATCACCATGGCCGCAGCAAAGGACATGTGAGCTGAACGTGGAGGCTTCGCGGTGCCAGAAAGTAAGGGCGAGCTCACACACAGAGAACGCGGACACACGTCAGGCAGAAGCCTGTGCCTTTGGAGTGGCTCTGACAGCAAAGAAAGAGTCCACGTGTGTCTCACCAGATTCCACTCCACACGAAGTGAACTCATAAAGCTATGCGAAGGCTGTTCTGGTTCCCAGCAAAGCAGAGACCTCGTCCCTCGAGCGGGTGACAATCCAGCACGGGCAGAGAGGACGGAAGTGAGGACCTGCGTGTGATCTAAGTGGAAATGCTTCGTTACAAAAAGCCATCAGAGCCTCCAGGAGAGAGGGACTCATCCCAACCAGAGAGAGGGAGGCTGGTGGAGGACGTAGCGCTTGAGCTTGGTTGTGACAAATAAATAAAACTTCCACAGCCAAGAAGGAGAGGAAGAGCATCCCAGGAAAAGCGAACACTGAGATGTCAGATGACGCTGATAGGTCTGAGGTGACTGGTGCAGGGGCCAAGGGCGTGGTGAGGAAGGCCGCTCGGAGGATGCTTGGGGTTGTCATGGAAATGGTTACTTCACCTCTCCAAAGGCACAGCCCTGATTGCCTCATATTTAATATGCTGCTAAGGTTCTCAGGAGACTTTTTTTTTAATTTCCTGTTGTTCTGTTAATAACGATGGGCGGCTCAGCAAGCGCGTGCTCGTTGCAGAAGGTGGAGGCTGTGCAGCAGGTCGCACCCCCTCCCACAGCGACTGCGGCTCTGTCCCGTGGAGCCAGGATGCTGAGGGGAGGAATACGAAGGTCAGCCATCGTCACTCATCACGGTCACGGAACTATGAGAAGCCGTCCCGGTCACAGGCGCACGTTCCTCACACTGTTGGAACAAAAGGTTCCCAGGGCGATTCCACGTAAGTCCGGATGCAAATCTCTTCGCGCCTCAAGCTGTTAAACAAGGAACAGTGATCCCTGACTTCAGTGCCCCTCTGTTATCAGCCTCGTAGTCCCTTCAGATAAGAGTCCAAGCCACCAGGTTCCGAATAAATGCGGAGAAGCTCTGCTGTGTCCCCGTATCGGCACATCGCTGGCTTACTCAGTTCAAAGGCTGACGACGATGGCACATTCAGACGATGCGATCGTCCTTGAAGTGACATTGTACTGAAGAAGGGAACCAGGCCGCGCTCCTCCCGCGGGGGACGAGAGGAAGAGTGGAAAAACACTCGAGTCGCCAACGGCCCAGCGTCCCTTAGGAACAGAACGAGAAAGTCCAGCAGCATTATTGAATTATTACCATTTTTTTGAGATAAGAAAAGCCAATAGACTCAAGCAGAATATATTTACTTTTATCTGTTTTTTCCATTAAAGTTAGAGGTCTCTCGAAAGCATAAGTGAATCATAGATACCCGAGACTTGTCAACTTCGGGCTCCTTGGAATATCTCCATGAAAACAGAGGTGTTATGAATCCTCGATATTGAATTCTTAAGGACTTCTGACTTGCCATCTCTCTCCCCGGCTCTGCGCCAAGGGCCCCGAACTTTCCTTTTCCTTTCAGTTTTATTTTCCGCGATCGGGTCTCAAGAATCATTTTGGGTTCTTGTTTTCAACTTGTTCTTCATCCTCACGGCCCTGAGATAAACACGTGCCATCGAAATTAACTGACACACGTGAGTTTGGGTTACAATGAACATGCGGCATCGAGATGATCACGTTTGACATCTTAAATAAACCGAGCCATGCGAGAAACGGTCATCTGAAAACGTGGTAGAGTTTGGTTATTTGGCCTGAGACACAGAAAATTTGGAAATAGTGAAGACGCATACGATGGTACCGTGGCTAATGGCGAAGGGTCAGGGGAAGGCGGACCCTCCGGCTGTCCAGGGCTGCCTGCCTGCTCTTCTAGGCCCTCTGACCACGACAGCCCCCTGCGGCTCCCTAATCGGGGACCGACCACACTGCTTCCGACACAGGTGACCGCTGAAGTCCCCACATCAGCCTCCCTGCGTCCCTTCGTCATTCCAAGCAGTCCTGCAAATGACTGAGTGCCAGGAAAACCCGGTGAGAACACACCTCCAACCAGCTCAGTCATAAAACCACCAGTGTTTCTCCGTTACCTGCCGAGACAGGTGCAGACGGCTCAATGGGACACGATCTCGAGAAGCCCCGAGCCGCCTTCGCGGCTCTGCCGTCCATTTTCTCCACGTACACCTTCCCTCGGCGAAACGTATGCGGCTCCCCAAATGCAGCGCACGGCACCTTCTACCTGTCGGGACTTTGTTTCGTTAAGTATCATTTTCAAAAAGGCAGAATTAGACTCGAGCAAATATAAAATCGACCGGTGTTAAGGACTTTATTTAACTCATTGATGAATGAGGAAACCAGTCAGGTGTTATGACCAGTTCAAAACACATCTGAGAAGCTAAGAAATGTATAAGCAACTGAATGAAATAATGTCAAAATAAGATTGTTGAGTTGGGTAGAAAACTGGTAAAAGTTCATAAAACTTTAGAGTCATCTGTTCTACCAGTCAGAAGTTATTCATGGCAGCTGAGTGATGGCTGTCGCCAATTTCAGGGTCATCTGGGAAGACAAGTGATGCGACTCAAAAAGATCTCTCCTGGTATAACGCCTCGAAGAGCCCAGCCCTTGCTGGTCAGCCTCTCGGGTGCCTGATCATCAGGGGACAGAAGAACAGGGTCCAGGGGAGGGAGGGAGGCAAGCGTGGTCCTACTGTGGGCAGTAAAAGGGTTCACATTCTTCCCCCAAAGCGCCGCCTACTCAGAGCATTCTAGACTTCCTCCTTACAGATGCCGCAGACTTTAAAATGCCATTTGGATCAAAATGACGCAGGGTCATCTCTCGCGCGGCGTCTGGTTTTTCCGATCTTTAGTCCCAGGTTGTCAGTAAGGCGATGCTAACGGAGGAAGATCGGGCTGGCGTGCCGCCAGAGTTTGCCCTCCCTCATCCCAGAGTCCCCATCCGTCTCCCCCCTGCTTCTCCTCCCAGCGCATCTCTCTGAAGTAGCTGAGAAAGGTCTCATATACTTTTAAGGATGCATGAGATTGGACCCATTTGGGTCATCCGGGATAATCTTCCCATCTCTTTGGCCACATCAAGTAACATAGCCACAGGGTCTGGGAATCAGGCATAGACATCTTCCAGGGGTCATCATTCTGCTCACCACATCTGTGTATTCTGTGCCCAACACTCGTCTCAACTCGGTTTGCATTTCCCTGTCCACTCTCGCCACCCTCAGCCAGGCCACCAACCCTGATCACTGGGCTAGTCCAGGGGTCCCCCATCCCTGGGCCACGGACCAAGACTGGTCCGTGGCTTATTAGGAACCAGATCACACAGCGAGAGGTGAGCAGCAGGCGAGTGAAGTTTCATCTGTATCTTCAGCCGCTCCCCAGCGCCAGCATCCCTGCCTCAGCAACACCTCAAGCATTAGATTCTCATACGAGCACCTGTCCCTGGTGCCAAAAAGGTTGGCTGGACGCTGATCTATAGTGTCCAGAGTCCCCAGTGAGTAACGCAGTGCCTCACATCCGGCAGACCATTATTTGTTTGTTGAGTGACTAAATGAACCAATGAATTATGACAACTCATCGAGACCTGAGTATGAGTCACAGCTGCATAATCGGTAGGAGAGGAAAATCTTCACTAGGGGGTCTATGCGTGCCATTGTTTTACTAGTGTCAGCTAAAGAAAATAAATCTGCCAATAACCATAAATATCCCCCAGAGAAGGCAGAAAATCAGACCGAATGGACAGGGGAAATATATCGCTTCTGCCTTAAGAACTAAAAGCACCTGAACTTTACGCATCGAGGAAAGCAGAGGGGAGGTAAAGAATCAATTCTGTGACTCTGGGCTGGTGTTATAATCAACTAGGGAAGATCTACGAGGACCCTTATCAAAGAGACAGATGGGTCTTGCTCACTACAGGCCCTAAATAAATGGCAATTGTCGTGAGCTCCTGCTTCTCCATGTACATAAGAGCATGTGCTGAGACTACGTGCAATCTTTTTATTATTATTGACTTTTACCGTTTCATACTGTCCTAGAGACAATTTGTTCACTGCTTCAGAAAAGAAGTCTGTTTTACTCAAACAGTTAAGGTCCATATTACTTCGTTATCTGGCTTCCATCAACACACACGTTTTCTGAGACAGCGTCGAGGCTGTCTGTTTTATCTAAAGTCTGTTTCTGTGTCCCTTGCTCCCACCCTGATGAACATTTCAAAAGGGGCAGCTTGGTCTCCTGGCTACAGATCTAGACTGATGGCTCTCATCACAGAAAATGTTACCTCCAGGGGGAAGTTTGGCATTGCCTGAAGAATCCGTTGGTTGTCACAGCTTGGGGGTCTGGAGGGTGGCGCTGGCATCTGGTAGGAAAAGGCCGGTTGTTCTATTAAACCACCTACACAGCACTGGACACCCCTCCACAGCAAAGGAGGACCCAGCCTAAAACGCCAGCGGTGCTGAGGCTGCAAAATCCTGTGCTAGCGGGGAAGGGTACATCGCGGCCGGGCGCTCGAGTGCATCCCGGCAGCCTGACGTGGAGTTGAGAGGGGATAGGATCTACTCTCATGACGAAGGCGCCCTCGGTCGCCCAGAGATGGAACCCAGAGTTTTACTCCTCTTTCTAATAACTGACTTAAAGATTAGCATCTTCAGCCCAAATAACTCATAACGGCTTCCTCAATTCTCCTTATTCCAAAGTGACAAAGAGAACAATTGGACCCCGCTTGACCTCTGTGGCATTCGATGCTTCGGCCCGCTTCTTCCTTCTGGAAGCCCCTCGCCCCTCGGTCTCCGTGACAGCACTTTCTTCCTGGTGTCACCTTGACCACTTCCTCCCGATCTCCTTCGGGAGCTAGTCTCTTCCTGCCCGCCCACGAAGTGTGGCCCCCCTTCGTCCCTCTGTCTCTCCCTAGACTGTCATGTCCACGTTGTGTCGTGGACTCTACCTGTGTGTCGGCAAACCCCCCAGAGTCCATATCTGGGCCACGCCTCCTGCTGGACTCCTGACTTCAGCGTCCAGTAGGTTCCTAGCCATTTACGTTAATGTCCCTTGAGCATCTCAAATTCATTGTATCTATTGTTGAGCGATTATCTTGCTTTCCACCCACAGTCTTGCTTTTCCTCCTCACTCCACGAATACCTCACTGTCCACCCAATGCCGGACCCTGGTGACGTCTTGCTTCCTTACTTTCTTCCATGACCATTTCCAAACCTCACTTCTAATCAAGGATCGAATCGGGTCAAATCTTCTCACCGACATCCCTCCTAGTCTTCTCCTCCCCTCTGTCCTCATGGCCATTGTCTTCATTTGAGTCACCACCCTTTTCAAAACAGTCGCCGGAGCCGTCGCCTAGGGAGTCTTTAGAATGCCAGCTTTAACTTTTCTCATAAGGGCTCCTCTCACCCATTGAAAGGACTTTTCTAAAACAAAAAATCTCGTCATTTCAATCCACCACTTAAGTATTTTAATGGGTCCTGTGTATTTGGTAGATCAATTTCCAATGCCCTGCAGTAGCTTAGAGGGCCTGCCAAGGACTGATCCAGCCTGCCTCGCTGGCTTCGATTCTCTCTGCATTTGTCCTCAGACCCAATATTTAGGTCAGACTGAGCTTCTTGTATGTATCAACCTGCCCTACCTATGATCTCTAGCTAGTATTACTGCACACGTGCACACGCACGCGCACACACGCATAAACACTTCCTCTAAAATGCATCCCGGACACTTCCCCATCTTCCTTCCACTTGCAGAACGGGGCCTCGTCGCTCTGGTAGACAACTCCATCTTGGTGCCGACGATGTCTTGTTCTCAGTTGTATACCTTTATCTCATCTCTTATTTTTATTTTTTTGAATTTTTATAAAAGTTTATTTGAGCCAAAGGATACGTGTAGAAGCGAGATCTCAACATACCGAGATCAATGCTTCCCTCCGCATCCGTGTTTAGAGGTCATACCGTACGCTCCAGGCCTCGCGAACAGCACAGCAGCAGGAGCAGAGCTGGCACAATAATAGTCTGTCGAGTTAATTAACTGAATAAACATTTACTTTGCTCCAAACACCTTTACAATTCTTGGCTCAGCCAATCCTTGGGACTGAAACATCAATCACTCCGGCTCGAAATTCGATTTGCCTCAATCTTTTTTTGGTTCACGTGAAAGTTTAATGTTCACGAGGGCTCGTGGAAATTAAAATATAAATAGTACATTAATAGCCCTTCTCCATGGAAAGAAAAGGCCCCGATAAACATTTACGTAAATCGATTCTCATCTTAAACCACCTGACTTTTTTCCAATTACACCGTCCCAATGAAAGTCGATACCATAGGTTTTTCAGAAATTCCCTAACCTTAAAGTAATTTGTAGTTTCCTATTCATTTATGCAACTCCTTATTAGTCTTACAGTTTATAGCACAGCCGAAAGCGCCCAATGCCTCGCAATGCTAACCTGTGCGTCGGCTGACCTCCATGTCATTCCCTCATCCTCTTCTCTTCCCAACGTGAGCAATTCAACACAAGGAAGGGGTGACCCTGATGATTTGTTCAAATATTCCTTTATGAATAAAATTTTAGTAATACCATTGAGTTACTGCATCAAAATATAACCATGGACTCAAATATATCGAGTCATCAAATTATCAATTTTATCTCGGAAGTCTATTAAGCAATGATAAGAACATAACTATAATACCTTATAAAGGGAGACCTTACCCGTTAAATGACACAGCAGGTAGATATATTAATCAGGATTCTTGGGTCATAATGTGCAACAGACCCTAATCCTGCTAATAGTAGGGACGTCCCACAGCAGGGGCGGGAGGGCTGGTCATGACGCCTCTATCACAAGTGTATGGCTTCCAACAATTTTTTTTGCTTCCCACTACTCAACATCCACTTCCAGGGATAATTCGGCTAATTAGCTTGGGTTGGGTTATACCTGGCCCTTATCTAGCGGAGAGTAGGACACTACTCCAATCTGTCTTGGGCAGCTCAGGTTGCCATAACGAAATACCACAGACTGGTGGCTTAATCGAAATTTATCTTCTTTTAATTCTAGATGCTAGAAGTCTGAGATCAGGGTGCCAGCCCGGCCCAGTTGTGGTGGGAACTCTCTTCCTGACTTGCACATGGCTGCCTTACACGGCACTGCTGGGTCTTCGCATGGAGAGAGGGAAGGAGTTCTCTTGTTCGTCTTATAAGGGCATTAATCCCATCATGAAGGCCCCACCATCCTAACCTCATCTAACATTAATTATGTACCAAAGGCCACATCTCCTAATAGCATCATGTTGAAGTTTAGGGCTTCGACATATGAGTTTTGGGGCGGGGGGCACCAACATCAGGTCCATTTCACAATCCCTCCAGACTATAACCCATGAAGAACAAGTAATCGCCCACCAAGGGCATGGGTCTGCCCGGATGGCCAGACAGCAAGCAACTAAAGCAGTGAATGGATCCACCGAGTGCCTTAGGTCATAGTGTAATTGTGGAAGACCATAAAACACGGGCTTATTTAATTGAATTGAGTATAGGGAGTAACTAAATTAGGAATAATGTTAAAGAAAGAATAACAGTATTTATTCGTAAGTCTATGAAAAACCCACGTTATCGAAGTGAATATTGTTATTGCCCTTTTCCTGAATGTCTTTCGTTTCTGCCCCCCTCACCTTCATTAACAGTTTCCCTAAAAGAGAAACGATGACCAAGCGCCAAAGTGTTCAGAAAAGTTTCATAGGGGCAAAAAAAAAACGAACACCAACAAAACGCTCGTTTGAGATTTGATGAAAAACAAGACACGCATTCCTTTCAACAGGGCTCCAGCAAGAAGGACACGGTCCTGCACCGGGCACTGTCCTCGGGTTTCGCAGGTCCCGGTTCATGACGACCACATGCGCTAAATACTATCTCTGTCCCCACTTTACAAACGCCTCGTGCCTGCGACACTGATTGGCTTCCCTCGGTAAAATCCCACCCAGTGTAATAGTGAGCACGTGTGTGTTGGGGGCTGGTCAAGTGGGGGTGGTCCATGGGCTGTGCCAGGCGTGGGAGACGCAGCAGTGAACAAAACAGACAGCCCCCCGTGCTCACAGAGCTGACGTTCTCGGGAGCGGGGACGTGGAATCGACAAAATCGACGAGCAAATACACAGCATATACGGAGGTGATCACGCTAAGGAGGGAAATAAAGCAGGAAGGAGGCGAGGCTTGGGGTCGGGGGGAGGAGTAACTGTCAAACTAAATGGGTGAGAAAAAGACAGTGTTCCTGTTCACGTGCTCCTTAAAGGGGCAGAAAAATAGGACCCAGGGAACCGTCTCTCTAAGGACCACGTGCATGAACCTCCGGGTCACATGAGCAGTGCTAACCTGGTGAGAAGCCAGAGGAGAGTCACCCACACCTTTCTGCCCCTGCCACCTGCTTCCACGCAGGGCTGGGATCAGCGGCCGACTGTTCCGCAGCTCTGCGTCACGTGACCCGGCACATTTGGAGTTGCCCACGTACGTTAGCAGCTTTCACACATCCAGCCAAGATGTTTAGTTCCATCCACAGAACACAGCGTGGGTGCCGGCCTCGGCCTCTGGTGTGGGTGAGCATTCTGTGTTTCAGCCGGAGCATCGTTCCAGCAACATGGGGGTGAAATCTAGACGAGGCTCCAGGCTCCTCCGCACGGACCGAAGGTGGGAGCAAGCCCATCTTCCCCGGCTGTTCTCGGCGACCTCCCCTGCCTGGCCTGATTCTCAGGGTCCTGGCTCGGCTGCTGCTGCCCTTGCTGACAACTCCACTCCCTGCTCGCCAGATGAAGACCCACGGTTCTTACTCTCTGTTACCCTCGGGCTCCCCAATGGCTATTGTGTATAAATAAATTAAAAACCAAAACGATGACATTTGAAAAATAAAGAATCCCAACTGCAGTCTCTCTGAGCTATGAACATAGCAGAGCTTTGTCATCTGAAGTTCAGTTTCTAGAAGCTTCCAATTCTCCCAACGACCCCTGGCATTTAAGCACTCAGAGGAAAATACCTTTTATAGTTCAATATGCACTCCTGAGGAATTAGCAGCAAATGAACACCACCAGGAAGACCCAATGAATCAATATCTATCTATTTATTTTTTTAAAAAACCCTTCCTCCGAAATCATACACCAGGATCAGTAAAGGGCGCAGCCCTGAAACCAAGAAAGAACCCGAAACTATTACCATGGCAGGGGTGGCATCTTAATCATTCTGACCCAGCTATTCTAATGGGCAGAGGCGACCCAAACTCATCATAGAGCAGAGGGAGACATCGGCTGGGGGACACATAATTGACCCGGACACCTTATAAAGCAGCCACCTATACAGACAGTCCATTTACCTGCTGGCATTCTGCTAGCCCTGGGCAGTGAGCAGGTGGGCTCCTGTCCGCCTGACCCCAAGCCTGTGAGGCCCTAATCAAACATTTAGGGAAAACGGAAGACTCTGCTGAGACTCTCCTGTTAAAAACTACACCGCGTTTGACTTGTAAGGATCCGGTTCTAAATCTCCCGAGGCACCCCACCCGCCTCCCCCGGGGGCACACAGCTCACTCTGTCAGCAGGCGTTTGTTGTGTGATTGCATCTTCAGGAAAAGCTCTTGTCTGACAGGCTGAATAATTCAGACATGTTGTTTTATGTTTTTCCCTTGGCGCTGTGAGATATTAAAAGCGATCTCAGCAGAATGTTGTGCTTTATCAGCCTTACCTTCCCTAACCTCAGAGGGTTACACACGCTGCCAAATCATGTCACAAAGCTAGAGCCCCCAGGCACCACGAGCCACCCCGGCTGACTGCTGTGTTCCTTGGCTCTTTCTTCAGGACCTGCCATTCCCCCCATGTGTCTAGAAGCAGGACAGCAGTCTGGGAATGGCACACGCACATCCCCACTTGGGATAAGGGGGAACCTGGAGCCAGACTCCTGACCTGGGTTCAGGTAGTCTGGGCTCCTGGCAGGAAAGAGCAGGTGAGAATTAAAAGGTGCTGTCTGCAGACAAAGCAGATGGTCCAACCCGGGTGCCAACCTGAGGAAGTGACCAGGGAGAGAAGGGGAGGTGACAGACGGGGACGCAGAGCTTGGAGACGGGACTTTCCTGAGGTGCCCAAGCATCGCCATGGGTGGTGTCGTGGGTTGAAGTGCATCCGCCACAAAAAATTCATTTGTTGAAGTCCTAACTCTCAGAACCTCAAAACGTGGGTTTATTTGGGAAAAGGGTCTTCGCAGATGTAATGAGGTTATACTAGGGTAGGTGGCTCCGAACCCAATATGACTGGTGTCTGGACACAGACAAGCCCACAGGGAAAACCCCACAAGAAGTTGGAAAGATGCTGCCACAAGCCAAGGAATTACCGGAAGCCAGGAGAGAGGCAGGAAGCGGTTTCCCCCTCAGAGCCCTCGCAAGAACCAACCCTGCCAACCCCTGATCTCTGACTCCTGGCCTCCGTGTCCATTGTGCGAGCCACTCAGTTCGCAGGCCTTTGTCACAGCAGCCCTCGAGCAGTGACCCTGGTGGCATGCCTCATCAAGGAGATCATTGCTACGAATGCAAACTCGATATGCGCAAAAGCTAAATTTATTTATTGCCCATTCTGGAACAACACCAGAAAACATCACTCACCTAACACCTCAAAGGAACCGAACGGCGACCGGGTGTGTTAGTATTTGCAAACTCCTCCTTTTACAGACTTAGAGTTTTGTTCACTTCACACCCAATGGTCTGGAGCACGGAAACGCATCCGCATGCTGATTTAACTTACAAGTTTTTGAAAAGAACAACATTTTACAATCAGAAACTAATTTTGTTCTGTTTTCTTCTTTGAAATCTGCCTTAAAGATCACATTGCAGCCACTATTTATTCTGCAGGTTTTTCTAACTGCTTTTAAGCCAAAACCAATACAATTTTGACCTGAACTGACCCCAGTATCTCTACAAGACAGGAGTCTGTTTCTTGTCAGCCTCTTGCTTTTTGATGGATTAATAGAGTAATCACTCAGTGGGAGCTTGGAGAAATCTAGGTAGAGATTACAACCTAAAGCAAGACTTTCCCCCAAACAAACCCTTTCGCCCTGAGGAGATGCATCTTTTCAAAATACTTCTACCGCATAGAGAACTAAATTTGCATTTCAAATAATGCCACTTCCTCAAGGCCTAAATGCAGATACATGTTCAACTCATACTATGAAGTCAGTGATAACCATGCTCCTTAGCTGAATTTCCCCATGTAGCAGGGAAGTGCATACATCGAGGTGACAAAACGTCGTCAGGTGTGTGACGATCCTGAGGGCGAGCACACACACAAACGGCTGTTTGGCGAGCGAGATCACAGCCTGGCGGTGTTGCACGCAGGCGTGCAGGCCTCAGGGTGGGACACACACGTTCCCCTCCTCCCTGCTCGAGCTGTTCGATCTGCGATAGATTCTGATTTTCCGTTAGTCGGCGTTCCTACTCTCTCTTGGGCATCGAATTACCCTCGTTCGTCCTGGATTCATTCATAATCTTTCTGAGGACAATTCGGAAGGCGCGTTACTGCTGCAGCGGCGGCATAACCACACCCCTGCGCCAATTCAGGACATCATATTTGTCCTGACATTCGCAGGTTGGTGGAATAATGAGGAATTGAAAAGACCGAAGGTTTCCAAGACTGAAATTGGTTTTAAAAAGAGCGAGAGCAACAGGGAAAACGCAGTCGATGTAGGGGTGATGGTTAGTGCTGGGTCGGAAGGTTTTTAGAACCCTCCAGCTTCTCAACAGCACAAAGGGACACCACGCAGCCATTAAACCCCGCAACACAGAGAGTATCGTGCAGTCCTCTAAACGTTTCTCGCGGTCAAAACCAGTTTCTCCCTCAGAAACGTATGTCTTTCCAATGTCTCTGTTTCCATTTACAAACACCATCACGCCCCAAGTTAGCCAGCTTGGACTCCCAGATTGTTCCACTAATTTCACAAGCCTGGAAGTATCGAGCTCCACGAGGGGGCCCTCGTGGCTCAGCGAGGGGTCGGAAACCAACCCCATAGACTGCGTCGGGAGCCACAGCTGCAGAACAGAGAAGGGCTTGTGGATGGGCAGACGTGACATTGCCCAGCCAGCTCGAGAGGTGGGCACGGCCCCCTCCAACACATCCAATCAGTTACCGAAGAGAAGTTGCATTTTACTTCTTGAGAATGATTAGGGAGAAGTACATGTACCACATTTCTCTTGGGAAGGAAGCTCCTTTAGTGCCCTTTTCTCATTTTTCCTCACAGATAAAAAGTGAGTTTCATTAGAACAAATCCAATAAAAGGCAAAAAACAAAGAGTTTTTTTTTCTCCCCCGAGAGCAACATTATATTCTACTTCGTTCATGCTCGGCAGTTACCAAGGGCTCAATAAATATTTGTCAAGTGAATGAATGAAGGTGTAAGTACATGAATAAAATTCTTCCCTCTCCTCCCATGGCCAACAATCCTGGACGAGTGAACCTGGGAGACACAAGCCTCGGGTGGCCTGTGCTAAGGGCCAGACGTCCCACAGGGGGAACTGGGGACAAAGTACTCACCTGCCCCTCTGCTCCCTACCTACGCCAGGTCCTCCAACACAGTGTGTATCCTTGGAAAACTGACATTTTCATCCCTACCAGTCTGGCTCTGTGCATTTTGTTGGTTCAAAAATTACATGAGCAACAGAAAAGTGTCCGTTATTGACCTTCTAACATCCCCACAAGTGGTACTTAAAATGTGTAGAAGACATTTGGTGTAGATGTCTGGTGTGTAAGCTGGGGACCCCAAGGGGTAAATGAGAACTGGCGAGATTGAAAAGGTCATTGGTGGATTTGAGTCGAGAAGCTTCTGGAAACTGCTGCAAATGGCCACTTCGGTCACCTCCACAAATCCACATGGCTTGGACCCATGACTGGCAGCTGGTGCTTACAGGGACAGGGCTGCTTTTAACAGAGGCGATTTTAACACTCCGCCCGCCAAGCTGACAGGACAGGCCTCGCTCTGCAGACTGCTGAGGCTTGATCTTGAACTGCAAGAGTGCGGGCTGTTCAGATAGTCGATGCTTTCTGGGCAGCGGTGGCGCGGTATTTGCCGCTTTATGGGTTACCTCAGCCAGGTTTGTTGGCTGGGATTTCGAATTGTAATAAGCAAGCTCTGTGTGTTTCTGGGGGCACTAGGATCCAGTTTGGGGAGCCAGAGTTAAACTGGTGGTATCAGACCCAAGGACCAGCAACCTTGCTGCCCCAGACTCCATGAGGCAGACTCAGACGTGGGGAGGAGGGCGAGAGGTCAGTCTCGCCTTATCGTGAGCCTCGTCCAGAGGCTTCCGAGTGTCGCATCATGATTCCCCGCCCACCATCGGCACCATCGGCACCACGATCATCACCTCCATCACCATCGCCCTCATCCCCATCATCACAACCACCTCCATCGCCTCCGTCACCTTCATCATCGTCACCTGGCCACCCCCACCTGTCACCTCACTGCTACTGCATTCGCCCCCTCACCGCCACCATGTGATCCCAAGTTGGTTCGGCGGCTTTTAGTCGCATAAACTCTAATTCCGAATTTGGATTCCAGAGATCCGGACCGGTTTCGGTCACAGAACTATGCTTCGTCGACGAATTACGAGGAATGAGGGCATGTGTTATTCTTACAGTTAAAATACAGACAAAAAAAATAATATCATTTAGATGAATTGCCACTCGAAATAAAATGAAAGAATGGCTGCACTTACTTTTTGATGTTATTTTATAGGGAAGCGGGATTTAAAAAAAAAAACTTAATTCGGTGTTTGTAAAGGTTAGAAGTACAAGGGGACGGTCTTCTGTCTGGGTTTCTCTAAGTGTCACATTTGCTAGAAGAATCACAGAAGAGCTGGAATGTGACAAACATGTGCTTTATTATGAGAGAAGGAGCTGTAGACTACTGTAAAAAAAAAAGTCGAGCTAATTAAACTGGAGGGAGAGATGATTCCATCAGCAGGAGCGCTTTCCTGGGCACACAGGGAGGGGGAGATGCGCGCCTGAGGGCCAGATGGGCAGGTGTGACAGGGAGGGGCACACGGAAAAGTCCGGCTGTCAGTTCAGTGTCTCGGACGTCCACCTGCTGCAGATCCGGGCGTTACGCTCTTCTGACTGGCCCGGGTGAGGCCGATGCTGCCGGCCTGCGGAGCAGACCGCTGAAGAGCAAGGCTCTTGAGAAGGAGGTTAAACAACTTCAGAAATGGGTTGAACTCTTAGGAATGTGACTGGATTTTCCCGAAAGCCGCAGGGGCAGGAGGGGGTCGTGGCACACAGGAGGCGTCAACTACTATTGAAGGAAAAAAGGCATCAGAGAGGAATGCTCCCGGAGCCTGGGGCAAACAGAAGAGGGAGGACAGCACCCTGCGGAGCACAAGGAGGCGGGTCCTCCCTCCCCAGACCCCCTCGGGAGGGGGCTGTCACCCTGCTGCACACCAGGGCCCCAGGAGAGCTTTAAAAATACCAATGCCTGACTCTCCAACACCTCCTGCATCAGGCAGGGTTCTCCAGAGAACCAACGAGATGTGGGAGAGAGACTTATTGTAAGGAACTGGCTCACGCGGTGATGGAGGTCGGCAGACCCAAAACCTGCAGGGCGGGGACCCAGGAGGAGATGCAGCTCAAACCCCAAAGCAATCTGTAGGCAAATTGCTTCTGGCTCGGGGGGAGGTCGGCCTCTTCCCATTAAGGCTCTCGACTAATTGGATGAGGCCCACCCACAGGGGGAGGGCAATCTGTTTGCTCAAATTCTACTGATTTAAATGTTAATCTCATCTGAAAGAAAAAAAAATGCCTTCACAGCATCACCTAGGCTGGCGACTGACCAAATAGCTGGGTACTGTGTGTGGCCCAGCCAAGTTGACGCGTGAAATTACCCATCACGCCACCCCCAAAGACTGCGACGTAATTGGTTGGGGTGCATCCTGGGCGTCGGGTTTTAAGGCCACCAGGGTGTCTCAGGCACAGCCAAAGGTGAGAACCATGTTCCAGGAGCACAGGTTTTTTGAAGCTTCGATAGCAGCATTGGTTGGGGGTTAACCTTTGATTCACTGAAAAGAAATGTGAGGACCTGGGAGAAATCGTCCCCAGACCTTTGCAAGTCTACAACAGGTAATGGAAGCAGGTGACTGTCACGAGACTGAAAAGTCACGTCCAGAAGATTCGGCAGCAGCTACACCACCGGAGAAAGCCACTCTCAAAGCAGCCTGAGGGACTCCAAGCTCCAGACTCACAAGGGAAATGAATCTTTTACATGGAAAAGAAAGCCCGTCATCACCACGAACCTCCGCCCCCTGTGAGAAGACAACAGTGTCTCGAACGTGTCTCCAAAAATGTCCCCTCTGAGAAAAGAGACGACGTGCTAATGGTTAAACAGTGCCATCACTGACTTCTGAAGGGAGATTTCTTGCAATAAAGGCCACGTCCTAGATCATGGTGCCCTGGCCCCCATGGTATCTGCAAAGGTGAAACCAAAGATGGCTTTTCTTGTCCGTCCACCGACCTGCCCTCTGAGCCAATGGAGCTTTCACCTCATGTTTGACGTCAGAAACACAGGTCAAGATGTCACCAAGCATGGCGTCCGAGAAACCGCACTTGGCGTGGGGTGGCTCCGTGGGCCCTGAAGCTACTAAGTGGCGTGGGGTCGGTGCTGTGATGATCTGTGACCTCTTTCTACTCTTCGAAGTGGCGCGTGAGAAACCGAACCAGCTCAGCGTTGAAGTCCCAAAGGCACTAAGCCCCAGGTGGCGGGTGGTGGCCCAGGTCACCCACGATCGTCAAGGAAAACCCAGACTCTAACGAACAGCAAAAGGAATGGAAGAAGGCCTTGATTTCATCGAATGTTAATTCAAAATGAGGAAGTAGGGACTTCAGACTTGACTTCCAAAGAGCGTGACTATTTAATTTTGGACTGTGCTTTGGACACAATATTAGTTGAACTTTAACTTACGAGAATATCTAATATTTGCGAACTTTAATTTCTCCTTGAACATCAGTGTTGACCCTCAGAGCTGTTTACACTATTTCAACCCTCCAGGCACATGGGAAGGTCGGGCTTCTGTGCTCCTCTTAAACTCGGGCACCGCCGTGGAGCTTGCTCTGGCCTATGGAACGTGAAGACAAGGGACCTTGTCACTTCCAGATGAAAGGTTATGTGTTGGCGTGTGCTTACCTAAGCTTGGCACATGGCCGGCAATATTCCAGGTGGCGGCTGTGCTCTCAGCCAGGTACTGGGACAAAAACCAGTGGTGACACAGAACAGAGCCACCGACGGACGAGGAGGGTCCATCTACATGAACCTGCCCAGTGCAGACCCCCTAAGATCGGGGATGGCCGGCTGCTGCAGCACAACCGAGTCCATCCCACTGAAACAGAATTTAATAAGAGAAGGGCTTCAATTTCGACTTCGAGCCATTCCCAGGTTATTGCCGGATCATCTTAATGTTGACATTTAATCACGCCGTAGAATCTCAGATGAGCTACCTTGAGCGATGAGGCTGGAGAAAAAAAAAAATGCAAAGGAATAAAGAGTAAATTTCCACCTTGACTTCAGTGTGGCTCCAAGTTAATTTGGATATTTCACTATTTTGGTCCAATTGACAGCTTCTGGGAGTCAAATGTATATGGTCCAGTGGCAGTCCAAGAAAGGTGCCCCTAGGCAGGGGCGGGCCGTTGGAGATGGGAGCCCAGCTGGCCTGGTGGGTGGTCCACAAGAGCAGGACAACACGCCCCTGCATAATGCTTAAATCAAATGGTTAAGGCCCGAGAGCATGAACGTGGGCGCCCTTAATGCCCTCTCCTCGTGTTCACACGCGGAGGGAACGCTGCCCGAACAACTGCGGCCTCTTATTCCAGTCTCGCTGACTGCTCAGCACGAGGGCCGGGTGCCCACTGCTGGCTTACGCCCCAGGACGGCGTGGAGCTGACTTATCGGAAGGCTATAAACCACAGGAATTCCATCTCCTTTCTCCCCTCTCTACCCACAACCAACGAGAGGCAGCAATTCTGGGTAACCTTTCTGATGTGGGGATCCCAACTTCACCCTCGGGAGCCGCACCGAAAAGCAGAGGGGAGACGGGACACCCAGGGAGGAGGCGCAGTCATCGGGCAAACGCGAAGCCGCCTCCGGAGGCCTCCTTCGGGTCAGCGACGAAGCCGACCTTCCGATCCCCTCTGTCTGCTTCTCGGGTTTGCTTTTCAGCTGGTGCGCAGCTCCGTGGGAAAGACGGGGTGTTGTTTACAGACACCTGAAAACCCCACCACAGTGTCTCCTGCTGAGCGCCCATGCAGGCCCATATGGAAAGCCAGCAGTCACGATGGGGAGCTGACAGAAACCGGGCGTCTGCCTTGGGCCCGGGCCTTGCTCTCATGCTGGATTCTTGTGGCTCCTGCTGGTACCAGCTCCTCACTAAGGCTGCGGGGCTCCCTTGGAGCAGAGACCCCGTGGCAGATAAGAGACACCCATTACGGACCAACGGGGACATCTGGAAGAGAGGGAAACCCAGAGGACTGTGTGGCATGTGTCAACTGCGTCTCGAGGGACCCTCTTCTCCAGGAAACGTCCTCATCCAGTTACTTTCCATAACACTATTTGGGACACCAGCAAAGTCCTCAGCACTATTATTTAAACTTTTTAATGTGTCAGAGGCATGAATAATGAGGTCTCTGTCATCCGGTCCTAACATTCCCTTCCCGCTGGTAGTGCCTAGTTCAGGCCTTTGTCATCGACCCTCTAAATTAGTTGATCCAAGCAATGATGCTGAGAGAGACCACTATCCCTCCCCCCGCTGACTTCTTTGTCCACGGGCCGTCTGGGGCTCTGCCTGGACCAGGAGAGGGGCAGAGGGGGCACCTGGCTGCAAGCTCGCCCTCTGGGATCCTCTGAGGGTCTCCAGTCCCAGCCCCACGGCCTGGGGGAGGGCACGTCCCACGGAATGGAATCCAGGAGCAGCCAGAGATAAAGCCTCCTCCCCCGGAGGAGACAACCACCCCGGCATGACCTTCCCGTTAGGAAGCGGGTCCTTCACAGTTTACACAGATGAAACAGGAGAAAGAACACGCCTCCTCAGGTACAGAGAGACCTGCAGGGTGGCCGAGGTGTGAGTGCTTAGCCAGGTCCCTGCGAGCAGCGACCAGAGGGAATAGTCGGGTTTTATGAGCCTAGGGAACTGGTTGACCTGGGGGCGCAGGAGCAGAGGGGCATTGAAAAGGCTGACATCATACCATGTCACGTGAATGGCAGTGTGCATGTGTACGTGTGTGAGAGAGAGAGAGAGAGAGGGAGAGAGAGACAGAGACAGAGACAGACAGACAGACAGGGAGATCTGAAGGGACGAGCAGACGAGCTCCCCTCCTTCTGAAGATGTGGCCCTGTCTCGGTCGGGGCGGGACCAGGTCTGACTGTTCGCGTGGGGTCGGGGTCGGGGCTCTGACCCGGCAGTTCATGCAGGACATGATGGGGGCGGGACAAGAGCCACACCTGCAGCCGTCAATGGCAGAGAGACGTCGAAGGGGCTCCGGCATGCGGTCCCCCAGGACCCTGGCCTTCCCTGTAGGCTGCAAGACAGTCTTGAGGAAACACGCTCCCAGGAGCGAAGGCAGGATCCCGGGTGGGGCCGTCCTTCTAGGGGAAAGGCCTGAAGACTGTCACAGCTGAGGTGAGAAGGGCAGGGACACTCAGGCCCAGGACAGGGGGCTCCCCAGAAACCAGGGGCCTCATCGTCTCATTGCTGAGAGCCACTGTGCACAACTCCGTGTGCCGTCGGCTCAGCTGCGGGGTCAGCCAGGGCCCCAAATGCGCCTTCTTTAGTAAGTCAGTCTCAGCATGGCCTCTGCTGACCTCGCCTCTAAAATTATGTGGCATCGTTTCAGCAGTTAAGGTGACAAGCAAGTTAATAAGATTAACCCAGATTCCAGGGGATATGACATGGACCTCCACCTCTTAATAAGAGAATCGTCAAAGAATTTGTGGACGCATTTTAGAACCCCCACAAACTCCTCCTGTCGGGAGGCTGAGTGTAGTCCTCCAACCCTTGAGCTTGGGTTTGGCCACGTGACTTGCTTTGACTGATGGGATATTACGAAGGCGACTTAAGCACAGGCTTGAAAAGTGCTCGTGCCTGGACGCGGGCCCTTTCTGGCTGCTCACAGGGGCTCCGTGAACCACCACATGAACGAACCCGGATTAGCCTGCTGGGCAATCGGTGACAAACACACCCGGCTACCCCCCGTCAGCGTCCCTGAGCGAGGCCGTCCAGCCCGCCCTCGGCCAGACGGTGTCAGGTCCCCCCGCTCCTTGCAGACACGTGTGTGAGCCCAGACAACGCCACCCGGAGCAGAGACAAGTGGTCCCCTTGAACGGAACCGAACTGCTGACCTACGGAACCACGAACAAATAAACAGCTCCCGGGTTAGGCCACTTATTTTGGTGTGGTTCGTTACGCAGCAAAAGCCAGCCCACGCGACGCCAGCTCTCTGCACGGTGCCTCTCGCCCAGGCCCCGCTCACCGTCCGGGACTCCAGGTTGTCCCATGGAGATGTCAAGGAACAACTGACGTTATCATTTTTATGTGCTGGTCTGAACTGTTTTTAAAAAATGATTTAAGGCATTTAAGTTTTTAGATGGCGTGTGCTAGTTTTGCTTTTAATTACTAACACAGGTTTCAGAGCAAGAGGCGACAGGGAAAGTATCCATCCGGACATCCTTTTTTTTTTTTTTCCTGTACTACAGAGTAAGTGCACGTCGAGCTTCCACACGCTGTGACCCAGAAGCAGATGTGAAGGAACTTCGGGTGCTCAGCCACTCCACACCCCCTCGTCGACGAAGGCGACCCGCAGCTCTCGGCACTTCACTAGTCCAACGTTCTAAGGTTTCTTTTGCAAAGTTTTATTTAGAAAAGGTGATGGAGGAAAAAAAAGGTCAGCGCCCACGGTGTTGCTACTCACCCCTCCCAGAGCGTACACGACGCCGCCTGCGACCCTGATGCAGGCGGACATGTGCCCGGGCACCAGCAACCGAGCCGGCCCGTCGTCCCTCCCAGGGCCATGACAATCCGCTTGCGGCCAGAGCAGGCCATTCCAGAACTCAAGGCAAGAATCGAGCCCCATCCCATCAATCAGAAACGATTTTACCTAAATGATATCAGAGAGGCACCACCATGGCATCTGTGATGAGACATCGAAGCCGGCGTTCTCCCTGCGGAGAGTACGAATGCTGACATCCCGGGCCCGACTGGCGACCGTCATCGTCACCGCCGGCTGCCAACCCATGCCCCGAAGGTCTGCCCGCCACACATCGGGAGCGCAGCGGCGAGTCTGCGCGGAGCCATCTGGAGCTGCGGCTCCCTCCCGCTCACATTCATCACGGTCGCTGTGGATGGATAGGCGACGGGCAGCTTAATACTTCTGTCAGCTCCCAGGGCCTCTTAGAAATACGAGCGCCGTTAACAAGTGACGGCTTGATTGCAACGCAAACGCTGTGGGGTGATTTTTCCCGAAGAAAGAACACTTTGTTAAAGCAGGACATTTCCAGCCCTCGTCCTGCGAGTCTGTCCCTGGCCATGGTGGCCCTATGCCAACCAGCATCATGTGGCCAGACCACATGTGACATATTGACTGGTTTCCATAGCGTGCCCTCTTCCTGTCACAATGGCCACATTTTCGATGGAAAATCGTAGTAATTTCCCCAACACGTGAAGAAAAATTATCAATAGAATATTCTAGCAAGAGAGTCAGTTGAAGTGGAAAAGGATTGGGCCACTCTTCCCTTCCCTTCTCTCATGGGGTAAACAGTACGATCTTGGGAGTCTGTTTCAACACTATGGGGAACTCCTGGAAAGGACAGCTGCCCCCGTTCTGGGGCTCAGCACCCACGCCCAGGGCCACCTGGGTTACAGGAGGGGCTCAGTCATCCAAGGTCAAGTCCCGGCTCCCCCACGCACAGTGTAACCACGTGAACAGACAGGTTCCTGAACCTCTGGGCCTCAGTATCCTCACCTTTAAAAGGGAGTTGTGGGTAACAACGCCGACCTCATAAATCTGGCATGCGGCTCAAATGGGCTCCCTCCCCACCCCATAAAACTCTTAACGCAACACCCGGCATATTGTGAGTGCTCAAGAGATATTAACTTTTATCGTCATTACCAATACTGTGTTCAAGTTTTCCACACTAGAACATTCCATGGGTCTTGTCTTTTTCCAGAATTAGTCATGGGATTATATGTTGACCAAAGGTAGACATTTAGGAGATAGTTCCCACTGCGTCTAGAGAACAACATTTTTCTGCGCCTCTGTCCTAGAGATCTATGCAGCCTCGTCCATTTCAAATGCAGTTCCTGACTTGAAAGCTGGTGTCCACTCCAGAAATGACAGGTGCTAGACTGAGTGTTTCGGGGACCCAGTGGCTCTGACTCTGTGACCTGCAGGCACAGAAAGTCGCTTCACCTACTGGCCCTCGGAGTCCTTGTTAGCACAATAAGTTTTGAGGCACCAAACAATCTTGGGAAAACCCCGCGGACTAAAACTCCAGTTTAATAGTTTTACAACCCGCGTTGTGCGGAATTTGTCGGCATTGCTTCCTCCACTGTGCCTGATCCCTGGCGCACAGGGGGCACTAACTAAATAAGCACTTGGGGAGTAAACGAATGGATAAATAAATGAAATCCATGGGGGGGAATGAAATCCAGTTGATTTTTTTCCATGTGAAGGCAATAAAGTTCTTACTTTATCAGTTAGCTACTTCGAAAAATTCATAGTTCTGTCTGCTCTACTGTGCTACCCATGTATTGACTACACAAAGCCATAACGTGCTGCCTTCCCGGGCTCACCATAAATGTAATAAAATATACTTCAGCAATGACATGTAGGTTTGAGGGTAATAAATGAGTTTAAAGCGTTCTGGTGTCCTTATGTTTTCTGGGGAAAGATAAGAGGCACTAATAGTCGTCTTTAGTGACTCGAACGTAAACGTTCTTCCTTTGAGTGGTTGGGTGGTGTCCCCTAAATGGCGGTGGGGTCGAGTGGTGGTCCCCGCAAGGACACTGCGCATCTTAACTCCCGGAACCTGTGACTGCAGCCACATTTGGATAAAGGGTCTCTGCAGATGTAACTAAGTTACGGATCTGGAGGTGAGTCACCCTGGACTACCCAGGTGGACTCTAACTCCAGCGGCCAGCGTCCTTAGAACAGACAGACGAGGAGGGGCCCCGGGCACACAGAGAAAGGGTGATGTGGGGGCAGAGGTGGAGCTCGGAGTGACCCAGCCAAGGACAGGAAATCGCCCCAGAAGCTCTTCCTCCCGGAGTCTCCAAAGGGAGCACAGGCCTGACAACACCCTGATTTCGCATTTTTGGCCTCAAGAACTCTGGGAGAACAAATTTCTGTTGTTTCAAACGACCAAGTTCGTGGTAATTGTTTTTACTGCAGCACCAGGAAACTCATACATCTTCTAAGTTCATAACGGGGAAAAAGAACTTAAAAAAACGAAGCTATAACTATGTCGTTGCCACAGAGGTGACAAGGAGTTTTGCGACACATAAAACCAACACTGGGCTGGCATTCAGAATTAGTACAGAGTGCCTCCCCCTCGATCGGCGAGAATAAAAACACAGCAAAATAGAAGCACAGGCAAGAGATCCGAACAGAGAATAACCGAGGCCGAGGAACATGACATTTGGCGGAGAGATACGGGATGAGGTTACAGGGTGGACGTGCCACACGCTCAGCGGGAGGACGGACACGAACAAGGTGGACGATGCCGAGTGGCAAGGAAGACGGGCGGCAGTGTGAGTTGGTGCCACCGCTCCGGAGAGCTGTTTGGCATCGTGCGCTCAGCGAACGCGAGTATCCGTGAGTCTTCCACGCCCAGGGACACACCAAGTGTAAATGTGTGAACGTTTGCACCGAGAGAGAGAACGTTTTTAGTAGCACTGTTCTTGAAGTAGAAAACTGAAAACAACCCACAAATTCATAAACAATAATAACGACGAATAAATTCCAATATGTGATAGGCAGTAATAAATGTGGACAAATAGCAAATAGTAAGCAGCCCTAAAAATATACAAACAACAGCTACGTGAAACAACATAGAATCTCAGAAAACCAGTGAGAGAAACCAGATACAAAAGAATGCATTCTGCATATAGTTTCTGTATATAAAAAGTCAAAACTAAACTACTCTGTTTTGCATGCTTAATGAAGTAAAAGAATAAATCGAAGCAAGGAAGAGATTACAAAAGTCAGACGGGGTCCCACGGACGGGAAGGGGAGTGGCGACTCAGAGGGCGATGGTGGCCCCCGTGGTCCCGGAAGTGACTGGTCTGGGTCGATTCATGACGCGCACTGACGCTGCACATTTCTCTTTTGTGCACTTTTCGGTACTGTGCTACGTTTCACGATAAAAACTGTGAAAACGTAAAATATTAGAAGGGAAAGCACATGCACACGGCAGAGGGCCAAGCGATTGAGCCTCCACTGGCGTGAACAGCCTCCCTTCTTACTCCTGATTTCATTCCCTGAAGTCAAAGAAACGATTAGGCAAAAGCGGCACTGTGGCCTGGGGCCTGGGGCTGGGATAGCAGTGCCCGGGATGTGGGGACAGGGCGGTCCTGACACAAGAGAGAGGTCATGGCCGAAAGGTCATAGGAAACCTGGAACAAAGCCCCTCCCGAAGCCCATGTCCATGGCATGTGAACCCAAATTCTGCCACACTCTGTGGACCACCTAGAGATGGGGATCCCCAGGGTCTCGCCCTCTATGAGTCTTGCCCTGAATGTCCCCAAATCAAAGCTGAACCTGATGCCAGCCGGGTTGGTGAGCCTTCCAATCCAGGAGCCGCAGCCTCAGCTGAAAGAGGGTCTGTCTGCCCTGAGCTCGAGGGCATTGAAATTCCAAGGACGCATGACCTGAGATCTGTCTGCACTCAGCAGCCACCCCAGCATTTCTGACATGCTGCAAAACGAAAGTTTCAGCAGATCAAAAAAAGTCAGCCTGGCAGACAGACCCCAGAGACTGGATGATATGCCTTGTGCGGCATCGCAGACTGCCACGCTCTTGGCCGCCACTCCCGGGAGGTGCAGGTGAGAGCTGACCCATAGCGAGGCCTGAAAGTGCGCAAGGAACCCATTCGTGTGTCTTCGGACCCTAGAATTTGGCCCGTCAGCCCACGAGCGGTAAGGCATCACACCACTGCAACTTGTGCCCCACGGGTCGCTTGCTTTGAGACCCTCGACTGACACCGGGCAGGGGTTCTCTTGAACGGTGGAGAGCTCGCACTTTCTCTCGGCCATTTATGGACCCTAAAATTCCCCCTTCGCCGTTGTCCTCGCCTCTTCCTCCACTCCTCCAGCCCGAGATCCCAGGAGAGGGCGGGAACAGTACTTCCTTCGAATCTGCTCCTAAGAGGATTCAAACTGTAGAGCCTCTCGCCCCCACTCCGTTCCCAGAAAAGACAAATAAGACCTTACAAAAAGCACGTGTGGAAAAGAAGTACTATGATTAAGATCTGTCTTTTCTTATGTTCTCGTTTTGTTTTAAATGATTTAAAACAAAGAAGCTACCTCTGGGAGGAGAAGTGGGAAACCGATAACTTGATTGCCTCTAACGATAGGATCTGGGTAGCCGGCAGACGGGTAGGAGGGAAGTTCATTGTGTATCTTTTGTCACTCCTGAATTTTGTACCCTGTCTGAATAATACCTACTTAAAAAAAAAATCAAAGACATAATAGTATAACCAATTTAAGAATAAATTAGAGAATGAAAAGAATCAGGTGTTAATTTAAGAAAGGGATTCGGTGTTAAGTGCTGAGTATTGTTAACTATTTTTCAACTGTTATTTTTCTTCCTATAACTATATCCTGAGTTAACGGGAAAATCAAAAATAGGCTGAGTGAAAAGAATAAGCCACCACAGCATTTCTCATAGGATCTGTTCCACTGCCTTGAAAAAAATATGCATTTGATTAATAAGTGATTTTTTTGAAAAAAAGAAAAGAAACAAAGTTTTTCTTCGGTATCCTGCCTTCCAAGTGCGTGTCAGACTGTCACGTGTCCCACGCAGTCGGCGAGGAGTCCTGGGGAGGCGCGTCGCACTGAGTCCCCGAAGGCCTTCTTTCATTAGGTCGATTCCATGGACTGCAGCACACTGCATTTATACAGACCCGGCGAAGCGACGTTAGGAGCTCTATTATCTTGTTTAAGCTAAACTAACCCTGACGAAATGAGTGACCGTCTTAAAAAAAAAAATAATCTTCAAAAAATAAAAATAAAAACCTAAAAAAACCCGCGGCATGACGACCGCTACGTCCATCCCTACTGCAACCTCTTTATCGCCGCATAACAACACTCAAAAAAAAAAGACAGCCTAACACGAATTGATAGGAAAACAATTGAAAAAAATCGATATTATCAAGTAGGCTATTTGAATGTATCCCTTCATTTAATAAATATCTGTCGAGCGCCCTCTACGTGCCAGACACAACCAGAAGAAACGGTGGACGAAACAGTTCTACGCGAACGTAGATACCGCGAGCACGGACAGAAAACGGCAGGCGTGAGCGGCGCCGTAGCACAAAATACGGCCGGGTGGGGGTGGGACTGTCCGTAAAGACACACATGGCAGGGGAGGCCGCTCCGATGAGGAGACTTTTGAGCAGACCTTAAAGGAAGTGAGGAAACGAATTTTATGAAAACTCAAGGGAGAGAGCTTCAAGCAAAAAAAAAAAAAAAAAAAAAAAAAAATGCAGTTGCAAAGGTCTGGGGGGTAGAACCTTACTTCGTTCAATCTGGGAGGCCAGCCTGGTTGAGGAGGAGTCCGTGAGCGGGACAGTGGAAGGTAATGCAGTCTGAGCACTGGGGCCGATAAGGGCGAAGGTCACGCAGGGATCCGTAAAGAGTTGGGCGTTTGCTGTGAACCAGACGGGAGGCCCTGGACCGTGGGCATGGGGGTGTGACGGGATGTGTTTGAACATGACCCTCTGCGCTGACAGAGGGGGACTCGAGGGGGAGTCGTGGGGGGAGAAAGCAGACCTGGCACCTGCACGTGGGTGGAGATCTACGTTCAGTTAACTGAGACCCATTCCAAGTGTTTCTTTGAGTCTTGAGTAATTATTAACGCCACTGTGATTCACAGGACACTCAAAAACAAACATACAAAAAACTAAGCCACTTGAAAATTAGAACCTAAAAACCAACTCCCTAATTCTCTGTTTGTTTATGTTTAAAGTTACTAAACACTCAATACTTCAAAAATCCCATTAAGCTTGATAATAATCATTTAGAAGCGCCTTTAAAGTCTCTTACCCAGTAGCAAATCCCTCATTAGGAAAATACTCATTAAACCCTTAAGGAAAAATGTCTAAACTGATACATAGGAACCACAATATATGTCAACAAATAAAGCACTTCCCTTTGTCAACAAATCTGGAAGAGATTTCCCTAAACTCATAAAGATAAAAGTATTAGAATAAATTACATGATGAATATTAGCTGTATGGCTAGATGAAAACACAGTGTTTCCAGCACCTCAGCTATTGAATTTTTTAGATGTAAGAGGATGTGTGATACACGTTTTATGAGCCATCCACTGAAAGCTTTATTAGAGAAGACGTCTTTATGAGAGTAATTTGTAAAATAAAAACGTTTGACAGACAAGGATTATAGTGGACCCCTTGATTGAGAGGCTGCTTGACTGGAATTGTAAAAACGGTTCCTTTGGGAATATCACAGAGGTAGCTCCACAAGTGAAATTGATGAACCGCATCCCTCAAAAGCAAGCTATTGCTGCAAAGATCGGTTGCATTTATAAAGGTTAACACCTGTGCATTTATTATTACTTGCTGTGTAACAAATCACCACGGACGTATTCACTTAAAACAAGACACATTTATTATCTCATAGCTTCTAGGGTCAAGAGTCTGGGCGTGGTGTTAGCTGAGCGAAACATATCAGTGTCTCTTTCAAGGCAGCAATCACGGTGAAGGTCAGGGTGGGGTTTCATCTGCAGGCCCCCACCGAGGAAGGATCTGCTGCTTTTGGGAGAGTTCAGTTCTCAGCTACTGGCTGGCTGCCAGCTGGAGACTGCCCTCAGCTCTCAGCAACGTGGGACCCCGCCCCCCACCCCGGGTAGCAGCTTACTCCCTCAAAGCCAGCGAGGGAAAGAGCAAGTAGAGACAGTTACTAACTGGACGGGAGTTACGATCTGATATAATATAATCACAGACATGGCATCCAATCACCTTTGCCATATTCCATTGGTTAGAAGCAAGTCCTAGGTCCCACCCACACTTAAGGGGCAGAGACTCCATACGGGAGTGGGTACCAGGCGAAGAGATACAGGAGTCACCCAAGAGTCTACCTGCTACAACCTGTAAAATGCATCGAATCCACATAACACTCAGTAACGAGTCAGGAATGACCAGGAAAACTGCTCTTTAGGGTAGAGTTTCAATGGCTATTTCACAAAAAAAAATAAAAAATAAAAAATAAAAAAAAAAACACATAAGAGGGTTGTCAAAGTTAAAAACAATCAAGAGTATTTCTTTTTAAGAAATGACAAGTGTTCCAGAAAAATAACTGACAATGGTACAGTAATTAGCAGATGCTTTGAAAAGAAAAATGAATGCTCCCTTTGAAAATAAAGGTGATGCTTTAAGGAAAATTTTTAAATGACTACAAAGAAAACACAGGCAAGAAACACTGGAAAACAAGGAAGTTGATTATCTTCACGATGTAGAGGACGTAGTAGGATAAGGGTACTTAGGAGCAGTGACACTTCTCTGAACTTAACTTGATATACACTTTTGACTTTTAGAATCATGTTATTGTTCAATATAGTTAAAAAATAAAATTAGATCAATAAGGATGAGAAGGAGACTAAAATATAAAACTGAAAGTAAACTGTAAAAAAAAGGATAGGAGGAAGAAAAGTTCTCCATTTTCGTTCCCTCCAACACAACAAAATCAACCAAATATTAGCTACGACTTTAAACGAACAAATTATGGAAAGTCCTTTTATTGTTTGGAGTCTACATGCTTTTCACGTTTGTTATGAGAGAAAGAGGAATATAAAGTCTCTTTCCAAGTCTACTTTGGTGGCGGAAATAAACAAGGCAAAAAAGAGAAATAAGTGAGTACTTTTAGAGAATGCATTTAAGATCGGATGTTTAAAAAAAAATGAATGTTTGCAAATGTTGCTTAAAACAATGTAACTGCGTCACTTACAAACACTTTAAAATCTGCAGAGAAAATAAAATTGGAAATAATTTTTTAAAACATTTTAAATGAGGAAGTTCAGTGAATGTTAAATCTATTTCTTAAATTTAAACATACATGCTTACTTAATTTATTTTTTAGGTACTTTTGGGGGGAGGGTGCCCCCTCCTATCCCTCAGAAGTGGGAGAAGGAGAGAGAGAATCACACACAGAAACATGTACACTGATTCCCCAATAAACAGTAGTTGAAAGTTAAATTTGACCTACAGGTCCACACCTTGCTCCAGGGAAGGCAGGTTCTGTGAGGCTATGCTGAAATTCACTAGAGGTGACTGACTGAATGTCAGTGGGTAGTCACCATGCTTTAGTCCCTGAGAAACGCAAGGGTCTTGAAACAGGAAGTAAATTTGCTTAAATGAACTTCATGCGAACTGCAGTTCAGATTTAAAGTATTTATCATGCCGAATCACTTCCAATCCATGCTGTGTTATGATTTGTCCTCTTCTTAATGAAAACGTGAATTGGCTAAGGGCCTGTTTGTAACTGGATTAATCGAGAGGACGGAACCACCAGCACGAATCTTCAGACGCCTTTTTCTCACACTCGGAGAACAATCCGAGCCATCTGACTCAGAACCGAGCGAAGCCCTAGGACCCAGCACGCGGCGAGGGGGCCGGTCCCGGGCCCGCTGGCCCTCCCCTCCGTCCCCCGCACGCCTCCATTTCACAGCAACCCAGAATGTCAACGCTGCTCGCTAACTGGCCTACGGCTTCCTGAAAACGTGCTGTGTTTTCAGTAACTGTGTACCCTTGAATACATTTCACATGAACATGTACAATGAGGGGGAGCAAAAAAAAAAAAAAAAACACCTTGTTCTTCCCAGAACCTGCGGCTCTGTTCCCACGGGGTGCTGGTCCCCGGGCTGTGTTTTATGGCAGGTCCCTGTGTGTGCGCATGCTGCACCCCACAAGAACACGGGACCAGATAACTGGATCGTCCGCCTATTTCCTACCCCTGGGTAGTCACTAAGTGTTAACAGCCCGAACGCTCTGAAGTCTCACAGCTAGGAAACCCACCCTCGTTTAGCCTAGCCGTCCTGAAACATGTTCGACTGGGGGATGTCTCTTCTCAACGGATCTCTATCTCAGACTGGCTTCCCCCGCCATCCTAGTGCAAGGACTTCGTTTGGGGAATGACCCAAATGGCCAAGGGGACAGCGAACGGTGAGGCAGGAAAGGGAAGGCAGCCAACGGTGTGCGTCACGGAGAAGCCACCACCACGGGTCTTGCTGAGAAGCTGCAAGGCCGCGACCAGCAGGAGCTCCTGCCCTGTCACGTGCGGCCCGCCACACACAGTGGCCGAGAGGTCAGGGGCGAGAAGGAGCAGGCTGGCACAGGCAGGCGGGCGCCGGCGGCGGGAAGGCGGACGGCCACAGCGGGAAGACCCAAGAGGCCACGGTGTGTTTCAGGTTGTGGGAAACGCTGTGTCATCTGTCCTGGGCTTTGTGCAGGTAAATCATGGTGACAGTTTGGACTGGCATGGCCCCGGAGAGAGGACGGGAACACCTGAAGAAGAAAAACTCTGCGGAAGGAAAGCACTAGGCATTGACTGGACAGTAGATTGAAAACTGGAGCTCGGGCCCAGTGCTCGTGAGGCTTTTGCTTTAAGTTTCAACCAAGCTGGGGAAGAAAGTTGAAGGGAGATTCTGGAACCGAGTAAAAATAACATCCTCAGCTTTTTCCATGAAACTGATGATTAACAATCCAGAGTATTGTTAATGCAGAGCCCATAGAAATAAAATAACCCACACCAAAAGGCAGGAGCAGTAGGTAACACAGTTCTTGAATGTGCTTCAGAGTTGACTGTCACATGAAAGGGGGTGTTCCTTCTAAGAGTCCAAAATTAGAGTGGCCTCTGGCAAGCACCATCAAGACTCCTTACCAGCCTGTGCTGACAGCCGAGGAGCTCACCATTAAGGTCTCAGAAGAAGTTGAAGAAAATGTGTCTGCTCAGCTGAGGTGGGCGTTTTGATGTAAGAAGGGCCGCCAGGGCACTTTGCATGTCAGAAAGACGAAGAACTGTCTCCCGGAAATTAATAGTCACAGTAGCAAACGCTTTCCTCAGCTTGGGTCTGCCATGAAGCTGATAGTAAGACACAATGAGGCATTCAAGAGATGCACTGAGGGGAAAAAAGGAAGATGGAGGTGGGGGAAGTCTTCAAGCCATGTTGCAGATTTGACACCTGGGGAAGGAGAACAGGAAGGAAGAAGGATTGGCTAAGGAAGAGCCTTGGACCGTGGCACAGCTCCGAAAGGTTTGGCCAGGTGAACGGGGAGTCCCCAGGTCAAAGTCGCCTTCGGGGAGAGTCGCATCCCATGCCCTGGGTGGGTACGTGAACACCCCACCACGCTCTGTTATTGGCTGGGAGCCGGCTGCCGGACGTGTGGCCTCGGCGTGGCCACAGCCAACTACTGTCCTCCAGCAGGAGGGAATGTGAGCAGTGCATTGTCATGGCGGCCGCGTACTTGTGTACGTAACGCCCACGCCCACGATTGTGCTGGGCTGTTACTCTGCACTTAACCTTCACATCGACCCCTCGACAGGGGCGCGAGCACGAAGTTCGTTTTGCAGGCGATCCTGTAACAGAGAACACTGGCAGGGCCCTTCCTAGTCATTGAAGTCAGGTAGGGTTTATTTCGACTTTGTTCTAACATCGTCCTCTACTCCCGGAGTCATTTCTGTATTACTGTGGTTTGGTTTTGTTTAATCTGCTTCCAGTGCTCTTTTTTGAGTGTGTATCTTCTTAATCTGTATTGTCCGATAGAATATTCTGAGGTGGTGGGAAAGTCTGTGTCATTCGACACAGTAGACACTGGCCACATGTGCCACCCAGCAGTTGAAAGGTGGCTAGCGAGACTACGGTACCGGGTTTTTCATTTAATTTAATTTAAATTTAATAATTTGAATTCGTTCAATGTGAGTTTGGACTTAATTTTTAGAAGCCACACGTGTCCAGTTGTTGCCGTCCTGAACGGCGAAGCTCTTAGATTAACCTAGAAAACACAGAGAGCCAATAGCTCTCAGCGGGTCCCTTCTGCCACGGCAGGGAGGGTTCAGCGGTCTGGTTTTAATTATCCTCCACTCAAGTTCCCAATCCGAGGTGCCAGCACATCCAGAGCAAGCCCGTCTCCTAGACATGAACTCACACGAGTCAGACTCAGAAGACTGGAGCAGAAAACCAGACGGGAAATTTAATGTACAACAGTAACGATGATTGGCATGCAGTAAGCCAGGCGCCTCGAGTCAAATGGTCAGTACGGTCCCTTCCTGCGGTTGAGTTGACCAGGAATTAAATCATTAAAGATCTCACACAAACCTACATCAGAAATTATATCATGCAATGCAATTTCTTCGAAGTGGGCAAAGGGCTCGAATAGATATTTCTCCAAAGAAGATAAACATAAGCCAAGAAACACATAAAAAAAAAAAACACTCATCTTGATTAATTATGAAGGAAATGCAAAGTAAAATCACAGTGAGATACTACCTCACGTGCACTAGAATGGTTATTATCCAAAAAAAAAAAAAAGGAAACCGAGACTTAGTGAAAATGTGTAGAAACTGATGGAAACTGAGTCTTGGTGAAAACGTGTAGAAACTGGTGTCTCTGTGTGTTGTGACAGCCATGTAACATCATGCAGCCACGGTAGAAGGCACTTTGGCGGTTTCTCAAAAAGTTAAACATGACTTTGTGATCCCACAATTTCCCTTCTAAGCTCACAGCCAAACACACGGATAGCAGGGACTCAGATAGATGTTTGCAGCAGCATCATCCGCCGTAGCCAACATGCAGAAACAACCCAAATGCCCATCGACAGGTGAATAGAGAAGTAAAAGGTGAGATACGCATGCCATACGACTCGGCCTGAAAAATAGAAGGAACTTCTGATGCACGCTGCAGTGCGGATGAACCTTGAAAACATTGTGCTAAGTGAAAGAAACCAGCAATAAAGGGACAAATAGCATATTACTCCACTTACAGGAGGTATCTAAAACCTGCAAATCCGCAGGAACGGAGCCTAGAAGAGTGGTGAGCCAGGTCTGAGAGGAGAAGGAATGAGGAGGTAGCGTTTAACGGGTGCAGAGTTTCTGTCTGACGTGATGACAAACTTCTGGAGATGGAAGTAGTGAAAGTCGCACATTACGAATTCAGTACTTAATGCCAGGGAATCGTACCCTTAAAAATAGTTAAAACGGTACATTTATGTTACGCATATTTCGCCACGATAAAAATAAATGCGTGTCATAAAAATACTAAAACTCAAACTGTATGTGTCCAAACCATTGCTTCCTTCACTTGGAAGATGTACATGAAAAGCGACCTATAATTAGAAGGTTGCTAGGTGACCACAGAATTGGACCAGAGAGAAAAGGAGTGGGCGGATGAGAGACATGCTCAGGCGAACCGGTCTCACCTCGGGGTCAGTTGCCTCTTTACTCCTTCATCTTTGTCCTCAAAAGCTATGGCTAGGTCAGTGGGACCACACGATTGGATACCAAATCGGTTCCTCCCTGGACCAAAGAGATCTTTCCTCCAGGTGGGCGGTGCCAGCATGCCTCCACTGACTCTTCTTTAATTACAGGGATAAATGGTCTGGCCGCTTCTGATTGACATGCTCATACTTTCAACAAAATTACTGGTACTAACCTCTACGCCTGAAAACCACTCTGTCTCACTAAAACGACTTCACCTTTGTCTGCTCTGATCTGTTCGTTGCTTACTTCATCAATTACAAGTTCTCATTCGGGGGAGGTGAGGATGAAACTCTGCTGACCCCTTTAACCGCAGGAAGCTGTGAACCTCATGACCTCATTCTAAAGAGCTAGAGCCATCTGCGTCTTTGCCGGGGCAGGAAAAGAAGGAAGAAGTCAATAAAAATCATTCGAAGAGCTTTACATGCCACATAATTGATAAAGTGCTATAAAAAAGATTAGGGCAGAGTTAGTGCCATTAATAAAGATAAAACAACAGAGGCAGACCTAATTTGCTCCGTTCCACTCAATATATCTTTCAGATCACCAGCACCTTGTCCTCTAAGCGATTTATGATGCTAATGGCTTACAGGGTTTTTTCCTGCCGCTGGGCACAGAACATAGCACAGAGCCTGGGGGAGGAGGAGCGAGCACCAGGAATGTTCGGGAATGTTCCTGTTTTTGAAGAAATATACATTTCCCAGAATTTGCATGGGAGCCCAGGAATTAAATCTAGGGCCATTTCCAGGGCTATGATTTCTTTAAGCCAGCAGGCAAAATGTGGCATAATTTACCACAGAAGGATTTATGCCATTGTAGCTGAAATGTCTTGCTAGAAATATACTTTTTCATGAGCACCGCCATTTTCATTTAAAAGGACATTTTTCCATGCTTGGGCGGCCAGTAGCACCAAAACATAATTTGTGGTCTGTACTTTTAGATGGGTCTTGAGATTTCTTTAATCTGATATTTAATATTTTGTACGCTCTGAGAACGAGGTGGAAAGTTAACAAGCTTACTTTTGCAAGTACTTCTGTGTTAGTTGAAAGACTTGACCGTGCTATTTGTGTACTTTTTAAAGTACAATGGAAAGATGGTTTTACTTCGAAGTCATTTGTGAGGATCGCAGTAATTGGTTATACGCAAACATCCCAGGAAACAGAGGTTTGGGTGCTTCTCTGTTTCAGACTTTTTCAGGTTTCGTAGCCTGAATTCCCGAAGTTTTGTGTGACGAGAGAGCCACAGGCGTGACCCTGTGAATAACGATTGCCGCTGTCAATGCAAAGCTCTTAGAGAACTTAAACCCCGTCTGCACGTGATGGGCACGATTTCTGCTGAGAGTCTCGAGAACGTTTGACAGTCTTATGACTGGGATGGATGATAAAACCAGGGCCCAAGAACATCTAGCTCCTACCCTGCCAGTCATTCCCTCCGCGATGGACTCCCCGGACAAGCCACTCAGCCAAGAGTGCTAGCAGACCAAAGTCAGATGTCATGTTAGTGGTGGCTGCTCAAGCCCTTCTGATGAACTAGGGCAACAGTCCCCAAACGTTTCAGGACCAGGGGCGGGTGTTCCTAGGAGACTCTAACGCCTGATGATCCGAGGCGGAGCTGAGGTGGTGATGCAATCTCTGGGGAGCGGCTGCAGACACGGAGGAAGCTTCGCTCCCTCACCTGCCGCTCACCTCCTGCTGTTGGGGACCCCTGAGCTCGGGTTCAGGTTGTATTGGATATTTACGGGATCACGTAGCCCCATATCCACACACCTGGTCTGACACGGCTGGGCCTAGGATGCAATGTCCACCTCTTGCCTTCCTTCCGGCTCAGCTTCCTTCTCATGCAGGATCTCCACTGAGAGAGTCCGGCACATTCCACCTGCTTCGCAGCCATGAAACAGAACTGTGGGCGCAGCAAACGCCCTGGGAGTAACTCTGATCGAGTCTGACTCGGGTCACATGCCCGTTCCCAGCCTCCCACTGAACACGAGGAGGGAGCACGCTGACCAATCAGGCCTCGCTCGTGCATCCGTGCCAGGAAGTGAGTCGAGCCATGCTTAGAGCCGTACGGTCCAGGAGTGCAGAAGGGACAGCTAACCAGAAGGAAATTGTCGTAGTGCCAGAAAAAGAAAGGGGAGGAGGGTTGCAGGAAAAACAACAGATATCCTCTACACCCCCAAATCTAAATCTTGGACATAGCGTATTTAGGTGTATAAGAGAAACAGAACAAGAGACCGAGAGAGTAGAAAGTACTCACTAAACAGCTGGGGAAGGCGTGACCTCCTTTCTTGGCTCTGGGGCTGGGCCTACACACAGCTGCACTCATTAGATTATGGACATTTCACTGGGCCCCTGGCTGTGCCCTTCAAGTGACCGTGACTGACCTCAAGGTTAGGCAGGGATGTGTTTTTATCATCTCCAACCACTTCATGTGGAAGTTAATCTTCGTAGGTACCCAGGAAGGGCTGTAGAATGAATTTTCAAGAAATTGTAGAGTTTACACGAAATACTCTTCAAGACGTTTGCCTGAAAGCTTAGAAGATGGTCATGGGAAAGTCGGCACACCTGGGTTCTCTCTCAGAGTAGAAATGAAACATCTGAGCACTGTGTAACACTGCGCCTCATGACAGACTTGCTGTCCCGATGTGGCCACACGGTCTGAACTAGTTCCTTAAAACGATGTTGTCTTGTGAAGGAGACGGCATGGCTCGGTGGGGAAAAAACACAGGCTCGAGCATCGGAAGGCCCCGAATCCCAATTCCACCACTGATCTGTCATGTAATACTAGTAGGCTGCATGTAAAGTGCCTGGAATATGACAGCTACTCAGGAAATGCTGGCCTACCAGGCCTTGGGAGGAACCCTACTATGACCTACCCGCTGCTAAGGGACCCAAGATGGCACTGGGAAAACCCCAGGCACTCGGAGATGCGCTGCCCCTGCTGACAGAGCGGCTGCTGGAAGCAGAAGGCTGACCCTCAGGCTGGGAAGACCTGGTTGCCTGGTTCGTCTTCCCTGAGCTTGCTCCCCATTCCTTTATTTTCTGTTTCCTGTAGAACCAGACTAGACGGGTAGCTTACCTCTCAGTTTCCCAGCCTGGAGGGCAGAATACACAGAAGGATGCAATGAATCGCCCTGACATACCAGCTTGCGAATGCTGTCGGGGTTCTCTGCCACCCTCCCCTGTCCATCTATACTCCTGAAAGGCCCTCTGCCATTCTACCAGAGAAAGTTCTCGCACGTTTCTGGGACAGGCCGGTTCCTCCACTCTGCACCAGTGCACCAACCTGTCTTTGAGAGTGGATAACAGGTACATTCTTAAAGTTAAACCAGGCAATTCATGAGGATAGAGGAACCTGACAACCAATCGATTTCGTGGAAAAACAAAAATCCAACTGGTGGGTTAAATCGATTGGACGTTTCATCTCGCAAAACACGACTGGTCATTCCGTTTATTCATGGCTCACATGCCGGTGCGATTTCCACCTAAGTGTCTTACCCTCTGCAACGGCCTTTTTGGGCGTACCATCCCCACACTCTCTCTATTAATTGTCTCGTCACCATTGCCATTTTATTCTCCTATTACCTTTGTGTGGTTTCACTCCCTTACTTTTTCATGCCTGATTTATTTTTTCTAATTTTTTCCAATTAGTTTTGTGCTCCTTCTCTATGAGTCATATTTCTGGGAATAATTAATGGGGAACTGGGTTTTGCTTATTAAGTACTCACTTGCCGACACTTCCGGAGATGTCCAGAACTCCGGGAGATAAGTATTCATTATGCCTTCACGGGTAGAAGCGCTGCCCTAGGTATTTGTGGGGAGAACACGCTGAAAATAGAAACGGAAGTTCAATGGATCCTATTGCCAAAAGGAAGACCAGATTGCAGGAGTGTGATCAAGGCACAGATGTGGATGGATTTGCAAATGGATGGAAAATTTTTCCAAAAGGCAGTGGCTCTCGGCTGCCAATTTTTCCCACAGTTACTGGTCTCAGGTAAATGAAGGACTGGGCTGGAATGGGCAGGGCATGTGGCTCTAATTTCGGTGATTTTCTACGTAAGCAAATCAAGGTACAATTTGAGAAACTGGCTTGGGCGGAGAGAGGTTGATTCACTCCCTTAAGATACCACCCAAGGGTGCTACGGAGCCCAAAAGATGGACCCAGGGCACATTGCAGGTTTTCCCAAAGCTTCCAGGCTAGCTGCCTAACTTTCACAAAGCTGGCCAGAAAGATCTCCGTAATTTGACATAAGAGGCGAGGTGACTACAGGCATCAAGCAAGTGTCACCACTGAGGCTATAGGCCCTTCTACATTGTAAAGAGGTCAGGCAGCCTCTCTGCCGCTGGACTGGTGGCCAGCCGCACGGTGTGGTCCCACACAGGATGCATGCTAAGATGCGCGGCGGTCGTCAGTAGAGCGGGTCTTTCAGAGCTTATTGCGTTGAAGTGCCACGTCATCTTCATCATCACTCTCTCCTCTCCTGCATTTTTGGGGTGTGCATACAGTGGTACGTCCACAACGAAGTGCAGGGAAGACCGAAATCTTGGGTTATGTTCACTTATACATTAAAATGGCCACCCTCTGCATGAAGTATGCAAAGTTTGCTATATTATCCATTCAGAGGAGCTGCTGTAACTGTCGGCTGCCCCTGACCTGGTGATAAATGTCCATCAAACGACAGCCAGAATCACAGGATGAAGAGGCCTTTCTTTCATGAGGCATCCAGGTGATGGGCTGTAGATGCCACCAGACACATAGACTTTTCCTGCAAAAGTTGCTATAGCTCACAATGAGTACTTAGAGTGAAAACAAACTTGTTTTCCAAGAACCAACAGTTTGGACCTGGGCTCAGAGCTTGACCTGAAGCAAAAGGCCAACATCTTGAAATCTCTTCCTGCTTTATCTCCAAGTTCCCTTCTCTGTGTGTTGACAAACCTCCTTCTGCCTCCTTCTTATAAAAAAAAAAAATACACATGATTGCATTTTGGACCCACTTGGATAATCTGGGATAATCTGCCCATCTCTAAATTCTTAACTTAATTACATCTGAAAAGACTCTTTTTTGCCAAAGTCACATTCACAGGCTCCAGAGATCAGGATATTTTTGGGGGAGCCACTTTTTCAACCTCCCAAAGAAGCCCTACTCTGAGCACAGGTTAAACCTGCGTCAGGCGCTTATCTGGCCATTAACATAATATTTCAGCCTCTATTTGGAGAGTAGTCTTTGTGTCTATGCTACACAGACCAGAATCCCGGAGGGAAGGAGGAGTCTGAGCCCTAGAATTCTCCATCTAGTTTCCTTGACTGAACCACAGAAGGTTCTATCCATTAAAAATGGCCATCGGCTGTGAATAAAATCGGTCATAAGGATATTAGAACATTGGTACTTTCCTAAGATTTGAATCATAAGAACTGATCATGTAAAGACCATTTCTAGAATTGTTTTCAAACTTCAAATGAGTTCAAACTTTCGCTCATCTGGCCTAGAAATGAATTTTTCCGGAACAGAGTCCTTCTGTATTTTGAGGACCACATTTATTCCAGAAATGACTTTGCCCTAGTTAGAGTAGAAAAGAATTCTGACTATATTTACTATTAAGAACAAGATGACAGTTGTCAAAGAGCCGAATCAAACTTAAATTATAGTCTTTTTTGAGCTCCGTGAAAGCCAGGCGACAGACTCAGACTGCTAGTTGTAAAGTATTTGCTGGGAATAGACTTCCTGCCAACTCTTTTGTTTGTGAGGTCTTTGTTTTATCTCATTGACTTTCTCACTTTCTCAGCAGACATCTGCATGTCCTTGTTCGGAATTAGCAGGACAAACACTTGTAACATCTCCTTCCCTCATAACCTTCCTTCAAAGATCCTTCAGTCAGCTAGGCAGATATCCCATTTGGTTTTGATTTGCATTTCTCCAATGATCAGTGATACCGAGCATCTTTTCATATGCTTCTTGGCTGTTGGCGTATTATCTTCGGAGAAATGTCTATTCGAGTCTTTCGCTCATTTTTTCACAGGGTTATTTGGAGTTTTTTGGTGCTGAGTTGTAAGAGATCTTCCTGTATTTTGGATATTAATCTCTTATCAAACCCCTTACATGGTTTGCAAGTCTCCCAGACCATAAGATGCCTTTTCACTCTATGGATTAAGTTGTTTAATACACAGAGCTTTTAATTCTGATGTGGTCTAATTTGTCTAGTTTTACTTCCGGTGTGTCCAGATAGTGCTATTTTTTTTTAAGACTTTTTTTAAGAACAGTTTTAGGTTGACATTAAAATAGAGAGCCAAGGACAGAGATTTTTCATAAACATCCCGGCCTCATACACACATACCTTTTCCCATTATCAATGTCCCCACCAGAGTAAGACATTTGTTACAACTGATGAACAGACATTGACATGCCATCATCACCCAGAGTCCACAGTTCACAAAGGGGTTCACTCTTGGTCTTGTACCCTCTGTGGGTTTCGACAAAATGTATAATGTCACGTATCCACCATTATAGTCTCGTACGGAATCATTTCACTACCTTAAAAAATCCTCCGTGCTCTGCCTATCCATCTCTCCCCACCCCCTCAACCCTTGGATATGGGTGAGTGATGGTAACAGGGCAATTTCTCTATACGTTACCATTTTCTAACTTTTCCACAGAGAAAACTTTATTACGCAATATCCAGTATAACGAAAATGACGAAGAGGAAAAGAACCGCTGTGCTCTAAGCCGCGGTATTTAAAACAAGCAGATGTGTCTGGACATTTAGCCAACACGGTTTGGCGACACTCCGTGCCTTTAATGCTATTTGTTGTAGTCGCGGGAGCACGCCCTTCATTCGGCCACACAGATGGCCAAGGGCTCCCGCCATCCAGCGCTCGTGTCTGCGTGCGACATTTGCATTTACGTGTGTCACTTTCTAAAATGTTGCTGCAGTTTCAGCGAAATCTAAACTGGTCCTGGAATCACTTCGCCAAGTAGAAAGAGATGGACCAGATGCCTTCCTGCGTCGTGTTTCCTGAGGGGCCAGCTTCCCACTGACACATCATGAGGAAAGAGACCACTCTGACTTCCGAAAGGTCTGTCTACCATGAGTCTTAATTAAGCTTTCGGGACACAACAAATGAGTGTTGAAAATGAAAGTAAAACTCCATCCACTGAAAAACAGGAATGATGTAGCTGGAGGGAAAGGCGTTTTTCATTGGAACAGGCAGTTAAGGACTAAAGTACACAAAAGGGGGCCATTCCCTTACAACTCAATCGTTCAATCCTAATCATACTGAGTCCCTAACCTATCTGCCATCTTCAGAAAACCTTTCTGAAGACATGTCTATCACTATCAGAGGCTCTTTCTATCTTGCTCTGTTTGTGTGTTTTTTTTTTTTTTTTTTGCTATATTAATACATATTTCTATGTTCCTCGCTTTTAAAAAAAACTGAATTGATTTTGGCATCGCGTAAACGCAAATCTTAAATTGACTAACAGCAAACGGAGAAAAGCTGAGAAGAGTGAACTAGTGAGAAATGTTGCAGATTTGGGCAATCTACCTCTATAATATATGTTTAATCCATGGTCCGGCTTCCCTTCTACTTTCCCCATCTTAGAATAGAGCCTGTTGCCTGAACCCGCATCATTCTGGAAGGTCACCAATTCGTCTTTGGCCTCCAGCATTCCCCCATCTGGATTTCAGGAAACTCTTAATAAATAGAAGGCTTTCTTTTAAAAAGTAATTCACCACTCTACAGTGGGATGCATTATTTGTAGGGTCCCCTCCGCGCTAGCCCCGCGCAGGGAGCACTTCATCTGGAGGATAAATTAACCAGAGCGATGGATTACGGATCCGGCGGTGCTCCCAGGAAGCCCACCCTGGAGCGAGGCCTCCCTGGCGGCTGGTGCCACATTCCGCCGTTGACTCTGACTTCGCCTGGAGCCCGGAGCTCTCCGATGTCCCACTTTCCCGGGCCCTGAGACCCAGTAGGTAAAGCTATAAATATTGGATGAATGAATAAACACATCCCACTCTGTGCAAGACACAGTGAGGGATGTTCATTTTATTTGTGGAATTCTAGATTTAGAGACAAATAAGTAAGGAAGTTTGGTCCAGCAGGTGAGATATGGTTTGCTGAGGGATGAGTTTTAGCATGCATCAGAATCACCTCCAAAGCTTTTGTTTTTCAGTGCAAACGCCCCGATGTATATTACTCCATGTAACTACTCCAGATACCCTAAAATAGAATGTCAGGAGACGAACCCTGGATTCTGAAATACTCTTGATTAAAAATCACTGAACTTAAAGAATGCTTTAGGAAACTCATTTTCTATAGATATAATTTCCATCCTCTTGAGAATTTTCATTAGCCATCTCTGAAAAACCATGAAGAATATCGAAGCCATTTCAAATGGGGATATAGGGCTTTTCAGGGGATTAAGACCAAAGCAGTAAGATCTCTGACTGTATTTGAAACCGGCCAACAGATTGTGAATTAATATCATCGATCATCTCAAATCCTTTTGAGAAGTAATTAAAGGATGTATTGTCAGTAGGTAATAAACAAACCAAAAAAAATGTAGCCTGACATTTAAATGTACCCCCCGAGTATAATAGATGTGACGATCTAAACTAAAATGCCAGAAATAAATCTCAATAGCTTTAGCCCCGAAACTACCAACAGATGCGATAGTCATAAACCTCTCGACACCAGGTAGGAGGCGAGAGGCAGGGAGAGTTTTGAAGGGAGTTTGTTCGCCATGCGCTACACTGCGAGTTTCACCCCAAGGGTGAGAGGTGGGGGTGCGTGCCCCTCAACCAGAACCTAGCGAGTGGGTCCAGAGGGGTTGTGAGCAAAGCTCGCCAAGGACCCTGTGCCGGGGTGCAGACACATGTCTGGTCCCTCTTGAGGACTCAGAGAGACTGGCTGGCTGCTTACAGAGGATTCTGAAGAGAGATGGCGATTGTGTTGGGATTGGCTTCCTCCCAAGTTCAAGTTCAAGAGAGAAAGGCTGTGTGCATGCAGGAATCGCACGAACTTGGATTTGGGCCAGCACGTGCTGGCGGGGAGCCTGCATTTAATGAGGAATCTGACTGTGTTTGGAGTCTGACTGCTGACCACTCTCAAGCCCCACCCCCCTCCTCTCTTTGTGCCTCGAACCTGCACAAGTCGCTAAGAAAGCCCGGAGGCTCCCTCTGTTGGGGCTGGCTTGAGGGTCAACCCACGCACACACCTATGCCCACACACGAAAAGCCCAGGCCTGTCTCTTTCCCTTACTCTTTCAAGCCATTTGGGACGAGCTCGAAAGGCCTCCCTGCAGAGATCTCGACTGTTTGAGTTATAAACCTTTCCATACCGTCTTGGAGCATGTGTGGCGTCATCATCGGGGGACCATGACACTGCTTGATGAGGACACCTGGGCAAACTGCTATTGGCTGAAAGAAGTCACAGGAATCCAGGGTTCCTGGGGTCTGCAGAAAGGGTCGGCAATGAGCAGCAGGAAGAGTCACTGTCTATGCCGAGGGGATTCCTTGGCAAGGGTACGATCTCTGAACACAGCCACTCACCAGAGAAGAGCATGAGATCACACACCACCCAGGCCGAGGGAGCAGGACACCAGCCCCCAGTGGGACCTGGGATGGGGGCTCTTCCCACCCTCTTGTACCATGCTTCCCTCCCCACTGTCCAGGTCCAGGGAGCCACACCTAATGAATGAGGAAGGAGAATCAGAGACAAGAGGATCCGTCCAAATTCCCTTCCCAAGCTGAAGGTTTCCTGCAGCACTGAGACCAGTAAGGAAATGCCTGTCGCTTCTAATGGGAGGTAGATGCCGAGATGCTCACATGGACTCATCCCTCTAAATACCAAGTTGAGACTGTGACTTAAATTGACTGTAGGGATTTAAATACCTAAGGACCGACCAGAAATATGCAACAGCTCAAATTTCCCTCCAAGAGAAAGGGGAAGCAAGCAACGTTAAAGGGGTAGGGGAGAACCAATCAAATCATCTCAGCTGTCATGTTTCTTTGACATTCCGATCACAGTGGTCAATAACCACTACCACCATCACTCCCCGAAGGGAAAGAGAAGACATCTCATGGCCGTTCCACTGGCCGGCTGGACTCTGACACCAACAAACCACAGGGATCAATCGAGAAAATGCACAGGCCTCTCGGAAGGTTCTAGGACCAGGGCAGCTGCTTTCTAAACACAGTCCAATCACAGTCTATAAAGCGATTGCAGAGAGAGACTTCCCGATCATCACCAACCACGTTCTGTGCCTGCAGTTACCTGTCTTCCTCCATCAGTCAAGTTAGGACACACCTCGGAGATATCCAACCTTACATTTCAAGAGTTTAGTTGTCCATACTGAAAATACACTTATCTATATCTGAAAATGTGTTCGTTGAGGTAGGAGAGAGGTTTCACTGATGTATTTGGCAAAGACTCGGACGAACTAGTTAATGTAGTGGTTTGGTCCAACAGCCACTGACACTGTAAGGTTCACAGTGGACCTCAAAGGCTCATGTGTCATCACCCTCGACCGCCCTCTGCCGTCAACTCGTCCAGCCTGTGGCTGCACATCATGCTTCTCCACACAGCTCCTTCTGATCTTGGCAAGGCCGACCTGTCCACTCCTCCTCGTAGGGAGCAAAACGCACCCTCCATCCTGCACCCATTTATTCTGGTTGCAGTTCAGGTAACAAGCCTGCCTTCCCTTCCTCAAGGAAGCTCTAGCTGTTTAAAACCAGATATCAGCCCTCCGTGAGTCCTTCATTCTTCATCATGTGACCTGGGTTTAGCTCCCTCACTAACCCGAGACCCTCCTCTCATGGGTCTCAGTTTCTCTGAGCCTGAGTCAAGCATGACGCCGAACCCTGAGTGCCATGCTGCGGACACAGGGTGGGGGGCTCCAGTTCCTCTCCTCTTAAGAATCAACATCTACCACTGCAACAGGCATGTGCACGTATGATATTGTGTAGTGATTCGTGGTTTACAAAACACTTTCTAAAATGATGTCTAGCATTTACTGTGACCAAATCAACACAGTACACTCATTTTAAAAAAGCTAATAATTAGAACCTCTAGCTTTTTTTGTAAGTTGATACTGAAAGACTTCTCCCCTTTCTGAATTCGCACAGGGATTTTTTAGAACATAAATGCAGCTTTGTTAAGAAGTTACCACGTTACCTTTCATTTTGGAAGGGTCTGGTCATCGATCGAGTCTGTCAAGATTCTCGTAGGCATCCCCTCCTCCAAACCTGCATGAATTTGAATCACTGGGAGCCATCAGGGTCCTCAGATTCTGGCTCCTCCCCTTTGTGACCTTGGGTATGTTTCATTTGTTTGCCTCTGTTTGCTTATACGACGGCGAGTTCATTATAAGACCTATCTGCTGGGGGGAGCGTCAGCTATAACCATCCTATCGATGCTTAGCCTGATGGCCAATGAGCACTGACTCTGTCACTTGTATTTAGTACTGTTGCTGGTGATGATATTTTGGATGTCATTGATTTCTGTTTCCTGAGTACCGGTTGACAGTATGGACAACAAACACCGTAGCACACCGACAGGAAACTCCTCCAAGAAGACATCGATTTATTTATCAGTCACTTAACATAAAAACTATCTTCCATGATTTATTTTAAATATTACCCATATTTTCATAATTCTCTAATCTACATACCTAGTAATGTCTTCTTTTCCAACCTTTTGAAAAGTTTCAGGGTATTTTGTTTTTGTCACAAACTCAAAACCTACTAGTGAAATCTTAACATAAACCTGGTCTACAAATTGGCTTTTTTATTTTGACAATCAAAATGGAGTTTCAGCCAGTTACCGATTATTGGGTTCACAATGTCAAAACATGAATGTGTGGATGAGTGAGAAAAAGGACCTCGGCAGGTTCCAGACCATGATTAGTCAGGATGTGCATTTAAATGAATGTATCCTTCCCGGTTGGAGTGATGACTTCAAAATTCATGTCTATAATCCATTTTAAAAAAACTGAGGAAATCCGACCATTTGCAACAACATGGAAGGACCTTGGAAGCATCATGCTAAGTGACATAAGTCAGACAAAGGAAGACAAATACTGTTGGACGTCATTTACATGGAGAATCTTAAAAAACTCATAGAAAAAGAGATCATATTTGTGAGGAAGACTTACCAGAGGCAGAGGGTGGGCAGAGCGGGAATTGAAGGAAGGGCGTCAAAAGGTGCACACTTGCAGCTGTAAGATGGGTGAGCCCTGGGAGGGTAACGCACAGCAGGAGGACTGTAGGTTACCACGTAAGTAACGCTGCATGACGCGTGGGAAGGTTGTTGAAGAAGTAAATCCTAAGAGTTCTCATCACGAGGAGAAATCTTTTTTCCTTTTTCCTTTTCTTCTTTCTTTTCTTTTTATTGTATCTATGTGAGAAAATGGATGTTAGAGGAACCTATTGTGGCCATGAACTTGCAATATATTTAAATCAAATCATCATGCCGTATTCCTTAAAGATATAGTACGTACATCAGTTGTTTCTCAGTGAAACTGGAGAAATCCATGCCCACCCACTACAGATTAAAAAGAAGTTTTGAAAATAATGACGGATATAAGGTTAAATTGATATACAAATCGCCAGATAAGGGGCATAACTAGGAATACTTTCAACCCGAACATGGAGAAATAGATAGAAAGTGAGGATGTGTATGTGCTTATAGCGCCCTTAGACAGAAAACCACCGCCAACCACACAAACACAGAAAGGGACAAGGCCAGAGGCAGAGCCAGCATCCAGAGAGGAGTGTGCCTGGGGGAGCAGCGTATATTTGCAGTGCGGCTGACACAAAGACTCCGGCACAGCTCATGTTGCAGCGAAGATGCCGGCCATCCTGATTCCAGACAACGAGTCAAGCCCGCACGCAGCTGCCGGGAAGCACATGCGCACTGACCAGAAACAGCAGGGGACCGCGACACTAAAGTCGAACCAGACATGTTACCCCCGCGTTTCACCAGAAGTCTGATTTCTCTCTTTGTTCAGCTCGGCACAGCTGAGATAGACAATAGCGTCCAGATGAAATGACATAAACAATTCTAGTTACGTAACTTTCGAGGTCTGTTTCAGAATACGGACTTCACAGCTGACTGTTTGTTGCATTTATGTCACCATCATTTTTTACGGCTGATCCTCCCCAGCTTCTCAAGCCTGGGGGTGACAACAGCTCCCCATTATTGTGGCTCAGAGGATCGCTGTCCCCAAGCGCCTCCTTTAATTTGCCCATCGCTTTGTAAATAGCTGTCTTATTAAAGTGTCCTCAGTTACCCCATCGGAGCATGTCATCTGTTTCTTTCTAGACTCTGACTCATAAAGCTTCCCTTTCTTTTCCTTTTAATAACATAGAATTAAAAAAGAGAAATAACAAAATAATTCTAAGGCAGTTAAGGACTCATTTTTATTAGGAACCTCATATGTCGATTTGCTCAATAGAGATATCTATAATCATTAAGCGGAGTGCCTATTGGGTTAATGCTTAGTTGTTATGCTTGAATTCCTAAAGCACGTATTTGACAGTAATAGGAAGCATTCTTTCACCGTGAAAGCGAACTCCAAAATGTGAGGCAGATGATTTAAATCAAGTAATTATATCGTATTCAAGAACGAGAGGTAGAAAACAAGGTTTTTAATAACTAACTACATCGGAAAATGGATGCAAATGGAGGTGTTACAGTTATCCAAAAGTAAACCTATGTACCCTATGTTCTACAACAGTCAGTTTAGCTTAGTTATTTGCAATGTACTCATATTGGCTTGACAAATGTACCATGGTAACATGAGGTGAGAACCTAGGGGACAATGAAACTGGACAAGGACTATCCAGGGGGACACTCTGCACTGTCTTTGCAACTATTCTGTAAGTCCAACGTGATTTCAATTTCTAGAAGTTAATTTATTTTTTTTTTAAAAAAAACCCTAAAGCTTATGAAAGTTTGTAGCTTTCTATTTTAATAAATTTTATCATAAATCATTTCACTTATTGAGGTCTAAGAAATAAAAGCATTCCGAACGAAACTTAATTTTCAGGAAAGTCATTCTTAAAAGCAAGCCTTTTATAAACATCCACCAATCTTATTTTTCCTGCAATATTTTTAGGCTAATTTTTAGATTTTATACAATAAACATATTCTACTCTTATAAGAAATGATAATTTTATATTTTGTGATAACATCTGTTTCAGTTTTAGTTTTAAGAAAAAAAGGAAAAGAAATAGCTCCGGTGGATAAATGGGTATCCACCCCACCTGCTCTGTCATCTTACAATGGAAAATCACCTGTTTCCAGAAAGTTCTTTCTCAGGTATGGAGCTCTCAGTTTCCACTTCAGAGCCCACACTTCTGAGGACCGGACTACTCCCAATATTAAAGAGAATCAAACCTTTCTTTTCTCCCCACACCTCAGTCCCACAGTTTTTCCCTCAGTTCACTGATAAAACCACGGAATCGCCTTTTATGAGGGGACTTAGCACAGTGTCCTGAGCCTTGCCAAGGCAGCTGGCATTTTGGTTATTCCCACCAACCCCTCCCTCACAACATATCCAGCTTTCCTGACAATATCATGTTCCATGTTGTGTGACCGAGAACACGTTTAGGGTAGAGCCTGCCAACTGGGTGCAATCTGTGGGGTACACACATGCCAGAATGTGAGCTCCTTGTTCCATTGGGAAGCTGCGTAGAGGTCTAGGGTGTCTGGAGCCTCAATAAGCCTTATCCCATTCATCTCAAGTTTTCATACAAATATTTTAATTTTTTATAAAATCATGGACCAAAAAGTGTTGGGAAGTTCCACCTAAAGTAGACCACATGAGAGTCCTGGTCAAGATGGCGGCCTTGGTAAAAGCAGGCTCTCCTCCTTCCACAACCACATTAAGACTACAACCAAATTACAAAACAAACAACTTGGAGGACCATCTAAAGTCTAGCTGATTGTAACACATATATTTGAGGATATAAAGAAAAAGTCACATTGAGACCAGTAGGAGGAGTGGAGATGTGAAACGGTTTTGTCCCTCACCTGCACCTGGCAATTGAGCACCAAGAGGGAGAGCATGGCCGCAGAGTTCCCCCTGAAGGAACATGGGGCCCTAGACCCCCACAGGGTTTTAGTCCTAGGAAGAGGAGTCCCCACAAAATCTGACTGTAAAAATCGGTGGAAATTCTGGCCATCTGGGTAAGACAAAAGGTACCTGAAAACACAGACATCCTCTGAAAGAGCCGGAGCACAGATACTCACTTTGGGTTCCAGTGGAGGGTCAGCAGCTTGGGAGGCACAAGAGATGTTCGGAGAGGGACCGAGTTGGGGAGGGACTGAGTTGTGTGGTGCTGGAGCAGGAACTGGAGGGACAGCCGCTATTGCTTCTTTGTTGGGCCCACTTCCGAGGCAGGCCACAGATAGCCGCCATCTTGACTGGGTTAACCCCTCCCCCTGTACGGCCAATTCTGAATCTGCATTGGTGGGTGAGATCGCCAGCCCCACCCCATGTCTCCCTGGGATCCCGCCCCTTCCAACCCGCAAATTGCCCGGATCAGGCCCATTGTCTGCCAGTCAGCCAGCCCTGCCCTGTGCCTTCCCTCTCCCGTGTACAAATGGGCAGGCAGCAGACCTCAGCTTGTGCTGCCCGCGTGGGGCTCACATATTTTAGTGGCAGGCCACTGGCCTCCTGAACTGCACTGTCTCTTGGGTGATCATTGGGGACTGTGGACCTGAGGTTGACGGCGGCCAGTCTTGCTGTGATCTGTGATCTGTGACTTTTATGGGAGACTGTGGGCTCAGCACTGGCAGCAATTCTCAATCTGTATTGGCCTGACTAAATCGACCCACTTTGCTCCATGTCTCTCTGAAACCCTGCCCCACCCAACCCACAAATTGCCTGCAGTGAACCCATTCCCAGGCAGCCAGGCCCACCCTGTGCTTTCGCTGGGCCATGAATTCAACAGCAAACAGTAGCTCTCTGCTTGTGTGGCCTGTGCATCTGTGGAGAGAATTTAGTGGCAGGCCACAGGCCACGCCCTAAGCTATAGTATTTCATAAACAGACTTCCAGTATCTGTGGGCCCAAGGCAGACAGTAGATGGCCTTGCTGTGACCTGAGACTTTTTACAAGAAGCCGCAGAATCAGCACTGGAACAAAACCCAATTCTGCATTGGTCAGGTGAAATCTGCTCGCTTTACTCCTGTATTTCCCTGGGTCCTCGCCCCACCCAACTCTCATACCCCCAAATTCTCTTCCAGCTGCAGAGACTTATGGGCAGGCAGCCTCGGGCCTTGAAGTGCACTGGTCCTTTTGCTGAGCTGCCCCAGGCATGGTATTGGCAGTCACCAAACCTCAGCTCACACAGCAGGGTCTCTCCCACTTGCCTCCAGATCCACCACAGGCAGCAACCATTTGTGGATTGTTTGTAGCTCCTACCAAATGACCCTGAACAATCAAAGGCAGCAGCTGACTTCGGCCTACTCAGCAGCCTCTCCTAAGGAGCCCCAGAACTAACACACCTGGAGGCTGGCGTCAGACCACAACAGAGCACCACGTGACTAGCCCCGTAAACAGCACACCCAAACTGTGGTCTCAACAGATACAGAAGCCTGCTGGGGTGAATCCCATTTTGAGGCATCGGTCCCCACACAGCAACTCATACCCTGTGGGAATGGCCAGTCTCCACAGCCAGTCAGCCCAAGAGGCAATCCTATCCACTGATGTACTAACAGCAATCAAAGCTTAACTACAACAAATAAACCATCTAAACTTACACTTATAAGAACTAGAAAAAAAACAGCAAGCAAATCCCAAAGAGAGTAGAAGGAAGGAAATAATGAAGATCAGAGCATAAATAAACTAAATAGAATTTAAAAAACAATGCAAAATATCAATAAAACCAAGAGCTGGTACTTTGAAAAGATAAAAAAAAAAATCAATAAACCTTGAACCAGATTCATCATGAAAAAAAGGGGGGATTTAATAAAATAAAATAAAATAAAATCGGAAAACATACCATCTCCCAAGACTGAGTCAAGTAGAAACAGAAAAACTTAACTGATGAATTACCACCAATAAAATCGAATCAGTAATCAAAAAACTTCCAAAAAACACAAGTCCTGGACCAAAAGACTTCATAGGTAAATTTAACCAAATCATTCAAAGAATTAACACCTATTCTTCTCAAACTATCCCAAAAAATTCAAGAGGAGAAAAGGGCTCCTAATTCCTTTTACTAGGCTATCATTACTCTGATTCCAAAACCAGACGAAGGCATTTCAAAAAAACAAAAACTATATGCTGATATCCCTGATGACTATCAATGCAAAAATCCTCAACAAAATATTATCAAACCGAATTCAGTAGTACATTGAAAATATCATACACTATGATCGAGTTGCTTTTATTCCTGGAATGCAAGGTTTGTTTAATAACTGTAAATCAATTAATGTGATACACCACATTAATAAATTGAAAGATAAAAATCATATGATCATATCAATGCAGAAAAATCATTCAACAAAATCCAGCATCCATTTAAGATAACACCTGTCAGCAAAGTAGAAATAGAAGGAACACACCTCAAAATAATAAAGTCCACATATGACAAACCTGCAGCTAATATCATTCTCAATAGGGGAAGGCTAAAAGTATTTTCCTTAACATCAGGAACAAGACAAAGATGTTCTATTTAACATAGTATTGGATGTCTGAGCTACAGCAATTAGACAAGAAGGGGAAATAAAAGGCATCCAACTGGGTAAAGAAGGAAGTAAAACTGTCATTATTTGCAGATGACATGATACTACATATAGAAAACCCTAAAGATGCCACCAAAAATCTGTTAGAACTGATCAGTGAATTCAGTAATGTAGCAGGATGCAAAATTAATATTCAGAAGTTGGTTACATTTTTATATACCAATGATGAACTATCATAAAGAGAAATTAAGAAAACAATCCCATTCACGATTGCATAAAATACCTAAGATTCAAATTAACCAAGAAGGTAAAAGAATTGTTCTCATAAAATTATTTTATTGAAAAAGAAATTGAAGATGATACAAATAAATGGAAGCGTATACCATGCTCATGGGTACGAAGAATCAACATCGTTAAAATGGCCATAATGCCCAAAGTAATCTATAGATTCACTACAATCCCTATCAAAATACCAATGACAAAACAGCATGGTACTGGCATAAAAACAGACACATAAATCAATGGAACAGAATAAAGAGCCCAGAAATAAATCCACACCTATATGGTCATTTAATCTATGACAAGAAGGCAAGAATATATAATGGGTAAAGATAGTCTCTTCAACAAATGGTATTGGTGAAACTTGACAGACACATTCAAAAAAATGAAACTGGACCACCTTCTTATACCATATACAAGAATAAGCTCCAAATGGATTAAAGACTTAAATGTAAGTCCCAAAACCATAAAACATAGAAAAAAACATAGTCCATACACTCTCTGATTTTGCTATCACTAATATTTTTTTTCTGATATATCTCCTCAGGCAAAAGAAAAAATAAACAAATGGGACTATATCAAACTAAAAAGTTTTTGCACAGCAAAGGAAACCATCAACAAAATGAAAAGATAACCTACTGAATAGGAGAAGATATTTGCCCAAGATATATCAGACAAGGGGTTAATATCTAAAATTTATAAAGAATTTATACAGCTCAACACCAAAAAAAAATCCCCAAAAAACAAAAAAATCAATTGAAAAATGGGCCAAAGACCTGAATAGTTATTTCTCCAAAGAGTACATAGAGATGGCCAATAGACATATGAAAAGATGCTCAAGGTCACTAATCATCAGAGAAATACAAATTAAAACCACAATGAGATATCACCTCACACCTGTCAGAATGGCTAACATCAATAAATCAAAAGCAATTGTTGGCGAGGATGTAGAGAAAAGGGAACCTGTGTACACTATTCGTGGAACTGCAGACTGGTACAGCTACCATGGAAAACAGTGTAAAGGGTCCTCAAAAAATTAAAAATTGAACTACCTTATAACCCAGCAATTGCACTTCTGGGTATTTATCCAAAGAAAGTCAAAACGCTAGTTCATAAAGACCTATGTACGCCTGTGTTCACGGAAGCCTTATTCACAATAGCTAAGACATGGAAGCAACCTAAGTGCCCGTCAATAGACTATTACATGAAGAAGTATGGTACATATATACAATGGAATATGACTCAGCGTAAAAAAATGAAATCTTGCCACTCACAATGACACGGGTGGACCTAGAGAGCATTATGCTGAGCAAAATCAGTCAGACAGAGAATGATAAATATCGTATGATTTCACTTACATGTGGAATCCGAGGAACAAAGACATGAACAAACTAAATGAAAACACACTCACAGACACAGAGAACAAACTCGTTATTGCTGGGGGTGGGGGTAGGGTTGGGGGGGGGGGGAGGCGGGGCTGAGCGAAGGAGTTGAAAGGGTGGAGAAGTACAAATTAGTAGCTACGAAACAGGGGGGCATAGAGCACAGCACAGGGAATACAGTCAATATTATTGTGAAGGCCATGTGTAGAGACAGAAGAGTGATAGAGTAATCAGAGATCGCGTCATAAATTTACATAAATGTCTGACCATTGCACTGTATACCTGAAACTAATAAAAAAAAAAAGAAAGAAAGAAAGAAAGAAAGAAAAAAGATAGACCACATTAAGGTTCTCGTGGTCTGGCCTACCTGTTAACACAATGACTTCCCCCAGGTCACCATGTGGCTCCTGCAGCCAGGTGAGCCCGGTGTGGCTCTCCTGCACACGCAACACTTAGCCACCCCCATACCCTCTGAAAGCCACTGCTCCCTCTCTCTGCTTTGGAGTCACAAGTGTAACTAGTCCCAACACCGCTGCTTACCAGTCATGGGATCCTGAGCCTCAGCCAGCATCGTCACCGGTGCGTGGGGACCTTCGTGGATATGTGCTCCTTCCCTCCTCCCCCTCCCTTCCTGCCAGCTTTCATTATCTTTACTCAGCTGTGTTCATCAGCTTTGGTGGAATCAGACATTTCAGCAATTATGTCAATAAGAAAGTTGGCGAGTGAGCTGGCCAGTCGCACTGTGGCATCTTTTTTGTCCACATTTTTGTTTTGTTTGGTTTTTTTCTTAGATCATTTAGCCATTTCTTGTGCAGCCGATACGAAACTGAGAGATGAATGGTTAATATTTCCCAGACGACATTATATTGTGTGGCACCTTAATAGACATAGCAATCAAAAACAGGGCAAGAATTCTGTGGTTCAATAAATTTAGTAAATGCTATATTAATTCAAGATAAAGAGATTTCTTTCATGTAAGAATTTTCGGAAAAGTACTAAGCTAAAATGCACAGTGAATCACCAAGATGGGGTTATAGCTCCATAGAAAATAGCTTTAAAAACACTGGGTTAAATATTGCTCATGCATTCCTCGAATAAGTTAAATATAGAATTACCGTAGACCCAGCAATCCCTCTTCTAGACATGCCCCCAAAAGAACTGAAATCAAGGACTTGAACAGATATTTGTACACCCACGTGCATAGCACCAGTAATTACTCACAATAGCCGAAAGGTGGAAGTAACCCATGTCAACTAATAGACGAATGGATAAACAAAATATGCTGTATGCATACAACGGAATATTAAGAAATGAAATTCTGATGCATACTACAGCAAGGATGAATCTTGAGAACATCATGCTAAGTAGAGTGAGCCAGTCACCGAAGGACAAAGACTGTGTAACTCCGCTATATAGAATTACGCGGTCTTTGGAAAAGTCGGAATCATAGAGACAGACAACGGAAAGGTGGCTTGCTGCCTGGCGCTAGAGGAGGGGGGACGCGGGGTTATCGCGTGCCGGGGACAGAGTTTCGGTTTGTGGTGATGAAGAGCTGTGGAAATGGGCAGTGGTGACGGGTACAAAGCAGCGGGAATGCACTTAGTGCCACTGAACTATGCATTTCAAAACGGTTAAAAGATTAGCTTTTACCTTCTGCATATTTCACCACAAGAAAAATATATAAGTAAACCAAAATGTTGCTATTCCACATCGATACTTCAGGGAATCACGCAAGAAATATCATGGCTTGGACGACTGAGTGTCGGAAATCCTATTCCACGTTCCTTTTTCCAACAAAGGAGGTAGAATGCAAACCCTGCCGTCTTCCAAAAAAAAAAAAAAACAGTACAACCAGCTGAGCAAACGAGGGCGTGGGACAGGACGCTTCGGGTGGTGACAGCGAGCCAGGGACTGTGCCCTGCCCGCCGGCAGTGGTCATTATTGCTTTTCGCTGGAGAATCCCAGCCCTTTAATGTCTGCGTACATGACCGATTGCACTTTTTGCCTTCTCTTGAGTTACGTGTGGTCACGTGACCTGCAGCAAAGCCATGTGTCGCTTTCAGATGGAAGCTGTGAGAACCCGTGTGTAAGTCGCTGTGTTTCCTTTCTCCTGCCTGAACCACGATGAAAGAACAGAGCCGGAGCCTCTCCCGGCCAGGATGTCCCAACGAACGCCACGTGCACAGAGGCTGCGGATGGACGGCAGCAGGCGCGCAGTGTGAGCAAGAAACACACCTTTGTTGTTTCCCCGTCTGAGGACTTGGAGTTATTTGTCACAGCAGCCTGGCCTGACTGACCTCTTGCTGCAGCTGGATCTGCTCTCCAGAATTTGCAGTGTTTTCAAGGGAAGCCAAACCTCCCTGTAGAATGTTGTCACAGAAGAGATAAGGCTTTTAGCATTTGAAATACAAAGTCTGAAAACTCTGTTATTACTGTAAGAAACACAACGGATTCTAAACGGAACAGCCTCAGGCAAGAACGACAGGGAACAGGGGAGCCCCACAACTGCACCCACGGGCCAGAGGGATTTAGAATGTGAAGTAGGGAGGAGGCAAGAGAATTAAAATGCGAAGCAAGCCACAAACAGAGGCTGCAGTATGCTGACCGGCCAGGCCAGGAGGACACCTGCGGAACTCAGGAAGGTTTCTGCTGGGATGCTAACAGCCACGTCCCACACCTGTGAAGGGGAGACGGGAACCAAGAGTCATTCCCTGTGGCTACAATCATGAGGAACCTAAGGATCAAAGGCTGGGCACGGCCAGCAGGCCTTTCATTCTCCATACTCTTAACCTTTTCTTGCTAAAAACCCTTCCCCTTCCTCACTGTATGTCCCTGTCAAAGGAAATGGGCAACGAAGTCTTTTAAACTGTAACTCACAGGAACTAAAGAATGCTGCATAAGCTGCATTCCCGGAACACTTGCTGCCCCACCCCCCCACCACCATCTTTCCAAGCTTCCTGGTCCCTCTCGCTCTGCCTCTGAGAGGAGACCACGCTCTGTCTGTGGAGTGTCGCCCCTTTCTCTAACAAACTCTCCCTTTGACTCTGACAGTGTGTTGAATCCTTTCTACTCTCTCCGCCAAAGGCCCCTCTTCTTCTCTCAGAGCGGGACCTGGTCTCCCCGTCACGTGGGGAATTCCTCCCTCTCCTGCATCAAATGGACTAAACCAAATGCCAGTTCCTCAGTCCTGTTCCCTGTGGCTAACCAGGGTCTCCCTGCTCCCAACGTGCCGCCAGGGACAAAGCGAGACATCGAGATCCCAGGAACCTTTTTCAGCTCTCCCTCCTCTTCAGATATTTCAATAGACCCCAGGTGCTCCAAAGTTAGCCTCTCTACGTGAACTTGCCACCACCCCTACACTTCTCGTGCCACCTGCAGTCCTTTCGTGACCTCCTAAAATGCTTGGCAATATTTTTAGTAGGCCATCCGGTGTGGCTGAGTGTTTCTACATGACTGATGATGATGACGATGGTGATGATGATGATGGTGATGGTGATGATGATGATGATGGTAATGACGATGGTGATGATGATGATGGTGATGACGATGGTGATGATGACGATGGTGATGACGATGATGATGATGATGATGATGATGATGGTGATGATGACGATGGTGATGATGATGGTGATGATGATGACAATGGTGATGATGATGGTGATGATGATGATGATGATGATGGTGATGATGACGATGGTGATGATGATGGTGATGGAGATGATGGTGATGACGATGGTGATGATGACGATGGTGATGACGATGATGATGATGATGATGATGATGATGGTGATGATGACGATGGTGATGATGATGGTGATGATGATGACAATGGTGATGATGATGGTGATGATGATGATGATGATGACGATGGTGATGATGATGGTGATGGAGATGATGGTGATGACGATGGTGATGGAGATGATGGTGATGATGATGGTGATGGAGATGATGGTGATGACGATGGTGATGATGACGATGGTGATAATAATGGAGGAGGAGGAAGGGAAAAGTCTTAAACAAGTTTAGACTGTGAACGCCTGGTGAATAAGTATTGTTTCATGCCCAGCACATAGATGCATCTAGTAAATGTTACTGAAGGAACTTCAGAAAGTTCCTTGATCGAGGATTTGGGATGGGTTTATAATGAACTTGCCTTCCTCCTCCCACCCCCGCACCCCTCCACCTACTCCCCCTCCCCCACAATGGGCTGATTGATGCAGCCTGCTGACACCGGCGGCTCCAGTTAAAAAGTAGTAAATGACATAATGAGTTACATCCATTAACCGGCTGAGACAGGAACCCTGAAATATTAGGCTGAATCATATAAAATGTCAATGTTCGTCATTTCTGGCCCATATAAAAGACAGTTTTTACAGTTCGACCTAACAGTGAATCCAAATGATTCACTTGGTGGATTGGGAAACCGGACCTGGTTAGAGCTCTGGCTCTGACCATTTGCCGACACAGCCACACTCGGAAGCGGCGTCCAGGGGCGGTGCTGAGCGGCTGGCCACGGGGGGAGGGAATGACCCTGTGGCCCAGCGCCAGCGTTCACTGCATCCTGTGGATTCCGTCCGCGGTTCTCTATCCTCCTACAGCCACTGGTCAGGCTGCTGGACGTGACAAGCAGCCCCTCTTCCCAGAAAGACTAGGATCCTGCCATTGGAGGCTCCAGGAAATTCGTAACAAAGAAAAAACACACCGTTTAGCTACGAGAAAGTGAGCAGCAAAAGAGGAACGGGTAGGAAGGCAGACTTGTTCACAGCTAACGGGACTCAGTGCGGACAAACTACTGCGCAAGCAGCAACTCAGCGAATCCCCCCGCGACCCTGTGAAGCGGGTTCCTCCACTGCCACCAACCCATTTAACGAGGGAAGAAGCCAAGGCCACAACAAAGCGAGGATCTGGCGTGTGAGCAGAGACAGCCTCGCTCTGAAACGCAAGCTCCCCACGTCTAGGATTTCGAAAGGACCATTTCCAATACCGGGGGGTGGGATACGTAGCCTGCCCAAGAAAAAAAAAAAAAATCTAAATCAAAGACACTTTTTTCCAAGCCCCCAAAACATCACACGGCCATCTTATTGACTACGTCTGAAAGATGAGCAGGTGGCTAATTCCGGGTGCAGCCTGAATGTATTTACCAGCTGGAACGTGTCTCTTTGACAGGGTCGTGACGTACTGCATGCTGAGAAGGCCCCTCTTGCCGTTCGTAATGCTGCTCTCTCACCGTCATTAACAGCGCTTTCCCCTTCTCCTTCCTCTCCTTCCACGTGAGTTTAATAACAGTGTTTGACCCTCCTTCTCATGTCTCATTTTCCAGGCAATCTGTCCTGGGCATTGTTTATCATCCCGTCATGGGAGAAAGCCAGGAGGTTATTCTAGCAGTTAATCTCGCACCAGAGGGCGGTTGGTTTATGATCTGAAACAAAAGTGTTCAGCTCATTCTTGGGATCAGATGATGGCAAGGCATTTTCCCCTCTGCGTTTTAAAAAGAAATTGTTTTCTGCCTTTCCCAACCTCACCTCCCTCGACATCTCCACGTGAAATCGGCTTCAACCCACCTCGTTGTCTACTCCCAAACCACAGGCTTTTCCGTGGCTCCCTCCCCCTCCTCCTCGCTTTCTTCGGAGACCCACTCTCCTCCTCCTGCTCCTTCCTGCCCTGCCTGAGGGACTATTGCGACCCCAAGTCATATAGTTGCATTCCTATGCTGATTACTAGTTTATATTCCTGCAATCACCCTGCGGGTGTGGTCTGGAGCATTTAATTAAAGCTCGCAGGCCTGTAAGCTTTTCTGTATTCCTGTCCTGTACCCTGCACTCAGGGTGTAACCTTTCCGAGATCAGGGCCAGGGGTCTCGTCTCTGCCCGTCCCAGAGCACCCAGCGTACTACCCCACCCCAGAGGTCCGCCCTGGGTCTCCTCGGTGCACCCTGTCTTCACAATGGAGTGATGGCGCAATCCCCACCCGTCCGGCAAAGCCTCCTCCTCCGCTGTGAAACGCTCATCCTTCCTGGGCCCCCTTCACTGCCGCTGCCATCTCTGGGCCTGGGCTGGTTTAACGGTCGCCTGGCTCGGATCTTTGCTCCCTGCTTCTCCTGCTTCCATCCTCGGGGAGGTTCTCCACAAAGCAGCCACTGCGGTCCTTTGTCCTTCGTTTGTTTGTTTGTTTTAACAGCTTTATGGAGATAAAACTCACCATACCACTAGACCATCTGAGTGTGCAATTCGGTGGTTTCTAGTGCGTTCGCAGAGTTGCGCAACCACCTCCACAATCAATTTTAGAATATTTTCATTACCCAGAAAAGAAACCCTGCACCCCCTAGACATCGGCCCTTTCTCTCCTTCCCCAAGGCCCTGACACCCATGAATCTGCTCTTTCCCTGAATTCACCTGTTCTGAACGCTTTCTATCAATGGGATCATACAGCATGTGGCCTTTATTGGCTGGCTTCTTTCACTCAGCACAGTGTCTTCAAGGTTTATCCATGTCGTTGCATTTATCAGTTCCTCATTACTTTTAATTGCCAATTAACACTCTGTTATATGGGTATACCGCATTGCAGTTCTTTACTCAGCAGTTGATGGACATGTGGGTTGTTACCATTTTTTGACTATTGTGAACAAAGCCGCTGTGAACATTTGTGTACAAGTTTCTGCGTGGGCATCAGTTCTCGTTTCTCGTGAGCGTAAACCTAGGAGTGCAGCTGTTGGCAACTCGGTGTTCAGCCCTTTGAGGACGCTCCGGACTCCTGTCTACAGCAGCTGCACGGTTTACACCTTCACCGTCGGTCTGCGCAAGTCCTGATTTCTCCACCCCATCGCCAGCACTTGCTGTGACCCGTCTTTCGCGCGATCGCCATCCCGGTGGGTGCGGAGCGGTCGCACATCGCGGTTTCGATCTGTGTTCCCGTCTGCAGGTTAACGGTGTTGAACGTCTTTTCGCGCCTCACATCGCCAGCTCTTAGGGAAATGCGACTTGCATTCAGCCACTTGTAGATCCTCTTTGGAGAAATGTCCATTCAAATCTTTTGCCCATTATTTAACAAGGTATTTTCCTCTTTATTATTGAATTGTTAGAGTTCTTTCTATATTCGAGACGTAAATCTCTTGTCAGGTGTACGATGTGCAAACAGTTTTTCCCGTCCCGTCTTTCACGCGCATCTTGTCCGTCACCCTCTGGTGCTCCTTTTCACCAGGTGCGGCCCTTGTAAGAACTCAGACTTGACGAGCGCCCATCTGGCCTGCCCCCTCCCCTCACCAGTCTGACCTGACCTCGAACCCCTCGGCTCACTCCGCTCCAACACTGAGGCCTCCTGGACAGTCCTCCCGCCTCTGGGCCTTCGCATCTGCCAGCCCCTCTTCCCCCAGGTATCAACATGGCTCCCCCTGTCTCCTCCATATCTCTGTTCGAACGACAGTGGCCCAGAGAAGCTGTCCCTGCCCGCCCCATTTCCTTGGCAACCACCCCCTACCCTGGAGCTCCTCATCTGCAACTTCGCTTTGTGCCTCTCTGCAGAGCTCGTCACCACTCCGCACCATTTATTATCCTCACTGTGTATCCACTTCCTGTCTCCCCGGACTAGGCTTTAACTCCATAAAGTGGGAGTCTTATCTGCTTCATTAGCTGTATTCTCTTCACCTACAATAGCCTCATAGGATTTGAATAATTGGTGCTCCTGGTAACCTGCAAGGAAATAAAATTCCAACATTCAAAACCTATTTTAAATCCAATCAAGGAGGATATTTATTAAAGTAAATGTGTGTGTATGTATTTTATTATCTATGCCTAGAAAAAAGTTCTTTCACACCTGTCCCTTTCCTATTTTCTAGCGGATTTGTTTGTTTGTTTGTTTTATTTTCCACAGAGTGCAAATGAACCACTCCAAAGAAGCAATTATAACAATCCAAAATAGTGGTGGAGGAAGGAAATGAACCTATAAGACAGAAAAGGAATCTTAATTTTCCCTCACGCTATGGAAAGAAACGATGGTGCTTTACTCCTGGCCAATCCAGAAAACCAATTATGAGAGTAAACGGAAGCGGTTTTCTGCCTCGTGGTTCAAAAGCACCTCTGCGTGTTTGTTCACCAAACCGATACGGTATTTTTCTTTCCGTAATTTGGAAATTAAACCAATAAAGCAGTTTTATCCTCTCGATTTACTCATCTTACTTTCTGCCATCATTTATAATGAACCCAAAAACTGGATCAATTCTGTAATTTTGTGGCGGATGGACAGCTGCAATCATTTGACTAGGGAATCAGCCATTTCTCTGTGCTGTGTATAAATAAAGAACCATCAGGCTGCCCATAAGCCCAAATCTCTCCTCACCATTCCTTGATCTGTCTTGATTTTATTTGCCCAGATTCTCTCTCTTTAACTCTACAACAAAACTTCAGATCTCACCATCCACCTCCTCTCTTCCAAGGGCCCTGACAGCAATCTTTCAAGCGACGGAGTCCACGGGGACGACCTGGCCTAAGACGTCATCATTCCTTGCTGGATTATCAGTTTCCTCACTGGTCTTCCTGCTTTGCCCTGAGCACGAGTGAGGAAGAAACTCTACTCCCCACCAAACAGCCAGGGTGGCCCTCGTCAAAGTCCACGTGGTATCGTGACACCCCTCTGCCCCACATCGTCCACGGCTTCCGTTTCATTCCGAGAAAAAGCCGTCGTCCTAGCAGGGGGCACACTCCCCACTCGCGATCAACCCCTCTGGGCTGGCCGTCTCTGCCACCTCAGGGCCATCGCGCTCGCCGTCCCTTTGCGGTCCCTCTGCCCGGAACGTTCTTCCAGATATCTGTCTGACTCTCTCCCACACCTCCTTCAGGCTTTCATTCACACGGCGCCTTTTCCAGTTCCAGTGAGTGTCGGGAGCCATTAAGAGACACTGAAGAAGTCACGTAGCTGATAGCCATGGAGCAGCCGCTGAGGCAGCTTAAACAATGGTTCTAGGAAGCAGGGTGTGGAGTTGAACGTTACTGACCCTGGAGGGGAGGTTTGCCTCCTAAAGAAATCCTCTTGAGATAGTGGAATGTTTTACAGCCCAGAAAAGGATGTTCGTACCCTGAGGGAAGGATGTATAGGAACTTATGTAAATGTCAGCATTTCTATGGTGATGTACACTGTGCTTTGCTATTGTATCCAAAACCTTATATAAAGGCTGTGCTAAATAAACTCAAGGCTGCAGCAGTGACTGTATGCCCTCCCGAAGCGCTTTCCTGTCTTCTTTTTATTTTTCTGAGGCTCCACCCCCCTCCCCGCCCTCTTTCAGGTGCTGTTCAATCTCTGAGGCCTTCTCTGATCCTCCCATTAAAAATTGTGATGTCTCCCCTAACCCTGACACCCCTACCTAACTTATTGCATATTCTGCTTAAGTAATTAACCGTCTGTGTCCTTCTTTCCACTGGCTTGTACGGTAAATGAGGGCAGGACTTGTAATCTACTTTGTTCACTACTGTTTTCCTCTAGAGTCGACATTTGCTGAATGAATGAATTGCTTGAACGCATGCATGCTGGCTGCTTGCACAGGTAACAGCCACAACGGCTCCTGAGTCGCTCTTCAGCACAGCGGAAGAGGGCGTATTCTCATTTCCCTTGGGTCTATACCTAGGAGTGGGATCGTCGGGTCCATATGGCAAGTCTACGTTGAAACTTTGAAGAACTTCTAGAATGTTTCCCAAAGCAGCTGCACCGTTTTATGTTCCCACCAGAGATCTGCGAGGGCCACAGGTTTCCCACATCCTTGCCAGTATTTGTTACCATCTGTCTTTTGGATGACAGCCTGGTGGGTGTAAAGTCATATCTCGCTGTGGTTTTGATTTGTAGTTCCCCACGGATAGGATCTTCCAGGCGGACATCAAAGAGCCATAAGGACATAATCAGAACAGCCTCTAGGAACCTGGGCTCGCCTCCAACGGTCCCTGAGCCAGGGGAAAGCATGTGGCGAGGCCAGAATGTAGCCCCTGATTCTCGTCCCTGGAATCGTCAGAAAACACCGGTGGGGTTAAAAGGAGACCTAACTGGGAAGACAGGCCCACGTCCCATTTCTTTCCGACTTCACCTTTAGGAGCTGATTATGTCCAACGTACAGGTTTATATGAGGGTCTTCTGGGGAACGACTCCTATTTGAATGAGGAGGAAGGTGACATTTTTAATGGAGACACCAGGCTTACAAATAATTTGAAAATCTCTAAGTCTATGAAAGTCCAGTGTGACAGTTGCATTTTGGCCTTGCCAAGCTTGTCATCTTCTAGAATTTACCTTCAAGGAGCATCAAGGGGCTGATACTGAGCTTGCTCGGGTTAAGCTCTCTGTGGTGCTCGGTGCCGGAGGGCATCACAACCCTCCCCTGCCCAGCAGGTGTTTCACTGTTGATGAGAACCACCGGGATTCCCTATAACCCCTGTGGATTAAAGAAAATTTGGCCTTTGCCTTCCTGGTGGATAGGTGGTACTATGTCCTTCGGGGAAGGACCCTCCGGCCAAGAGTGGTGAACTGGCCCAAGAAGAGAGCCCCCCGAATGAGCAGCTGCCAGCCACCCCTGCCGCCCTCTGCGAGAGGACGGAGAAAGGAGAGTGGACCGCAAGAATGGGGATGAGCGCTGCGGGTTGTACTGGACACTTGTCCAGCGGACCAGGACCGTCTGCTAAGGTTCTGTGAGCCAGGCCACGGCGACAGGTCCCCTGGCTCCTCACGACTACGGCTGCCTGTCCCTTCACGTTCCTCGTCACTACCCCCCGCTGCGTTTCGTGTCGCTGTGCCTGGGCGGCCATCTTCCCTCCACAGGGAGCTTGGAAACGCCTCAGGGTTTTCGCATCATTCGGACATCGTGTCATTCTCTGTGTTTTCCTTCGGAGTGCCCGCCAGGCCCAGCGCCGGCTTCCGGCGGGCGTCCAGCAGACCTGCCCCCCAGCGCGGTCCACCCGCCTGCGCATCCCCCACGACCTCAGCATCTCCCGTGACACGTCACGTTGCAGAAATGATCAGGAAAGGGTGCCGAGGTAGGAGCAGCATCTTTTCAGAGGACGCTCATAAAACGACGGGGCGCGGAGGCAGAGGGCCTCTCCACGATGGGCGAGCTGTGGCCCAATTTCTGCCGAGCTTGGGCCCTCGGCTGGTTTCCATGTGGCTGTTTTCCATGAGCCTCTAAGCACCCCTCCACTTCCAGACAGCAAGACAGTGAGTCCCATCTTCTTGCCTTTAGTGGATACGAGATTCGCCAAGGCTACATTATTAGCTTAATCTCGAAAGACAACTTAGTTTTTGGCCAGCTCAGATTTTTAGCCTCCTCTTTCGGGACTGGCTCCTTGAGCCACTCTCATTTTTAAAGATTTTTTTTTTTTTAACAGCTCTATCATCTCTTTCCAAAGTCCAACTTGGTACTACTCAACAATAATTTCATTAAAATATCAACATGGACAAAGAACTTGAATAGACGTTTTTCCAAAGATGATATACGAACGGCCAATAAGCACACGTGAAAAGGTGCTCAACATCTCAAATAATTAGAGAAATGCAAGTCAAAGCCACAGTGAGACCCCACCTCGCCCAATAGAATGGACACTATTTTGAAAGTCACAAAATAACGAGTGTTGGGGAGGATACGGAGAAATTGGAACGCCCGTGCAGTGTTGGTGGGAATGTGAGATGGGGTACCCGCTCTGGAGAACGGTATGGAGTTTCCTCAAAAATATTAAAAACAGAATCACCTCGTTTTCCAGCGTGTGCTCCAGGCACATACCCCAAAGAATCGACAGCCGGGTCTGGAGAAGATATTTGTAGATCAATGTTTATAGCAGCATCGTTCACAACAGCTCAGGTACAGAAGCAGCCCAGTGTCCATCAGCCGACGAATGGACAAGCAAAACGTGGTATCGTCATACGATGTAGTATTATTCTGCCTTAAAAAATCAGTTCTGCAATATGCTGCAACATGGATGAACCCCGAGGACATTAAGCTAAGTGAAATAAGCCAGTCACGAAAAGACAAAGACTGTATGATTCCACTCACATGCGGTACTAAGAGTAATCGAAATCATAAAGACAGAATGTAAATGGTGGTTTCCTAGGGCCTGAGGGAGAGGAAAATGGATAGTTAGTATTTAACAAAACTAGAGAGTTTCCTACAGATAGAGTTTTTCAAGGTAAAAACAGTTACAGGGAGGGACGGTGGTGAAGATATGAAAGTATTTAAAACCACTGAACTAACTGCACTCTTACAATGAGTAAGATGGTAAATCGTAGCTGTGTGTTTTACCACAAGAAAAAGGAGCGCAAGGAAAAGTCTAATTTGGTTTTCAAAATCTGCATCTTGCCTAATCACACTACGTCAACCCCTGACCTCATGGCCGGCAGCCTGTTCATTAGACCCATGGGGTGAGCTCAATAAATATGACAAGCACGTGGAAGCTGCTGGAGACGTGTTGGAGCAGGAGTCCTGAGTGAAGTTACAGATTGTTTGTGACAGGTGAGCACAGCGCCCCATGCGCCGTGCCCGGACCCTCGGGGGCTCAGACGAGGCAGGTGTCTTCGCGATTTCTTTTCTCCTTCGGCGTCCTTCAATTTTATCCTCCCCAGTGACCATTCTTCCTCTTCGTTCCTAGATTTTGTTTCGTGGCGAATAATTAAATTGCGCCTGGGTCCTCGAATTGCCCACCTGCCAGGCCATCAACATGTTTAACCTTTGGGCCAGGTATAATATCGCTGAGAGCGTGTTTTAAATAGATGTTCGCTCTGGGTCTAAGCAGAGGCTGATGGCGGCCACCATGGAGCTGACTATGCTGGTGGACTCGAGGCCAGCCGAGAACCACCGTGTTTCGCGTTCAGTCAAATCCCTCAGCGGAAAGTGTGCAGGCACTTTGCCAGGGCCAATCCTGCCCCTCCTCAACGGCCCTGTGTCCCCAAGTCCAGAGAGCAGGACATCTATGCAAAGGAGCGGGTGTCAGCCGCGGCCTGTCTGAAGGAGCGATTTCTCAAGTGCAAGTTCACGTTACGAAGCCGCGCCTTATCCCACAGAAAATTCAGGGCCCCGCAACTCAAACAGAAGAAACGCATCCTGCTTCCGACTTTGACCTCAGCTCATACACCGTGCAAAAAAGAATAGCGTTGCTCATTTGTGTCACTGCTCTGCGGAGATCTTAAGGCAAGAGGCATCGCAAACCACAGTTCTGTCTTTTGAGCACCAGTTGCATGAGCATTGTAGACGGAGAAGCGTCGCTGGGTTTAAGCTGCACGCAGAGGCCTTGGCCCCGTGACGTGCTGGCGCTGTTCAGAACCCACCAAGCATTCCCACCCGGGCCGTGCGAGGCCTCAGAGGAAACTCGCACCTCGCCCAATGTGTCTCGGTAAGAACACGTCCTCAGGTCTCCGAGCTGTAATTCTCTATTTCTCTCCATCTGCTTAGCCAGCCAGTGCATTCCTTGTATTCATTCAGCGGGGAGAGCAGTTTGTTCTTCATGTTGGGTTCTCTCCATGACACAAGAGGCTCAGCGAGCATGTATAAGAAACAGCCGTCGGGGCCCAGCGTGGCTCCTTGCTGGTCGGAAGGTTTGAGACCACAATGCGGATGGTTTTACTGCACCTGAATTTGCACCGTGTGCTCTAGAAGAAGTGAAATTCAAAACTGTTGGTAAATGTGCACAAGTAATTCAGTGAAGGAAAGATGTTTAAAAAAAAAAAATGGCGCCAGAACAAACAGGTATCCACAGGTCAAAAGAAAATGACCCCTGCTAACGTTCACAGCTTTTACAAAAATTTAACTCAGAATGGACCGTGGATTTAGAAGTAAGATGTAAAACTGTAAAACTTTTAGAGAATAAGACTAGAAAACTTTCATGACCTAGGAAGAGAGTTTCAGACGCGACATTAAAAATATAATGCATAAAATGATAAACCGATACGTGGAACGTCATTAAAATTAAAAATTTTCAGTTTGTGAAAGGTCCCATTCAAAGGATAAAAGGACAAGCTAAATTCTGGGAGAAAAATGTTGCAAACCACAGAACTGACAAAGGACCCATATTTAGAATACCTAAAGAACTCTCAAAACTCGACAGTTAAAAAAAAAAATCAATCCAATTAGAAAATAGGCAAAATACATGAAGAGACATTTCACCAAAGGGACTGGATGGGTGGCAAATAAGCGCATGACAAGATGTTCAATCTCATTAGTCATTGCAGAAATGTAAATTAAGACCAGGATGAAATATCATCACTCACGCACCGGAACAGCCAAAAGAAAAAACAGTGGTGACAACTAACGCCGGCCTGGATGTGGAGAAACCGCCCCTCTCACACGCTGCAGGTAGGAAAATAAAATGCTACAGCCGTTCTGGAAGAAACTTTGGCAGTTTATTAAAAAAAACAACAACAACAAAAAACTTAACATGCACTATCTATGCAACCCAGGAGTAGCACCCCTGGGCATTTACCCCAAAAGCCTGTACTCGAACTTTCATAGCAGTTTTATTTGTAATAGCCAAATACGGCAGCGGCAACCGACATGTCCCTCGGTAGGCGAACAGCTCTGCAAGCCACGGCGCACCCACAGCGACCCGAGTGAAACCCCGATACACGCAGCAGCTTGCTGGATCTCAAGGTCATGATGCTGAGTGGAAAAAAACAAAACAAAAACAAAAACAAACAAACGAAACAATTGCAAAGGGTCATTTGCTGCATGATTGTACTTGGATACTTGAAAGGACAAAAATGACCGCGACGGAGGACAGACCCTCGTCCGCAGGGCTCGGCGACGGCGGAGGACGTCCGGGGGACGGGACCGTGGAGGGATGGCGTGAGGCAGAACCGCGAGGCTGGAACGGTTTTGCATCTTGGTTGTGGCGCCGGTTGCAGGAATCTGCACACGCAACACAATGGCGCAGGGCTCACGCCTTGCACGAATGTCAGTGTCCGGGACTCGGGGCGGGACTGTGGTGACGGAAAGGCCACCACGGGGGGAGCCTGCGGGAAGGGGACGCGGCGCCTCTCTGCGACTTCCTGTGGATCTATAATTATTTGAAAAGAAAAACATAAAAACAACCCCAAACCTCAATATTTGGTTAACCTGGGAGCATGGGGACCTGGGGGGGAGGGAAGGCAGGAGTGTATGGGGAACACGTCAGTGGAGGTTCGGGGGGTCAGGGTGGGAACTCTTCTGCTTGGCGTCACCCCAAGTCTGGAAACACCGTCGGCCCCATTGAAGAGCGACTGAGTGTGGAGCGCTGATTTGCGGTGCTCGTAAACCCAGCTCTCACTTTAATAGCTGGGCGCTGCAGGCTCGCAGCTGTGGGGCTGGTGCGGGCCTCCCTGACACCTGGGCGGCCTCCGAGGGGCTGGACCCCGGGCAGGGAGGGCGGCATCCTCGGCACGCCCGTGTAAAGTGGGCCGCCTGGGGAAGCTGTGGAACTCCAGTCCACAGGGGGCACTAAACATCGCCAGAAGTAGATCTCTGGAAAGAAGGGAAATGAAGAAAGTCAAATGGTTGAAAGGAAGTCTTGAGTAAGCATTGAGCGGGCAGGGTGGTAGATGCGAGACGCAGGCGTAGGTAAACCAAGCATCGTCAAGCGCCCCGGGTCCCTTCATCCTTAGGGCTTCCTTTTACGGACTTGGGACTGTTTGGAACCAGGGCAGAATCCTTTCCTCGAGGGAAGCTCAAGGCCACAGCAAGTGACCCTCCCCCGCCTCCCTGTCCAGACACTGCACTGAGGGCCCCCAAACAGACCTGCTCGTCAGAGATCCCTGACTAAGCCCAACACTGCCCTCGAGGGGGACGAGGCAGGATCTGGAGGGGCCCAGCGTGTCCGGACCCATCTCTGCGTGGTCGACGGAGCAGGAGGGGTTTGTGACCACGGCAAGCGGAAAGCAGCAGGCGAGGAGAGCCCAGAGCCAGGCTCCTGAGCCACGATCGTTTCTAAGTCACGCACTTGTCGTCCGTTATCTTTCCCTTAAGTACTTGTACTTTTGTGTGTTGTTTGGGAAACTTCGGCCAGGTAAATAACTTCCAGGATGAGTGACCTCCTGTGGCTGCTGTAACAAATTATCATAAACGCAGTGATGATAAAACGACTCGAATTTTCTATCTTACGGTTCTAGAGGTCAGAAGGCCTCAAAGCAAGGTGTCGGTGGGGTTGACTTCCTTTTGGAGGTTCTAAGAGAGAATCCACTTCCTTGGCCTTTCCAGGAGTTTTGCCCCGTGGCCTTTCCAGCTCATCCTGGAAAGGAGGAAGTGGAGGGGAGAAGTAGCTTTAGTCCAAGCCCAGGGGGTCCCCATTCTGCCGCACCCCAGACCTGAGGCCTTTCTCTCCATCTACTCTGTCTACAAAGTGAGGTGTCTTGGGTAGATCTCCACCAGCTTCTTCCCAAGAGCCTCCCCGGGGTGGTAGTAGAGCTGAGCCAACACTAGCTTCTAGATCCTGGCTTGAACTTCACCTGGAATCTAAAGTTGTTCTGTCTTCTGTGAAGGGCGAGGCCATGTGATCCTCCTCTCATGTCCCATCACAGGCTTCGCTCAGGGAGCTGACTTTCACCCCACCGTCCTTTTGTTCACCCCCAGAATGTCTCGCGTAAAGAGCCGGCTGATGGCTTGCTGTCCGTGTGCACGCCACGTCTCTCGGAGCTGGCATGGGTTCTGGAACATTCCGCAGATGCTCTCTGCAGCCATCTCGCATCCCAGCTCTACGTTCTTTCAGATTCAGGGCGTGGGAACCCAAACACACTCTTCCGCAGGAGGCACGGGGCTCGAGCTTCGGCCACCACCGTGGTTTCCTCTTCCAGGTACAGTGGACGCTTGACCAACCCCAGTCTAAACTGCATCGGTCACTCGCACGGGAATTTTTTTTTTTTTATAAATACTGCGCTGTTTTAAGTCCACAGTTGGGAGTCTGTGGATTTAGAGGGCTGACTGTGTGCATCGTTCTATGCCATTTTACACAGGGCACTTGAGAGCGCCCATGGATTTGGGTTACCACGGGGGTCCTGGAACCAACCCCCACCCCACGAATACCAAGCAACGACTTAAGTTTTGGGGGAGTCAAAAGTTATACATGGATTTTCAACTGTGTGAGGGTGGGCACCCCTAACCCCTGAATTATTTAGTCAAGGGTCAACTGTATCACAAAATATAGACCGCAAACCACGGGGTAAAAGTTCCAGTCACTTGGCAAAGCATTTAGAATTTCAAACCACCCTCTGTGCCTCCTCCTCTCTCAAAAGGCAAGAGCACAATGCCAAGACATCAGCTGTCGGCAGCTCGAGGGCTTCTGACCAGACCCTGGACCCAACCGTTGCTGGGAGAAAGAAGCAGGCGGAGACTGGAAGAAAGGGGGAGGCGCAGAGCGTCCCCCGGAGGAGGGGAAGGGGACTCCCCAGACTGGGCTGGGTTCCAGAAGCACAAACGTGCACTGCACGACATGGGGATGGCGTTTCGGCGGGTGAGAGGACGAACCGCCGGCCTCCCCAGCACGGGCCTCCCCGACAAAGCCGCGCTAAGTGTGGCGAGTAGAATTTTATCCCCCAAAAACATATGTTCAAGTCCTACCCGCTCCTCCCTCTCTCCCCCCGGTACCTGTGTGGCCCTGTTTGGAAATAAGGTCTTTGTAGGTGTCATCAAGCTCAGACGGGGTCACGCCGGATTAGAGTGGGGTCCACCGCATTGACTGGTGTCGTGATAAGAAGAGGGAAATTTGAACAGAGACACAGACAGAAAGTGGAGAACTTCATTGGAAGACAAAAGTAGATATTAGAGTGATACATCTACGAGCCAAGGAATTCCATGGACTGCGGCAGCCATCAGACGCTGGGAGGGGGTCACGGAAACACGCTCTCCCTCGGAACTCCCGAACAGGAACAACCTGCCCACACCTTGATCTCGGACTTCTAGTCTCCAGAACGATGAGCAAATGCATTTATATTAATTTAAGCTACTCGGTTTGTGATAATTTATTAATTACCGCAGCTCTAAGAAACGAAGGCACTAAGAGTGAAGTCTACTTCACAGTCATCTTCCAACACAGGGACCATGCCTTTTCCACGGGTGATGGGTCAAGGTGCATCTATACTTCTTGCTCAAAGATCAATATATCTGCGCAGCTCAGCCCACTGTCAAAGGTTAGTCCAGGCTCGCCAAACTGGAAGTGCCCACATACCCCATCCCTACCTGGACCAAAAGAAAATCTATAGCTGAGCCTTCTGAAGCAGATGGCTGTGATTCTATTTTGAGAGAACACACAAGATTAAAGTTCCCCAACTAATTTAGATATCCTTTCTAGTTCTTTCCAGAGAATCATTGTCCTTCGGGCAAATTCTTCCTTAAACCCATCACTTTACGCTCATCTTCACAGGGTTCCTTCAGACAGCAGAAAATAGGTCATTTCTCTCCAGTTCCGACCAACTCTGCCTCGGATCCCTACTGAACAGACCTTCCATCAGGGTGGTTGAAGTCTCCGGAACTCCTCTTGGTCGTCTCGACCCCTCCTCCCTTTTAAACTGACATATTTTGCTAACATCCAGCAGAATGCAAAATGTGTGGCCATAAGTTAGACAATTTATAGATGCTTTTAAAGGAAGAAAATTATTTTGTTTTAGAGTTTGCCATCGGACTCATTCTTAAAGCAGAAACCAAAAAAGATTGCTACTCATTTTGTTTTGTTTTGTTTTGTTTTAATAGGGCAAAAAAGAAAGCTGGAAAGTAATAGAGTCCAGGCGTGAGAATTGGTTCCTGTTTATTAGGTTAAATTTGTTTTGTAGGGGGATGAAAAGGGGGTGTGGAGAGCTTCTTGGTGATGCTCACTGTTCTCCAGCAAAGGCAAGATGGGGTGGCCGCCTGACGGCTCAGCGATAGTCACAATTTATTTCCAAGAACGTGCAACAAAATTTCTGAAATATTTCAGCCCTAAAATATTTACTACCACTTAATGGTACTTTCGTCGTATGTTGTTGAAAGTTCCCATAGCATTCATCGCAGTGGTCATTGGACATTTATCTCTTCTCTTAACTTTAAATAAAGTTGAATGAATTGAAGACAACACGCGTTATTGGTTTTAGACTGAGATTTCTAGAAACAGAAGATAATGAGGTGGGGGGAGACTTATAGTATCACATAAAACTTTGGAAATAGAGTGATTCTAATAATATCAATTTTCATTCTAGACTTCATGACTTTTATGCAAACCAGATTGGCAAGCATTTTCCATAAGGGCCAAATAATAAATATTTGAGGGTCTGCAGCCTGTAATCTCTGAGGCAGCAGACCAGCTCCTGGTACTGAGGCAGGAAGACACCACGGATGATGCGTAAAAGGTACGTACAGCGCAGGGAAGAGTAGGAGCAAAATCGCCAACGCAGGGATGAGCTGGCTACAGAGCCAAATGGCGCAATAGAGGATAAGGACTTCATACGTGAAGAGTAATTAGACACTCCGCAAGTCTTCGTTTTCCTTACACTTACTGATAAAGTTATTAATTTATGTGATACCACAAGGTGGAAACACAGCGCTCTGTTGGCTGCCTTACAAAGTTGAATTTTCCGAAACACTGATTTCTAACCAGTTTCCAGCCACAATGCAATGGGCAATGAAGATGCTCAAAGACAAACGAGAGAAGTCATGGTTTATTTTTCTCATATCTCTTCTAGCCAATCAATTCAGCACATTCAATTCTGTCACTGATAGACTGGGTATCAAAAAGGAAGTTTTGTAGAGACGGCCCACGATTAAAGATGATGACAAAACTTTGGATAATAGGCTAAGGATTATGAGTTTATTTTCTTTTCTTCCTAGTTTTCCCTCAATATAGAGAGTGATTCCTAGGAGGCAGGAGGTCACGCAATAATCTGAGAAAACTGGAAATGATCATCTTGCTGTCCAAGCAGGTGTCACACCGTGATGCAGTCACAGGTGACCAAAACCTGACACGGTCTTTTATGTTACGGTAGTTAACCCAGAAAGCAGTTCATGAATCATAACAGCAACCGCAAGGGACTAACCCTTAAGCTCTTGTGTTTCGTGACTCTTAAGACAGCCCAAAATGTTCATTGCAATTCGACCAGTAATGGAGGAGATCCAAAAACAAATCAAAGAAATCATTTACTGCTTAATATATTTACCCAACTCTTACACCAGAAATAGTTTCAATTTCAAGCAGAAGATGTTCTTTGGCGTTGGTCAAACAACAACATTAGTTCAAAATATTCTAGTAAGAATAAATTACATTATAGAACTATCGAAAGACTAGAGGCCCATATGATAGTTAGCAGCTAGACACGACATAAAACACTGTCATGTATTTGACTATCGAGGCACAGAAAACTATTCAAATGATAAGAAATATAATTACATAACCAGTACTCAAAACTTCTGCACCTCTGGAAGACAAGACACCCGTGGTCACTTCGGCAGGGAATGCAGGAGGGCGAAAGACCAGTTCCTCGAAGCTTTGGCCTGGAACTGACTTCCACCACTTCCGCCTTCACTACCCTGGTCAGGAGCTCGGTCTAACTGAGCACAAAATGGAATGTTGCAGGTGCCAAGTAGAAATACAAAAAGCCGTGGTTAGTTTAGCAGGTGCGGTTGCGTCTGGAGCGTAGGAGAGAGATCAAGGGGAAATCAGCTAGAGCGGAAGACAGGGGGAGAGAGAGAGAAGAAGAGAGAGATGGAGACAAATCCGAAACCCAATCGCCTGCCTGAATATCATTCGGGAGACGTGGCTCGACAATAGCAATGATTAAAGAACAAAACCCCGAGGTCTTAGGGGATCATAGACACAGTGTGAAGCATCCAAGAATAAATTTTAAATTATGTTGTATGAATAGATGTATGTGTTTAAGAAAGGGAGATGCTGGTTCTGTTCTCTTCTAATCCGTCCCAATTACGGTTGGTACACTAGATTCGGATCTGTGCGACGAGGGAAGAAGTAGCTGGAAAATTTTAGAATAGATTCAAACTGAATACGTCAGGCCACTGCCCTGCCCTGCTCTTTGGTGGTGTAGAATACGGTGAGAGAGAAAGAGAAAGAGAGTGTGTGAGTGTGCGTGGGTGTGTACACATGAGTGTATAAGTGTGTGTGTGTGAGAGACGATGTGTGTGTGTGTTCTAGGTTACCAGGGTCTTTGTTTTTGTTCTTCAGAGAAGATGCGAAGCCTTCTCTAGTCTTCCCTGGTGATAAACACAGCCATGGCCCGGGAAGATTTGTGATTTGCATCTGCTTCTGATCACAGTCAAGGGACAGAGAACCCCTCAGAGGTCTTTAACTTAGAGCACCGTTCGGAGCCCTCTCTGACATAAGTAATCCATTGAGTGAATTATTTCATTTTGATAGAGAGACATCTGTCTCGCTTATACTGTGATGATGTTTTCATTGCTGGACGTTGATCTCAGGTGAGTGAACTGACCTCAGCCGCAAGCAGAGCTCAGCTGCCGCCAGGGAGGGTGTATCTGTGGCTTGGTCTTGCAAGCTCAGAGTCCAGCAGGACTGCCACCAGCCGGGGCTTTTTCCAGAAGAGCTATCATGTCACCGTCTCCTTCTTCCAGAGCAACTTGTCCTCGTGTGATTTTCGGTGTAATACAAATTAAATTGGAACAGGTAATAAAATTTAATATTGTCGAGCCATGGATGAAAAATAATGACTTTTCTAAAACTGACCGAAAACGTAGATTTTATTGAAAGACGCGTCCATCACGGTTGATGCTAACAGCACATGGAAACGAGCGGTGTCGGCTGTCTGCACGGCAGCTGCTTCTCTGTGCCTTGCCCTCTCCGGCCTCCCCGCCTCCGACGCAGAGGCGGTTGCTCTGGCCACCTAGCCCCACGGGAATGCCCAGCACCACCATCATCCAGTAAAATACTAGCTGATCAGCTCCTGGGGGCTCAGTGAACATGGAAGAAAAACGTTCAGTTGAGTGTGGACGCTCGGGAAACCCCAATTACGAGCAGGACCCCGGGATGGCGATGGAAAGGCGGTGGAAGGATCCCCAGCACCTTCACGAAAAGAATATGCCTCCAACACCTTCCCAAAGAGAAGCATCTGTCGTTGCTACAACTGCATTTGAAAATCATTAGACAGGGAATGGCAGTCACGTGAAGACATCAATGCAAACTTCTCTTCTGCAGAAAAACTGGTTTCCTCACACTGTGTTTTGAATAACAGGTCTTAACACTTGGTTTCGGCCTGTGATGATGAGAACTGTGGACGCTCAACGTATCATTGTGAACTACATCTTACTTTCAGCCAACTTCAAAATGAGTGCGTTGGCCATGAACATGAATGCGTAGCAACTGAATAAATAGGAAGAATACGTTATTTAGGTTTTTATTTTCTGTACTACAGGAAAATCCATCAAAGCTGCCTTTTTGTCATCCATGTTAGAGAATAATAAAAGAAGACTAGAAAAAAAACAATAAAAATCAGTTCTTTTTTATGCACAAAATATGAGTTACTGGAATTCAAAGTATCCGATAGGACCCCTTTCACTTCTTTCCTCCTACTTTTTGTCTTCATATCTGTGTGTGTGTGTGTGTGTGTGTGTGTGTTTAAGTCAGCATGCAGAATATTTTCTCCAAATAAACACACTGATTTATTTAAGTACGTCTTAGGTCTAAGCCGTTCTGAGGGGGAAAGGCAGAGATGCCTGTGGCCCCAGCATCCCACGACCTTGCAGAGCTGGTAAAACACTCCAGTGAAGGCAGCTGCAAACGTTTTCTGCAAAACAGCAAAACCTCTCCTTCTCATTAAGTATCGGCTTGCAATAGGCTCCGTTTCTTATCCTGTGTGTGATCAAGTTCCCCATAAATTTACCGTGAGTGGAAATGTTCGTGCTCAGAACTGTCCGGCCCACCAAGGCTGGCTGGTTCTAACTCCTGGGACCTGGCCGGTGGGGGCTGCGCAGGAGGAAGATGCTCTAGCCCCATCCCACCCCCCGTCCTCCGGCCCCCCTGGAGGCTGTGGCCACGCAAAGGCCAGACATCCTCTCGGACGGAGGGCAGTAGCCCCATGCACCAATGTGAGCAACTTCAGGAGCCGCCAGCAACAGATTAAGCAGAAAGACGCTTCCACAGGCCCTTGACTCGGAGCTGTCCATTCCTGCTACTTTGCTACGTTTGCTTTATCATATTCTCGCTTTCTTTTTCTCGGAGTCTCACGGGAAGTGACCTCGTCCATGTGCACGCACACATAATTTTATCTGGACCTTTCGAAAGTAGGTTTCGAACACGGCGTGCCTTTCTTATGAACAAGGACATTCTCTTGAATAAAACACAGTTTGGTGTTCAATCCAGGGAATTTACTGTCGGTAAAAGGCTTTTATCTGCGGAGAGATGGCTTTCCAACGCAGGCGACCTCAGTTTCCCAGAACGCCCTCCGTCCCACTTACCCCTCCAGGGCAGGATCCTGCGTTGCAATGGTTTGTTGTGTCTGTTTCTCATCCGGAACGTGGAGCCTTTCCTCAGATTGTCCTTAGCACGACGCTCCCCACTTTGAGAGGAGGCAGAGAATCGCTCGGCCCGGGTCCTCATGATTAGATTCAGGTAATAAGGACATCGCTGGCTGGACTTCTGCATGGTGGCGACTTGTCCTTCTCGAGGTGTCACATCCAGAGGCCCAGACCGTCCACCGCTGCTTGTTGGGGACGGTCACTCTGATTGCCCTGGCAAGGAGCCGTCTAGGACTGCCATCGTACTCTTCCTGTTTTTACCCTTGCGATTAAGAACGGATTGATAGGGAAACATTTGGAGGCCACACGGTTTCAATCAATTTAGCCTCCACTGATGTTTTTTTTGTCCAAATCAGTCTTTTCTACGATGGATGTAGATTGAAGTTTTTTAAAAAAATAAATAAAAAAAAAACGACTTTTAGTCAATAGTTAGAAGTAGAATACTTGATTTTTTAATGACTAAAGAAACACGTCGAATCGTCCAGACTTCTCTACTACCCGAATAAGTACTTTCTGGATCTTTGGACCCCAGGCTTTCCCTAGTTGCGGTGAGGAAAAAACTCCTCTGAGAGGCACTAGCTCCCCAGGTGGACAAACCTTCCAAGAGCGACACTGAGCAACTGTGTCTGAATTTCAGAACAGGATCCCTATTTTTCAACTAAGTATCTAAGTACCTATTCCAGACCTGTCGTAGTATCTTTTTTTCTGAAATGGAAGTTACGTGCTTCCTGATTATAAGGATAACGCATCTTCTCGTCGGAGAGGAATTCAGGGACTACGGAGGCACGAGACGCGGCTCGATCCCGTTTGCTTAGCTCGCTGGCGGCGGCGCTCGCGCTTTGAGTGGTACCCACCTGCAGGTCCGTTCTCGCGCCTGATTTTCGTAATTACACTGTAACCCCGCTGAGCCGAGCTTATTACATTTCCCTGTCTTACGGCTGAGGGCCCCGAAGCTCAAGGATACTTCCCCTGAAAGTCTCATTCTGTCCACACTGCATCACATCGCCGGGGAGACGCGGGGCAGGCAGAATGTCAGTCACAGCCGTGACAGCGGCAATGCCTAACACGATGGGGTTCTCGCCGGGTGCAAGCCGTTAAAGCCCTCAGCTATTTCGTGCAGCGGATGCCAGTAGAGAAAGAGATGCTTTAAGGGGGAAACACCATGATTCAGCGTCCATCTCGCAGCTAGCTCGGGAGGGGCGGATTTGATATTTATTCACACCCAAACCCGCCTGGTTTCTACGCCTGAGTTCCTGGCCACTCCAGGCGAACCACCTTACTTTTTCAAAAATCAATCCTATCGAGCCACAGTTTACATACCGTCCGATGCCCCCACCCTAAGTGCGTGGTTCCAGGAATCTGGGCAAAGGCGTGTGTGTGCCACCACCACCGCAATCACGATTTCGAACACGTCTGTCACCCCTAAAAGTCTCCTCGGGGCTCTTTTGCAGCCAATCTCCAGCCCCGCCGCTGCCCTCGGGCAGCCACCCGTCTGCTTTCTGGCACCGCAGCCTAGTTTTGTCTTTTTAGCATGTCATGTAAATGGAATGACACTCTTTACAATAACAAGGTTAAAACAGCAAAGGTTCAAGGTAGGCCCCACCCCTTTGTCTTCCAGGAAACAAATTACCCCAAAGAACACCCTTCCCGAATGGCACGCCCAGCGTCCTCCTTGTTTACCTAAGACAAGGCCGGGCACAGACCCTGCGAGTTCCCTTTCCTTTGCTGCATAAATGATTCCTCGAACTATTCGTGCCCACTAATCGATTGAAACAAAACGCTTGTAAACCAAACTTGGCTTAAGAGGCTCTCCTTCCCCATGCCCTGACCTCCAGCCCGCCCTCAGCCCGAGCCAGCAGACAGCCCCTCCCAGAAAAACAGCCCGGCCTTCACCGCCCCCTCAAAACAGTCTGGTCTCAGGGTACAACATCTTGGCTCCACCGGCCAGTCACCCCTCTTTAACCCCACTTCCCACGCCTAAGCAGCTTTATCTATTCCTCTTTATGAAGAAAACCCCCTCTGCCCGACCCGGGAGACACTCGCTGGTCTGACAGCCAGAAGGGTCTCCCCATCGCAGCAGCCCCCTCCCCTGGCAATGCTCGCTTGGGTCAAGCCTCCCCACGCAAGCCAAGGTTTGCTTTATTTGACATCATGTCGCGCTTTGCTTGCTCAGCACGATGCTTTCAAGATTCAGTGTCCTCCCGTGTGTCTCTGGTTGGTTTCTTTTTATCTCTGCGTAATATTCCGTTGCAGGACTACGCGATTATTCACTTACCCATTCGCCAGTCGTCGGGCCTTTGAGTCGTCTCCTGCTCGAGCAAGTCTTTGCGTGGACCTGTGTGTTCGTTGCCCTGGGTTAATGCCTTGGGGCGGAACTGCTACCAGAGAGAGGGGGGTCCTTTCCCGGAGCGTTGTCCAGCGCCTCGATGTCTCAAACAAACAATTGAGCAAGACACCGAAACACGGTAGAAAAGTTTTATTAGACGGGAAAGTCCACTTCCAGACGTGGAAGCAACCTGAGCACGAGAAGTGGGGCTCGGAAGGCCCGGTGACGAAGCCTTTGGGGGTTTTTATCCCCATTTGCTGTGGGTGGTTACTTAGAGTGGGCTTCCCTGATTGACAGCTAAGATCGACAGGACTCAGTGATTCACCGTTTTGCTTTCTGGGCATGTTTGTTCCCAGAATTCAGTCTGTTATAATGATATTAATGAACTTCTAGGCATATGCATCATATTATAATGACGGTATAATGAGACTCAGGTGAGTTGAAGGCCGTTGGGGTCTTCCTTGCACAGGTGCGAGTGACTGGCTTAAACTGGTACCTAATTCTCTGCCTGCTGGTTTCTTTGTGAGAGTTAAAAAATGCCTTCTGGCTCGCTTAATTGCGGGCGGATTAGGGCAGACCCTTTCTAGGATGAGATGACCTCAGTGTCTTTGCAGGCGGACCTGAAACCTCCTAACTAACTTTCCTGCCTAACTCTTTTCTGAGAGCCATGAACCCCCTTATTATTAGTGTGGATGTTGAGGGACTGGGAAGTCTCTTCTTCTGTATCTGCTTCCTGCTGAGAATGGCGTAGTCACTGCCCACAAGGGTTCCATGGAGCTCTTTCCCTTTCTGCCTCAGTCAGGGTGGGGTCTTGAGTTTCCTGCAAAGCACCACCTCAGTCCCTAGACAAGGAAGAGAAGATACAAACTTATTATTTAAACCATATCTCTATTAATTTCCATTATTGGTTTGCCTATTAAGCGAGTAAAGGGAAACGGGATTGGTTAATATATTTCTTAGAGAGTAAAAAAGACCTTTGACCTAACGTCCCCTCCCCCCTCAGACTCTAAGGACTCTGCCTCGCTTAACACCATTTCTGCTTAACAATGGGCTGATGACCCTTATCAATAGCCGGAGGATCTGTGTCGCCAGGGCAATTATCAGCATTTGAGGGAGAGGGCCTTTTTTCCCAAAGAGAGGAGGGAAGAAAACTTAACTAGGTTTACTAAAAAGATTAACTCCCGCAAGAGAGGCCCCATTTCATTTCCTGCTAAAAGATTAAGAATTTTACAAGTGATGCCCTTCTCAGAACTGCTGGGAGGCTCCATCACATTTTTAAATCATAACGTCCCCTCCTTTGATTATAGTACTCACCCTGTGAGGCGGGAAAATAGCGTTTTCTGGTTAAAAGCATCCAGAAGTGAGACGCTGCTTGGTCTTACTCAGGGACAAGCCCATCCATCGATTCCTTTAGAAACATGAGCGTCACATCAAATCCTCCCATTCCCAAGCAGCTCGGCATCCATCGCAGTCCCGAAGAAGGGGCCGGAACAGGTGCATGTGAGTTTCAAGCAATGCGTGCGTCCCCCGTGCTACAGGATCACTTTAATTAGCCTGTGTCTCGCGTCTCGGTCGCAACGTCATCAACATTACGTCTTTTTCCCGTGCATCCACTGCCCCCCTCCGCTTACCTCTCCAGGAGCGCCTGGTTTATTGTGTTCATAAATAAGAAATGGCAAACATTCGCTCTTTTTTTTTTCTAGGAACCAAAAAAGGCACGTTTCTTTTCATTCAAACAGATCAAGTTCAGCGATGCCACTAGCTAAAATTACATGAGACCGATTCCAGGGGGATAGGAAGAAATCAGCATGAAAAACAACATTGCCGTTTGAATAGAGCGGGATGAACCTGGAAAGTCTCCTTCGTGGATTTTCCATTTCCTCCTCAAACAGCTCGGCATCTGCCCATCTAGCTCTTCAGCCTGGTTGACTTCCTCCCTCCCTGTGCCCAGGTCCGAGGGCTGAGGGCCAGGGCCAGGGCACAGCCTGGAGGTGTGACAGGAAGAGAGGGAGAGAGGGCACCAGGCGAGGGGGCGGAGCTGGCTGCGGGCCCCTCTCCCCCGATGGTCTCACAGTTCTGGAAAAGAACTTGCCAGCACTCTATTTTTACCCTGAACATTCCCACCTACCCGGATCGAATGCTTTCCAACTTCCCGGCACACAGCGGCACAGTTCACACTGCCTATCGGCAGCACTGGAAACTGCCCCGAGTCATTTGCAGGCTTTGCACGTTTAGGCTCCCCGGGTTCTGGAGCACAGGCTTACCTGGAAGCCGGGAGTCTTTAACAGAAGCCTGGTGTCTCAGGTCGACAAAGTGCTCCCTACGGTCCCACTCTCCAATGAATGCCTTCGAACCCCTACATCAACAGCCTGCAATTTTATCATTGTTGCAACAGAAGTTACTTGTAATTACAGATTTATAAAACAACATTTAGCTCAATATTAAGACATTTCAGAGGACTAAATAAATATACTTCTGGTTAAATGTATCTGTGGGCTTGTTTTGGTGACAGGGGTTTGTTTGTTTTTTCTATCTTTCTTTATCTCCCAGAATAAAGCCTGTTTCTTTGCTCTCGCTTTTCAGCAGCAGTAGGGCAAACTAGTCACTGTTAATAGGTCTCTTAACCGCCCTGTTTTTTTCTATTTCTCTGCATTGTCTCCCACCACGTGGCTGGATGATGTACAACGGAGAGAGGTAAGAGGCCTCCTAGGCAGCATGGACACACCCTGAACCCCAACCCCAAAAGCGGACAGGGCTTAGAAGCCATGCAGGATCCTCCCTCCGCTCCCTGGAGCCTGTTCCTGCTGCTGAAACAGTCCCTGCTGAGCAGACAGACAGTCGAGTTGCCAGATTTGCCAAATAAAACTACAGACTGTCCAGTGGAATTTAATGTTCAGATAGCAACAAAAACATTTTTTTAATATGAGTATGTCCCAAGTATTGCATGAGATACACTTATACCAAAAAAAAAAAAAAAAAAAAAAAGACGTTCGTTATCTAAAATTTAAATTTAACTGGGCATTGTCTTTTACCTGGCAACCCAACCAAGCAGAGGTGCCCAAATCTACATCAAGAACTCTGTGGAAGGCCTGCAACCTGTGGTCAGTTCTGGAAGAAAATGTCTCGTTGAACTTAAGTGATAATGATCGGAAATGTAATTTGACTGAGCCTTCGTTTTCTAGGGGCCCGATCCTGTGCTGAGCATTCATCCCTACAGCCAGCCCCTACCTGGGCGAGGATTATCCTTGTTATCACCCCACACAGGAGGAGAAAGAAGCTGTGGAGAGGCCCGAGCACGTCCCCCGCGTGCCACACTGCCCACTCCACATGTCACTCCTTCCCCTGAGGTCATCGCCATTGAGCATGACCGAGAGGGAGAGCCACAGACACAAACCACTCTCCCACCCCCCACCCAGCCTCTGCAATCTGTGTTTCTCAATCAGGACTTAAAGAGACTGGCAGCTGCACAGGCTGGTTCAGCAGCAGCCCTTAGACTCCTGGCTGGCGCCGGACCCCTGCGGGTAACAGCTTGCATCCCTAACAAGCTCCCGGGTGGTTCCAGCAGGCTTTGCCAGGAGCTGCCCTGGATTCATACCTCGGCCCAGCCACGTGGCAGCTGCGCACATCTCTTTGCACCTGTTTCCTCACCTGCGACCTGTACCTGAGACTATGACGGCATCACAGAAATACACGTAGAGTTCACATGAACTACTACATGTGAAATGCTTATCGCCATAGCCGGTGTGCAAAAAGGAAAAAAAAAAAGGCACCTCTTACTGTTACCATCATTATTTGATTATTGGAAGAGCATGTTGCTAAGGTTCAGAAAGGAAGGAGAGCTAGACTCTAGATTCTTCTGCTCTCGTAAATGTAAAATGGGGCTCGGCGTTCCTTGATGGAGACCACGCAGCACTGGACCGGGTGGTGCCCGGGGCGCTGATTTCCTGCTCTGCTGGGAGGGTTAGTGCTACCTGATTTCGAGAATTATGCTAAAACTACAGTACCCAAAAGAGTGTGGTATCAGGGCAGAGTCAGACATGCAAAACAACAGGACGGAAGAGAGTGTCCAGAATTAGACGCGCACGTAAACGGACAACTGATTTTTGACAAAGGCGCAAAGGCCATTCGGTCTAGAAAGAACAGTCTTTCCTCCGAGTGGAGCTGGAGCAACTGGACCGGCCTATGCAGAGGCAGAGCCCATACCCCGAACCCTGCGCCAGAAGGCCGCGACCGACCTCAGGAGGAAAACGCATGTTAGACAAGCTTCGCTCAGTCGGGAGAGACGGGCAGTCGGCCACACGTTCGTTGTTAACGAACCAACGATGTATATGAATTAAGGTGTCTTTAAACAGACACACACAGGGCTATGTACTGATCAGCTGGGTGACCAGAGGCTCACAGGAACCTAGGCTGGTATCCTCCCCCCCGCCCCTGGGAGCAATGACTCATTATCCGCTAGTTCAGCGTACGCAGCAACTTCAGAGAACAGAACTGCCACGGACGATGAGAACAGGTCGTACCAGGAGACGCCTGGGCTGGCCGATCGAGTCTGTGCGGGAGAATACGGGAGGAGGGGAAGAAGCTGGTCTCCCATGCGCGTAAGCCAAGGCAGGCCTACCATCTCGCATGGTCCCTCTGCCCACTGACCCAACGCACGGCACACATCTTTAAAATACACCTTACATCCCGTCTGATCTCCGAAGCTAAGCAGGGTCGGGCCTGGTTAGTACTTGGATGGGAGACCTCCTAGGAAGACCGCATGCTGTAGGCTTTAAAAACAAAAAATAACATAAAATAAAATAAAATAAATAAAGTAGAATATGCTTTATATTTAAGAGCAATTTCAAGTTTACAACAAAAACGAGCAGAAGGTACAGAGATTTCCCCTAAGCCCTCTGCCCCCACACGGGCATAGTCTCCCCAACTATCAGCACCCCCACCAGAGTGGGGCGCTGCCGCTCGACCCCACGCTGACTCGTCATCGCCACCCAGAGCCAACAGTTGATATCGGGGGTCACCCCCGGTGTTGTACGTTCTGTGGGTTTGGACAAGCGTGTAACGACAAGCGTCATTATTGTGTCCTACTGGGTATTATCAATGTCCCAAAGGTCCTCTGACCATTCACCCCTCCCCAGCCCCACCCCATCCACCGCAGAAACCACCGACCTCTTCGCTGTCTCCGTAGCTGTTTCTTTCCCAAAATATCACACAGTTGGAGTTATACCATAAGTCGCCTGTTCCGAATGGCTCCTTTCACTTAGTGATGTGTATCACTGTGACATTTTGGAAACATCAATGCGTAAATTCGACATTTTTCGGTCACAAGCTGGGTGAATCAGTGCTAGTGACTCATCCAACCACGGAAGGCCTTGAGCAACCCACTGATAACACACCTGTGTTGGCCCAGACGGGAACAAAAAGCAACAAATTAATCCCACCGAGGCACTTACTCTGATGGGCTAAGGGCGGTGGAAGCTATTTTCCTAATGCAGCCTGAGAAGGATGATTTCTATAAAAGAGCTGAAGATTAAAGTCTTCAGGGTTGTATTTTTTTTTTTTTTTTTAGTAGACCTGGCAAAGAGGAGAATGTTATTTAAAACAATACCATTTTCTTGCTGTTGGAAGTTAAGCCTTCCCTGAGAATTTTCAGGGAAGCCGTGTGGTTGTGCGGAACCCACCTTCCTCCCCACAGTGGGGTGCTGGCTGTGCCCGCGCCCCGGGCAAGCAAACTTTGAGAAGACCGTAACACAGGATTAAAACCGGACATGTTCTAAATTAAGATCAAATGAACCTGACAAGCTGTGTCGTTGTATTTCGACTCCTTTAGATGTTAATTCTTTGTGCTTCCTCGTTGTTCTGAGTCATTCCTGGGGTGATATGGCGTCTCTGGTATTCTTAAAGACTCTCTGGGCCCCGCCTTCCATGAAAGGCATTTGAGTCAGGGCTGCTGTTGATCTAGGTTTTGTCCGCTTAGTATTATGTTTCCAAGGCTGACTCGGATTTATGATTATTAGGTCTTAGCCCCTTTGCTTGTTGAGCTTCGAGACTCAGAAACATTTGTGGGAATGTTTGCAGCGGGGTACGGAGGTGACAGAGACGCTGTCCTTGACCAAACTTTAGTCAGGTTCCCTGAGCTCTCTTCTCGAAACTATGCTTGGCCTTGACCTCCCACATTCCTCCTTGCTGGGCCCAGTTTTAACAAGGATTCCCTCTCACCTGTGGCTGGGTCTTAGTTTATAAAGGTGACTGAGTAACAACAAGGCAGGTGAATGCCGTCGAAAGAGCAGTTTAAAGTTCGTCGCCGTTTCCCGAGGAAAGAGAGGCGCAGCTTGCCACATAGGTCAGGGGCGAGGGGGCGGCCTAGGCCGCAGCCTTCACCGGGGTTTCTGTGGGAAAGACGAGACGGCTCACAGGGAACAGTTTAGGAGCGGCGCGTTCCCTTAATTCCGGCAGGCTTTGGGCTGTAGGGCTGGGGCACGGCCCTGGGTTGCTTCAGGGCAGGGGGAACATTGGCTGGGTTTGTGGGTGTTGGGTAATAGGTGGGTGGGGGCGCGGCCTTGGGTTGGCCCATCTGCTTGTGGAAGGGCTTGAGGGCAAGCTGCCCGCCACCCCCAAGAATTAGCTAAGCCTGGGAGTGGCAGTCTCTCCCTGGGGTCCATAAGGTCCCTGAGAGACGTCCAAACGTCACAAGACAAAACAAAAAGAAATGAAAACATAATACACCTGCTGAGTCAGCTCCGCGAGACTTCTCCTACCGTTGATGGCCGGGTCCGTGGCTACCTTCAGCAAGAGCTCTTGGTCCATTCACTGACCCCCTTTCGCTCCGCTCATTGGTTATAAATCCCGCCCGTCTTTACCTTGCTTGCAACTGAGCTCAGTCTCTCCCGTATTACAATAGTCCTGAATACAATCTTCCTCGCCACTTTAACCAGGGTCAGAAAAATCTCTCTAACGGCAGCCAAACCCAGGTTTAATGATTGACAGTTCCTCCTCCACCTCACCCTCACGGAGAAGGGACAGGAAAATCGTGTGTTCCCAGCTCGGTGCCCACGTCAGATGGAAAAGTCTTTACCAGCATATCTGCGGCTTCTCAGGTAGACGTTTTATTAGTTCAAACCCATCTTATTCAGTTTGAAAATAGTTTTTAAGGCTTTGGTTTAAAAAATGTCTGCTTTCCATCTCGAATGTTACAGAAGTGATTTTTTTTGCATAAAACCAATGGCAAAAATCAGCAATCCAAGAGTTTAGTAATCCAATGTAGAGCGGGAAAATATCCTACAAAAGTAAATGGTACAATTGTCGAGGGCATTAGTTACTAGAGAATGCTAAAGAAAGACGTTTCTTCAATTACAGCAACCACCATCAAATTAAAGGAGCCCCAAATTCTCAAACTGCTCAGGGAGTTGGTGAAAACACCATGTGCTGCAGCAGGTGCTGTTGGCGTCTTGCCCAGGTTCCTGTCACCGGCCGGCGCGTCCGCCCCTTAGTACGTGCCGACCCGTAAGGCTCACCGCTGGCCCTCCTCTGGAGAGCTGGCCTCGGCCGTGCACGCGCCTGCCTCCATTCTCGCCCCGAGCCTGCAGCCAACGACTGGCCGATACCAGGATCGAAAGGCCCCCTTTCCAGGAGATGGGACAGGCGGTGGGATGTGCTCTCACTCCACAGAATCAGGCCGCAGCAGGCCTCCAGCGGAGCCCACAGCCTCCTGCGCTAGCCAGCCTCTCTCTCCTGAGAGCCCAGCCTTTGCGAACGGGATCCTGAATCCCTGCCTCGGGCTCTACCTGGGGCGCCCAGCCTGTTCCCAAGACGTAGGAAGCCACCTGTCCTGACCATTTCCATTGTATACCTCACTCCCTGAACACCACCAAGAGACTCCCTGGAAGGAAGACCCAACGCCAGTCCCCTCCACACGTTGTTCAAGGCCCTCCACAGCCTGGTTCCATTTTCATCTTCCTGCTACCCCTCGCACTTGACCTTTCTGTGTTCTCTAGTGCGCACACGCAGGTGTGCACACACAAACACAAGCACGTGCACACCCGCACGTGCACACGCATGCACAGAAATACATGCACGTGTGAACACAGTCTCACACGTGCAGAAACAACACACATGTACATGTGTGCTCTCAGAAACATATGCACACACAAACACACGTGCATGCACACATACACAGATGCACACACACGCACACAAATACACGTGCCCATGTGCACATGCCACCACACTGCTATTCCTTGCCTTTATGGCTTCGTTCATCTTTTACGCTCTTCCTAGAATGTCCTGTGTCCACCGTGTGGACCAGCTAATTTTATTCATACTTTCAAGCTAATCTCAGGGGCCACCTGCTCCAAGGAGCCCTCCTGTTTGGGTTAGATTCTCCTCGCTGCTGCCAGAGCACTCCGAACCTCCTTCTTTCAAAGTTCTGCTCGTGGCAGTGGCGTGGCCTGCCCCTGCCCAGTTCCCTGGCTACATTGAGACCCCCGAGCTGCCTGAATTCACGGATTGTTTTATTGGTTCCCCCATACAGTGTCCAGTGTCCAGAAGATACTCGTTTCAGCGCTTCCTGAATGAGCTGGGGAAGACTCGAATATTGAAAAGACTCAGGTCTGAATCAGCGGCTTACGTTGACACTTGTCAAAGTAAAAGGATTTTCTTCCAAGTATATACAGAATAAGTTCTTTCTAGAACAACAACAACAGCAAACCCTAGAATCTCCTTTGGAAGATTTTCAGCAAAGAAAGTGGGGAGTTGGTAGCCAGGTCGCAGGAGCAGGTGGTGCGTGTGCCAGTACGGGAGCGAGCCACGCACAGCAGACACCTGGGTGGTGTGACAAGGCAGCAGGCCGTTGCACCTGCTCACAACTCCGGCCAGGTCCCCGCGGTCGCCGCGCTGGCGGAAGGGGTGCAGCCGTCCCCCAGTGCTGGGCTCTGCTCCCCTGCCACCAGGCGCTCAGAGGAGGACGAGCGCGGATGGGCCATTCCATTCGTTTACACCAACCACCCGCCGGGTGGCCATGCGGGGGGCCGGCAGCAACGAAGAAGCACCGAGCCCAGAAGCTCAGCACGACGTCCCTCAAGGACGCTCCCAGGACACAGCCCGCGTGCTCTGCCGACTCGCCCTACCGCCCCCGCCCAGGCCTCCTGCCAGGCGGCCGGAGGAGGCCGCTCTGCCCCTGCTCACTGCTCGCTCCGTGGGCTCGAGACTTTTCTCACTGTGTTCTCAGAAAGGGCGCGCGGAGAGTCTACGGTAACCATGGCAACCGAGCATGAAGCCAGCTCAGGTTCATGTGAGACACTGTAGTCCTAGCTAGTGACAGTGTGGTCTCAGGAACACAGTAGTTCCGCAGGCTTCTCTTCCCTCCCCCGACCCCCACGCCGGACCTGTCGCCTCAGAACCTCTGTGAGCCGGCCCAGCAACCTGCGTGGTGACAAGCCTTTCAGGCCGTCCCAATGGACATTAAAGTGTGAGGACCACTGGATTACAAGATAGCCAGTCATAATATCCCTGTCACTTGAAGCCCATCAGAGGCCCACCATGCCCACGGGTGCAGACAGTCCTTCGGAAGGAGAATTGCCGCCGAAGGTGACAGACAGCGAGGGAGGCAGGAGAAGCCAGCTCGCTCACTCTCCCTTTGAGGCCAGCCGCCCCCCTGCAGAGGAAGTAGATCAGATTAAAATAGTAGCCACTACTTCCTTCTTGCCTTTTGGGTTAATTAAGGTTTACGAGCCTCAAAGATAGTGGACCCCAACATAAGTGAGCTTATATAAAAGAGAGAGTAATACATCATGACGAAATGGGATTTATCTAGAGAACGTGGATTGGGTTGATATTCAGAAACGATGTAATTCACCATATTAACAAACTGACAAAAGAAAACGCATATGATCATCTCGATAGTTACAGAAAATACATCTGACAAACTGTAACGTTCGCTCCCGATAAAACCGTCTCAGCAAACTAGGAACAAAAGAGAACTTCCTCAACTCGACGAAAACATGTACGAAAAACCCACAGCTCACATCACACCTGGTGGCAAAAGTCAGGATGTTTTGTCCCTAAGATCAGGAACAAGTCGAGGATGGTTCCCTAGCCACACATGTTCAGCATTTTACCACAGGTTTCTGGCCAGTGCAATCAGGCAAGAAGAAACAGGAGTAAACCCGATGGTGGAGGAAGAGGTGTAACTGTCTTTATTCACACATGACAGGACCGTTTCTGTAGAAAATTCTACGGAACACAACAGAAGTCATGAGTGTTAAAAGGTGAATTTAGCAAGGTTTCAGGACATAAGATACAAAAGGCAATTGCATTTCTATACACTAGCAATGAACTGTGAGACATACTTAGGAATAAATATGACGAAAGATGGACATAACACTGAAAACTGTCAAACATTGCTGACTGAAATTAAAGACATAAATAGATGGACAGATAAGCCAATTTTATTCAGTATCGTTAAAGTGTAAATTTTCCTCTAAATTGATCAACAGAGTCGATGCGATCCCAATCAAAATCCCAGAAAGCCTTTTTTGTAGAAATGGATAAACGGAATCAATCTGAAATTCACGTGGGGATGCGAAGAACCTAGAATAGCGAAAACGACTTGGAAAAAGAAAAACAAAATTAGAGGAGCGAGCCAGGCACAGCACTACTGGGCTACCGCTACCTGAATTCAAGAATTACGACAAAGCGTTAGCAACCAAAACCAATGCGCTACTGGTACAGGGAGAGACAAGTAAAGCAACGGAACAGAATAGAGACCCCGGAATTAGACTCACGCATAAACAGACGTCCCCCGCCACGCACCGCGCGTTTAGTCTGCGCCTCGCATTGCGCTAAGTTCTTGAACACGCCAGAAAACTCTCCTACGCTGTGAGCCACACTTCGTAACGGAGTGGTACTGGAATCAGGGAATCGAGCGCCCTTGCCTGAGTCACCCGGCTGCAGTGGCAGAGCTTGGGGATGAGAGGTCTATGTTTTTATTCACCTGTGGAAGGAAGTGGAAGGAGGTGATGACCCACCAGACAACCACGGCGGACACCCTGTCTGATCCGGCCCCTCCCTCCCTCTTCGGTCTTACAGGGTTGAAATCTTTTATGCCTGTGCAGGTCGGTGTCGCCTGCCTTCAAAGACTAGAAAGGCATCCGCCAGGTGAGCACTCACTTCCCACGTGGCCCGGTCGCAGAATTGGATCTAAAACTCCCCCGGGGCGGTTTCACGTCCTGGAGGTGTATCCTGCACATTTCCTTCAGCTTGTCCCCAGCGGGAATGCATGCAGCCAGCCTCCACTGTGAGCTTCTCTGCCCCCCCCCCTTTTTTTTTTTTTTGCATCTGGCCCAAAACCAGGGCCCTGAGCTCCCGGAGCAGCACTGAGGGCACCGTTTCAGGGCAGGACAGGTGTGGCTGGCCGCCTCTCCCCACAAACTGACAACCCAGCCTGCAGCTATAACACCGAGTACCGAGAGCTGAGGACAAGCTGTCTCTCTGACACACGACACTGTCAGAGCGGGTGTCTGATCGCATCGAGGCGCGTGACTCTCGCTGGCACTGCTGATGCCCCTTCTGTCTCCTGAACCGAAGCCTGCCTCCAGCTGGAATTTTGTAAACAGGAGCAGCAATCAATGTGTTCTATGCGCCCTTTCCTTTCGAAATCCGTGTATCGTCTGAGGGAGTTCTCTGCGGAAGACTTAAAGGCACTGTGATTACAAAAAAAAAAAAAAAAAAAAAAAAGATTCTTCCCAGACTCCTGGTTCTAAGGGCAGATACACGGGACGCAAAGAAATTAAACAGCATGAAGAAAATGCTTACAGAGCGGAAGATAAAGAGAGGTTCACGTCCCGCGTCAACATCCGGTCATTTGGCGCTATCACGGCTGTTGCATGTGTGTTATCTGTAGATAATCAGAACTCGCTCATCGAGCAGCAGAACTAATTTAAATAACCGAGCTATTTTAATGAACATTACCCTAAAACACACAGTGTGGTTTCCTTTTTTCTAAAAAGAGAACAATGAACGTAATTTAAAATTTTCTCGATGAATCGTGGTTATTTAATAAAGTACATTAAATACATACGGTGTTTTGGGGGTTTCTTTGGTGAGCAATATTTCTGCTGTTAGTGGGTATTCTCTCAAGACCTCGCTTATTCTCACTTGCTGTGGGCTGGCAGTATACCTGCAGTTTGTTAAGATTATATGTAAAGCGAAGGTCAATAAGGAATACCTAGTAAAAAAAAAAAGGCATGATTTTAACACCAAATACTTTGGAAAAATTATTTTCCATATTAAAGGCCTTTATTTGCACATTTAGGGTTAGGTTCTAAAAAGCTGATATGTGTGGAAGGAATATTTCCATCAGATCAATAAAATATAGGGAATATAACAACAATAATCTCCTAGAATTTTATAATTAAAAATACTTTTTATACAGTGTTTCTCAAAACTGAGTACTAAGGCAGTAAGCGATTCTTTAAAGTCACACTTTCACTATGAAAGTTAAAACTCTGACTTAAAGCCTACGTCTTTAGGAGAAAGAAACCAAAACCCCGTAAATCATAAAATTTCAGATATTGATTAAACAAAACGAGGTTGCAGAGACTGTCCTGGATTTGGTATCGATTTAGGTTAGTCGTTACACTTTGCATCTATTGTATCTATAGTCATTGTCTTGTGCGATGAGAATTTTTATGTAGGAGGAGGAGACGTTAGAGGAACTTGTGAGCCCTCAGATAAATTACATTCATCACATTCAGTGTAATTATGGTGAGAACTTCATCTTATTACACTCTAACACCTTGGTCTGTGATAGTTTAGATGGTGACCAGAAGATTCATTAATGCAACACTCCTCGACTGCTCTAGATAAACAGAACTTTATGGAGGGTGGGCGAGCAAGGGTTGGTCACCTGCTTTTATAAATAAAGTTTTATTAGAACACAGACACACTCATTGATTTATGTATTTTCTATGGTTATTTTTGGCCCTACAACAACAGAGTTGAGTAATTGAGACCATAGGACTCCAAAGCCAAATATATTTTAATTTTTCCAATGAAAAATTGTATTAGCTCATACAATGCCCCCATGTTATTATAGTCATATATATTATACATATGTCTAGTATACATGCCAAAATATACTTGCATCTTATAAATTAAAAGAATAAAATAGATAGGTACACACACATTTACTATTTCCAGTTCTAACGATTCCTTCTTGTAGATCTTGTACCATCTGGTGCCATTTTCTTTCAGCCTGAAACGCTTCCTTCAGCAAATGCAGAATAGGTGTGTTACCAATAATTTATTCTAATTGTTTTCTTTATCTGGAAACATCTTAATTTTGCCTTCATTTATTTTAGTTCTCTGAGGTACAATTTACATGCCTTTAAAATTATCTTGTTTTGGTTGTGCAGTTCTATGAGTTTTGACAGACACGAACAGTCCTGTAACATTTGCCAAAATCCATATCTAGAACTGTTGTATCGCCCCTAATTTTCTCTGGTGTCTCCGTCATAAATCTCTTTTCCCATCCCCAAGCACTGGCAGTTGTTAATCCATTTTCTGTTTCTATAATTCTACCTTTCAAGAATTCAGATAAATGGAATTATACAGTATGTAGCCAGATGAGAGTTGTTTTTTCACTTAGCATAATACATTTGAAATTCATCCATGTGGCTGCATGTACAATAAGTTGTTTCTTTTTATTGCTAAGTAGTATTCTATGGTTTGGGTGAAAACTCGTCTATTCATCTATTGATGGACATTTGGATTGTTTCCAGTTTTGGGCTATTATGAATAAAGCTGCTCTAAATATTCACATGCAGATTCTTGTATGAACGTAAGTTTTCATCTCCTTTGAGTAAATACTACTAGTATGATTGCTGCATCTTATGGTAAGAGTATATTTAACTACATAGAAATGTCTAAACTGGTTTCCAAAGTGGTTATAACTTTTGCATTCCTACAAAAACACAATTTCTCTGCTTGGTTTTCTCCAGCTTGAATAGATACGTAGGTGAATCTCATTGTAGTTTTAATTTGCATTTACCAAATGGCTAATAATGTGAGAAACTTTTATGTGAGTTTACCATCCATTTATTTTCTTGGTAAAGTTTTTATTTAAACTTTTGCCCATTTTTTTAAAAACCTGATTGTTTGTTTCCTTAATAGAGAGTTTTGAGAGTTTTTAATATATCTTAGATATAGGATTTTATCATGTATATACATTTTGCAAGAATTTTTCCCAGTCTGTGGCTTGTCTTTCCATTTTGTTAACAGTGTCTTTCAAAAGGCAAACAATTTTAATTTTAACGAATTCAAATTTATCAGTATTTTCTTTTATTGATCATGCCTTTGGCATCATATTTAAAATTTGTTTTACTTAATCCAAAGTCATAAACATTTTTTTCTAGAAGCTTTATAGTTTTAGATTTTACACTCAAGTCAATCATGTATTTTGAGTTCATTTTGTTTATGGTACAAGTTTTAGATCAAGGCTTTTTGTTTTTGTTTTATAGATGGATATTTGCTGGGAAAGGCAGTCATCCAGGAGGACAGCCCTCCACAACTCAGCTGTGGAAGAATGGGCCTGGTCCCAGAACCCTGCCTCACCCGGAGTCAGAGAACGCACACAGCCTGCACTGGGGTCATCGCCTCATGTGGAGATATTATTCCTCGTTTCAGGTTCCTGAGCGCTCTTCGGTCTCTGCTTGAAGTGTGTGCGCCATCTGGGACCCGGCCAATCCCACTAGTAGATCTGTCCTTAGACAGGAGGGGACGAGGTTCCTTCCGCTGAAGCACAAGGCGGTGCATTCATGCCGAATGTCCCGCGTCATGCAATGGGTGAGACTCGCTGGCTGTGGGAAACCGACGTCCACTGTTGACGCTGGTCTTGCTTATTCTCTTGTACAGGTGAGTAATACAGGGTCCCACTCAGTGCTCCGCTGCCTTATGGTTTCCTTGGTGACTCAGATGCCAGGATGCAATGGGATAGAAGGGTTTTGAATCTTCCCTGGGACTAGTAACATGTGCACAGTACCTTACTCTCCGGGGACTGATAACCAGCACATGGTACTTTGCTCAACAATATTCAGTTATTCCATGACCATTTGATGACAATATGATGTTTTCTTCATTGACTTGCCTTTGCATCTTTGTCCAAAATTAATTGACCATAAGTGTGTGATCTATTTCGGGATTCTGTATCCTGTTTCATTGGTATATATGTCATTTCTTTGGCAAAACCACATCATCTTGATTACCGTGATTACTGCGGCCTTAGAGTAAATCTTAAAATCAGCATGTGTATGTACTCCGCATTTTTTCTTTTTCTCAGTATCGTTATGGGTGTTTCAACGTGTAAATTAGTCAATTTCTATGGAAATTCCTGCTGCAACTTTGTTTGAGCCTGCATTGGAGCTATAGATCGATTTAAGGAGAGTTGGCATATTAAAATATTGAATATTCCAATTCATAAGCATGATATTTATCTACATATCTTTAAGTCAGGGGTCACTAAACATTTTCTGATAGAAACATTGTATGCTTTCAGTGCTAAGCTGCAGAATCAAAGATACTATGTTCCCACTTACACAAAAGAGAAAACAAATTTCTACAAAAATTTTGCTGACAAATTTCAAAATATATTAATACTTGAGTACGATTTTTCCACAGTTGGAATATACTAATGATGAAAGTGGAATTCTTCTTCAAGGGGGTAACATTTTACTGAACTGAGTGCTTAACCCGGCGATATTGACACATATCGTACTCTTTCGGCACAGCTATATTCATTACAGTAAAACGCACACACATGATGTTTCCACATCTAACTCAGTAACAAAAGATCCACATTCAAAATCAATTTTTCTATTTCTCATTGTGACATGATGATTATGCACTGGTAATAAGAATATAGACATAAAATGTTGAAGTCCACCTCATAGTTTCACGTTTGTAAATTCGTCCAATTAAGTCTTTCTGATCCACACACATATTTCTCACCATCAATTAGCTCATTATGCAATAATAGCTGACTGATGTAATTACCCTAAATCTAACCCAGACATCAGCCGGGCTACTGTCCCCTCTCAGCCCCTTTCAGACATCTTTTCTTCCACACATCTTCACATGCCCTGGCTGTAAGGCAGAAGGGTAAACATCTTAAACCTTCTCTAGCTGCTCACTTGAAAGCTGTCTCTCAGCCCTGCAGTTTCGCTCCTCGAAGCCACTTTGCCAGGGCTCCCTTTACCACGTAGAATCCTACGACCAGGAGAATGGTCTGCAGTTGGAAACTGCTCCTTCCTTCTTCCTCCACAGATGTCAAAAGAGGATAAAGTATGTGACCGTTTTCATGATCAAACCGACCTTTCATCCGTCTAAAACTGAGCTACCTATGCCGTCACATACGAATCTCTACTGAAGGGCTGGGACAATTTATAAAAGAAAATCTGCACATGACGGGGAAGGGGGAAAGGGCGGAGGTAGATGTTAAATAAGCGATTTCCCAGAATTCACAGGGAAAGCACCTACAGTTTGCTCACAGCCGTGTCCGCATGGGTGGGTCCCAGCTGGTCTATTCACCACTGCAAAAGCGTCTCGCTCCTAAACCTCTTCTCAAACTTCCCCCTCTTGAATCTCCTCCCATCTTAGGGAGAAAATCAGCCCTACTCCGAGGGAACCACCTAATGTACCAAGCCCCGCAGAGCATCAGTTCCTCTCTCACCAGCCACACATCTCCTGAACTTGAGTCCTTCGTTCGTCCTGGGGCTCAGCACCAGCCAGATGGTGGTACTGGAGCTCGGCCCTCCAGGTTCTGTGGATAGTCTGAGGGAAGGGGCCCAGGCTCCAAGGAAAGGTGTCGGGATGGGGTCTGTTGGGGGGCTGTCAGCTCCAGTTGCAGACATACCTGCTTCTATCATTAACATCAATCTTTTGTGGCAATACTACACACACACACACACACACACACACACACACACACACACGCTCTTTCTCTGAGGCAAACACTCATCCTCAAGGATAACACTAATTGCACAGTAAGGAAGGAAACCGTCTAGCAATTCAAACAATTCCCGTAGCTGAAGTCATTAAGTTGTTTCCAGGTGGGGTTTTGCCAAGTAAGAATGCTCCACATCCTTGGTAAACAGCTAATCCTTCAGTGCACAGGAGACGCTCTGAAATGATTTTCCTAATAATGGTGTGATTAAGTTCTTTGGCAAGAGCCTTGATTTTCCATAGTCATAATTGGAGGGAAGGAAGAGATATGACCTATTACTCCAGTTAAAAATATAACATTATAACAGCACCTAAATTCCACCTAAAAATATTGCTTGATTGATTACAGTCAGTCTGTTGAGAGGGGTGGGAATTTTCTTATATAGCCATGTCGTGTGTGTGTGTGTGTGTGTGTGTGTGTGTGTGTATGTAACTGTGTTGTTTCTTCTAATTACCTGGAAAACAGAGCTGCTTAAAATTGCATCCTCCACGTATACCTTTTCGTCCTAAAATACTAAAATACCATGAATATTGTAATAGACCAATTAAAAATTCTAACTCCTGCACTGCTCTGACAGAATTTTTTATCAGCAATAAAGGAATTATGTATGATTCGTTTAATTTCAAGGAAAAGGAAATACATACTAGAATTCCCCATTTCTGAGAACCCAGTGATTTATGGCTAACACCATTTCAAATCATATCATGCAACCTGGCTGCGAAGAAAAAAGACATAAACCAGAAGATGACTAAAAATGTAGAAAGATAATTTTATGCTTCCTGCAGGAGTTGGACAGTCAGGATCTGTGTCGCCCTGACAGTGACAATCTGGAGTCTGAGGTCTTCAGCTATAGTGCCATGCAGCAAGCCACACATTTGACTTAATCCTAGCTCCTGGATCCTTGCAAGCCAGTGATGAGCCAGTCATTCAATTATGTCAGGCGGGCACTTCACTCTCTAGCAATTTATTTTACATATTTTTTTGGTTTATAAACAATTACCTCAAAAAGTGAAGTTCTTTTTTTCTTTCCCACTTTCCTTCAAATAAATATGCTTCAGAATTGTTTCCATTAGTATAAGAAATTCCCATTCATCTGAATTTATTTGTTAATAATTACAGTTTGAATACGCTTTGGGGCCCATCCCACTCTGAGTTAAGAACTGTGGTCAAATTAAATAAAAGGAGATATATGTCATTACTCTCCATTTTTAGCCATAAAGTCTAACAGAGCAAGAATAAACAAATGCAAATAAATAACAAACTAACAAATAGCAATGCACACTTTCGAAGGCTGCCTTATTATGAGAAAAGGTCTAGCTGCTTTTGTTCTGTGTGACTTCGATGTTCTCAAACCTTCACCATCTCCAATATTGCTATAACAGAATTCATTACCTAGTGTCTACTGATATTTGTAACTCTCTTTGTCTACTGAGTTAGTAATTTTATAATTAAGAATTGATTCTTCCACAATTCCTCTGTTCCTACAGAGATAATCAGGTTATCTAGATTTCTCAGAATCCATTAATAATAAAGAATCCCAAATAAAACAAATAAGTCATACATTGAAATAACAATGCTTTGAAAGCCGTAACCTGAATATCTGTCTCATCATAAGCCTTAGGAGCAGAGTGGTGGTCAACATTTTGGCCTGCAGGGATCTGACTGGAGATGAAATCCCTAGGAATGAAACAGATGCTTCCTCCTCATGGAACTGCTCTGCTTATAAAATCAGAAAAACTAATCCTAACTCAGGTTACCTTCATGGGTATCCATGGCTTCTTGTCCAGTTCCCAGACCTAAGTCAGCTCTAGACCCAGAGCCTCGTAATAGAAGAGGTGGAGGTCAGGGTCTCTGAGGAAGAACCCTGCAATGTGGCTACAGATGTCAAAAAAAAAGGAGGTGTCCAGAGCTTCTGTGAAGTTCCTGTAGGAGAATCGCAGAATGGACTCTCAGGCTCTAGGAGCAAAGCCATGTACTCTGCCACGAACAGCAACCTTCCACTTGAAAAGCAACCCCTTGCTTGATTTGGGATCTGGTAAAGACGGAATGCCCCCTACCCCCCGTGGATCCCCAAGTGACCATGTGACTCAAACCATTTCTCATTAACTGCATATTACCTGGTCCACTGAACCACCTGAAGTTGATGTCCACAGCAGCATCCGGTCATAAAATGGACATGGCAATAACTGGGTCAGCTATTCATCGCTATGCTCTTCGGCTGGTTTTACCTGGATCACAGCGCATGGTGTGACTCTCTGGAGATTATCGGTAACAGTGTACCATGTGTACGTGTAAGATGGGTCCAATCAGGTCTGGAAAGTATGAAAAATCTGCCCAAGCAAATGGCCAAGATTACTATGATAGTTGATACTACTTACTATTCACCTCTTCATTAACCGGCACCTATTTTAGATGGCTTAAAAAGTTAAGCAATTTGCCCAAGATTGCTTAAATGTCCAAAGGCCCTTTTTATCCTGTTGCCCCGTGAAACATCCAGGCAAAAATCCATTCCAGTATTACCTTATTATAGTGTGTCATTTTCTCTCCTGAGTTATATTTGTGTGAAAAGGATCATAGATAACTAAGTTTGTGACTTTCATGTTTATAGCTCTGTAAATAATGCGTTTAATGCACGAAGAAGAATGGAGAAGCTAGAAACTTCGACAAGGAATGAGTCGATCACAGTCAAAGCTGAAAACTTAGAGTTTCAAGAAAAGGAGAAATTATTTCAGGGTGGTGGAGGTCAAAGGTAAGAAATCAGCTAAACATCTAAGAGTTAGTGTCAAAGGCTTTGACTTGGTCAAAAAAGAGCTAGGGACCCAGCAGTTGGAAAATGGAAATGAATCAGCCTGTTCAGGCGGTACGGGCAGCCTGGTGGCGTCTTCACTGGGGTCCAAGAAGGTCTCGTGGAAATCGAAAAGGGAGCAGCGAACCTCTCAGGTGACTTCCAGATGCTGTAGTCGGTGGCGCTGTCATCTTTATGTTGTCTTTTTCTTTTTTAACCAGTGTTCTCTTTCTTGCCGGTGACTGGGTCTCGAGGCAGCAGATAAATATAAGTAGTCACAACGACATGGGGATTTGTGGCTGCAAATGTAACCTGTTCTCTGTCTTCCCCCAGCAATTGATTTCATGGATCCCAGTATGAAATTGCAGCGTCGCTAAAACCTTCTAGGCAGGAAAGCTCATTTTCCTTGTGCACTCTTGGTAAGTTTTGCTGACTCTGTATTCCGTGTCTTCCACTTGACTTCTAAATAAAGAGAACATAAGAGGAGAGAGGTACCTACATAAATCACGGAGTGTTGACAATTACTACAGCAAAGCAAAGTGGATCCGCTGTCTATAGTTACCACAGTCCTCTACGAGCCTTCAACTAGATAATTCTCACCACTGTGTGTTTTCACCAAAGAGAGAGAGAGAACAAACTGCCTCGTTTGTAATGAGAGGGTTATGTAACACTTACTGAACATTTATTGGTCTCTAGACACCTTCCCTTTCAGCCTGAAGGAGAAGCCATCGATGCTGGAGTCTTGAGTTCCCCCCGGTTCTGGAAATCTGTACAATTGGGGTGTCCTGGCTTCTGTTCTGGTGTTAAATCCATTTCTGAACATAATTAATGTACCCTGTTTGAGTAAGGATACCAGGCATGGGTGGAAATAGATGTCAGGTACCAACAGATCATGTCTACACAGCTTTCTCCTGCCTACAGCAATTGATTCAGGGATAGAGCTCGTTGACTAATCAGAGACAATAAGAAACATCCTCAGCATTTTACTGGTGCTTGAAGAGGGACTTGAAACTGGGTGGAAAAAATTCTGAAGCTACTTGAAAACACATAATCCTGAGTCTGCTTAATCATAAGAATCACAAGCATCATCCATTAATAAGAAGTTGACATTTATTAAGCAGTTACTATATGTAAGACCCTGAACTCCACTTTTTCTATGAATTATATCTCTTAAGTAGCATGCAGTGGGTAATGCTATCATTCCCTCTTGTGGTAGACATGGCGATATGTCACCAAGATCCTCCTTCAAGAAAGAATTTGTCGCTCTAGCTGCTAGAAAGCAAAGTGGACAGCCTTTAGCCATCAAATGCAGGCTATGTGAACTCAATACAGAACAACTTTAATAATCCATTTTAGCTTCAGAGCTCCCCATGGGATCAGCTGAGTCTGGGGTCAGCCCTGCGTACCCCTCCGCCCATTCACACGTCTTTTCCCTCCCTTCCCTAGATGTAGACTCCATGGACATAGCATCCCTTAGAAACATTCCTAATAAACCTCCCTCACACTAAACTTCATCTCAGGCTCTGCTTTCCAAAGAACCCATCTGAAACACCATTTTACAGAGGAAATAATAATAATAAAAAAAAAAAAAACAGGAAACCCTGGTTAAACTCATCACTTGGCTGAGAGTGCTTAAGTATATAAATCTTGCTTACAACCACCAAGGCTGATCTGGAATTGGAACTGGACTCTGGACTGTATCTCTAGGAAGGAAGGCCGTTAAGACCTCTTAGAGGAAGCCTGACGATGCTAGGCCTGAGCTCCATCTCTACAGAAGCAAACAGGGTCCAGTCCATTAGAGACTACTTGTTGTGCTGGCAACTGTAGGAGATGACCCAGAGACAGTCGCAGTAGCATACAAGAAGAAATGTTATCTCATTCTCTCCAGCTTAAAGCCCCTGCTAAGTATATCAGTAAAGAACAAAGATTCTAGGCATCTTAGCAAATGACTAACGGAAGAAGGAGCATCCTACAAATTAAATTCCCTTAATTTGGCCTTCTGTGTTTCTGTTGTGCAGTCTTCATGTTAATTAAAATTATTTCCAGTAAGAGGTACAGGAAGACTAATTTATGCAATTGTTTGTAATCGTCACCTCCTGTGGTCTTCTGAAATATTATATTTGAAGCTATTACGATTTTTTTAATTGCATTTTAAAGAATATCTTGGGGGCTTCTGATCAAGATGGAGTAGTAGGTAAACACCATGCTCACCTCCTATCAAAGCCACATCAAAAATGACAACTAAACTGCGGAATAGCCATCATTGGGAGTTGCCTGAAGTCTAGCTGAATAGGAGTCCTACAACTAGGGACACACAGAAGAGGCCACCTCAAGACTGGTAGGAGGAGCAGGGATGAGAAACAGGCTGGTCCCATACCTACCTGTGGTAGCTGAGAATGGAGAGAAATATCCCCTGAAGAGCCCACACTAGGCTCCTCAGCCCAGGATTCCAGTGCTAGGAAGAGAAGTCCCCATAACTCTGGCTGTGAAAACCAGTGGAAAATGTGGCTGTGTGAGACAAAGGGCTGCAGGAGTCACAGACTTTCCTCTTAAGGGCCTGCGGGGACTTATCGCTGATGGACTCACTCTCTCTGAGCTCCGGTGCTGGGGCAGCAGCTTGAATGGCACCAGGGACATACAGAGAGGAACTGAGGTGTCTGGCTTCAGGGCGAGGGCTGGAGTGGCAGCTCTCTCCCAGACAAAAGTACTGGCAGAATCCATTGTTCCTTTGTTGAGCCCTTCCCCATCAGGCTTGCAGACTCAGGCAGGCGCCATATCTGAGTCTCCATCAAAGTAGTTAACACTAATTGCCCTGCCCTGGTGATTCCAAGACCCTGCCCCTCCCAACATGGGCCTGCCCAAGCAGCCTCCAGTGGCTTTTCCATATAAACAGCCTGCAGCCTGCCTCGGCTCAGGCTGAGGACTTTCCTAAAATTTCTCAAAGGTTCAAAAAACCTAAACAAGTAGCATCTGGCCTCAGCATGCCCCTTACCTCTTGCTGAGCAGCACTGAGCCCAGCACTAGCAGCAGCTGGCCTCGGTTTGTAACTTGGCCTCTCAAAGCACTTCCAAGCTCAGTGTGGGGGCTGGCCATCTGCAGATTGCTTGGTGACTCATGCCAGGTGGCCCTAGGCAGGGTGCAGGCTGCAGCCAAAGTTGGCCTGTGGCAGGTCCCTTCCAGGAGGCCTCATCCTGCATACCCAGTGGACAGCTTCAGTCTGAGCTGGAGCACCACCTAGGGTCACATCTGAGGATGACACCAGAGCCCTGCTAAAGTGAATCTTGCTCTGTAGGGTCAGCCCCTCCACTGGTCACAGCCAGTCATCACAACCAGTCAATCCAAGGGTCAATCCTGCCCATTGACATGCCAACAGCAATCAAGTTTCAATTACAATGAGAGGGGCACACATAAGTCATACAACAAACACACTTGGAGCACCCAGCTCAAATGACCAGGGAAGACTGTGCCAATGGGACCCACAACACACCTACTATATAAGACCACACTACGAAAACAGGGAGACATAGCAGCCCACAAAGAAACATGACCTAAATGAAGGAACAGGACAAAGTTCCAGAAAAATAACTAAACAAAATGGAGACAAGCAATCTACCAAATGTAGAGTTCAAAACACTGGTTATAAGGATGCTCAATGAACTTAGGAGCAGAGTAGATGAACTCAGTGAGAACTTTAATAAAGAGATTTTTTTAAAGATAAAAATAGAAATAGAAAACAAAAAAAGAACCAGTCAGAAATGAAGAGTACAATAACTGAAATGACTTGTAACTTAGAAGGAATTAACAGTAGATTAGATGAAGCAGAGGATCAATTCAGCAACTTAGAAGATAAGGTAGCAGAAAACATCCAATCAGAACAGCAAAAAGAAAAAAGAATCCCCCCAAAATGAGGGTAGTTTAAGGGGCCTCTGGGACGACATTGAACATACCAACATTTATATCATAGAGATACCAGAAGGAGAGGAGAGAGAGCAAGGAATTGAAAACCTATTTCAAGAAATAATGATGGAAAACGTCCCTAACCAGTGAAGGAAATAGACACACAAGCCCAGGAAGCACAAAGAGTCCCAAACAAGATGGACCCAAAGAGGTCTACACCAAGATGCATCATAATTAAAATGTCAAAGGTTAAAGACAAAGAGAGAATCTTAAAAGCAGCAAGAGAAAAGCAGTTAGTTACCTATAAGGGAGCTCCCATAAGACTGTCAGCTGATTTCTCAACAGAAACTTTGCAGGCCAGAGAGATTGGCAGGACAGAAAAGAAAAGAAAAGAAAAGAAAAGAAAAGAAAAGAAAAGAAAAGAAAAGAAAAGAAAAGAAAAGAAAAGAAAAGAAAAGAAAAGAAAAGCAAAGCAAGGACCTACAACCAAGATTACTCTACCTGGCAAAGCTATCATTCAGAATCAGAGGGCAGATAAAGAGCTTCCCAGACAAGAAAAAGCTAAAGGAGTTCATCACCACCAAACCAGTATTACAGGAAATGTTGAAGGGACTTTTTAAGAAGGAGAAGAAAAATGAGAGGAAGATAAAAAATATGAATAATAAAATGGCAATAGCTACATATCTAGCAACAATTACTTTAAATATAGATTAAATGCTCCCAATCAAAAGATAGGGTGGCTGAATAGAAAAGAAAACAAGACCCTTACATATGCTGCCTACCAGAGACTCATTTCAGGTCAAAAGACACACACAGATTGAAAGAGATGAAAAAAGATGTTTCATGAAAACAGAAAAAGAAAGAAAGCTGAGGTAGCAATACTTACATGAGACAAAATAGACTTTAAAACAAAGGCTATAATGAGAGACAAAGAAGGATCTAGTTATCTCACTTCTGAGTATTTATCTGAAGAAACCCAAAACATTATTTTGAAGGGACATGTGAATCCATACGTTCATTGCAGCATTATTTACAGCAGCCAAGACGTGGAGGCAACCTGGGTGTCCATTAATGGATGAACGGTTAAAGAAGAGGAATATTACTCAGCCATTAAAAAAGAATGAAATCTTGTCATCTGCAAAGACATGAATGAACCTGGAATGTATTGTGCTGAGTGGAGCAAGTCAGACAGAGGAAGACAAATGTTATTTGTGAAATCTAGAAAACAGGATAAACAAACAAAGAACAGAAATAAGCTCATAGATACCGAGAGCATATTGATGGTTGTCAGATTAGAGGGTGGGGGAGTGAGTTAAGAGGTACAAATTGAAAGTTACAAAATAGTCATGGGGATATAGAGTATAGCACGGGGAATATAGTCAGTAGTGTAATTACTATGCATGGTGTCAGATGGGTACTGGATTTATCTGGGTGATCACTTTGTAAGTTATATAAATGCCTTATCGCTGTGCTGTACACCTGAAACAAATATAACATTTATGTCAAACTATAATTGTAAAAAATAAAAATGTAAAAAATTTTTTAAAAGAATCTCTTGGGGGTCACTGTGATTCAAAAGGATGATACCTATTAAATGACAAAATAATAAAACATTCTATAAGAAAAGACTTATCAAATGAGTCTTCGGATTGCGCTCATTTATCTAGTCATAGAAAAAAATAAAAACATGTAATTTCGAAATGTTTATAAGCATATAATTTAAGATTAGTAGAGAATAGTAAACGGAATTCTAGAGCAATGAAAATGTGTAGAAGATGAAAATGTATCAAAAAAAGGGAAGGAACAGCTGAAGAACTGGAGAATAAAAATGCTAAAGATCAGCATTAAAATGCCCGGCATGGGAGCTAACAACCATCCGAAACCCCCTTCTTAGCAAAAGTATGAAATTGTTTATACCTGGAGACATTTACTAAGAATGTATGTTCAAATTTATAATCAAAATCCCAAAAGCAAATATAATAGCTATTCATAGATATTCCCTTGATAAGAAACATGGATGAAATCTGTCTAGTCTATCAGAAGTAGAGCTGTAGAATGGGATCATCTTCAAGTTTCTCTTTCTTGATACTCTTAAAGATGTCCTTTCATGGTTAAAATAAGTCATGCAAAATTATACACCCATCTCTGCATTTTAAAGACTTTTGTGTGTGTTGGTTTTGTTTTGCGGTGGGAGTGAAACAGAAGAGAAACACGACAGACTAGGGTCTTAAATACGAAACAAGCGGGCGGAAGAAAAGGCAAGACAGGCCTGAAACAGCCACCTGCCTTAGTTCTAGAGCAGGACCTCGGCTAGACGGGGTTGTAGATTGCCATAATCACCCATGGAGAAAAACCAGACTGCCCTCAACGAACGATACCCAGTCGTGATAATTCAGTTTGCCAAATTTGCTTCTAAGCAGCCTTCATTACAGTTTGGTATGTGAGCGAAAATCTTGCCTCATCTATAAAAGTCAATCGATCCTAGAAGCCGCCGTCTTTGTCAGCTTTGAAACACTGACCTAAACCAGAGATGAAAGAGCCAAAGGCCTGGGAGCCCACCCATCCCCAGGCCTTGCCTTCATCTGAAATCATAAAATAGATACGTAAGCGAGATTCCAGACATGCTGAGCACAGTGTAGCCTGAGGGACGGGGCTCTTGGGAACACCAAGGAGCTGCAGCGGGCAGCTCAGCAGCATGGCGTGCCTGATGCTCGGAAGTCCTAGTCACACCCATGCCCATCACTGTCTCCGGAATAAATGAACTCGGTTAAGCCAGTTGCTCTTGTCTCTGATGCTGCTCAAATCTCATGCCATGTTTACGTGATACATCTCATTCAATTCAAGCTCCTACACCGCCCGGGAGGAGCGGCAGCCACATCACCCTGGCAGCCATGTCTAGCTAGGAGAGTTTTCAAAGCGTTCAAAGAAGACAAATAGGTTATCAGTCTCTTGCCTCACTTCTTTAGTCTGATGTCTGTAAGAAAGAACGACTTGGTGAAGTCGTTCTACCGGGAGAAACTTGAATAATCAAAATTGGTGGGCATATCCTTCGCAGCTTCCCAGATGAAACAGAGAGCTCTTTAGACAAGCAGTCATTGGGAATTGTTCTTTTAATGCTCAGGGGCTGTTCCCACCGAAATCCTGCATCCTGCATCCTTTCTCTGAGAGCTCTTGGAGACTGAGTCCAGTTGTTCTTTATCTTTATCTCCAACACAGTATGACATCCAGCAAGCACCGCGGAGCATGGAAATCACATAGCGCACATACTGATATCTTATGTGCATGTGATATGTGACTCAGAAGTAAGAGCAAGTGAGATTACAATCTCAAGGAAAACCAACAACGACGATCTCTAGGCTGAGTGTGTGGTTAATTTGTACAGAAATGACCATGCAAATTGAGGGAAAGACCTCTCCACACCAGAGACATCTCTAGAGCCCACAGCGTTCCTGAGGGGCTGACTGCTGTGTAATTCGAAGGCATGAACGTAGAATAAAATAATCTTGGAAATAAGCAGTACAGATCAGCCTTTCATATGCAATGTGGTCACCTTCTTGGATATAGAGATTCTGTGTCTTGGAGGAGGAAAGTCACTTTCCAAAGTGGCACGCGAGTAGCCAATTATTGAAAAGGCCGTCACAAAATTATTAGCCAATCGCATGTATTGCTCTTACCATGCAGTCGTCAACCCGTTCATCCCTAGGGAAAGGGCGGCATAAAAAAGTGGGCTGTACGGAGGTGGGAGCAAGTTGTGGAAAGGCTTTGGAAATGTGGAAATCGTTTGTGATGGCCGTAAGAAAAAGAGGGGGTGCAGAGGGGAGCCCTGTGCGGTGCTTCCTGGAATAACAATGCGAAGCAAGTTAAAAATCAAAGGGAACAGTAGGAGATTGTCCGAGGCCAGACCAAGCCGACTTTGAAGGCAACCTGGATTCTGCATGAAAAAGGTCATGGTCCTTTCCTCTGTCTCCACTGCCACCAAACAGTGACATCGGGGTGGCGGTGGGTGCAGCAGCGGCGGGAACCCGGGTTCTGTTGCCGCGGACAGGACGCACGGCATGGGGCAGCGGGCGGGGCGCTGGAGGGTTCGGGGCGCCGTCCTCCCCGCTCCCCGCGCCGGCTCGCTGCGCCCCCTCCCGGGCGCACGGGCGCGCGCGCCAGCTCCCGCGCCCCGGGCTGCTCGCCGTCATTTCAGCCCAGAGGGAGACGGTGTGACAAGACCCTCTTTCCCCTGGTGTCACAAAACCTTAAAGAAGGAGCCCCTCCGACCAGCAGACAAACAGGCTTTCCTCCAGGAATAAATTACTCAGGGACAGGAGGGTACACGTGGGACCCGGAAGGCTAAACCCGCAGGCGTCCCCCGGCACCGAGCGCCTCGCGTTTGCGGCTTCTCATGGGGGGGGGCGGGGGGGGGGCTTGGGGTTTTCCGTGCCGACTCGGGTTTGGGGAGGGGCGGGTGGCGCGCGCCCCTCCCAGCCTGGTCCCCTCCGCGCGACGGCGAAGGCGGGGCGGGCGGCGCCGCGGGTCCCCAGCTGCGCCCCCCCCCCCGCCCCCCGCGCCCCGCAGCGCGCGGCGCGGCCGCCGGTGCCCAGCGCGCGGCGCTGCGCGCGCGCCCATCCCGGAGCCGCGGCGGCTCGCGCGCCGGCAGCCGGGCTCCGCCAGGCGGCTGCAACTGAGTGGCGTTCGCCGGAGCTGCGGCTCTCATGACGTCTCCCTGCGTGGCCCAGCACTTTTCTCCCAGCCGGGGTTTTTTCCCCAGCCACTCTCGCCTTCGCCCGCTTGCCCGCGCGCGGCCCCCCTCCCCCGCCGCTGCCCACACGCACGCCCCTCCGCCCCACCTCGGGGCCCCGCGCCCAGCCGTCCTCCGCGCTCGCGGCCGGAGGCAGCCGGTGTGAAGACGGCCGCACCTGGCCGGAGAGGTCTGGCGGGCGGGCGGAGGGGCGAGCCCGGAGCTGGATGCGGCGCGCGGAGCATGGAGGCTCCCGACAGCCTCCCCGGGCCGCTGTGAAAGCTGACCATCGGATTCCAGCGGGGGTTTTATTTTCGTTTTTGTTTTTGTTTTCCCTTTTTTTTTCAATTTTTTTTATTTCTTCCCCTCGCCATCCATCGTGTAGTGAATGATTAAATCTCGCTCCATTGCAAGAGAGGAGATCATGATGGAGTGAAGCCGCCCTGTCCGCAGCAAGGTAAGCGGTGCGCTGAGTTTCTCGAAGGCGAGAAGCTGGCATCAATCTGGGCAAGACCGTCCGTGCCCTCGGGTCCCCACCCCGCTCCCCAGGCGCCGCTGCCGCTGCATGCACCTCCACTCCGAAGAGAAACAAGACGCCCAAGTCAGGGGAAAGGGAGAAGCCGATTACATAACAGAAGGGGAATCTGTTTCGTACCGTTTTCATTAGCAACGGCAAACTCGCAAGGTGGGGGGGCCAGGGGAGAAGAGGGGTCTCCATGCCCTGGGCTCTGAGAAGCCCGGTGGCTGCAGACATCATGTCAACACCCGTTGGCCAAGACGAAATGCACTGATTTAACTGCCAGGGGCGGCTTCAGGTGTAGTCATTTACAGTTGGGAAAAGCCCATTGTCTTTGCGAAAAGCTGTATCCTTGTTCTTTTGAGAGAGAGAGAGAGAGAGAGAGAGAGAGAGAGAGAGAGAGAGAGAGGGAGAGAGAGAGAGAGAGAGAGAGAGAGAGAGAGAGAGAGAGAGAGAGAGAGAGAGAGAGAGAAGTGAGGGGTGGGAGAGAAACAAGGCGAGAATAGAAAACAATAACTGTCCTCTGTCCATATAACCAGAGATGTGATATGATGACTATGAACAGTGAATAGGAAGCTCTCCCTGGAAGTAAACGGAATTATTTTGTAATTGGAGGGACTGGGGGGGGGGGGGAGGAGAAGCCTTCAGATAAAATGAGATGTTTATGGCATTTAGGGGGTTGGATGAATCCGCTGACTTGCTTCCTCCTGGGTGTATTTTCATTTGCATCAAGACATGAGGCTTGAATTATTTTTAGGAGAAATAACATCAGTATTCCCCAAACCCAGTAAAACCTGGGGTCGAGCCACAGGTATAGCTCTTGTACCAGGTTCAATATGGAGACACTCTTAGGGAGCAAACATATCTTAATAGGAACAGCCACAGAAATGGGGTGAGGTTCGTGGAAAAACAAAATACCAGAATTTTCCAAAGAATCACGCCTCCACTCCTAAAAAAAGGAAGGGGGGGGGGAAACTCGTGTTTGGGAGTTGGAGATTCATTATACGTTTAGAGTGTCTCCTGCCTGCTTTTACCCAAAGTCTGAAGGTCCAAGGGAGCCCCTACTGAACGGGGCGCGGTGCCGCATCGCGGCCAGCACTGTTCCCCGCCAACCTTTCTTCGGCTTAATGACGGACGGAGGAAGGGGATGTCAGGAGCTGCTGAGAGAGAGAAAGAGGGATTGCTACAGTCAGGGCTGAGCTGAGCTTCGCCCATTTTGCCTAGAGAAAGAGAGAGCTCTAATCTCCATGGCGACTCAGGTGGGAGGGGAGAAGGCAGATCCAGTTACAAAAAAAAAAGTTGGACAGAACTTTCCCAGCTTCAGGCAAAAAATAAAATAGAATAAAATAAGCCAGCCGCGTGCCCTGTGGAGGGTCCAGTGGCATCGACTCTGCCCAACTTCTGCCGGCGACCCGCGAGGGGGCGCCTAAAACCGGCCGGTGCCCCGAAAGCCTCCCAAAGTTGCCCGGGGACCGCGGAGATGGTTCGGGAGGCGGGTTCCGGATTCAGCACCAAGGCCAGAGCACGAGCGCCGGGTTCCCACCTCTGGTCCGCTGCCCCAGCGAGCTGCACGGATCAGCTCCTTCCGTCGCTGCAAGGCAATCACTTTCTGTAAAGGGCTGGTGCCCTTGCTTGGGCAGAATCTGAGTGTCTGCTCATCCACGGAATTGCGTGGGAAAGAGAAGCTTGCACATCATCCACTTCACGCATGGCGGTGCATCAGAGCAGCTATTCAAAATCAAGAGCACTGGAAAAGCAGATCTCGGATGAACTGAGAATGAAGAAAGAGCAGGTCCTCAGGGGAGAAAAGGGACGCGCGCGCGCGGGCGCGCACACACACACACACACACACACACACACCACCACGGATCGGTCCTTCAGGAAATTGTTCTAGTTTCAGCCTTTGGCTTTAAAAGCATCATCCATTTATTCTTCGCCCTCTCAGTCTCCTCCAACTTTTTGTCAGGGGTAGATGACAGAAAGGCTCTATAGGAGCACCCTGGACAGCCAGACACCAGCCAACCAACCCCTGTCTAGAGGTCCTGAGACCCACCCCCACCCCCACCCCCCGGAGATAGTAGAAATCATTTACTCTTAGTCTGGACCTGACAGACACCTAAGCAGAGCTGGCAAGTTCCAGGAAAAGGAAGAAGGTGTGTTTGTCAGATGAGATCCAGGGACTTGCTCTGCGAGCCAGCCCGTGAGCAGAACGGCTAAATTTACAAGGTTGCAGGCATAGAAAACTGAGAGGAGGAGCCACTTTTCTTAATAGAAACAAGGAAGAAACTGTGCGAGAGGTCGGTTTATTTTCATTCGAGTTCCATCTCAACACCCATGCAGGGAACACAGGTAGGTCCCTCTCTCGTATTACCTTCCCCTTGGGCAAGGCCCACCTCTGCCCTTCTGTCCTCGTCTTGGTAGTAGGTGCTCGTCCCCCCGTCCCCAACCGTATGGACTGATACTGGTGAGGAAAAATAGTAGAGGAAGGTGACAGTCACATTTTGAGGAGAAAGCTTTTTTAAAGGGGCATCCAGGTGGTACACGGCACAGTTTGAATTGCGGAGCCGGGTCTTAAGGTTTGGCAACTGGTTGGAAATGCTAATAGAGCCTCTAAAACGTCCCTCGCTGCTTTCTCTTTTGAGGAGGCACTTATGTGTGTGTGTGGTCTTGAGCTGGTTCTGGTTTGTTGTTTTTGAAGGAAAACACGCCGTATTTCTGGTTTTCCTTGCTGGGTGTGCCATTACTTTCCAAAGATGATGTCTGCAGAGAGCTCAGGACTTGATTAAAGCGGAGTGTTTATGCCTCTCAGTCTTTATTTTTTTTTTTGCCATGATCGCTAATGAAAGCGGCAGCAATCTATTGCAAACCTGGGCGAAGGGTGAGATAGCACACTATCGCCTACATTTCGGTTCCTGGTGGATGTTGACAAGCTTGTCTGCGGTCTGGTTTATAGAAGGGCTGTTAGCTGAAGTAGGGAGAAGCGGTGCATAGTGTCAGGGCTTAAAGCAGCTGTAGCCTGGCTTCGCTCCATCCAATACCATCAGCCGAAGGGAAGCAGAGATTAGCTACGAAGACAAAGTCCTGCGAGAATATGGGTTAATAGGCATACAAAGTAAGGTGTTCGTGAGTTCTCAGGTCCGGTTTCACTCATGCGTAAGGAATAAAGATGAGAATGTAAATAATCTAAGTATAGGAAATGGCTCAATCAATAACCTTTAGGTCTAGAAGATTCCGTGCTCACGTATTCAGTGCTAATTTGCCAAACTTTGACTTGCTTGCCTCCTCGGTAGTTAATGGTTGAGCAAAGTGTTATATGTCCTTATGACAATAGCGTACTCCAGAATAATTGGTTTACCCAGTTCAAGTCAGATTTGTTAAGGAGAGCAACTTAAAAATGTATCCCTGTGTACTTGGAGCCAATTTGTGATTTTTTAAATTAAATACCTCACCCTGGTACTTCCTAAATGTTAGTAAATGACATAGTCGCTTGCATGATCCATGTCTTTATTTATGCCATGGGACTTTTGTAGGCTGTTTTCTTTGAGTATACAAAAAAAAAAATGCTTTAATTTGCTCTCATATTCCTTCCTATCTGCTCACAAACTATCTCTACTTTACAGGATAAAAAGAGAATAAGACATCAGAATAGCTGTTTAATAGGCAACAGAAAAAAGTCATTCAAGATTAAAAATAAGTAAATATAGCCTTATGGAAGCTTAACCCCATTCACTGATTTTCACAGGTAGAAAGTGTTAATTTCCTCAAGGGTTGAATGTTGACCACCTGAATCTTCATGAAAATGAGATAAATCCTCTTAATGAAACTAATAATAAAATAAAATGCTTTTAAAAAGTTTTTAAAAACCATTTGCATCAATATAGAATAAATACTCTGACTTTGATCTTTCTTTTTGTTATTGTTAGAATTTTTCTTTTTTTACCTGAATATAAAGGATACTGTTTGAGGAGAAAAAGAAAAAGAAAAAAAGACCAGGTAGGCAAGACAAAGCTCTTCGCTTTTTCACTAACTCTTCCTTAATCAAATGATATGTAGGCAGTATGTAGATTAATGAAGGAAATGGACTAGCTAGAATTAGAATAAGGGGAAGGAAGGAAGCTAGGAAAACGGGCGGTTATTTATTTTTACCATATTTAAAGTGATGATGCTTTTCCAAGCAGGGAGCTTTTTAATTCATAATATCAGAACTTTAAGCGTGGTGGAATTGAAATGTTTGAATTCAACAAATTTGAATTTATAGCTTATTGAAATTGTTTCTTTCCTTTATTTTTAATAATTGTTATTTAAGTACCAAAAGAGAATTGATTCATCTGGATTTTTACAAAATTATTAAATTCGATAATATCAATAAAAGGGGAATTGGTAGTTAAGTTGAAAATCACCAAGACACTTTTGTTGAATTAAGGTTTTCTTTTTTATTTGTAGTTAAAGTGTTTAGGAAGATAGAAAAATAAAATGAAGTCATTTGGGATCAAAATACATTTTAAATAATTCGTTCTAGAAATAATTAGGATCCTGTAGAAAGAAATAATCATCATAATTGCAGTCAGTGTTCAAATGGTGTTCTGACTCTTCTTTGATAAAATACTACTATATGCACACACACACAATATAATTTTATTAGCACTAATTAATAATGAAGTGATTTCCCTCAAATAAAGGACGTCATCTTAAAAAGAATATTCAGTATTCCTTAAACAGTAACCTTGATCTAACTCCACTTGTTATCAATTCTAGATATTAGTTCATTTATTTGTTATTGAATTGAATAGTTATTTAAACAGAATCTCAAAGGATGGTTTTGCTCAGTGCACAGTGTTGACATGGCCATTCAAATCTCTATTTTGTCTTGATGCATTAAAACTATCACTCGACTCCCCTACTTACCATGTCCGAAGTTGATCCCAAATTTCAACCAAATGGTTATTTAATTTACGTTCTTAAAGATGAATCCAGATCAGATGAATCCCAATGACCCCTTAAGTCTCACATTTCGCATTTCCTCTCTATGGCCGTGCTTAAGGCCAGGGACCATACAGTATGGATGTTTTTTTTTTTTTTTGTGATAAGATTTTGGTTAATATTCACCACCAGTCCTAAAGATGTGGTTCCTGGTATGAAAACCTTACAAAACGAACCAGTAAGCGAATCTATGGATAAAAAAGATCCACGTCCTTGCCAACAGTTGTCTTGTAGGACTAAATCTGAACATATTATATGCAATATGAGAGACAAATCTATAGATTAGGTTTGAATCCTGGTGCTGTAACAGTTTCCTCTTTAAGTTAGAGGTGTCCACTTTTTTCCTGCTCAGAACGAGAACTGGTATTCTTAAATGATGCTTATATTTTCCTCATATCACTTAACAGAAATTTGTGCGGGGGAACCATGTGTTGGGAAGTGCTGTTCGGTGGTTAAGAGAAGCTCTAGGGTCTAAGGAACTGCGTTTGCATCAAGCTCTTGATATACCCGTCAGCTTATACAGGGTTTGGTGCAGTTCACGGCCATCCCGACATCTCCAGGCCTTACAAAACAAAGGGTGATTTCTCTCTCACGCTACAAGCCTTTGCATTTCAGGATCCAGGCTGAAGGACCAGTCTAATCTGAGACACTTCATTCCAGTGTCAGAGAGAAAGAAGAATGCCAAATTAAGCAATGGCTCTTAACGGTCCTGCTGAGATGTGGCACAGGTTATCGTTTCATATTCCATTGACCAAAAATAAGTCACGTGTCATAGTAGTGCCAATGGTCAATGAAATGGTGATGTATATTCCTCCCACAGTGAGGCACTGCAAGTCACACAGCAACAGGTAGAGACATATAATCTTCTTCCAGAGAGGGCAGTGAATAATTGGAGACAGTTATATAATCCACTACCCTAATCGTGTGACCTTGAACAACCTTAAATTCTTGGTTTGCTTATTTATAAAATAAAAAAAAATAATAGTAATGACAACTACCCCAGAGATGTTATAGAGTTTAACATGATAATGTAAGGCTCTTAGCACAATGGCCAGTGCGAAGAAGCCACTTTATAAATGGTAGATGCTATTATTCATTCGTTATAATGCATCATTAAGTTTCAACCTCAACGGGGATATGCAGACTGTATTAGACTATTGCTACAACTGAAAATCCCTACATCTCAGCAGCTTAGCAAAATAGAAGATTATTTCTCATTCCTGTAAATCTAATTGGCTGATTCCATACAGGGACCCAGGCTAATGGACATTTTATCATCTTTAACACTTGGTTTCCATGATCTCCTGAGCATTGATATCGAATGGACAGATATGGAAAAATAAGGAGTAAATGATTATGCAGGTTTTTTGACGAGCCAGGCCCAAAAGTAATTATATCTCCTCTGCCCATATTCTATGGTCATACCTAACCACACGGGGCACTGGAAAATGGAGTTTAGCTCTGCGCCCCGGACGACGGGAACCAGCAGGATGAAGACATTCGAGGCTTTGGCATGTATCCCCAAAGCTAGACATTCCCATTTGACTTCCTTAGTACAAGTGTCTGGCACCAAAGAAAATGCAGTTTGTAAATAAAGTAGGGCGGAGTGGTTGATTTGTCCCAGCGGTGACAAGATCCTCGGTTGAATCAGTATATTGTTGAGCCCTTGGATCATTCTTCAGTGGTGTATTTTTTTTTTAAATACATTAGTTGGGATCTTTTGACTTTCAGAGTGGGTGTATTTGACTCTTACAAAAGCGATACGAATCCATATTGTTAGACTTCCGGCCGCTGAACCATTAGACACAAAGAAGACCTGACTTCACAATCCATCCTCAAGAGCAAATGTCTAATCTTGACAATTACACCCACACTGTGTCTGAGCATGCTGAGGAGTTAGGTGCTGTCTCCCAACATTTAGGACTTGCCGTTGGCTAGCAATTTGTGTTCTGTTTTGGATCACACAAACATCTAAGGGTTAGACACATGCTCTAAGTTAAGGGCGAATTAATCTAACAATAGTCCGTGTTCTGCAAACAGACCAAGTCATCTTCGAGAACTCCTGCCTGCCTCAAGAATAGGTACCCTTGGAAATGAAAATCTGTATCTTTTCACGAGAGGAGAGAGACCAGTTTTAATGACAAACTTACGCTCCAGAAAACAGGAATGTCAGGGGGAAATATGTGGGAAAGCTACGAGAGAAAGAGCCAGAAGAAATATGGGGTTGGTCCACGATGTTTTTACCCCTCTTTTGTCATTCCCGCTCCTCAAACGGGGAGCCAAAGTCATGGTCCGCTGATGCAGGGCCCGAGGTCACTAACACGAGGTAACGAACACCCACCACTGCTGTGGGTTGATCTTTCCATGGGGCAGTTATCCTGGGTTAGAGACGCTTGAACACTTTAAATGCCTTGCCATTCTAAAGTGAATAATGTTCTATAGCGGAACTTCTGTTTAATGAAGAGAGTCTCAACCAGCGACTACTTGAAATAAATGTTCGCGCTCTTGAACTTTCATCAACCCTCCTGGGGTGACCAGGGCCACCGCAGTGGAGCATAGGGAGAGAGAAGGCGCAGGAGGAAGGGAAATAAAGAACTCATTGCAGATGTGCTGTCTCGAAAGGGGTTTCTTCACTGACAAGGAGGCTGAACTAAGTGGCCTCCTTTCTTATCAGCAGCTAAGGAGTGTTAAGCCCTAAGGCAGCACCTGTCATGTCTTCTTCCTGGCCATAGGTGGGTCTCTGTTATGCAGAAGAAAACAGAGCTGAGAGGAGTCAGCTTAGGTCACCAAACCAGCAGCAACAGTATCGCCAGGGAAATTGGTTACAGATGCAAATTCTCAGACCCTGAGAATCGGAAACTCTGGGGATGGGCCAACCATCCACCTCCAAGGGTTTCAATGCACACTGAAGTTCAAGAACCACTAGCTTGAGTTTTCTCCTCAAACCTGCTTTGAGGGGAAACTCTGAAGCAGCTGCCAGTCTTGCACGTTTCTTCTCATAGTTAGACTTCCAAGTGTGTGCACTCTTGAGAGCCATGCAAAGCCAAGCCGGAGACGGAATGTCTATCCTCAGCTTCCACTGCAGAGGCAGATCTAGCCTGGACTCAGTGCCTAGGGCAAAGGACAGAAACAAAAAGGCTTTTTTTTTTTCCCCAACAGATAAAATATGCACAATCACACTAAGCAGCAAAGATTATGAACACAAAGCCAGGGCTTCACTGTTGCCCTCATTGTATAAATCAACTGCTTAGTCTTTTAGAATTCCTGTTCATTCATCCAGAATTTTTAGGTTCTTATTTTAATTTAATAGTCTCATTTATTATCCTTTAAATAAAAGACACTATCAGTGAAATAAGAATGGTGTACCCTGGAGAAAAGCCACGTTACAAAATCGAATAGAGGGCTTGTCATGGCACATCTTCGTGCAGTCAAGTGAAGAATAGTGACAGCTATATAATGTTGACTTTTGATACATCTCTTGACCGTCTGTGTAGTTCCAAAACTTGCCCTTTAGCAGCTACACCCTGCGTTATCAAGGCTCCTCGGACTAATCGGTCAACCAATCTTTAAGCGGATCCACTGTGCGAGGCAGAAGCGGAAACAGAGAAAGTGTCCCGATTCCAGTCCTCTGGGAATTAGACTTTAAGGAAATAAGAGCATCGATGAAATAACAATGTACAACACAAAGAAGCACAGCGTTAAGCGGGAGCGTACTAGACTGTAAGTGAGGGAGAGGCGTGTCGATAAGGGCTGGTGCCAGTAGGAAGCATCTGAGGAAACGGTGGAAGGTTAAGGAGTCTTGGAGGAAGAGTAGGGTTTTGGGGGGGAAAGGGGGAAGGGAGGGCTTTCCAAATGAGGAATGTGCCTGCATCCAGGGAGTATGTCGATGAAGGTCGATCAGGCCAGGGCATGGAGGAAGCTCGAGGTCGTAGATCTTTGAGAAGTACTTGCTTGATTAGGGGCAAGAGGGGACATATACAGAGCTTTTAATGTGGCAGCCGTGGGCAAGGCAGACTTGAAACAGTGGGGTCAGGAGACAACTGGATGCTGAGTGGAAGGGAAGAACGCCGAAGGATGCTCGGAGTAGTAAGCATGCTACATAAAAAGGGTCACCCTTTGGTGCCCCCGGTGGCGTTGAACTCAGAAGATCACTCGTGAGCTGAGAGGCCAGGGTGATGACAGATTCAGCCCTAAGAAAGCTCTAACATAGCACCCCATGAGCAAGAAGGGTCGCGCAGGGCCACAGTCCAGGTGTGGAGCACTAAGGTGGTTCCGGTGAATAAGTAACACTGTGGGAAGAAGGCTGAGTCAGCCCTGCAGCAGCAAGTTGGAGCTGAGGTGAGGGGAGGGGCTTGTTGTCACCTCTGCATTGTAAACAATGGGCTAAGCATTTGTCCCTCCCAGGCACTGTGGGGACAAGTATGCCCAGGGCTACGCATGGGATATTTGTTAACTTCGAAGATGATGGGACCATTTTGTTCTGTGGCATGCAGAGGAGAGGAGAGAGGACTGCTTTCTCATTTGCAAGAACAGTGTTACCTGATCTTCATCGCACAGCGATTCCCATTCACGTAGGTTCAGTGGCAGCCCTTGTTCTGCCCGGGGAGGAATACTCACTTAAGGTTTACGGAGGTCCCTGGGGGTTCGCCTGCTCCAAACAGCATGGATGGAGGCCGCAGGAAACACGGAGTCTTAGGTGAATCCTCCCAGGACCCATCACGAACTCAGAGTTCCCACCGAGCTGCCAGCAAAGGGAAAATACAACATTACATGGACCTGCCTTAGTCCAAAAGAACCATTCAGCACAATGTGAGGCACAGGTCATTTCCCACATGGCCAGGTGAGTGCTCATTTTTGCAAGACCTCAAAATCATAACAACAAGGAGCTAATATACTTTGCTCTCACCGAAATTTATTTTTCAAGGAGATAGTTTACTGGGCATGCACCATTGAGATGAGAGTCTTGATTCTCTGTTCCTGTTGTGTGCGTAAGTGGAGTTTATTTTAAATTAGCAATGCCGACTCTTTCGTGAGACTCAGCTATCACGGAAAGAACAGAGAAGTTGTGCTGGGCACTGGGTAATAATGGCTATTATGTGGAGTTACAGGCCAGAAAGTATATCTATCACCTAAAGCATCCTTGGTTGTAAATAATCACAATAACAGTACCAAAGTCATCCACAATACCGCATAGTAAAGTGTATAAAACCTGGATTTTGGAACAATCGATAGAAAAGATGACATCGTGGTTGTAGTGACACACAAAACTAGTCTGGAATACAATAATTTAATTAAAATCCACCAATCGTTTTCACATTTTTGTCGCCGAGTTATTAAGATTTTCTTAAAATAAGCAATTGTTAAAGTATACTAGACCCGTTCTTGTTATCTCCGACCAATCCAAAGTAGGTTATTTTGGCCAGGGGGGGCAGTGTCAGGAGGCTGTTAGCATTGAGGACAGACCCTGGGTGTCCTCATGAGAAATCATAATCCTCATTTAACCACTCAAGCTCTTGCAATATGCAGAAGTTGTTCTAGGTCTTTCCTTTCTTCACCTAAGGACTCTGGACCCAAGTTACGTCTTTCCTCGTTCAGTGTGCAGATGAGCTGGAACCCAACACTGGACCCATAGAGGGCTGTAAACAGAGCACTCGCCTGAGTGACAAGCCCTCCCCACCCAGCACGGCTCCTTCCAGTGCCTGGTTCAGACCCCGGGAACCAGGTCGAGTCATTTGTTCCTCAGATTCTAAACGCGAAACAGATCAAATCGCTCTGTGCTCTCCCGGCCTCCCCAGCATTTCATAAATGACCAATAACAAAGAGAAATCCGATCGAGTTGACGAAGAAATGAAAAATGTTGAGTGTAGCCTTGGAGCCCTTAGCACGAGAGAAGCATCTCAGTCAGTGGGCAGGGGAAAAAACAGACGTTTCTTAGAGGCAGAGAGAGAAAGTGGGCGGGCCTACGGTGCATGCCAGGGCGCCTCGCTGAAATCAGAGCTTCTGACACCCCGGACTCTCTTTAAAAAGGAAGGGAGGGTCATTTCTTCGCCGTCATCTCAGAAAGATCAAAAGAATAAACTAGGTGACCCCTTGAGTTAAATGCCCAAGTCATTACATTTGAGATGTCAATTAGAGAAAATTTCACAAAAATTCAAGGTCGCGTTCTCACAGTTGAGCTTTCTCGCTCCGTGGCCGCTGTTCCGTGGGCCTCGCTGAGCAGCCACGCATGGCCGGTGCACGCCTGCGCACTGTGTCTCTCTGCCAGGCTCGGACCCCTCGGCCTCACCCGCCAGGCTTAGACAGCACTGCACCCCCTCTGCGCTTCTCCCCGAGTTTCACAGAAGAGCCATTCAATACGTGTTGTGTGACTAATATTCCTGTAATGCCTAATGTGTTCTGACTTCCATAAAACTATTGGAAACTATGAAAATTATTTAAAAATAGCCTTCTTTGGAAAATAAGCGCAGTCTCTATTATTCCACGCAGTCGAATTAGAGCCATCTCTAAAAGTCCAGCAAGGACCCGCCGAACAAGAAATAAAACACACAAATTCAGCACATGGAGATCAGAAGGGAGGAGCAAGAAAGAGCTTTCTTATTCTCTTACGAACGTATACTAATGAGCATCCGTTTTAGATGCCACTCAAGCGCGGTGTTTGAATGAGGAGGAGAAAAAACAGAAGCGTGTGTTTCGGATGAGACATGGTGGTAACGGTGACTCCCTCGGGCCGTGTGGAAATCGGAGCCCCGTCATTTCCAGGTCGTTGGTTTCTGGCATGCCCGTGTTGGGATTTCCCTCCGGTTGCTTTAAAGGTCTTCAAAACCTAAGCCTCGTGCCACTGGTGGCAACCACGGTTCCTTTCGTGAAGCCTGAGAGGTCGGAGTTAACTTCGATTCGAGCCATTCTGTAGAATGAGCTTCGACAGACACTGAGCTGTATCGGATGAGTTCGCGAACTCCTCTCTCTATCAAGTAGTCCAGCTATAAAATAAGGATAATCTGGAAAATAAACTCAATAAAGTAGGAAGATATTTTCTCTATCCTTAGTTTCTAAGAGGATATGGAAAATCCTAAGAAGCAATTGAATGATTTTACACTTTTTTAAAGTACCAAGCATACATGTTACTTCAGGAGGCAGGTGCTACCTACCCGCAGCTTGATTTGTAAAGCTTTAAAAAAAAGAAATAAGTTTAAGAGTAGAATAATGACCGGGTTACACCAAGGACACCCGCGTCAGCATAGACCGAACTATGCCCGGCTCGGCACACTCAGACCAACACGGGGCAGTGAGCTCATGGTTTAGAAAGGCCTTTAGCAACTGACTTTGAAATTCTGGATTGTCATTTTGTTGACTCCTGAGTTGAAGAGATCATCACAATCATACAATTAAAACAGACCACCCCCATTCCTGAAACGGCTTCGATCAGTGGAGTGTTAATAGCAAAGTGAATACCGATCCTGTGAGGACAGAGTTTCCAAATGTGTGATGGGCTCGTGTGTGTGTGTCTGGGATGAGCCGTTCCTCACTCGTGTGTGCCCATGTAACCGCGGGGTGTGTCTGTGGGCTCCATAAAAGTGGCACTTTCAGATCGAACCTAGTGACGCGTCCACCAAGGGCATGTCAAGAGAGCACATTGTGGGTGTCTCCTGAGTCCTGGAAATCTGTTTTCTCTTTGTCTGAGACAACGCTTACCTTTAAAGTAACTTGCCGGTTTTAACTGCTTTAACATTTCAACGAAGCAAGGGTTGCGTATAACGAATTCAGAAAAGTTAAGAAATTTTGACATTAATGAAGCCTGTAGACATACGGCTTGACTACAGACAATAAAATATAGTCGATCTATTTTACCTGGGCACTTCTCACTTATTTGTTATACAAGTAGAAAAGTATGAAAATTCAAATAAGCTTTTAAAAAAGGTGGGGGGGGGGGAAGGAGGGAGAGAAAGAGGGGCAGAAACAGCATATACAGTAAACGTTTGGGTGGATTTATGCTTTTTAACTGAAACCAGATTGCCTCATATACACTATTCTGCTGCCTGGGTTTTACACCTGATAGTGCATCACCAGCTTCTATCCAAGTCGGAGACTACGTGTGGTTCTAGATTTCTCTGGCCTTGTCTCTTTCGTTCGTGGTCCTCGCCGATAGCCCCTGGCTGTCCCTCTAACATACTAGGTCCTCGCTGCATCCAGGACTCTTCCAGAACTCATATTTCAGGACTCATCCAGAACACAGTTGCCTGTGTTCTCTGCCGGGACCATCTCCCTTTGTCTTTCCCTTTCTTCCATCAAATCCTCACCCAGCTGCCGTCTGCTCAGAGTGGGCTTCCATTACCACTCTCTGCACATCCACGATGAAACAGACCCCTCCACCCCTCTCTGCCGTACCCTCCTTCCCTGAGTTGATTTCCTTCACAGTGTTTGTTGCCTTTTAACCTGCTGCATAAATTAGGAGGCTGATTTCGGTTATTTTCTGTCTCCCGCAATAGGACGTAAGCTTCCCAGTGGTACAGTTTTTGCCTGTTTTGTTCACTGGTTGTATTTGTCAGGGTTCTGTAGAGAAACAGAACCAAAAAGAGATAGCTATCTGTATCTAAATATATATAAACAGAGAGAGAGCTAGAGCTAGAAATAGAGAGAGAGAGAATGTGTGTGTGTGTGTGTGTGTGTGTGTGTGTGTGTGTGAGAGAGAGAGAGAGAGAGAGAGACAGACAGACAGACGGACGGACAGACAGAGAGAGACAGAGACAGAGAGACAGAGAGAGACACTTACTATAAGGTATTGGCTTCTGCAATGATGGAGGCTGAGAAGTTCCATGATCTGCCATCTGCAAGCCAGGGACCCAGGATAGCCGGTGGTATAATTCAGTCCAGGTCTGTAAGCCTGAGAACCAGGGCATCCGATGGTGTTAAAACCTACTCTGAGGACAGAAGATGAGATGAGATGCCCCAGCCCAAGCAGTGAGGCAGGAACAAAAGGGCGAATACCTCCTTCCTGCCTTTCGCTTCAGGCTCCGGGTGGATTTGGATGATGCCTCCACGTTGGGGAGGGTCACCTTCTCTACTGAATTCGCCAATTCAAATGCTAATTTCATCCATAAACACCCCATAGACACATCTAGAAATATTTAATCTGAGCACCCCACGGGATGTCAGCCTGGCAAAATTAACCATCAGCATTCGGGTACCCCTGGCATCGCAAACATTGCCCGGCGCATAGTAGGTGCTCATTGTTGTTGAGCAAATACAGAATATTCTTGTGATGGCGGCATCGTAAGCAACTCTAAATCATGTTTACCGTGTATGCGTGACATCCTTTACTTTGGATATTTGGTCGTTTTTCTTTTTTGTTGTTTTCAGCGCTGCTATTATAAGCCTCCCACACACACCGTTATCTCTCTGTATCTCTGTATATGCCACATCAGAATGTCTCTTCGGCATACAGGATTATAAATGTAATTGCTGGGTAAAAGGGTAGGCACTTTATAAAATCTCTCACCAAAGTGCCCTCCAGAAAGGCTACCACTATTTACTTTCCACCAGAGCCCAATAAAAGGGCCATCTCTAGTCCACCCATCCACTGACTACATTTGCAACCTAATTGGATGCAAAGCTGTTTAAAGAGACTGAACCAAGTCCTTCTCAGCTAGGAGAACCTGTGTGCACTTAAGCCACACACACCAGGCCACTTACAAAGAAGGCGTTTATATCAGGCATTGGGCAAAATCTTTCCTATGGCGGAACTCATATGATACCAGTTTTCAGAAATAAAGCCCAAGGCATTAAGTAAGCCAAGTAATTCTCACAAGAACCCAGTGAGGAAGGCTCACACTGCTGTCCCATTTCATAGATGGCAAACCAAAGGCCAAGTTCACATCAGTAGGTCGTGCAAGATGACCAGGACTTGTAATCAGTCAGGAGAAAGAGAGGAGGAAGGGAGAGCGAGCGGGAACAATCCAGCTAAGGGCAGTTTCCCTAACAATAGCTTTTTCGGTCTACTTGGCCATAATTCAAGGCCAAAGCGGTTTTTCCCTCTGAGTTCACCGACTATTATTAGTTCCACATGTGCAAGAATATCATTAAAAAGATGCCATGATTTCCGCTGAGATTATACACAAAAGATAAAAACCCCTTCCTCTCCCACGACCATCCCACTCATCTCCAGGTGCATCTCAGTGTAGATGGGGTCATTTCGCCCTTTGTTAGCTGATTCCCCCTTAAAACACAAGGAAAGTACATGCATGTGAAGGTTGAAGGTTTTCACTTCTTAATGCAAGAGGGAGAAAAAAAATCATTTTTTTTTTTTTTTACTATGTGAGATTTTTACCTATCTTCTTTTAAGATATCTTCTTTTAAGAAAAATACTTTCTTGTCAAAACAGGATGTTTAAGTTTTGTCTGCATTCAAACGTCAATAAAGAAATAATGAAAAGATGGAATAATCACGAACATCTGCGATTTTGCATAAAATGATAGGGAAAGAAAGCTCATTCCTTGACTTTTTATGCCTTTCCTCTTTAAAAAGTGCAGTCGCGTAGATATTATAACAAGTCAGTTCCTCCAGTACCTCCGATGTCTAGTGCTTTGGCATTGCCCACATTTGACAGATGGGAAGACTGAGTCTCAGAAGGAAATAGCCCTCATCCCTCAGCAATGCATGACGTTTGTGGATTGCAATCTATAACTCTGTCCACCAACTGGAGCCTTTCTAGGAGGAAAAAAAAAAACAAACAGTAGCACGTTATTGACTATTTTTTTTTTTAATTTAAAAGAAGCGATATCCCCTGGGAACAATGCTTTGCAATGGCCCATCTGGAGTGGAATTTTCCATGACCGGTAAAGACTCCGGAGCCAATCCGATGACCAGTCAAATGAAAAACAACGATTCCACAGATGCCGGGCTGGAGTCGGCACCGAAGACACTCAGACAAACAAAGCTCCCGGGTACCCTCACCTCCGCCACCTGCCATGCAGCTTTGACAGGTCTGCGGCCACCACACATACACACACACACACGCACACATACACGCGCGCGCACACACACACACTGCTATGCCTTCCGGGCTTCCCAGGAGATCTGAGAGGGCTGCCGGCGTGGACGACCCGTGACTGCGCGTGCACGCAGCCCGGCGTGCGAGGTGTGCTTAAACGGCAGCAGCAGGACTCTCGCCTTCTACCTTCTCACGGGCTCCAGCTCAGGAAGTACTTTCCCCTCTGTAATCGGCTTTGACCTTCACTCCCTCGGCAAACAGGGGTTGGGTCCTGCTGGGTCCCCGGCGCTGTGGTAGCCTGGGAGGCAGATGAGAATGGTTTTTCTTTCCGACAGGAGGAACAGAATACAATGGCTGTAGTGCTGAGCCTGTCCCTGGGGTGGCTGTCCCCAGTGGGTACGATGCAGATGTGACATCTGCTCAGACCTCCAGTGGAACCAAGAGTTAGAAGCAGAGACTCGCCCCAATGAACACGGTCATTCGAGGTAGCCGTGGAGGAGAGACGCTTGGAGGGGTGAGGGGGCAGGAGCAGATGTGAGGAGGGGACCAAGCGGCCGACCTCGCGACCTGGTGCTCTAGGACCAGGACGTTAGACTCCATCTCTGCAGGGAGCCAAGGCGAGATTGTAGGCGAGGCTGTGCTTCTAGACAACTTTGCTTCTAGAAAAACGATCGTCGTGTTTATCCAGTGGCTATATCAGTCGCAGTACTTACTTTGTCAGTAAGAGACATTTGTGACGGGGAGAGTTTATTTTTAGAGCTACTGCGGTTCCCAGCGCCCCCAGCCAGCCCCACCACTGCCAGAGCCACACCCGGGAGGCGGTTCTGTGCTGTCTACAGCCGAGGGCTTCTTACTGGGCTTAAGTGTGCGAGTGAGCCGCACAGGCTGGTGGCTGGAGGCGGGGCGCGCCCTGGGGACCGCGTGGCCAGGGGCGTCTTCCTCCCTCCCCGGCCCCCCGGGGCTTCACCTGGCGGGGCTTCGGCCCTCACCCAGAGTTCCCCTCCTGTTGACCCTCCTTGCTGGGCAGCACCTTGGATAGGGCCAAACGGGGCTGAGCAACGGAACAGCAGAGCTGCCCTCAAAAGGCTTTGCAAAGCGAAGCAGCCCCCTCGCGTGGCGAGAACGCGATTCTCCCCAAATGTCCGTCAGTCCCAGCATTCAGATGTTCTGTTTAAGTCCCGGGGCAAGGCGCAGCGGTGTCGGGCCCTGCGGGCCAGCCCCCAGCTTCCACGCGGCCCAAATTCCTTCCTGGCTCCATCCACCGGCCCCCCTGGGAAAGCGCCAGGCAGCGGCCACAGCCCCGAGGTGGGTCCCCAGCAGCCCGAGCAGCAGACACCAGTGTCTTCGTTTCCTCAAGCTCCGAGGCAAAGCCCGGGCTCGGGGCACCGGCCGCCGGCGCCTCCGTGATGGGCAGGGAGGTGTCGCCACCGCCTCTGGGCCCAGCTTCAGTCCTTCTGAAGGCTGGCAGCTTGCCTGTGGCCCTGACAGATGCCAGCTCCCTCCGGAGAGGGGTCCTGAATGTTCCTGCGAGTCTGCAGACGAGGTCGTGCACCCCGCGCTCGGGCCGCACCCAGGCCGCGGGCGCGCAGGGGCCTGCTCCTAGCCACCCGGGAAAGGTCGCCTCTGCACCCTCGCGGCCTGGAAAAATGCACGTCCCGCAGCCAAACGCCCCAGGCGCCCCTGAGCTGAGGCACAGCCGGACCCCGCTGTCAGGCCAGGGGGAGCCCCAAGCCCCACATCGGCCTTACTGTTTCAACCGAAAGCGAGCGTCTGAGGTCGCTGGCGATGGCAGCGCGTTTCCTAAACGTCCGCGGTGATTACGCACCAACAGGCACGCGGCACACTTTTGTCAGACACAGTCCCTACTCCGGCCGAGATTCCACCCCAGAAGCTCCCCGGGGGCTGCAGGGTTCTGTGCCGAGCCCCACCGCCCTCCCCTCGCCCAGCTTTCAACACAGGGAACCGGCATGGGCAGCGCTGTGTGGGGGAGGCGGCGGGCCGAGGTCCCCGACGACCCTCGTCTGCGCCTCACAGCCCCCCTACCCTCGATGCCCTTACTGAGGCGACCCGAGGGCATGCTGGGAAGGCCAGCTCTTCCACAAGGCAGGATTGACAAAGGTGGAGGGCTGTGTGTTTTTAAATAAAGACACCTCCAAGGAATGACCGCCAGAGGAGGAGGGTCAGCAGCAGCGGGAGGTAGCGGAGGTGGCGGAGGTGGCAGAGGTGGTGGGAGGTGGTGGCGGAGATGCTGGGTCGCAGGGAGGGGAATTTCTAAACCGGGATATTGTCATCAAGTGGACACAAAGCCCAGTTGATTCAAGGGTCGTAAGGCTCCGCCGCCAGGAGCAGACGTCCCCAAAGGGGCTGTTCATGGAGCGATGTTAAGACCACCTGCTCCCCGCGTCATCTTGGCTGACTCTAGGCCCCTCTCATTTGGGAGAAGCTGAACTCGGTGGGGTTTGAGCATTAGGGACTTTGAAGACAACGTCGTGTTATCTCGTGAGCCCTTACAAAAAGTCTTTCTCTCGCTCATCTCTAAACGTCAGGACTTTTATCTGGGCTGTAGAATGAAGCTGATCTGGCATAGCGTGAAAGTCACGCATAGTTCTCCTCCTTACTCAGCATATATAATTTCAGTTAGAAAATAGTAAATATGGCACTGCGAATGCAATTTTAAAATAAAGCGCTAATCTCTAGGTTCCTTTGAAAAACATGAAATTGGAATCATAACTCCCGTGTTAACAAAAGAGATCTGGAGAAAACGTTGTTATATTGGTACTTTTTCCCCCTAAAACTACTTTACATATAGGGGACCCCAGGGAGGTCTCAAAAGTTGAAAGCCCAAAATTTCCGGTGAGGCATGTTAGTGCCACATGCGGGGTCACACCGAAGTGCGGGGGACAAGGGTCGGTTTCGTGCTGTAAGTTAGTGTTTTTCAAACGTTGTGCACAGGAACCATCTGCGACTCTTCTAAAATGCAGATCCTGCTCTGTAGGCCCAGGGCGGGGCCTGGGATTCTGCATTTCCCCAGCGATGCTGGGGCTGCAAGTCTACAAGCAACTTCCACTTCCAGGTACCTTGTTCCTCTGAGGAGTGCAGAGAGACCTCAAGGGAGGATGAATACGCTTCTAGAATTTAACTTTCCCGGCCATCCCCTCTATATTTTTGCTCTGGGTGGGTGGGCAAGAACTGTAAGGCTTCCAGAAGTTACAAAGTGACAGAGGACAACGGGGGTTTATTAACGCTGTAATTTAACAGGTCGTGTTAAGATTTCAGAGGGCGTGATGTTGGGGAGAATCTGGGGGAAGGAGAAATGACAGGGCCGGCACTGAGCGTGGCTTGTTGGTGTCTATTTTTTGCCGTTGCTCTGGGTTATGCATATAGCGGCTCCCTGCCAAAGGGAGTTACAGAAACTTGGACGAGGTTATTTATCGAGAGAGTTTTTGGATTAAATTTACCTTTTACAATCTTTTTAAAATAAACATCCTCAAGTGGAAGGACAAGGAAATTCAGCTGCTGTCCTAGGAATATAATCCGGAACCTGAGGTAGTAGTACTTGTTGGACAAAAATGGGGGGAAAGCAGCAATTTCAAATAAAGGGGGGCGGTCAGCAGAGCAAAACAAAGAAAGACCCCCCTCTGCCATCAGTGACAGGTGACATGATCTGCCATTTGCACGGAATGAGCTGGCGTAGGTTCTGGTCAAAGACATCAACATTTTTCTGCAAAAAAGGAGAACAAGGAACAGACAAGATTAAAAGGAACACCCAGAAACCTAATGGGTTATAAAATAAACCAGATGGGTGACAAAGAATGCTAAAATTCTTGGGTTTGCTCACTTTCTGGAATAGTGGGTTTTTTTCTTAAAAACTCCTTAATAAAAATATTGTAACTCATTGCCAGTGGTGGCGAGGCAGGTGGGAGTTGCCTTAGACACTTGAAGCCTCAGACCCTTTCTGCACCCCCTTTCCCAACTTGTCTCCCCACCTTCACCCAGCCTTCGGTCTCCACCATTGCCTCTGCCCAGTTCCCTCACTTAGACTAATGTGTAAATGACCTAGAGGGGACTTACATGAGCAGCATGCCTTCTAAATACATTTGCCCAAATATATTCTAAATTTCCCAATCCATTCATATCTACCAAATACTTATAAAAGCCACACTTTCAAAACCGATATGGAAGAAATATGGCAGAATACCGATATTAACTCTGGGCGTGAGAGCATGGGTATCCTGTGTCCTTTCCTGAACTTTGTATATATTTTGTAATAACTATTAAGAAATGAAGTGGGTGGAATTATTATCGACCAGACTGATGGCAAGGTTGTTCCTTCGGAGTCTCCCTCTTACTATTACCTGTGGTTAACTGGGATGCTCTGTCTGACCTACAGCGGCTCAACACCTTGCTTGCACATTAGTGTCTCCTGGGGAGATTTTAAAATATATCCACATCTGCTCCTCGGCCCCAAATTCATTAAATCAGAATCACAGCAAGGAGCAGCCTCTGCATCAGTATATTTTAAAAGCTCCTCACGTGGCTTTACTGGGCAGCCAGGATTGAGAACCATTGGTTTAAAGAATAGTCTTCAGGATGCTTTAAAAGGTACCTGCAAAGCCCGAAGCATTTAAGGTCCCAATGTGAAAATTTTTATCTTACTACCCCAAATTACTTGAGTCACGTGATATGTATCCCCACCCATCGTTCTATATTCCCTCCTTATCCCATACTGACCACCCTCAACCCACACACCACCACTGCCACCACCACCACCACCCTCATCACCACCAACATCGCCATCATCACCACCATCATCACCAACACAATCATCAGCACCACCATCATCACCACCCTCACCATCATCACCATCATTATCACCATCATCACCACCATCACCATCATCACCATCATCACCACGACCACCACCATCATCACCACCATCAGCACCACCACCACCACCACCCTCATCACCACCAACATCGCCATCATCACCACCATCATCACCAACACAATCATCAGCACCACCATCAGCACCACCATCACCATCATCACCACCATCATCACCAACACAATCATCAGCACCACCAGCACCACCAGCATCATCACCACCATCACCACCACCCTCACCATCATCACCATCATCACCACTATCATCACCAACACAATCATCATCACCACCATCGCCACCACCATCATCACCACCATCATCACCACCATCATCACCATCATCACCACCATCACCAACACAATCATCATCACCACCATCATCACCCTCATCACCACGACCACCACCATCATCACCACCATCATCACCATCATCATCGCCACCATCATCACCAACACAATCATCACCACCACTACCAACAGTAACACGAATGAAAAAGGGTAAAATACGGAGCTAAGGCACTTATCTTGTATTTGAAGATGCAAGATTGGTAGCTGGGAGCTAAAACGGTTGCAACCTGGACCCCCAAGGGTGATTCTAGGTTTAATCTGGTATTAAAAAAGAACAACAACAACAACAACAACCTGGAATTACCCAAACAGCCTACAAGTTAGTCATTCTATCAATCTCCTTTTGCCCAAAATTAAAATATGTATTAAAGCTTGTTATTTCCTTGGTTGTCCAGCTAGTATAAACCCTTGATAGGTGTGAGGCCAAATTTTGGCCCAAGTATAAAAGGTGTTTTTGCTACAACTGAATTCACAGCGAGGAGAGCGAGAGAGAGAGAGAGAGCGAGAGCGAGCGTTTTCTCACTTGCTAACTTGCTTTTGTAAAACAGGTGTTCGCCTTTTAATCCATGCAGCATATACCGCTGAGAGAGCCAGCCCGTGAACTATTCTACAAAAACAAAAAGGAGAAAAGCCTCCTGCCCTCGGCCTTTGTTCCTCTTGTCCGCTCTGCAAGTCGCCTTTCTGGGATAATTGAACCTCATTTACTTAGATTCAAGAGATCGGGGGTAAACCCTCAGAATTCCTTGTGTTTAACTCCGGGGAGAAATTTCTAGAATTTAACAGACTTTGAATACACATTATTTTATAGGAGACATTTTTATATAGAGTTGCCCCCACATGCCATCTTGCTATGTTCGATTTTGAAAAGCTTTTTGGGAACAGCTCGGCAGGTGACAGCTTCCCGTGGGCTGGCTTTGTTTGCTGTCCTGCTTGTGGCTTGCGTGGATGGGGGGTGGAGGGGAGGGGGTAGAATTATCACTGGCACCTCCCTGGGTGGTGCCCCGCGCTGCGCCTCCCACGTCTGTGGGGCGTGCAGGGGAAAGCCTTTTGACACCCAGCGCTGCCACGTCCTGTCCTTGTGTGTGTGATTTCCATTTGCATGATTCTTTCAATTCCCAGAAACCAAAAGCCTCAGGTGTGTTTCAGACGTGAAAGGCCCAAGCCCGGTCGTTAGCGGGACGTGCTGTTGGGTCCGGCACTTCGGCCCAGGTCGCAGGCCTTGGAGCTGCGTCTCCAGAGTTCTGGGGTGGGAGTAGGGGGATCGAGGCGCCTGGAAGCAGAAGAATTAGATGCGATCGGTTAAACACTCCCAGGAAGAAATGGGCCTTTCCTGGAAGTGTTCATAAACGGATTTATAGGTCTCGAGCTCTTTGCCTTAGAAATGTGGATAGATGGTAAAAAACACTGTTAAGAAACATGTACGTGCTACAATCTGATTTCCCTAAACCCAGCTTTCAAACCAGGAGGCAAAGAAGACAAACGGATTTCTGCAAGCTAGCTCACCGTTATGAGTTGAATTGTGTGCTCCCCCTGCCACCAAAAAAAGATACATGGAAGTCTCAACCCAGGGACTTAAGGATGTGGCCTTATTTGAAAGTAGAGTTTTTGCAGATGTAGTCAAGTTTAAATGAGGTCATCGGCGTGGGCCCTAATCCAGGTCGACAGGTGTCCTTATAAGCAGAGGGAAGACGATATACCGACAGGCAGGAAGAGGCCACATGAAGGCAGCAGTGGAGGCTGGAGAGATGTGTCTAAAACCCCAGGCGCTCCGAGGACGGCCGGCAGCAGCGGAAGCTGAGAGGCAGGAGCAGACTCTCCCCTGCAGCCTGCGGCTGGCCCTGCCCACACCTCGATCTGGGGCTTCTGGCCTCCAGAACCGTCACAGAGTACACTTCTGTGGTTTGAGGCTGCCGGGAAAATTGATACGCTATCAGCGAAGCTTCCTCTCAGGGCCAGGCGGCCCTGAGCAAAATTGGGGGTGGTGGGGGAGCAGAGGCATCCGTTTGCACGGCCCTGCCTCTCCCCTCGGCGCCCGTCGTCTCCAAGGACCCCAACACGGGTGTTCCAGCGAGCCTGTCGCACACTGAGCCTTATTTCTCCCTGTGAAATGGAAGGCTCTTCTGCCTGTTGAGATCATTGGTAAGGCATCACAGACGGGGATCTCACAACCACAAAACCTGCAGCACCCAGAGGCGACACGTCCCTTCCCCAGACCTGAACCCCACACGAGCCTCCATTTCTGGGGAACAGCGGGAGCACCTGCCGATTTACAGTCAACCCGGTCACTTACGGTTGACGTCTGTGCTCGGGGCACTCGCTGCCCACGCGGCAACGTCTTCTCCCGCGCAGACGCACGTGGGGCTGGAGAAGACCCACCCGGCGACGATCTGTGTGTTCCGCCGCCCGGTGCCCGGCAGGAGCTGGCGCTGCGTCCTCCTCACCTCGCGGCCTCTGCCGGCTCCCACCCCCCTGGCCCTCCAACTCCCAGTGCCATGCCAGGGCTTGTGTCTGGCGCTCTGACAGGTCTGCAAGGTCCTGGGCCAAACTTGAGCAAACCGGGTACAGATCTCCCCCACACCACGACCTTCAAACTTACTTCCTGCCCCCCACCCCCCAGGTTTCCAACTTCCGGGAGCCGGCTGGGTGATCCCCACACCTCTCCCCACCCCTGAGGAAGGGTCCTCACCTCCCATTTGGGGAGCGAATGGCTGCTATGTCATCCCAGCTTCTTTCCAAATGCAGAATTCACGAGCCTGATGCTCCTCTGAACCCCCGAGCTTCACGCCTGCTGTCTGAGCCAAACTTTGGGGACCTTAAAAAATGATCCGTCTGGCTCTCGCATCCCAGTCCCGGCCCCCAGGACTGTTTGGGACGTCAAAGCCAAGAGTGCGGCCGTTCGTTCCTTCGGCGTCCCCTTGTGTCACCCTCCCCGGAAGGTACGAGGCAGTGACCGACGATGCTGTGGACGCCCGGGGAGCTGGGGCGGAGGGAGGCGTTTGCTGGGGGAGTCGCAAAGATTCACTAGCACCTCAAAAATCGCACCCTGTAGACAGGCTGCCTGCGATCCCGTCACAGACGGTCCCTCTGGCCCTAAGTGCGGCTGAGTTCCGAAGAGCCCGCCCTGTCCCTCACGGGCCTGTCACGGAACTGGGAGCTGCTATCGTGGACCCCACCCCCTCCCTTCCCCAGATTTGCTCACAGGGTCCCCTGACATCCAGCCACAGCCGCAGCAAGGCCAACACTTGGTCCGATGAGCCCGGCCAACCGCACGCAGCTCCCGATCGCCGACTGCCCAGCGGGGGTGGCCACTTCCGGCCAAACTGCCCGGCTGGGAGATGCTAACCCACCTCACGCTCCGCCTGCTCCTCTTTCATCCCAGCTCACCCGACTTTCCTTCTACATTTCCACGAGGAAAGACGTGAAAAGTTGTTTGCGAATCATCGAGGCGTTTGTCGTGTTGAAGGAAGCTACTTCTAACCGCAGGACCTACCTCATGTCTTCCCCCAGGGAATGTGCATTCTATTTCTTCACAGATGTCATCTGGTCAGAGAGGCAATCGCACCCTAACATCGCTGCCACCCCCATCACTTGCCATCTTCTCACCCTCCTTCGACTTGTTACTTATACCATTTCCTGAAACTCACATCGGATCTTATAATATGAAGCTATGGTTTCCTGTTTTTATCGCCCGCCGAAATGTAAACCTGACGAGGACAAGGACTTCGTGTCATTCGTTGCTGTGGCCTTTGGACCCGGAACAGTAACTGGCATAAAGTCGGCACTTAATAAAGATTTGGTAAATGAACGGTGACCGTGACCTCTGGAAGTTTTTATCTTGAATGGGGCCTGGATTTACAACAAGCCAACAATGGTCAATACCTGGGGGGCGGAGCATCTTAGTGAAGGCAGGCCGGGGGCCGGGGGGCGGGGGGCGACTCTGGGGAAGGGTGTGAGTGGAAACGGGACAACCCTTCCTGAGCCCCACAAAGCTGGCGTCAGGGCTTTGTCGCTTTGGAGGCCTCCCAGGCACAGCACTTCGCAAAGGCTCTTGGCGGTGGGGACCGTCGCCAGAGGACCACATCTGCGCCCTCAAGCTAGCCCTGAGGCACTCGAGAGGCTGAGGATGGAAGAAACTGCTCCGGGGCGAGGGTGGTCAGGCCAGACGGAAGGAGAGTAGCGTTTAGGAAAGAACGGAAACCCGAGGTTGGGTCAGATGCGGGGGAAATGAGTGAGTTTAGCGCACGACATCGCCGGGCTCTGAGCGCGGTCTGCCGGCCGGGCCGGTGCGGCACCGGGGGCCGAGGCTGAGCCTGAGCTGGCCCAAAGGCACGATTCCGGCTCTCAGGAACCTAAGCCACGGGCTCCCGCGATGGCGGTAGCACCAGAGGGAGAGCGGGACTTGGCCGGGCTGCAGTGGGCCCAGGGGACGATGGGCGGCAGTGGGCAGCTCTGCGCCACTGGGGGGGCCTCTGAGAGCAGCTTCCTCCGGTGAGCACCCTCAGCCGTAATCACAGGTTGTATTTAAAGGCGGCCTTCACCCGCGATGCCTTATCACCAGGGCCTTTCGCCGACTATTTTTAGAGGATATTAATCTTATGACCTTTGGATTTGAAATGGGGACAGGTTAGCTCTAATTACATGGGATTCTTTAAGGAGCTTGAAAGGAGGCCAATGATCTACCCCCGAACCCGGGTTATCGTTGACCCTCTGTCCTCGATCTCAGGCGAAAGCCGCAGGACAGCAGCAGAGCAGAAACGCTAGAGACTGTGCCCCGGAGCATGGGTGTCCGCTAGAGACTGTGCCCCAGAGCGTGGGTGTCGCCCGGCAGGGCTGGGGGACAAGGGCCTCCCGCTAAGTGAGCGAGCAACACACACCCCGGTCTGAGGCTAAAAACATGCCCCCATCCCTGACGTAGAGTTAGCTTATCCCAGGGCTCTGATGTAGATATAGATATAGATATAGATGATAGATATAGATATAGACACAGATACAGATACACATACACATACACATACACATACACATATACATACTCATACAGATACGGATACAGATACAGATACAGATACAGATACAGATACAGATACAGATACAGATATAGACACAGATACAGATACAGATACACATACACATACACATATACATACAGATACAGATACAGATACGGATACGGATACGGATACAGATACAGATACAGATATAGACACAGATACAGATACAGATACACATACACATACACATACACATACACATACACATACAGATACAGATACAGATATAGATATAGATCATATATGTGTGCGTGTGCATATATGATGTATATATAAACTATCTTTTGTGTGTGTATGTATATATATACATACTATATGTATATGTGTGTGTGTATATATATATATATATATATATATATTTTTTCAATGTTTTGGAGAGCTGTGGCCAGTAGAAATCTTGACGGCAGGTTGCAAAAGGAGTTTTCCAGGATCCGCTTCCCTCCGCCCCGCTCTGTCCTGAGAGAACGTCTTGTCCATAACAAACCACGCGCCCCCATGGCATCGCATCCGCCAGGAGATGACGGCCCTGCCAGGATTTCTTAGTGCCATTCACGAGTCTGGTGGCCGAGAGGTAACACATCACGGAGGAAAACAATCCTGAGAGAGGAGCGAGAGTTCAGTATCGTCTCACACCGTGTCGCAAATGACCACGAACCGTGAGCCGTACGGAACCGCCCACTTATTAGCTCCGTGAGTCCGGGCCGAGAGCGGCTTAGCCGGGTTCTCCGCTCAGGGCTTCACAAAGCTGCACTCGAGCCGTCAGCCAGGCTGCGTCCCTTTCTGGGTCCCCTCGTAAACCCATGTGGCGGTTGGCAGAATTCGTTCCCCAAGATCTCAGGACCGAGGTTCCCATTCTTCTGGTGGCCGCAGGCCCAGGACTGCTCTCGGCTCCTAAAGGTGGCCCAGTTTCTTGCCACGTGGCCCCTCTCTGTGGCCTGTTGCACTTGAATCCTCCCACTTGCTTGAAATCTCTCCCGAAGGTGCTCTTTTAAGCGCTCACCGCATTAGGTCAGGCCCGCCCAAGATCATCTCCCTCTCAAAGTCAACTGATTTCCAGCCTTACTTATATCTGCAAAATCCCTTCACGGAAGCATCTAGTTAAGCATTTGTGTGGATAACTGGGAGAAGAAGGTGTGTGTACACCAGGGGTATGGATTTGGGGGGTCACCAATTCTGTCGACCACAAGACACAAGCCTGTCTTCTAGGTTTCAGGGGGGACATTGAACAATGGTGGGTGTTTTGAAAGTTTCCCTCTGCTCCCCACCAGTCCCTGAATGGAGGAGCCAGTGAGCCCTGCTGTGTGCGGAAGGGACCTTTTCTAAAAACCAGGTCTTAGCTCAGAATTAACCGTAATCCGCCCCTCGGCCAGGTGCCATCCACTTGGAGATGGGACGGGCAGAGAGAGATGGAATCCACTGCGTGGTATCATCTACTATGCTCAGGAAGTGTGGCAGAGAAAGCCAGGGCCCTAGGTGCTGAGATGAATTGGAAGAAGATTCCTCTGAGGACGACACACTCTAGACCAGCCTTGATGGATAACAGGGAAAGGGGGGGGGGCAGGAAACTGTGCGGCAGAAGGCTGAGAGGTAGGAGGGCGCGTTGCCTAGTTCGGGTTATTTATAATGGATGACCTTCACTGTTTTATTCTGACTCTAGCAGTGGCACACATTTTCATTTACGAATTCAAGGACCAATGGACTAGCGTGGTTTGAGCAGAGGGTTCCTGCAGGCTGTGGTTCTCAGTGCAGTAACTGGGTTCGATCCTGACCAGTTGAACCCCAGTCCCTGAGGGTAATTCCAGATGTCTGTATTGATGATGGCATTTTGAGATTTAAAAAAAAAAAAAAAAGATAGGTAGATTGGGGACAGGGAGAGTGCGGAAGTCTGAGATTTAGCGAAGTTTGAGTTTTGCCTTTGGCTTCAGGGACTCCTGAAAGTTTTCTTATGACATCGGTGGGCAAATTGCCACCTTCAGACGGATAATCTAGCAACAGGTAGACGACGGACTAGAGAAAAAGGTGCAGACGAGGGCAGAGAGCGGGTGTTCCCTGGAGGATGCACAGCAGTGACGGCCATGGGAAGGAAGCAGGAAGTCGAGAGCAGAGAGCTGCTCGGAGAGAAGGTGATGGAGACCTGTAACTCTTCAATCTGCTGAGCTGCTGAGCTGCCACTGAACATGGGGGCAATAGCACGTGAACGCTTGTGACTCTTTCCAGAGCATTGACACCGCTGTCGATTGCAGCTTGGCTTCCAGCAACCGGGCCCTGAGGTCACAAGCCTGGACCCCCAGCAGGGGCTCAGTGGGCTGCAAAGTCGGAGGGACTGGAAGAGCTGGATGTTTACCTGCATGAAGCATCACTAGGGAACATCATATGATTTCACATCTGAAAGAGATCTGAACAGTTTTGAGCGTAATCACTGAGGCAGCAAGAGAAGCGAGGTGACTTGCCTGAGGCCACATAGCTAAGAAGCAGCAGCGTGAGGACCGAGACCCTTCCTCAGGGAACAGACCCAAAGACAGTGCCGGGCTCCTGGCCTCGAACCAGAGCCATGTCCCTGCCGCCTCTGTGTTGACCGCTTGGTCAAGCAGGATCACCGAACGGCAACCCCCCAGTATGGTGAAACATGTACTCTGATGACAAGTGACTCAGAGATTACATGCAACTTGTAAAAACAAACATTCCATAGCTGGCCCTTTACAGAAAGAGCTGGCCAAGCCCTAGAATCCAGGGCGAGCTCGCATTTTCAAAGAACCACCAAAGGCCAAGGGAGGTGGAGAGACCCCGAGAAGATTACCCAGCTATTGGGAGACAGAGCTGGAAACTAGGACCCATGTCTCTCATTTCTACTAAACAGAGTGAGGGCCTACACGGGCTTAAAAGCATATCAACACACACACTTGCACACACATGCACACAGTTGCACGTGAGTGCTCACGAATACATAAACGTGCGTGCACACAACCACACACGTGCACACATAGGCCCCGTGAAGTCACCTATGAGGCCACCCGGACCAGGACTCTTCATTTTTGCAAGTTTTTTTTTTATTACTGATTCAGCTTCGTCACTGGTAATCGATCGGTCCAGATTTTCTGTTTCCACTTGACTCCGTCGTGGATGATTGTACGTTTCTAGGAATACTCACATCGGGACCCGCGATCATGAAATGATGACATTGCCTTTCCTTCCTGGCCTGGGAAGCATCTTATACATAAAGGCAGAGAACATTCCCTCGAGGCAGAGACTGTTTTGTGACGGCCCAGCTTCAGCAGCGTGGTCCCATGGAGCACGGGCCATAGATAGACGACATGCCGAAAGTGCCCCGGTGGCTGCCGCCTGCCGCGCCTCCTCCCCGCCCCCCACGACAGAGTCCTCGTGAGCAGGCGCCCGTCTGGCCTCGTGAGCCTTGCCCCTTGCTGTTTGCTGCACTCCATGAGGAGCTTAACCAAAACGAAGGAATGCAGGGATGTCTCAGTTACTCGCCGTGAACCTCAGTCCGAAAATATTAGATGGAAAATGCCATAAATAAAACAATTCATAGGTTTTAAATTGTGCACCATCCTGAGTAGTGTAATGAACTGTTTTACCGTCCAACTCTGTCCCACCCCGGATATAAATCGTTCCTTTGTTCAGCGTCTCCACGATAGATACACTCCCCGCCCATGAGTCACTTAGTAGCCATCTCAGTTATCACAGTGAGAGACATGACACTCACACAACTTGTATCACAGTTACTGATAATCGCTCTGTTTTATTATCAGTTACTGTTGCTAGTCTCTCACTGTGCCTAATTGATAAGTTAAACTTTATCTTAGGTCTGTACACACGGGGAGAATCCTAGTATGGATAGGGTTCGGGGCTATCCACAGTGTCAGGCATCCAGTGGGGGTCTTGGACCGTGTCCCCCTGTAGATGAGAGGGGACCACCGGAGATATAAAGTCCAGAGGACCGTCCTCCCTGCCGCCTCCCCACCCTTGATCAGGAAGAAGATAATGACCTTGGTTCAGAGCCCTGCAGTGGTCCAAGCCCTTGCTGCACAAGACTGAGTTTTCGCAGAAGTGGGAGGTGGTGTGCAACGTATTCGACAAAAGTTGGTGTGAGTCCTTCCTATAATCTGTCCATCGGAAATAAGAAATGAGGTGTGAGTTTCAGGATCCCAAGAAACCTTGGACCGGTCACAAGGTTATTCCGCGGCTGCTTTGGGCCGTACTAAGAATACCAGGCCGCCCTCGAACCCAAGCTTGCAAGAGTTCTGCTTCTGTTTTAATGTGGTCTTTTCTACCCTGGTACTGCTTCTTGCCTCCCCTCTCAACCTAGCATACACACGCACACACACACACACACGCGGCACACACTCACACACGCACACACACACGCACATTCTTTATAAGGCAGGCATTGATTTTTTCCCCAGCAGCTGAGCATCTGCTTCAAGCTCTATGATTTCGCTTCGTCATGCTGAAGAACAAAGACTTTAGCAAAGGGAAGGGGAGCTGTTGCTTTGAGTCACAGGCCTTTCCCTGTACCTGGAAACGACCTCAGGTGAACCGCGGCACGACCGGCTTAAAGCTGTCCTGTATCTAACCGACCCGGGGTGGGTTCGGGAGCAGCCAGTGCTTGTGGGAGCTGTCCCTTCTCACTGCTGCCCACCAAGCTCATTTTGTTCAGGAAGTCTGATAATTAAGAGCTTAGTATTAACAGAGCACCACAGTGAGGCTATTGCAGGCCAACAATGCACCCCAACTTTATTCTGAAGACATAACATGCTCCCCTGCCCTTGGAGTCAACTGCAGCTAACGCCCTAACTTGAGCGAATTTTCTATAGAGCTGGTCGTAAACCCGCGGTGGCCATGCCGAAACTGTGAGGAGTTTGAGGGCAGGGACGGCAAATCATCTGTACTTGGTCCCTAGCAGGCTGTCATCCACGAGCGTTGAACGGACTTGCTGTTGAAGATCAGATTTTCCTGTTTGACTTCCCTAATCATCCTTTCTACAGACCTTAATGAAGAGCAAGGTCTGATGAACACACAGCGCTTGCTCTCCGGGAGGTCACGGCCTAGAACGGGATGCAGGCAGGTCTGTGACCAATGGCGAAGCCAGCTGGCCTCTCCAGACGTTACGGAAGACCACTGTCATCAGAGGGGGCGTGCGAGAACGCAGACAGCCCTCCCAAGGGGGACAGCGCGGGTCCCTCACATCCCCCAGACCTTCCGATGGGCCAGCCACTGCGACCACCTCTTCTTCTCTCTCTGAAACCCCCCTCCTGCCCCCCTTTGTTTCCCGTGCCGTGATTCGGTGGTAGGCATCGTCTACCACACACACACTCGGTCTCCTGATAGGATTTCAACTAAGCACAAATATAAACAAACAAACAAACAACTATGTGATTGGAACAAATCGATTTCTGATGTCGGGCACAGCCCCAGGCAAGGATGACGCCCGCCGTCATCCTTGCCTGTCCGGGCGTCTTGAACTGTGCTTAGTGAGGAGGAGGCTGGCTGACCGGAGAGCCCACCAGAGGGCGGCCGGGCCCATTCAGGGACATCTAGAGAGTTGTGGGTGGAACCTGCCTTGCCACTCGCCCAACTCAGAGTGCCGCTCGGGAAATCGCTGCAACCTTGCAAAACCATTTGCTTGGAATTTCCAGTCGTGGTTGAAGGGTAGAGGTAGAATATGAGCATATGTGTAAGAAATGGTAGATCTGTTCCTTTCTAGAGAAAGCCTCTTTTTTTACATAAACAAACAAACAAACAAACAAATAAATAAGCACAACGATAGTCACCCTGGGACGTGACAACACGATTGCATGCCCCAAAATAATTCAATTATCCTCCGCGTTTACTTAGTTCGAAACCAGCATTTTTGCTGCGTTCTCTCCCTCGAGCCTCAACTATCAAAGGCGGATGCTTACGGCTGTCACGGTGCAGACCGACGGCGGACAGGGAGCCACAGGAAGAGCTCAGCCCCTCGAGGGAACCAGCCAGCCAATCCATTTCTATCGAGGATATTTTCAGAATTAAGTCACTTTTTTTTTTTTTTGGCTTACCCTTTCTTGAGGAAAATCTCACGATCCCTTTTCTTTCTCTTTAATTTTCTCTTCTCCAACTTGTGTTTTATCTTGCAAAGCGTCAGACGAATCAGGTGTATGCACTCCCGGTGTGTCCCAGAGAAAGGGACAGACGATCGACACCCACTTTGACTCTGCCACCAGGTGTTCTGTGAAGTTCACACGAAACCAACAGAGTGTCCGAATCCACAGTCCTAGGAAACAAGGCCTCTGGGGGAGGGAGAGCAGGGAGACAAGCCGCCCAGGAGTACGCCTCTGGCCGGTCCCGCTGGGGATGGGTGGGTGGGTATGTGGTGAGGTCCAGAAACACTTCTGTAGCGCCTCTGTGAGAAAGGAACGCTTACCTTTAGCCCAATCAGAATTTAATGTCGCTCACTCCACATTAGGGTGAATGAGCTGGCAAAATATTCCAGCTTTTCCCCCTTTCATTTGGAAAGTGAATTCTTCATAGACTTGTACACTTTGGGGCAAGAAGTCTCCTGCAGACCAGCGATGTTTTTTGCCTGCAGAGAGCCGTTTGAGCCATTAGATACAAATCACAGAACGTCCTCATGCAGCTGGTTCTCCTATCGGACGTTGACAGGTGTAGAAACTGCAGATTGACAAAAAAGAACATTAGTCCCACTTTAGACTTTCAGAGTCGTGGGAGCAACCTGGGAAGGGGAGTGGGGGGGGCTCGTGGTTAATTCATCACAATTGGATCGGTCCAGTTTTCTTTCTATGTAATCCTGCCTCTGTGGATTCGCTCTTGTAAGATATAACCCGGGCAAATCTCGTTTATATGGCACCCGGGTGCAAAACGGTTTCTGTAAAAACCATTCCACATCAATTCAAGGGCTGAGCACTTTGAGATATGACTCGTAAGAATAAAATGTTAAGTTCCCTTGGACCTAGACCACACAAAATGAACAAAACGAGGAAGCTGTTGGTTTTTACAGGTAGACTGGTCAAGCTTTGAGCACGTGCATTTGATGTTGAGTTGAGCCGAGATTGCCTAGGACCCGATACGTTTGGACTCTTGTGTGGTCATTCCCAACTATGTGATTTCACGGATTAAGTTATCGAAAAAGCTGCTCTGAACTTGGGCTTGGCCAGCTTGCCCATTTGCTGCTGGGTCTACCTGTGTCCATCTCAGAGTCGCGTTTGTTCAATTATGAACCCAGGGATGTAACACTATAAACTTGTGACGGGGTGTTGAGTTTTCACACGTTTCTAAGTAGACATCTTTTTGAGGCTTGTTGCTCTGTGGTCACTGCCTGGGTTTAAACCCTGGTTCTCCTGATCACATTTGTTGGGCGACCTCGGGCAAGTGAAGCAATCTCCGAAAGCCTCAGTTTGCTTGTCTTTAGACTGTGAATAAGAAGAGTTTCTATCTCAAAGGGTTTTGGTGAAATTGAAATGACACCACACGGCTAACGCACGAACTTTAGAGCCTCACGTGGTCAGTACCCCATAAGAGCCCCCATCTCGTGATTTACACAGGGTGCCACGGCTGGTTTAACACTCTGCTGACATCATCTTGAAATTCTTAACAGTGTTTGAACAAGGGACCAGCGTCTTTTTTACTTGGTATTAGTTTCAAGTATACAGTACAATGGTCAGACATTTATGTAATTTTTTCCTCTAGAACCCATCTGTCTCTATGCGCAGCCATCACAATAATATCGACAGCGTTCCCTGAGCTGTGCTCTACATCCTGTGATTGTTTGTAGCTACTAATTTGTACTTCTTTATCCCTTCACATTTTTTATCCAGTCCCCCAAATTCCCTCCCCTCTGGCAATTAGGTTTGTTCTCTGTAACTGTAAGTCGGTTTTTGTTTCGTTTGTTCCTTGCATTCCTTGGATTCTACACATAGTGAAATCATATGGTATTTATCTCTCTGTCTGACTTATTCCACTCAGCATAATACCTTCTAGGTCCACCTATGTCATTTCAAATGGTAAGATTTCATTTTTTATGGCTGAGTAATATTCCATCGTATATATGTACCATACTTCTTTATCCAATTGTCTATTGACGGGCACTTATCTTGGCTATTGTGAGTAGCACTGCCTTGAACATAGGTGTACATAGAGCTTTCTGAACTAGTGTTTTGGCTTTCTTTGCAGAGGTGCAAACAATCTTTGCAATTGCCGAGGTGCAATTGCTGGGTCATAAAGCAGTTCTATTTTTAATTTTTTGAGGAACCTCCAAATTGTTTTCCATAGTGACTGTACCCTATTGAGTGTAATATTAGCTGTAGGTTTGTCGTATATGCTGACAGTTGTTATCATACATGGATGTTAGATTTTGTTCAATGATTTTTCTGCATCTATTGATATGATTATAGAATTTTTAAATCTTTCAATTTGTTAATGTGGTGTATCACATTAATTGGTTTACAGACATTAAACCAACCTTGCATCTCAGTAATAAAACCAACTTGATCATGGGGTATGATATTTTCAATGAACTGCTGAGTTTGGTTCGCAAATATTTTGTTGAAGATTTTTCCATCGGTGTTCGTCAGGGATACAGGCCTATAGTTTTCTTTCTATTTTTTGTAATGTCTTTGTCTGCTTTTGGACTCAGGGTAATGGTGGGCTTGTAAAAGGAGTTAGGAGGCCTTCCCTCCTCTTGAATTTTTTGGAATAGTTTGAGAAAAAAAGGCGTTAATTCTGTGAATGTTTGGTAAAATTCACCTATGAAGCCATCCGGTCCAGGACTTTTGTTTTATGGAAGTTTTTTTTATTATTGATTCGATTTCATTGCTGGTAATCAATTGGTCCAGGTTTCTGTTTCTACTTGACTCAGTCATGGGAGGTAGTATGTTTCTAAGGATATATTTATTTGGTCCAGATTTTCCTGCTTGTTGGCATATAATTGCTCAGTGTTTTCTTATAATCCTTTGTGTTTTTGTGTAGTCTGTAAATACTTCTTCTCTTTCTGATTTTGTTTATTTGGGTCCTCACCCTTTGTTTCTTGATAAGTCTAATTAAAGGTTTATCAATTTTGTTTACCCTTTCGAAGAACCAACTCTTGGCTTCATCGATCCTTTGTATTGCTTTGCTAAACTCTATCTTGTTTTTTTTTTCCACTCTGATCTTTATTATTTCCTCATTTTGAGTTTTGTTTGCTGTTCTTTTTCCAGTTCTTTTACGTGTAAGATTAGATTATTCATTGGAGATTTTTCTTGTGTTTTTGAGGCAGGCCAGTATTGCTATGAGTTTTTTTTAGGAGTGCTTTTGCTGTGTTTCACAGATTTTGTATTGTTGTGTTTTCATTTTCGTCTATCTCTGGATATCTTTTTATTTCTACTTTGATCTCATTGTTAACCCATTTTTTGTTTAGTACCATGTTGTTTAGCCTTCATGTGTTTGTGTGCTTTCCAGTGTTTTTTCCTGCATTTGATTTCTAGTTTCATACCATTGTGGTCAGAGAAGACATTTGGTATGATTTCAGTCTTCCAAAATTTACTGAGACTTATTTTGTGGCCTAACATGTGGTCTATCCTGAAAAATGTTCCATGTACACTTGAGAACAATGTGTATTCTGCTGTTTTGCGGTGAAATGCTCTGAAAATATCAATTAACTCCATCTGGTCTAGTTTGTCACTTACGGCTACTGTTTCCTTGTTGATTTTCTGTCTGGAAATGATGCGTCCATTGGTGTCAATGGGATGTTAAGGTCTCCTACTATGGGTGTGTGACTGCCACTCTCTCCCTTTATGTTGGTCAATAATTGCTCTGTATATGTAGATGCTCCTCTGTTAAATGCGTGTATATATACTAGTTAGGTCTTCTTGTTGTATTTATCCCTTTATCATTATGTAATGCCCTTCTTTGTCTCTTATAATAGCCTTTGTTTTAAAGTTCATATTGTCTAATATACGTATTGCTACTGCAGCCTTTTACAATTTCCATTTGCATGAAATATCTTTTTCTATACCTTTATTTTCAGACTGTGTGTTTCTTTCTATCTGAAGTGGGTCTCTTGTAGACTGCATAGGTATAGGTCTTGTTTTCTTATCCATTCAACTACCCTATGTCCTTCTATTGAAGCATTTAATCCATTTACATTTAAAGTGATTGTTGATAGGTATAAAGTTATTGCTCATTTATTATTAATATTTATGGGTTTTTATTTTCTCTTTTCTTCTTTTTTCAGAAGTCCCCTTAATATTTCTTGTAATACTGTCTTGTTGGTGATAAATTCTTTCAGTTGTTTTCTGTCTGGGAAGCTCTTTATTTCACCTTCAATTTCAATTGATAGCATTGCTGGGTAGAATAGTCTTGGTTATAGGTTCTTGGGTTTTATCACTTTGAATATGTTATGCCAGTCCCTTCTGGCCTGCAAAGTTTCTGTTGAGAAATCAGCTGAAAATTTTATGGGAGTTTCCTTGGAAGTCACTAGCTGCCTTCCTCTTGCTGCTTTTAAGATTCTCTCTTTGTCTCTAACCTCTGGCATTTTAATGACGATGTGTCTTGGTGGTGTCTGCTTAGGTTCCTCTTGTTTGGGACTCTTTGTGCTTCCTGGACTTGTATGTTTATTTCCTTTGCCAGGTTAGGGAAGTTTTCTGTCCTTATTTCTTCAGATAGGTTCTCAATGTCTTGCTCTCTCTCCTCTCCTTCTGGTACCCCCATAATGGGAATGTTGGTATGCTCGACGTTGTCCCAGAGGTCTCTCAAACGTTTCTCTCTGTCTCTCTCTCTCTCTCTTTTTTTTATTCTTTTTGTCTTCTGATTGGGTGTTTTCTGCTACCTTGTCTTCCAACTAGTTGATTCGATCTTCTGTACTGATTCCTTCATCTAAGGTACTGATTCCTTCTAGGGTATTATTTGTTTCTGTTATTGTATTCTTCATTTCTGATTGGTTATTTTTTTATGATGTCTGTGTTCTTTTTTTATGCCGACTATCTCTCCGTTGAAGTCCTCACTGAGCTCGTCTATTCTCCCCGTAAGTTGACTGAGCATCCTTATGCCCAGTGTTTTGAACTCTCCCTCTGGAAGGTTGCTTGCCTTCATATTTGTTTAGTTTTTTTTTCTTTTTTCTGGAATTTCTCCTGTTATTTCATCTGCAGCAAGTGTTTTTGTTTTCTCACTTTAGTTCCGTCCCTGTATTAGTGTCTGTGTATTAGAATGATGTGTTATGTCTCCCAGCCTCGGCCAGAAGGCCTCATGTAGTAGGTGCCCTTTGTGGCCTGGTCGTCCAGTCTCCCTGAGCACCTGTGCTGAGGCCTCTGGCATGTTCCTTGTGTTGTTGTGTGTGTGTTCTCCTTTGCAGCTAAGCTTTGATCGCTGTCAGCACGTCAGTGGATGGGATTGACTCTCAGGCCGACTGGCGGTGGGGATTAGCCATTCTCGCAGAGTAGGATTTGCCCCAGCAAGCTCCTGTACCTGTTGAAACCACCCTTTGGGTTTTCCTCTTATGGGGCTAGTCAGGTCTGACACCAGCCTCCGGGTGTGTTGGTTCTGTGGCCCCTTGCAAGGGGCTCCCAAGTAAGAGGCCAATGTCAGCTGCAGCCTTTGATTGTTCAGGGCCGCCTGGTAGGAGCTAGAAGCAATCAGCAAATGATTACTGCCTGTGCTGGATCTAGAGGCCCCAGGGAGAGACCACAGAGCAAGTCGAGGTCAGTTACCCCCAGTACAGGGCCTGGGGCAGCTCAGCAAAAGGACCAGTGCACCTCGAGCTGAGGACACCTGCCAGCTGCCCGTAAGACTACACAACCGTAAGAGCCTTTTGGTGGTATGGGAGTTGGTCAGGGTGGGGATCCAGGGATTCACCCAAGTAAAGCATGCAGATTTCACTTGGCCAACACAGAACATGGTTTAGTTCCAATGCTGAGTCTGTGGCTTCCTGGTGGTCTCAGACCACAGCAAGGTCAGCTGCTGCCCACCTTGGACCCATAGACCTCGGATATCTGTTCATAAAATACTATAGCTCGGGCTGTGGCTTGTGGCCCGTCACCGAAAGTTTCTCCCAGGATTGATGGGCAGCACGTGGGACTCATAAACTGAAGGCTGTTGTTTGCTGTTGAATCTGAGGACCAGGGAAAGCAGAGGATGGGGCCAGCTGCCCAGCAATGGGCCCCACATGGGCAATTTGTGAGTTGGGTGGGGCTGGATTTCAGGGAGACACAGGCTAATCCCATCAGGCCAATGCAGATTGAGAATTGCTGCCAGTGCTGAGCCCGTGGGCTCCCACGAAAGTCACAGATCAGCAGCGAGGCCAGCACCATCCACCTCAGGCCCGCAGACCCCAGTGATCCCCCGCAAAAGACACCACAGTTCAGGCTGGCACCGGGGGCCCGCCACCAAAGGTCTCCCCTGAAATGTGTGGAGAGCGTGCAGGTGACCCAAGTTGAGGGCTGCTGCCTGCCCACGAACAAGCAACCCAGGGAAGTCGCAGGGCGGGGCTGGCTGCCTGGCAATGAGCCCAATGTGGGAATTTATGGGTTGGGAGGGGCAGGGTCCCAGGGAGACATGAGGTGGGGCGGGCTGATCTCACTGACCAATGAGGATTCAGAATTGGCCGTGAAGGGGGAGGGTTAACCCAGTCAAGGTGGTGCCCACCTGTGGCCTGCCTCGGAGGTGGGCCTGAGAAAGGGCCAATGGCAGCTGTCCCTCCAGCCCTTGCTCTGGCGCCTCTCTTTAAGCCTCTTTCGCCTCCTGAGCTCCTTACCTTACACCAGAGCCCAGGACGAGTGTCTGCGAGTGAATGAGTTTGTGCACGGGCCCTCTCAAGGATGTCTGGGTTTTCAGGTTTTTTCTATCTCCTCCAGATGGCCGGAGTCCCCACTGATTCTTACAGTCAGGTTTTGTGGGACTGGAGGCTTGGGCTTAGGAGCTCCTGAGTGGGTTCGGACCCCTGGCTCTTTTGGGGAGGCCTCTGCAGCAGCTCTCTCCCTCCCGGCGTTCAACCTCCAGGTACACATTGGGACCAGCCTGTTTCACTTCTCCGCCCCTCCTACTGGTCTCGAGGTGGCTTTTTCTTTATAGCCTCAGATGTATGGGTTATAATCAGCTAGACTTCAGGTGGTTCTCCATGTTGACTGTTTTATGATTTGGTTGTAATTGTAATGCTTTCCTGGAAGGAGGGGAGCCTGCCTCTACCCAGCCCGCCATCTCGTATTATCCCTGGAGACTCGCGCTTTCATTTTGCACTGAGCCCCACAAATTGTGTAACCAGTCCTGAGCCCAGAAAATATTAGTTCATATCAATCATCCCCATTGGTACTTTATTATCTCCAAGCTCAGCACACAGTCAAAACTTAGGGATTAGTACTCATTTAGCTATAAAAACCACCCAGCAATGCCATTAGGGCTCTGAATCATTTAGTAATAATAAAAAATACCTTAGGGGCTGAGAAGTCCATGGGCGCACCCATTACACAGAAGCATTACATAGAAGCATCTGTGAGCAAACATTTGGGGGGCTCTGTTTTGGGGAACATGTGGCATGAGCTACTGACAGACCCTGGCCCTTTGGCAGCTACTATGGGAAAAGCCAAGGTTATCCTTCAACCTTTTGAGCCTGGTCATAGAGAAAAATGACTCAGCTTTAACTTTCACATAAGCGTCGACGTCTGAGGCTGATGACAAGGGAATTGTTTTGATTAAAACAATCAAATGTTAACTGCTGCATATGGCAGCAACCTCAGGAGCGTGCAAGCGCTGGCGGTTAAAGCACGGAAACCCAGAGCAGAAGGTGGGGCCCCGGAGTGGCCTGCCCCGTCTTTCCTCTACCACCCACCTTGCGCCACAGGCTCTCCTGCTTGGGTGGGGGATAAAAGAACTGGGCTGGAGGAAGAGGAGGAAACAAAATTGAGGGTGGGAGGCTCAGAATTTGCAATTCATAGGAAAGGAGGAGACTCCCCATCCAGAGCTGGCCTTGGGGAAACAGAATGAGACAGGCTACATTTCCAGCCCTGGGAAGGTAGGCTTCTGCTTTTAAGTTCTTTTTTCTTTTGTAAATGTAATGCTTGTTTTTGGAAAGAGTTGTGCTTCACTTTGGAGGGGGTGACAGTGTTGAGAGAGTTCCCTAAACCTGGCATGCCCATTTCTAGAATCAGCGATGGAGATGAAACAGACCTCCTGGGCCCGTGCTGGGCTGAGGGCAGTGGGAGAAGAACGCCTCTCCCACCAGGCAGTCTCTGCTCTCGGGGACCTTAGGGCTCACAGGAAGGGGACTGTTGTGACTTTGGCATTGTTGGAGAAGGAGAACAGAAGGAGGGTTTGGGGCAGAGGACTGCGAAGACCTGACACATTTTGAAAGGACCAACGTGGCTGCTGTGCTGACAAAGGATGTTCAGGGACAATGAGGGATGCAAAGAGGCTGGTCAGGAGGCTGTGGCAGAGGTGGTGGCTTGGATCAGAAGGGAGGTGGAGGTGAAGGCAAGAGTCATGGCTATCAGATACAGGAGTCTGGGGTTCAAGGGAGGTCCGGGGTGGAGACATGTTATAAATTTGGCCACCATCAGCACATAGTTGTGTATTTAACCAAGAGCGAGCATAGAGAGGAAAAGAGGTGGGGGGCTGAGCAGACAGTGAGGAACTAGGGGTGGGGGGAAGGGTGGGGGGAAGGGTGCAGCAGTAAAATGCCAAGTAAAGACGATGTGTCAGGGAAGAGGGCATGACCAGGCGTGTTGCCTGCCATTGATAGGTCAGCAAGAATAGGACTCTTTTACCGGTGGGGACCTCCCCTGGGCAGGAGACATCGAGGGCCTGGTCAGGAGCAACTCACAAGGCAGGGAGAGGGCAATCTCTGGCTAATATGAATTTAAGAGGATGGAGGATGAGGAAACTGGAGAGGCAAGAATGGAGGGCTCAGTCTTCTGAGGAGTTTTGCTGTAAAATGAGCTGAGAAATGAAGGTGGAAGCTAACGGGGGGATGGAGGAAAGATTTTCTTCTAAGGATGGAGTAATGACAGTGGATAGCAAGAAGGTAGAAAATGCTAAGGAATGTCGTGCCATAGCGTCCTTTGGAAAGCAACAAGGGTGGGATCTAAGGTCCGGGGTGGGGATGGGCTACCTGGGATGAGGGCCGTGGTTCCTAGCCAGACTGAAGGCAGAAACAGGCAAGGATGCAGGCAGGTGGGAGGATGTCATCTGGTGACCTGTGGGCATTTCTTTATCAGGGTATCAGCTTCCTCAGTGAAAGAGGAAATTGGGTCTTCGGCTGAGAATGAGGATGGAGAAAAGGTACTAGAAGTACCTGAGGAGAAAAGAGAAAGAGAGTGGGAAAATAGATAATTTGCTCATATTTCTATCTCTAGTTCTTACACAGGCTCCTTAATAAAGGTTCTTGAATGCAAAAATCAAAAACCTATAAATCGAAGTTATAAAAAACAAATGAAACAACACAAAGTCTAGACAAGTCTCCCTCCCTTAACGGTGCTGTCCTGCATAGGGCTGGTATGTTTCCTGAACTAGTTTCGGAGGCTGGGTCAGTGTATGGTTTGGCACATTGACTCTGCACCACCCTGGCTGACCGCAATCCAAATATCCCCACTGACCGCCAAGCAATATGATTTCTGAAAAGGTCATTAAACCTGCTTTCGTCTCGGTTTTCTCATCTGTAAACTAAGACTGATAATGGTGTCTGTCCCAGAGTCACTGTGAGGATTTACTGGAAGGATTCGTGTGAAGTGCTTGGCACGTGATAAGCCAGGAACGAATGGTAGGCCTCATCGTCACTCCTGGTATCATTATATTAGTAAGAAATGACTGCTGTGCACACGCGGGTGGGTCCGTGATGTTGTCCTGGATGAACCTGGTGAGTGATGATCAGAGTTTCCGGATCTGGACCTGAGGCACCAGGAGCAGCAACTGGCTTTTGTCAGGGCCTGTAGAGATGGTGGCACTCAAGGAGCTAATGCTCGCATGAACGTAGCTCGCAGCAGACTGATGCGCAAACCAGAAAGCCCACGTAGGAAACATCACCGCCCAGGAGGAGAATCTGCAAAGGGAGCCGAGCTCCACTCAGAAGGCCGTTCAAAGATTCTAGTTGAGCGGAGTGAACAATGAAATGGTATCAGGCTGCGATGATCATGCTTTTCTCTTGCGCCTCCACAAAATGTGTCTCTTGTGTGAACCAATACCGGGTGCCCAACTCTCTGACTGATGCCAGCGACACAAGGGAAGACTTGTCCTTTGACCGTTGCAGGTCCAGACTCCAGGAGGCCAAATAGCCTCTCTAGAAACGTTATTAGTTATGGCCCCCCGAGCATCCCAGCAGCCTTGATTAGACTTCTAGGCCTGGGCTATGCTGTTCCGTCCCGGAAGATAAATTCTTTCTTGATGACTCCTGCAAATGATGTTTCACATGTTAGGTAATGAATTAACCAGGTTAGTTCTCCAAGGGCGGCCTCAGATCTCTGTCTTACTGTCTGCTGGTTAATCAAAGTAGTCCTTAGGGCAAGGGTCCCCAGCCCCCAGGCTATGGACAGGTCCGTGGCCTGTTAGGAACTGGACTACACAGCAGGAGGTGAGTGGCGGACGAGCGACCAAAGCTTCATCTGTGTTTGGAGCCGCTCCCCAGCACTAGCATCACTGGCTCAGCTCCAACTCAGATCATCGGGCATTAGATTCTCATAGGAGCACCAGCCCCTGGGGCCAAAATGGTTGAGAACTGCCTCCTTAGGGCATCCATGCCTTGTACATATGTGTTTTGATTTGCACATAAATATTTGTTTGTTTAATAATTAAAGTCCCCTCTCCCCCCCTTAAAAAGGCTAAACTATATTTTCATGGGGAATTTGCATTTTATTTAAAAATCCACACACAAAAAAATAAAAATAAAAATCCACACATTTAATTTAAGAGAAATAAAATCCGTACATTTCCAACTTATTTATTCTAAATCCATCAACACATTTTAACAGCTGGCTAATGCCCAAGGATCATTTTGATGTATCTTAGTAGGTTTTAAAAAAGCTTTTCCTTAAAAACTAAAAGAAGAAACAGGTGGTTATGCTTTATGAATGAGAAATACAGCCAAATGCCAGACTTCTGTTGCTTTGGACACATTTCATGCTACAGACTCACCTCTCTCCATCACTGTTTACCTGGCAGTGCCCCTATCCATCTGCCAGTTTACTCATCTGTTGCAAAAGCACATTGTTCTTTGACTGACTTCTTCCTGATTCGAGGAGAGAGCCATGACTCATGTCTGAAGACTACCCAAGAGTACAGGTTCTGCTGTTTTTCAAGAAAAAGCCTCAGAGCCAAGGGTGTGATTGTGCCCAGACTCTTCTCCCCTTGTCAACGGTCAGGTTGGCTCCTGGCCCTCCTGGCTCTCCCCTGGCCCTCCACATGGACATTCTACTAGGACAGTGGGCAGGCAGGCAGTGCACTGGGCCCACTTTAGCCTTGCATGTCACGTCACGATTCCCATCCACCCAGAACACTCAGCCCCACATTTGGGGTTGAGCTCTGTCATTAGTCTGAGGCTGTGGTGCAAGGCAGAGCAGAACGCCAGGATCAGAGCAGCAGAAAAATCTCACGTCCGATGACGACCACGGTGTGCTGTCCCCCAAGCCATGTCTTCAGGCCAGAACCCACACCTTGCCTGACTTCACCCATCCTGTCATTCCCCATGTTAGTTCTCACCAACGCAAGACTGTCCCCTCCCTTGCCACAGAACTCATGTGTCAGTGGATAGCCAGTGGCCGTCGGTGGAGCCCTCAAGGTCAGAAGGAAAGACGACCATAGGAAATGGAAGGTTGTGCCTGGAGAAGACGATCTGGCAAAGTAGGAAGGCACCCTGAGTGTGACAAAGAAATCTGGGGAGAGGGAGATAATGGTGCACCTCCTAAGACTTGGGTCTGCGAGAGGGGATCGCCCCCGGTCAACCACGGGGCTCTCTCGAGGGTCCAGACCAAGCTACAGTGCCACAAGCAGAACTCAACAGAGCATCAGGGGTGACGGCTGCAGGACAGAAAGACCATGATGGACAATGGCCTCATCAAACCACCCTTGAAGAGTCACGTCAACATTCATAAACGTCTTCATCAACATAAAGCTCTGATGATAAAGAAACCAACGCATCGGGCATACTGTGGGCACATTCTCTCCAAAATGATTTAAAACTCATTTAAATCCCTTCCTACGAGCCGATTTTGAAAGCAAACCAAAATAAAGAATTATTGAATTGTTTCATTTTTTTTTAACATGCTATATAGAATATCTCAGAATCCTTCAAACAGAGCTCAGAAACCCGGAGAGACAGCTTCCAATTCCGGCCAGCTGGGCTTTTAAGATCCCAAGAAGCAACTCTGGGGGATGGGTTTGGGTTCTTTCCAGCTAGGTACTTGGGCCTGTGCCAAAGAGATAAATCCCGGGCTCCAATTAAAACAGATGCTTAAAAGGTCTGTTCCACTCCTGAGATCTCTGTTTAATGGTGGCTATTGCTGACATTATTGCTCTCAAATCTTGAATTTATCCAACCAGACTCATAACGCTGCGTGTCCATCTGTGTTTCAGTGGGTCGGGGAAAAGCCATCAATTCTCTAGCTTCCTAGTTACTTCAACACATGCATGAGCAACAGAAAAAGGATAACCCAGCATCTAGCGAAAGCTCTTGCCTCTCACACTTTCTGGATATAAAAAGTTGCTCTGTGAGATGCCCACTTTGGAGAACTGTGGCCTTATTTTTTTTCTTGTCTACGTTCTCCCAGGAACCTTGCCGTTCTCCGTCTTGGCTTACCTGTGCCGGGGCTTTGCTTTTCAATTCCTCCTATCCATAGTACCTCACCCCTCAAGCCTGCCCCTCAGGAGAATAAAGTCCCTCGTTTAATCCGTAGCATCCTGAAGCTCAGTTTTTCTACTTAGTGTCTACTAAAGGGGCCACAGCCATCTGGTCAACCAACATGCTCATGAGTGAGGATGAACAGATTTTCCAGGCTCACCCCTTAAAAAGATCCTAAATAGGACTTTGCTGCCTTATTTGGAAATAAGAGTGAGACAGTAGATTTAAAACATATAGAAGGATGAAGATGCCATGTTCCCCGAAGGGTGGGAGGAGCTACCACAAAAGGTAGATAAAACCTATTTACTTCCCTCAGATCACTGCAGGTCGTTAACCACCTACGTCATATGTATAAACTGTTTCACTCTTGACGGGTTTTGAAATGAGCAGACGGAGCTAAACCTCAATCACACAAATGTGTGAAGGCCCGAGGCAAATGTTCCTATCAGAATCCAGTTTAAGCAGATCCAAGAATTGCTGAAACTAACAACTTGAGAAAATTGTTATACTTGTATAATACAGGCTCAAGCTAACTTACCTGGTGCGTTTCTCCACTCAGGTCTATAAAAACACCTCTTGGATTATTTCTGTGAATTAATACACAGAAAGCATGGGGAGCGATGCCTGGCATATAGTAGGGGCTCCTTAAATATGAGCCGTTATTAAGGTTGGTCACCCACATGAGGAATGCGCCTCAGCATCCGTGGAGATGCTGATAGCCACCCTGTATCAATAGCAGCTCATCAATAGTATCTCCAGTTCCTTCTGTGTGCCCTTCCGTGTCCCCACGGCGTGCGATCCGTTATTTACTCCCAAACCCTCCAGGCAATTGACTTGGGCTGGTTTGACAATCCCCGGAAGCAACTCCGTGCCTAGTGCTCACTCAGCGCCTGGGTCCATAAACCCGGTCTCTCCCCTCCACGCAGCCCAGGGCGGCTGTGGATTCCTGCACAGGCTGTATCATCGCTCCCTACTTACATTTTTCCCCTCTTCTCATATGTGAGTGAGACACCAAACACACAGCTTGAGGACCATGTTTTAAAACTGTCACCCACATAAACAACTTCCAAGAATTTTCTGTACTGTGAGTTCTGAAGAACATTTTTATTTTATCTGAAAACTGCCAGCTCCTCTTCCCTGCCCACCCATCTTGGCCTACTGGGAGAGCCCGTTGCCTTCTGCTCAGGACTTGGCACAGGTCTTGAGCGGCGAGGGTGCACTGGGGTCACTCCCAGGGCTCGTGGGCTGGTCCTCTGAATTTCCCAACTCCTTCTTCCCTTTGTCTAAACACATGATCGCTGCTGCCTGAGGCCTTTTCAAGTTCCATTTGTATTTTCCCCACAAGTCCCAAGTGGCTGTCCTTCCTCCTTTTTCAGGAGCTCGCCTTTAATCTGGATCCTTAACGACAGTCCCTAAATGGTAAGCGAGTTAATATTTCATCTCAGTTTCCCGACAAAGGTACAGGATTTACTTCCTGAAGGCATACTATTTTTTTTTATAGAGGATACACGTTCAGTAGAGTTCTGTGATATTTTCCTTGAAAAGGTCTTCAAGAAAATATTTTACATTACATGCCGGACAGTATAAATCTCTGTAATCACAGATCTCATTCATCTCACCCTGAACTTGGTGGTACTCATCTCTCTAGGCGCGGTCACACATATTAAGAAAACAGGAGAATGTGCCTCCCTCTGCTCCATTGATTACATTGTTTACAAAGTGACATGGCCGTCCCCACCGTCACCGTGGCTCTGGAGACAAGATGGCCAAGTAGAAGGGACACCTTAGAAGCAGGAGACCTGGGCGTCACTCTGCCTTGTCCCCGGTGGTCATGGCATCTCAGGGAAGGCGGGGTCCCCATGCGTACCCCGGTGTTTCCGCCACGCACAGGAACGAGCCCGCGCTCTCCTGTTCCCACCCACCTCCGATCGCAAGGCCAAGCGATAGCGGAGGCAAAGCCACCCTGGGCTCTCTGGAGACCCTCGACACTTAACCCAAAGTGCACGTGGTGTGAGTACCTCGGAGGTCGTGTGACCTTGGACGGTGCCCCTCCCCCACGCTTGCTTTCTGTTCATCTCATTAGCTGCCTGCTTGTTGTTAAATATATTTACCATGTAGCCTTCTGTTATTTTTATCATATAGTTTTTCGCCATCTGTTCTGTAGTTCGGCACATGACATTGCTCTTTGCAAGGTCTGACCTGCTACGCAATCTATCATGCTCTCTCTTTTTATAACTTGATCCATTTCAAATGTGGTTTTTTGGAAGCAAGTAAGATATAAATCACACACACACACAAATGAATGTTTGTATAAACAGGAGGGTCTGAGAGTGTATTTAACTCTTCTTTAAAAAACTGTAAAAACATCTCTTGATATCAATCTCAAAGGGCAACATAAAGGCTCTGCGTTTTACACTAATTAAAAAATAAAAATAAAAAAGCTTACTCTTTTTCACGTTGTCCCTGCAGTGAGCATGGCTGCATGGGGCTAGCGGCCCCTCAGCGTCCTCACTGGGCAGAATTTGTCCCTTGCCTCTGAAGACTATGCAGCCTATGGCATTTCTCTCTGTGTGTATCCAAGACAGGTGTTGTTAGAGGATAAATAAATTTTAAAAAAATAGGTAAAATTGTGACTTTCATACAAACATAAAATAAACATGTACCAAAGATTTTATTTAACTCGTTAATTAAATAAGGAAATCATATGAATGTCACACGGGTTCAAAGAAGTCAAAGAATCACACGTTTATATGAAGTAGAGGAATGTTAAAATGGTGTTTTCTTGGGAGAGGGAGCGCCATCAAACCTCTACCTGTCAGCGTTTATTTGCTGGTCTGTACACAAGAATCATTCCGCATCGGTAATTATAACTGCTCTCTCATCGGTTGTCTACAATTTACAAATTACAAAAATAGCTCCATGGCAAGGAACAGCTAGAATAAGAAGACCTAGAAGGGTGTGCTCTAAATAATGTGTAGTTTTCCACTGAAAACGTCCAGTAATTTTCATTGCTTATTCCTAAATTTCCACACACAGAGTCTGGCTTTCTGTTCGGTGCCCTCTGTTGTCTTTCGGGAAGGCACCGGCTGTCTCCAGCTCATCCCGTGAACGTCTGTCTTGACCTGGAACTGGTGGCGGGTACACCTGCTGAACCTCTGGTTTCTCAGGAGTTGATCGTTTCTCCCCTTCTTTGTACTGAGTGTCTGATCTACGTGTCTCCTGCCCACTCGCCCTCTTCCACCCAGGGGCTGTCGGGCAGTGGGACAATGTCCAGCCAGTCATGACATTAGAATACACCCCTGGCCTCAGTGTCGGCTGGGGCCAGGTCCACTTCTTCAACAAGAGCTGCACAAAAGTGTACAACAGATCAGGCTTCTGGTCCCAACAAGTACGAATTTGTGGTCTGCAACCTTCAAAAGCCTTACTTTCTCTTTCCATCCACATATGGAAACCACAGAATAATTCCCAGTGTGTCGTATGCACTTTTTAATCACTTTTTAATTACAATTGTTCCCTTGGTGCATCAGTCAAGGTCTGAGCAGAGAAGCAGAACCACTAGGAGATACATATTAAGAGACTTTTTGGAAGGCATTGGCTTCCACGATGGAGGGGCTGGCTGGGCACATCGCAAGCCCATAAGGCAGGCCGTCAATAAGGGGAGGCTGACGCTGCCACCCACAGGCAGGACTCCGTCTCCCAGGGAAACATCAGCAGTGTAGGGCCCTTCAACTGACTTAGCCAGGCCCACCCAGGTTATCAAGGTTAAAGTTAGCTTTGATGAGCTTTAAGCTCATTTACAAAATCCTTTCACGGCGCCATCGAGATTAGCGTGCAAGTGAATGAATAACTGGGGACTGCAGCCTGGCCACGCCGACGCACCACTTGGGAAATGAACAACCGAGCTCATGACACAGATCCAGTTGTTCTGTGGTGAAGAAGAAAAACTTGATTCAGAGCAGTCGCAAACCCTCGATTCTAGACCTGGCTCTCGCTGGAGCCGTTCACCTCCACGTGTGTCCCGTCCTTCATTTGTAACGTGGGCATAGCTGGTCTGGGTAGGGTTCCTGGTCTACCAGGCTGGTCAGGGAGAAATGTTTTATATTTGTAAGGGGTTTTATATTTGTAAGGGCATATTGGCAACTAACTGGAAACAGGGTGTGTGCCTTCAAGCGTATCCTTAACGAAACATCCTCAGGTTTTAACAAATTGCCTTAACGTGACCTGTCTCATAGTGGGAGTGGACTAGCGGAGAAGACATCGCTCTCCGATCTGGCGGGAGAGCAGCATTAGGAAGTCCAACAATAGATGCATTTTATTCCTTTGTCCTTTGACACGTTTAGGGTGAGAACAGAGCTACGTGGGGTTAGGAAGAAAACTAAACCCATGATTATGGAAGCTTGCTTCAATTCCCTGACGTGCAAATACCAGCCAAACAGAGAGAGAAGCTGATTCCCCGCGGTCTCTATTCTGAAGCTCAGGGAGAGTGAGGATATGCTCCCTCAGACAGGAAAATACCAGACCTTAATTTGGAGAACTCGCAAGCTGCAAGATTTGGTTTTCACACCATTAAGATGAAGAGGGCTTTTTTCCCCTTCCATTTCTTTAGTCACGAAAAATTACAGCTAACATTTCCACCATACAGTTCTACTAACCTCATCAGGCTGCAATGAGGAGGGACTGGAGTTTGATCGAACTGGAGAATATTCACTCATCAACCTCTAAGGTACTGAGAGAATCCATTGACGAAATAAGCCCCAGTTTGATAAAATTCACTTACCCTCAACATAAAAAGCATCACTGTCTTTGACATAGACCCTCAGTTTTTACTTAGATGCCCAAAATTTTAAGACGCCCCATAAAAACCAAAGAGACAGTAAATCGGTCAGGATTCTGCGTTATAATGTTAGAGTGTCCACAAGAGCATTGCTCATTAAAGCCCATCGAACTCTCTATAAGAGCATGTGTACCGGTTCTTTCTCAGCTGGCTCTGCCATTTATAGGATGATTAATTCAATCATCATCCTATAAATGGTTCTCCCTCTGGTTTTCCAACAAAAGAGCTGGGACCCGTTTTCTACAGAAGGAGCCAGGCGAGTTCAAAAGACCAGACACGTTACCCCTCCCCATCCTGCACCCTTCTCTTCCCTCTTTCTTGCCCCTGCATGATGGTAAGAACTGGAGTAGGCATGGGTAGACTACCCGCGGTCACCTGAGAGTGTTTGCACAACGCCTCTTCCACTCTCCTGCCGTGCAGGGGTCACCTCTGTCTTTCGTGTCGACTGAAGTGGACTAGGTCTTTACTCTCTCGCCATCGCTTCGAAGACTCAGCACTCTCCCGCCTAACACACACTTTGCAACAGCTGGAGTGTACACGCGAATGCAAATATTCAAACTATGTGTAAATCACCTGGTCTGTGGTGACTCCAGCTTTTCTAACAGAGATTTTCCGCGCACAAGTTAGCTTTGGGGCTTGGACTAGGGCTCTATCCGGGAGACGCAGGGTCTAGTTCGAAGCAGTGAAAGCAGACGCCAGCATCCGTGAAGCCTCACGGGCATAGAGAGCATCTCGTTTACTTTTTGGTTTGTCGGTTGGTTGGTTTGGGACAGAGTGGAGGCTGATGGACTCATGGGGTGCCGAAGACCCCCAACGCACTCCTCAGTGCCTTCACTTCAATAAGAATAAAACAAAGAATCACCCTCTCCACTCGGAGAGGTGGTGTTGGCCAGGTGTATGTTTGCTGGGAGCAGGTGCCTTTGGAGAGACCACTCCTGTGACAGCTCGGATTAAGGTGATTCAATCACGTGACCTCAGCAGCAGACACTGGCTCGCTCCCACCTCCGAACCCCAGTCATATTTTCAGATCTTTGTATTTCACGCTAGCTGACCACAAACGAAGCTCGCGAGCCCGGGCGAGTTGTTGTTTATGTCCATGCAGTTTCGACTCGTCCCTGACTTGCCTGAAATGTCGTAAACAGTGGCAAACAAATATTTTATTTGAATGCTGGCATTTTTAAAGGAAAAACTATTTAAAAATTGGACATTTCTTTCCTGCGTCTCTGTTGGACGCCAGGATGGACCCCTGTGACGCTGGCTGATTTCCCACCTGCCTCAGCCCCCCAACACAGCTCACGCTGCCGGCTGACACACTGGCTGTGAAAAGCTCACGTTTTCAAAGGGTCTCTCCCACGCTCCAGTCATTTCAAGCAGTTCAAGCTCAACCTCCAAACTGCAGTATAATAGAAGCTTCTCCCATTCCACCTCCCTGCCAGAAATAAATAAATAAAGTAACAAGCTCCATATTTCCAAATTGCTTAAAAAGATAATACAAGGCAAGTGAAGTTTTGAAAACCATAGAATAATTTGTTTCTTACACAAGTCACAGCAATGCACATAAAATATCAGCTGAACATTATGTTAGAAGTGGAACTTTTGTGAATAATGGGTTTATGAACCCATTACCTCTTAATTCCTGCTAATTATGCATAATGTCATGTGAAGAAAAGTGCCTGTGAAAACCTACTTTAATAATATTTTAGTATGTTATTTCCTTATGCACAAAAATCGATTTTAAATGTCGCCCACGCGCTGTGAATAAAGCAAACCTCAAACATTAAAAATATAAATGTCTAGCGCCAAATGTACTTTCTAAAGAATAAATTCTCAAGGACACGATCATAAAACAGACAGCCTTTTCAAGTCTCCGCACCCACTATCAGCCAGATCTTCAATAAATCTAAGTGGATACTTGGGATACGTCCATCAGAACGAAGAAGTTGAGGGCACAGTGCATGGCCAGAGAGCTGTGTGGGTTTCCCATCATCACGACCACCGTCTTGATTACTTTTTGAAGGCACGGTCTGGGCATTCGTTCATGTTCTTACTAATTTAAACAAAAGCAAGCTGACAAATCAGGCATTACGCCTCTAAAATATTAATGAATTAAATAATACAAAATAAAGAAAAGGAAAAAAAAGAATGCAAAACGTGTTTGCCTCACCCTTCAGTTTTGCTGGATTGACCTTCAGCAACAGTTTCCTTCCCAACTGTTTATGTCAAGCGTTCAAGTCCCTTGTGTGTACCGTTCTGCTAGGAGCTGTCTCGAAACCGCCTTGTCAAAATTCTTTTTGCCTTTTTAGGAGTCTCTGTTCTACCTCCTGGAAAATCTTCCAGCTGTGGTTATTCTCGTGTAAATCTGACCCCTTCATCTTTGCTTCAAGTCTTTTTTTTACCAATAGTGACAACAAATGATGTCACATGCCAGTCAAGATGTCCACCCTGGCTCATTCCGATTAAATCCCAGGCTGTCCAGGGGAATGACTCAGCAACTCACATCTTTAGGGCATAATACTCTCTCATAAAACCACCAATATATGTTTAACTAATGCAGCATGCCAGACAATACCAATATAAGAGGAAGAACCCCAATTTCTTTGCATTCCCCTGACAATCCATGCCTAGTAATCACAGTTTCTATAACTTCTGTTGCAAAGTCAGAATTCACCAGGTAAATGCCCTCAGTAAAGCAAGATCCCCAAAGCTGACAGATGCTGTCTCTGGGCTTTTCAAGATATTTTAGCTTAAACAGGGACTGTAATTTTCTACACACTCTGAGCTACTTAATAAAGTTTTCCCCTTTTAGATCTGAGTTAGATACCAGGTCCTCACAGAGGTCAAAGCAAAAATCATGCATGTGTGTGTCACACACGTACCCACATGTGTAAAGGTCACATTTACAAAACAGAAAAGATAAATTAGAAGTCTTTTTTGCCAAAAGAGGCACACTGATATTTACTTTAAATAGGGATCCCACCCCTCCCCTGTCCATTGAGCATTTAAGGTAGACTTCTATTCAAAATTCACCAACAGCCTTAGTGGGATTTAACTGTAGTAGAGAGTGAGATTTACATGACTGTAGCTAAGTAAAATATAGCAAGTAATAGATAGTCACTCTCTATAGTATCGTAAGAGATATCCCGACCATTGGAATCCTGACGCCTCATGTGTGACTGGAAGCCTGTTCCAAGAAGGGCCGTCTTCCAAGCCATGGTCAAAGTGTTGAGGAGCTGCGCCCAGGACTGGACACTGGCTTGTGTCACTAGAATAGAGACCTGCCCTGCTGTGGGGCTCGACCGCCCACCTCACTGTGTGCTGGCCGCAGCCCAGCTGCCGAAGGCTGGAGTGCCCTGTGCCTCCTCGCTTTCTTTTCCAGTCCTTGCCTCGCCCAAAGCCCAGCATCAGCGCCTCAGAGAGGACGGTGGACCCCGCTTGCCCCTGGACTGTGAAGGGGTCAGTAAGCCCCAGCGCAGTGCTTCTCAAGCGATTGGCTCCTCCCTCCAATGCCTCCTCCGTTCAGCGTTCAGCCACCCGGTGCTCCACAGACACCGGGCAGCACAAGAGCCGTGGGTAGGAGACACTGTCACATTCTCCAGAGATGATGCTGGAGAAACGGAATATATAGAAAGCCTTCGGAGAGAGGAGGGGGGAGATACTCCTATTTTTCAAGCGATAATTATTGAGAAACCGAAATGTGCTAAACACATTTCTAGCAGCTGAGATGTCGATTTCTCCGGGTGTAGTCTTTGCTCTGCAAACATCGTGAGCTGCCCCATGTCCAGCCCCGCCCCATCCCGATTCACATGCTGAAGTCCTAATCCTGCCATATCTCAGAAGGTGACCATATTTGGAGATTGGGTATTAAAAGAGATAATTAAGTTAAAACATGATATTTAAGGTGGGTCCTAATCCAATATGACTGGTGTCCTTATAAGAAGAGATTAGAATACAGATGGGTATAAAGGAAAGACCATGTAAGGGCATAGGGAGAAGTCACCCATCTACTAGATAAGGAGATCTCAGAAGAAACCAACCCTGCCGACACCCGATCTTGTACTTCTAGCTTCCAGAATTGTGAGAAAATAGATTTCTGCTATTTAAGGTGATCCAGTCCATGGTGCTCTGTTACTACAACCTTGAAAACCAATCCACCAGCGGCCAACAGTTTAGCAACAATGACTCAATAAATACCAATTGTATAATAATAGCCAACACTTATGTAACCTGCCTTCCACCCCTCTGACTGCTCTTCATTCCTCATGACGGTCACATAACCTGAGCATCATGCTGCCTCCATTTTGCAGATGAAGAAAGAGAGGCAGAAGGAAGTTAAGGACTGGCCCCAAGTCACATAGCTTAAGTAGTGGAGCTGAGGTTTAAACCCAGGCAGCTGGACCCCAGGTGGCATATTCGATTCTCATACTTAAAGACGAACGTTTCAAAGGTAAATTAAGCAGGGAAAGGGTTAGTAAGTGACAGAGGTAGAGAAGAACTCTGCACGAGGCAGGGTGTCAGGGAGGACCCGGGAGGAGGGGGCATGAATAATGTGACAGAGGCATGCAAGGACATGGAGGAAGAGCTTCCCCGGCAAGGGCAACGGCCCCTGAAGGGAATGAGCTTGGCTTGTGGAAAAGGGGAACAAGAGAACCAGAGAATGAGGTAATAAGTCATGGCGAGTGTGCCTGGGTATCTGCAGGAACTCGTAGGTCACCCGAACCTTAGATTCTATCACAAGTGTGCTGGACAGCGCTCGAAGGGTTTTAAGCCTGGGAGTAAAATCATGACGTATGTTCAAAGCCGACAATGGCTCCGGCTTCCATGTAGAGAACAAACTATAGGAGGCCCAAGAAGGACAGCAAGGAGACCAGTCAGGTGGACCAGGCGAAGGGGGATGGTGCCCGGAACCAAGGTAATAGCTCTGAAGATGGTGGGCAAGAGTCAGATCCGGCACTTGCTTAGAACTTGCAGCCCCATGGCCTCCCCTCCACCCCCGGAAAGGGTTAAACTCAAGTTGGAGAGAGATTATCACAGATGAGGCACCTGGAGAACAAGTAAAGGCTAACTCATGAGATATTAACTGTGAGTAAAATAGGACTCAGGAGAGAAAGGAATCAACAATGTAAGACCGAATGGCAGGTGGGTTTGGGATTACTTCCAACCAGGGAAGCAACAGGAGCAAAGACGGAAATAAGGCTCATGCATGTGGCCAATAGCCCACCTGGACATTGTAATGGATAGATGGGGTCTGTGCTAACCGGGGCTGTGAGAGCCAGAGGGCAGAGCGCGTTTGGCGGAGTGCCTGCAGGGAGCCATGGATCGGCAGGGTGGAAAATGGGGGGAGAGTGAGAATTAAAGGACAAAGCGTCCAGAGTCCAGGAGATAAGCTAAGAGGCATTCTTTTAATTCAGGGTTATTGAAATGGAGACACTCATAACATTAAGAGAAAAATAGACATGGTAACAGAGAGAGGCCAAAGCCCCCAGGCTTTACGACATCATAATTGAGATTTCGTTTTTACCCTTTTTCAGTTGACCATAAGCTAGTGAAACCAGGAAACTTCAGACACGAGTAAATCAATGAGACCCTCTGCTGGTCTACCAAAAACCCACATGACAAAGAGAGGCAGCAATCGTTACCTTTATCCCCACCACCGAGAGACGAGAGATGAGCCGTTCGGTTGTCGGAAGCCCTGAAACGAAACACCAGGCCTGCTCGGCCTCCGACACAGATCGGAACTACCTGTGGAGCTTTGGAAGCATTTTATGTCTTTTGAAGAAAGTAACAAAAAGCCCACAGTTAAAATAAAAAGTACAAAATCGCAGACAGTGAAAATCTTCCTGAGACTCCAGCTCCCAGAGGCGCTCGCTACCCGGTTACGGCTTTCTGTGCCTCTTTCTGGAAATACTCTGTGTGCTCACACGTGTGCGTATGTTTGTTTACATGCGCTTAGTTAGACGGCCCATAAAACTTACAGAATATTGATGTGCTTTCTCAAACACAAGTGGATGTCTACCCATAGGCTTTCTTGTATAAACAGCTTTTTCACTTAACAATGTATTTTGGAGATTTTTCCATTGTTGTTATTTACATCAAGACTTCAAATCTCAAAAATATCTTTATTGCTATCTTCCATTTTATGTTCCATGTTTGCTCTGTCATGTATGTTTTTTGCATTTTCATAATTTTGCAGATTTGGTAGACCAATAGTCTCATTTTACTCCTCCACAATCGATATCATACTTGTATCTCTATCATTTAGACAAAATCTATTGCCTCCCCACTCTAAATAATATTCGAATTCAGGTTCTGATTTTCATCCACCTTTCCTCTTTCTTTTTCACTACCTGATTTTGATGGGTGCTGCCCTTATTCCTAGTTCATTTAATATTTACCTTTATTCCCTTAAACAGCATTCTCACAGTTCCCTACTTGATATTTTAGCTTCGAACATATCTGACCCTCTTGCACTATAAAACAAGGAACTTAGCTTCTTTCACTACCTTCATCTTCTTCCCTACCACCTACATTTCATCAGATATATTATTATTTTAACACTGTCATGGTTTTCACTTCTCTGTTCTTGACTGTAATCAGAATTTTCATGACTGTTTTGTCATTCTCTCTCTATGTACACGGATGCGTCACTTGCCGCCAGCTTTTGACGCTGTTTCCCCATTTTCTTAGGCAGCCGGGGTTTGACATTTTCATGATGTCTTCAAAAAACGTTCATGAAACACTGCATTTCTTAAATGCTTGTATATTTTAAAGGTCTTTCTCCGGTATCTTTTCACCTGAATGCTGCTATAGCTGAGTATAAAATTGCTTTGTCTAACTTTCTTTTCCTAAGGATTTTAGACCATGTTTCGTGGTCTTCTACCATTGAATGTTTCCAAAGACAAGTCTAAAATCAGTCTGGTTTTCCCGCTTTTGTGCGTGTTCTTCGTGCTTTGAAGCCTGTAGAAATGCTTCTTTTTCTCTGAAATCCAGTCTATAATGAGATATGTATCATTGTCTGTGAATCTCCTTCCTCCTCCGGGACACAGTATACTCTACAAGTGTTAAGAATTGAGCCTTATCTGAAATTTTTCTTAAATGACGTGTTCAAATATTTTTCTACCTATTTATTCTGTTTTTTTCTCCAAGGTCACAGATTATGCTAAATTACCTTTGTCTGTCTTTCATGTTAGTTATGTACTATTCAATCCATTTTAAAACCTTTTTTGGTAGTGTTCTTATTTTGGTCTATTTTCTCGAATCTATACTCTTTGTTCCTGATTGTATTTTCATCAGTGTCTTCTTCTTTGGCCAAATCCAATGTGGCTTCTATTATTACATTTAGTTCAATTTATTAGATCATTTTTAATTTCATTCTGTTATTTTATCATTTTTTTCCTCCAGCTCTGAGTATCTGCTTCTAGTTCTTAAAATATTGATGTTAGAGTTTTCACTAGTTCTTTGAGTTTATGAAAAATCATTTTATTGTATTTTTCATCTCTTCTGTTACAAAATGTGTTCTTGTACATTTCCAAGACAGCCCCGAGCCTGTCTCTCTTTTCTCGACAATGATTTTGATAAATCCTCTGATCGTCCCTCATGAATGAGGGGAGTTCTTCCTGGATCAACTATTTGTAAAAGGACAGTCTTGAGAGGGGCCAAGAAAGCACTGAAAATTACCAGGATTTTCCCTGAATCGAGGTGAAGCTCTACTGCTGGGTTTTGTCAAGGGTTTGGTCCTTACATCGGTCCCGAAGATTGGCAGCCCCAGAAACACTAATCGCCGGTTTCTCTTTCACTCAGCCCCACGGAGAGACTGCTTCTTACCATCTGAGCTTTGTCTCATTTCCTTCTGTTTCCTCTGGCCCCTCTCTGCTGTCACACACCATGCAGGGATACTCACACCGCCGGTTCTGTGCCTTCGTCTGTGTTCTAAACATTAGTCATGTCTTGAATGCGCCCCCAGGATGGAGAAGGCCATGCTCTCCGGTGCTGCTGTGGCCCTCCAGTGTCAATCATCCTTTCTCACCGGATGCTTTCTCACTGGATGACCAATTTCTGCTGCATATGGTCTCTCTCTCTCTCTCTCTCTCTCTCTCTCTCTCTCTCTCTCTCCATTTGAAAACTAGTTGTCAGGATACTTCACCCCTAGGTATCTGAGCGTGAATGTCCTAAGAACAGGACTTTCTCCACACTGACTTGAAGTCCCCCTGGTCCACAGGCTGACTTGCTTATCTAGGTTGAGCTAGAGAGCCGGGAACACAGAGGCCGCTGTGCCTAAACTGCTTCCCACGTGGCGGCCAGAAGCGCAGAGTTACCCTGAGCTCAGGAAGGGAAAGCGAGGAGTGGTGAGAGAGCAAGAGAGATGGTGGTGTAGCATGGCGCCAAGGGGAGAGGGTGCAGACCACGGGAAGGAAATGGAAGTGTTTAAGCTGGTTGCCGCTCTAGGCACGGTCACCCCATCCCCATGCCCGTACCGGGGAACACGGTCCGGCGAATCTCAAACCGTTGCGCAGAACTGCCTCCGTGATATTTAGAAAGTTGAATTATGAGATTTTAAAATTCAGGGAGCCGGAAGAGATTCAAAAGAAAACGCTTGGACACCCCCACTCCCATGCTTCTGTCCACAGCTCCTCGACTGACGGAGAAAGCAGGCGCCATCTGCCCCAGCACCCGGTCTCCGGGAGGATCAAGCCTTGGGAGAGGATTTTTGCCTTGAGGTCCCCGAGTCCTGCCCCCATCCCTCCCCCTTGCCTTCTGCTGTCCTCTGGGACGAGAAACGAGCAGCCGCCGCCTGCCAGAGATGGGCTCCCAGCCATGCCTGGCCAATAGCCCGCCTTATAACTAATGGTGGCCAAAGTCGTTTTTCCTTTCCTACTGATAAAGATCAAGCAACTGGGGACCACTGACATGTCAGCGAGCAGCTCATTCTTGGGAATGCATGTCTCTGAGAGAGATTCACCGCATGCCAGCAGGGAGAGTTTTACATCTCAGCAGTGCCCGGAGGGCCATATGAAAATATGCCCGGTCCCGCAGTGGCTGGCCCACGGGGAGAGGGTCCCCCGAAGATGCCATCACTCTTGACTTCTGCCTTTTGAATTGGAAGTTTATGGTTGAATTTTTCGGTCTCCTAAAGCATAAGGGAAGCTATTTTTTCTGCTCCACTTAATTTTTTTTTTTTGTCACAAAACTGCTTAAATTATACAAATGATGCAAACCCATTTTCAGTGACAGACTCAGAATCTCGAGCATCCTTCTCTCTCCACTGGTTTTATAGAGAAAGGTCCCAGGGAGAGTCAGAATAGGGCAAGGTGAGGGTCACGGTTATTCTCCAAGAGGAGAGAGCAGGTCCCAAAAGAAAGGCTTACGAGAACGAAAGGTCCGTTTCTCTCTTTCCTTTAACGCACTGGGGCGTGAGAGCCACATCCGGCTCCCAAACGTCCCCGAGAACTGCATTCTCACTGCAGCATAAGTGACGGCAGCCCAGAGGGTGGGGAGTAGAGGGTAGCACAAATCAGGGAGAAAAAGAAAAAGGAAAAATGGATAGAGTGCGGGGCGGGGGGGAGAGAAAAATAGGACTTTTTTTTTGTTTTTTAGTTTTATTGCATTGTCATCAGAGAATATAATCGGTGTGATTTCGGTCCTTTTAAGTTTGTTGAGGCATGTTTTATGCCCTAGGACATGGTCTATCTCGATATAGATCTGTGGATACCTAAAAATAATGTGATCCGCCGCGGTTGGGGCGAAGCCCTCTCTGAATGTTGATTAGATCCCACCGGTCGACGCCGTCATCGAGTCCTTCTACCCTTGCCGATTTTCTCTCTCGTTGTCCTGGCAATTGTTAAGAGAGGACAGCTGAAGCTTTCACCTGTGCTTGTGGGTTTGTGTATCTCTCCTTTTAACCCTATCGGTTTTGGTTTCCCATGTTTCGCCTGGCGTATGTGCCTTCAGGATCGCTGCGTGTTCTTGGTCGGTCAGCCCTTGAGCGTTATGTAATGTTTCTCTCCATCGCTGGTATTTTCTTTGCTCTGAAGTCTGCTCCAGGTAGCAACACACCTGCCTTCTTTCGATCCCGGTTTGTGTGCTACATCTTTTTTCCATGTTTTGCTTTCAACCTACCTACCGCATTACAGGAAATGTAAAATCTGCTGTATTTACCTGCATATTTGCTCTTTCCATGTCCTTCCTGCCTTTACAATGCTCCGAAAAATATCTTAGCATTTTCTCTTTGTTTAATAGCTTCATTTCACCATGCTTTTGGTGTGATTCTGCTACTGACAAATTCCCTTTATTTTCTTTCATCTGAGAACGCCTTGGTTCCCCCCTTAATTCATAAAGGACATTTTTGCTTCTATAGAATTCTGATTTGATGGGTTCTTTTTCTTTCAGTAATTGAAAAATACTGTGCTACCCCTCTCCAGCCTCCATGATGTCTGATGAAAAACCCACTGTCATTCGAATTGTATTTACCCTATTGGTAACATGTCACTTCTCTGGATCTTTTCAAGGTCTTTTCCTAGTTTTCCGGAGTTTGATTACAATGTGTCTTTGTGTGGATTTCTTTAGATTTATTCTGTACAGAATTCTTGTATCCGTAGATTAACTTTTTCCATAAAATACGAGGCGTTTGCAGCCCTTATTCTTCTGAATAGCTTTTCCGTCTCGCCCTGCTCCTCCTCGCCTCCTGCTACGCTATGACGAGAATGTTAAGTCTTTTCTTACAGCCCCACATGTTCCTAAGGGCCGTTCTTCTCCTTCTCCTCCTCCTCCTCCTCCTCCTCCTCCTCCTCCTTCTCCTTCTCCTTCTTCTCCTTCTCCTCCTTCTCCTTCTTCTTCTTTTTTTGTCTATTTGTCCACTATTGTTTAAACTGAATAATGTCCGTTATTCTATCTTCAAATTCACAGCTTCTTTCCTCTGTCCATTCTACTCTGCTACTGAGCCCACTCATTACATTTTTTTATTTCAGTTAGTGTAATTTTTAGTTCTAAAATTTCCATTTGGTTCATCTCTATGCCTGCTAAAATTCTTTGCTGAGGCTTATTCCTTCTTTGCCGAGGCTCTTTGAAAAATTTGTTTCAATCGCGTTTGTGATTACTTGTCGAAGCCTCTTTACGACATCTGCTTTGAAGTCTTCAGATAATTCTAAAATCTGTGCCAAGTCAGTATCGGTGTTTGTCTCTCTCATTCGATTTGATCTCGCTCAGATTCTCGTTGTGACAAGTGAACCTAGATGTTCTGGAGGGTTATGTTATAAGATTGGATCTTATTCAAATCTCGTATTACGGCAGGCCTCCTCTGACACCACCCTGGGGAGTGAGGGGGTGCCTTTTCATGACCGCCTAGTGTGATGTCGGTCTCTATGGACGCCAGATCGAGTGGGATCCCTGCATCTGCTGGGTAGAATGAGAGTTCAGGCTCCCCACTGGGCCACTAGAGACACAACCCTGGCTGGAACAAGAAGGGCACCTCATTAATACTTCCCACGTGGTCTCCCCTAGACTTCGGGGAGTGGCATTGTTACTGCTCAGTGGTAGCGGAAGTCCTGAATCTACACCGGGGTTCTTCCGGGGCGACCTCAGTGGGGTGGGGAGAGCTGCCTCGTTACTGGAGAGAAGTCCAGGCCCTCCTTATCGTCTCAGGGGATGGGGAAGAGACACCCAGAGCCCTTCAACAAGAACAAAAATCTGGCTCCCACTCTGTCTTCTCTGGCACCACCCTGGCAGGAGGTTTGGGGTGCTCCATTACAGCGTGGCGATGGCAATAGTCTAGGATCCTCATTCATCCTCTTCTCTTCGGGTAGGGCTACAGTTTTTTCTGTGGTATTTGGCTGGAGTAGAGTGGTTCTTGTCTACAAAATTTCATCTCTCCAGACAGCCTCTTTCCTGGCCTGCTGGTTAGAGAGGGCAGTGTTTTCTTGGGGCATTTTTGTCCATACCCATTGGAATTTCCAACTTGTTGGTTTCTCCAGTATCCAGTCTGGAATATGAGGAGGTGGGTGGAGTGGAACTTACCACTGTGGTGTTTTTCAGGGCCCGAGATCCCTGGCTAGCCAGCCTTCTTCTCTCCACTGTCCATGTTTGTTTTATACATAATGTCCAGAGATTTTTAATTGCACTTAGTGGGAGGAATAAGGAAAAGTATATCTACTCCATCTTCCCAGAAGCCGAAATCAGGAAATTAATTACAAGTAGAAAGAAGGGACCAAAAAAAAAAAAAACAACAAAACAACAAGAAAGGGAGATTAGAATGACATTTTCTTGTTTTCCTTTCTTCTCGGAGGGCTGTGCTGCTGAGGACTCATGGTGAGGTACCTAAAGAAGGGGTGACCTTCTCTCTTTCCTCTCCTCTGCCCAAACAGAAGTTCAAGCTGAAAACACATGGCAGGAAGCACAAGAAAATGATGCAGTTTCTATCAATAAATGTTCCTCGTTCTCCAGCCCAGTAAATGTCACATTTGGTTATGAAACTGAATATTGCAAAATAACATTTTTTAAAATATTCCTCTGACTTGGTGTCTTTTATAACTATTGACACAGAGGACTTGCATCTCCTTGCCCCCCATACCCTTTCTTGCATGCATAAGTAATAACAGGCCGACTTCCTGGGTGATTGCGGTAACCGGGGCTCTCCGTTGCCCTTTCGGCTCCCCTGTGACCCCGTTTAGCAGGGATGGTGTTCAGTCTTGAAAACAAGCATTCACATCACTTCCCCGGATGCTGACAGCGCCCAAGAGTGGCCCGGCTTGGGAAGGAACTGGTATTATGCTCCGCTGAGTTCCCTGTCTGATGAAGAAATTTCCATATGGATTGTCCAATACTGGGCAGCTTAGGCTTACATTTCAGGATTAGATTACTTTTGTCCAAAAAAAAAAAAAAAATTGATCATGGCCCTCCTGAAGGCTGTGCGCATTGTCATAGCCTCACAAGGCAGAGCCACGAATGAATGAATGAGTGAATCCTTGGCTCCTCACTACAACCTGGCCAGTTCGTGAGGGAGAACATGGCAAATTGTCTCACACGGCACGGTGCAGCCCTGGGAGAGAAAGCAGCTCCAATGGAAACTGTGGGCAGAAGTTAAAAGACAGGAAATTCCTGAGGGTTGAGCAGTCGCTTTCTCTGGCCTGCCACAAGCCTGCCCCACCATGCCATTGCACGGGGCTCCCTGATGCAATACTGCGTTATTAGACAAACGTAAGGCATCGTTGTGGTCCAATCCATCTCACCGCTGGACTTGAGCGGCTCCTTCAAACAGGGTCGACCTGCCGGGTCACGTGACTTATTTTCTAAGCACCCCTTACATGTCGAAGTAACTAACGAGTTACTAGTTGTTTGCCAGACTGTCCCTGTCATGCCCATTTCTCCGCCAGCACCCACGTTAAATAAGGGAAACAACTCCATATAAATAAAAACAAAGGAATTATTTTTTCCCCTTGAGCTACGACCACATCCCTGAAACAATTCTAAAGGATTTTTACAGGTCATTTTATTGCACCACTTCCTGGAGCAGAAATCCTTCCGGAACATTCTGAACACATAACCGGTCAGCATTCCACGTCGGGAAACTCGTGACTGCTCTGGGAAATCCTGTTCATTCTACTCATTCTTCATTGCTGTCTAGGGGTCTTGTGTCTTCTTTGGAAAGGAAGACGTTGTTTAGTTCTCCAGTTGTCGCTGAGTTGTCGTGACGATCGCCTCTGGCTTGCTCTGTTACTTGGGAAGCCATGGCTCCAGAGGCGGGAAGTCCTGCGGGTAGTATGCCCGGAGGCCGGAGTGCAGAGAGAATGGTCGCAAGGGAGAGGGCGGCCAGGGGCAACGTCAGCCAAGAAGGCGAATCTGAACCGAATCTTAGAACACGAGTAGGGGTTAACTTTGCAAGAAGGGGGACGAAGCAAGGGCCGATGTACTCAGGGGGTCGTGTGGCAGAACCACAGTGAGAGCCAAGGAGCGATGGGAAATGGGCCCGCGGAGGCGGCTGGAAGCCGGGTCTTGATGGAAGAGTCATGGCTCTGGCATGGGGCAGAGCGGCTGCTGTTGGACGACTCGGTGTGCTCAGAACCTGGGTCGCGGGCAAGCCGGAAACATAAAAGGAAAGGAAAGAAAACAACGTGGCCTCCGCTCCGTTTCCTCTTGTGAGCAGAGAGGGTCGAGCAAAGCTTGTGCCCCAGATGAAGGCAGGCGGGGGAGGCGGCAAGGTTTCCGATGCCTGGACGCTAGCCCTGGAGGCCAAACGAGAGCCTCGCAGAGCAGCCGGGCCAGAAGAGAGGCGATATGCTGAGTGGAACGAGACCGAGAGAAGGGTTCGTGCAGCGTCTAAGAACCAGCACTTTGCAGTGGGGTCCTGGGGAGCCCAGCTGGGACCTGGCACAGGTGCATCCTGGGAGCAGGAGGGCTGGCCTGGGAGGAGGTCCACCGACGGCCGGCGGCAGTGGGGACGGACTCTGAGCCCCGCAGTTGCCCAGATATCCTCGGCGCCTCTCTGCAGTGTAGCTCAGTATTTTCTTCAAAGGAAACTTCTTGATGTAACTTGGGTGATAGCGCTTGTCCTAAATCCTATGATATTTCCAGGAGCTCTAGGAAAGGAGAAATGACTCACTCATCAATATTCCAAGAAAGCAACCACCCCGGGCACGCAGGAAACATCACCTGAGCGTAGACTGCGGCCTCCGCGACAGCAAGCAGGCGGGGCACATGCAGACGCGGGGTTGGGAGAGATTCTGCCGCCACGTGGCCCAGCACGATTCTCTCAGCCCAGAGACCTGTTGCTCTGGGTGAGAGTTCGTGCTCTCAACACGCTGCTGAGAGAGCACCCAGGGCGACGCTCCAACCCCTTTCTTCCCACCTGAGACTCACCCTGAAGCGCAGGTGAATTGAGGCGATGCCACTGCAAGCACGACCTCGAATCGGATCTGATTTCCTGTCGTAAGGCAGACGCCCTAATGCCCTCCCTCGTCTGGTAGGCCTGGCCCCAGCAGTGGCTCCGCAGGGACCCAGCGGGGGGACGTGTATGGAGAGACTTTAGCACGTGTGTCTGGGTGAGGCAGGGCTCTCAGCCTTTTGCAAACAAGGCTATATCGCCAAGAGCACCCTTCATGGCCTGCCCAGTAAGGATTTTATCTTCTCCTTCAAACACTCCCCTTCAGAATTCTTTTTTTACCCGAAATCATGAAAACTTTAAATCACCTTAGGAGCCTTTTACGGAGTGAATCCAGGATAAAAACTAACTCTCCTCTGTAAAATCGTATCACATTCTGATGGCCAAGTTCTTCATTCTTCAAACTGCCACGTCCCTTAGCTTCCGGGAGAGAGTGTGCTCTCTGGGGCTCCCCAGGGAGCTGACCAGGTGCAGGTCGTGGCCGCCTTCCTCCTCCAACAGCTGCAGACACCCCCACCCCCTCTCCCCCTCCAGCTCGGGTCTCCCTCCTGAGCGACTCGGCCTGGTGCCGTAGCCCGCCACGGTTTATGCCGTAATCCTGCTGAGCGCGTCCCTGCTCCTCCTCTCACGCTCGGCCTCCCGTTCACCTGCCACCCACCGTCCCTCGGACACCGCGGCTTCCCACCTCTGCTCGCGCTGCCCTCGACCTGGGATATTCTGCCTCGATCCCCCCCACCCAGCTCGCGCTTCCTCCCTTCTCGACGTGTGGACGCGCTTCCTCCGTGAAGCCTGCCAGGGTTCCGTGATTAACGACTCTCACACTTTCGACACCCAGCTCGACTCCTCACCAGCTGTGTGACCTGGGGCGCTTTGCTCAGCCTCTCTGTGCCTCAGTTTCTCCACCTGCAAAGTGGCCATGACCGTACCTATTTCATTGAGTTATCAGGGGAATTACATGAGCTCATCTAATAAATGCACATAACATAGCGCCAGGCTGTGATAAATGTGAAGGAAACGTTAAGGATCGCTGTTTCCATTGTCCAAAACCATACTCGCACGCTGACCACTTGTTTCCATTAGTTTTCCATTAGGCAAAAAGCTAAGTTGTGGTTCTTAAATCCTCTCGTCTACAGCAACTCAAGGCAATATACGCAGTACTGTAGTATGAGAACACTTAGTTGATTGGATAAGGGTGGGACTTTTTCCTTTTCGATCGGCCTTCAGGTGACCCGCGACGGCATCATGTCAGGAAAGGGCAGCGGGCCGCAGCTGGCACGTTGGCAGAGAGCCCTGAGAACGGCGGCAGACTCGAGGGGCCCTGTTCTAACGTGCGGGCGAGGTCCAGTTGACGACAACAGGTCATAAAACAGCATTCTATTTCCCACTTTATATAAGCGTTTCTTTACATGATTGTAACTTGACAAAAAAGTCGCAGTTTTCCGATGACTATAAGCACACATTTCGGAGAGATAAAAATATCCGAGATGCAAATATGACTGGTTTGAAATACATCAACTTTGATGCGTTTCCCCTTTACTCTGAAAAACCCACTTCTGGAGCGCAGAAGGCAAGGCGTGAGCGGTGCCAAGCGCGCAAACATCACTCGGGTCGGCCAGCGCCGGGTCTCCGGGCGCGACGGCCTCACGCAGCAGCGCGGCCTCGTGAGCCTCTCTCCCACTCTCTCCCCCCTCCCCCACCCCTCTCTCTCTCTCTCACTCACACACACACACACACACACACACACACACACACCAAGCAAGCAAAGCACTGATCTTTTACTTACATTCCCATGTGTGGTGAATACAATCAGACAAAAAGAAATTAGATCCCCATCGCCCGAGGGTCGACCCTCTACCTGAGCAGTTTGATATGATTTTAACAAGACACTCAGGATGTTTTTTCCGGCATCCGTGGGCATGTGTTGCTCAGACATCTCATCATGATGCCCCTGAACTTTAAATGTTTCTGGTTTTTTCCATTAAATGTATGGCAACACAGTGGCAAGGGGAGAAGCAAAAGAACCCAGTTCCTTTGAGAGGCATGCCAAGGTTCTGGAACCTTCTATTCCGAGAGAGGGTGTTGGAATGGGAGTGCGGGTGTGTGGTCACCAGCCGTTGACTCTCGTGATGAGCGGTCCTCTGGGGGGCAGGCAGCCGCTCAGTGGCAGGGGCTCCCGGTCCACCGTGCACTGCCTCCCAGCCACGACGGTCGCGCCCATGCCGGCCTCCGATGAGGCTGTCAGGGGGAGCGAGAGCTGGCTTCCCCAAAGGCCCTGGGGTCTCCTGTCTCCACAAGAAACCGTGCAATGTGATACAAGGGCACATTTGAGCATCGACAGTCTTAGAAACGAAAGTCAGAGAGACGGCCAGGAAGAGCAGCGGAAACTGGAGGCCAGCGGCCTCCGGCGAGGTTCTTGCAGGCGAACTGGGGGCACCCCGGAGGAGACAGAGGTGGAGGTGTCTAGGCAGAGGAAGCAGTGATGCCAAGGCGGGAAGGAACCTGTAACCAGAGCGAGAGCGGAAAGGACAGAGTCATCCAGACAGCCGGCCCCGGCAAGGAGGCGAGGGTCACACCCGTGCCTGCCGGAGAAGGACCGAGAGACTTAGAGCAGGGGGTGCCTGGGTCAAGTCTACGTCTTAGACAGACCCTCAGGGGCTGTTTCACCACCAGCCCTCGGTGTCGTAGGTGAGACCGGAGGCAGGCGGAAGCGACATGCACAATCTCTTTAAGAGAGAGTCGCTAAGGGGGGTCAGGTTCAATGTGCAAACCACCAGGCAGGCGTAAGCAATGAAGAAGGCGCGGGGTGTTGCGGCGATCCCACAAATGAAAGACAGAGGTGGGGAGGGGAAAAGCCCAGGTGTGAGGGAACGGGAGGTGGGGGTTGGGGGGCAGGTGGGACATGTCAGGGGGTAGCGAGTAGCTTTGACCAGGCTGGGCTGGAACACCCATCGGTCATCTGGGTGGGCCGTCCGGTGCCGAGCTAGCGTCCTCGGGGATGTGGTCAGTCATCGGCCATTTGCGGAACTGAGGGATGTCGTCCAGGACGAGGCTGCCGGAGTGAAGAACACAGAGAAGGCAATGCCAGGGTGGCTGTACGAGGATCACGCGTCCGTATGTCCGTGTGTGGTTGACCTGAAGGTCCCTGGGGCAGTCGAGTTTGTTGACACGGGGAGCGCCCAGCCTGGTGTAAATCCCTTTCTCATATCGGTTTTGCCAACTGCATCACTACGGGATTGAACGCGACAGTCTCTAAAAGAATCTCTTCCAGGTTTAACATGCTACACTTCTAAATCGCTTCCCAGCGCTGTGAATCCTAGAACCCGCGAATTTCCTTTGGAGGAGACTCTTGGCTTTAGGAAAAAAGGAGGAGCCTTAGCTTGGGATGCAGAACGGGAGGTCAGTGCCTGGCGGGGGGTACGTGCCATGCTCCTGCAGACCTCGACTTTCCGATAATGAGGGGGGACATAAGGGGTTTAAAGACACCCCATGGAATGACTAAAGCACTCACACAGAAAAACATATGTCATGGTTTCCAGCATAAGTTATGATACAGATGAGTCAAACTGAGAGAGCTAAATTTAGGGTTTTTAAGGGCCCCCACGCCCTTGATGTCAGGTTTCTGTTTCACTACAAGGAAGGGCAGAGTGCCGACATGGGCGGCATTTGGATTCTGCAGGACCGAGGTGCCCAGCACATCTGCTGAAGCATAGCTGTGAGGACCACCCAGCCGCAGGACTGGGGCGGAAAAGGCGGCAGGGGCCTCAGTCGGAAGAGGTAAAGTTGTGAGGCACGAGAGGATGGCAGGGCTTCGTACGGATATGACGCCTGGAGTCTGGAAGCCTGTGGTTCGGGGAGTCTCGCCCCTGGGGCCATCAGGGGAGGGCCAAGGCGAAGAGGTCAGCGATCCCGCGCGAGGCCCCACCGACAGGCATGGGGCCGGAGAATGAGGGGGAACGAGCCACAGACCAGGGTGCAGGAGGGACCGTGTAACTCGAGGGGCTGAACCCGCATCGGCTGAGGCGGAGAGGTGCAGTGGAGAACCAGCCCCGGAACGAGCAGAGACAGGACAGCGTGCCTGCAGGCCAAGGCTGAGCTGCCCTGCGTTCTCACCGCAGAGTTGCTTCTCTGCGTGAACCGTCACGAAGGGCTGGGGTCGACCCGTCTTTAAAGCAGCCTCCGGCGCACGGCCCCGTGGGCCGGCGTCGCTGCAACAGCTTCCTCTCTTCTACACGGCACTCGGAGCCTCTCCGTTAGCCTGGCTATTTCTCTGCATCTCTGTCTAGACCACGTGGCAGGCTAAGCATCGTGGGTTGAGTGTCACCACCGGCGGAATGGCAGATCATGGTTCCTTAGCCCCTTCTGTTCTCGAGGGCGGATTCGTGTCAGTAAAAGGCAGTGCCCCGATGTCATCGCTACACACACAGGGCTTGCGAAAGCCGGGCATCTACCTGTGAGGTACCCGGTCGTTTCGTTGACGCTCATAGTAGACTTTTAGTCTGGGAAGAATGGCACTGGAAGGGTCGATGATGATTTTATTAACTGGGCTTCAGCACCCACGTCACGACGCACCAACTTCAGGGCTAGCCTAGCAGCCGGGACGTGCTCGGCACTGTGCTACGTCCCTGGGGAACATAAACGCCACCTTTGGCTTCTAAGGGTTAAAACCGCCGATGGCAGCGGAGACGGAACGCGGAGACGGGGAACTAAGTAAGAATCGACGACATGCTGATCACGCGTGAGCAATGTGCTGATCGCCCGTAAAAATAAGTCCCGGGAAAGGAAAAATGACGGTATAAAATAACGAGCTGCCGTTTTTCGCCTGTCGGCTTGGCGAAGATCGAGGCGGGGGCATGCGCGGACGCCGTCGGAAAGACGGCAAGAACGCGAGGGCATGCGAGCTTTGATAGTCAGGGCCAGCCTTCGCGGGGGACAGCTGTCGGAAGTCCTAGCAGCCAAACTCTTTGACCAAGCCGTACCGAAACCTGAGGTTCATCTTCAGGAGCTAAAAGGATAAACACGCAAAGTGCGGGTCCAAGAATGCTCAAGAATCCCAGCATGTTGTAAAATCGCGAAACATCGTAAGCAAATTAAATGAAATCTGGTCAAGGGAATCACGGTCTAGAACCCATGAAAATCGTCATGCGATCATTCAAAAAAGATGATGTACTCCGACTTTATCGACGTGGGAAGATGGATGGCATGATGTTAAGGGAAAGAGCCACTTACAGTATTGTAGGTAGCGTGTAGACGTTTATCTTTATAGACTTGGGATCGTACTCTCCTATCTGTAGATATTCACGGGTATAGAAATAGAAGTAAAAAGGCGTTCACCAAAATATAATAGTCGTTTCCTCTGTGGTTGGTATTGGGAGGGGACAACATTTTTCTGATTTATAATTTTTCAATATTTTCTGAGTTTTTAAGTAACGAGCCTGCATTAGTTTCATGATAGGAGCAGAATAAAGCTGCAAAAAAGTAAAAGACTAATGGCCGATGTTTCAGTTACTATACACGTTTAGAACCCAAGGCAAATAAAGAAACACAAGGAAATTGAAGAGAACGTTTCAGTAGCAATGACCGTTGTTCTTAATGCCATCAAAGTAATTTTTTAATTAGGACGGATTCAAGTTTCTTACGTATCCTTCTGGCTTTCAAACTCAGGGGGTTGTAACCTATATCCCAATTGAAACAAAATGTTTTCAGCCCCAAATAGATAAGATTATAACCCCATCAAAAGTGACGACTTTAAAAAAGACTCCAAGAATTCAAAAAAGTAAGACAAAGAAAAGTGTATAAAACCTATTTAGCTTTTAGGGAAAAAAAAAATCAAATGACTACAAAAATACCAGCTCCAAAAATACCAGCAAAGCTTCAACAGGAGAAAATAGAGAGCTGGGGATTGGCATATGACTGTCAGAACACCAGTGTCAGAGAGGTTCGGGGAACTGGCCGTGCGTCACCAATTATATATATCCAAGATCAGTGTGGCAGGCGCTCACTTCCAAGAGCGGTGGCGAGTTTTTTTAATGTCCTAAAAAAAAAAAAAAACCCCTCCTTTCGGTGACTATCTGATCACATAGCTGTAATGTGAGATTTTTAAATTCATTTCATCATTGGTGACCAAATTTTAACACAGGAAAGAGAAAGGAGAGAGCTGTGACAGACCCATTGTATTAATTCGTGTCTAAGATGTATTTTTTACAAAAAAAAATCATCTTTTCTTCCCATCTCCAGGAAAAGCACAAAGAAGACACTACAACAATGGCCAAGTTGACAGAATCCATGAGTGAGTAACTTGAAACTTATTCTTTCTTTTTGGTTTTGAATGGGAAAATCACACGATTTGTCTTTCTTTTTTACTCTTGCGCTAGCCGAGGTCTATTTGACACATATCACATTGTGTTGATGTTACATTGTGTGTCGTTCAAAATCCATCTTGTGCGAGGTCAAATTCTGTGATGAAATTGTTACTGAACAATCAAAATGGATTTTATGTGCAGCAGGGCTCTGGAGGGCCAGACCCACAACCATTTCAACTTGACTTTTAGGTTGAATCCAGGTGAGCTGTTTTATGTGCAGATATTGCACAGGCTGAGAGGAGAGAATGGTCTGTGACCCTTAAAACTTCCAGGTGTAGTTCAGAACTTTCAGACAGAACTATTAAAAACTGGAGTGCCTGTGGTGTAGTTAGTTCGTATTCATTTAGGTTTGGGGTAGATTAGTGGTCTAATGCTCTAAGCTCTTAAGCTAAGTAAACAGTATTTACGTTTTTAAGAAGAGAGGAGACTCAATTAAAATAAAGCCTCCCACAAACTCAGAAATGCAACTTTGTATGTTGATGTTTAAATATTAAAGGCCACGTGCATATGAAATAAATAGACAATGTAGTTTTTTTCCCCTTTGAAAATATACCTTGTTCCTGGTGATAGATTTCATATCGAAAGTCACAAGGGAAGCGGGCACACACTTACTCATTATCATTAAGCCATGAACGCCTAATTAAATTAATCTTGCTCGCACTTGAGGGGGCCCCTACTTCCTCCTTCCACCATTCCTCCGTCGTGAAACCACTGAAACCTCAGTGTTCTTTCGCGCCTCCGTCAGTGAACGCTCATCCTCAAAGGTCCACCCTCCGCCCCCAGAAGAGATAACGTTAAAAAGTTCTTCACGCTGCATTTCTTTAATTCCTGGCCCAAAACCCCTGCCTGGTTTCACCATGTAAGTGATGACTCAGAGGGACTAGGTGAGGATCGCTGCCCGCCATACCTGCCCTCTCTCCTTCTTTCTGTCGCTAGCCTAGCAGACTGAAAAGTGTTCGGAGGACTTGCCACTGTGGTTTGAGGGTCCCCAGACAGGGTTCTCTGTACGGGAAAGGATCGTAAAGTCACGGGATGTGGCTTTCCCCAGACCTGAATGAACTACGTAGTGAGGTTACCAGTCCCATCGCAAAAGTGACGAGCCGCGTCGTCAAAAGATGAAGCGGCACCGTGGACAGCACCACCTGATTATTCACGACCCACAGCACGCTAGCAGATACGGCCCTAATCTCTTAAGTCCAAGGTCTCGTAAGTCCAAGGTCACCAGCACGAGACTCGCAGGTTCTCTGAATGCTAGAAAGACTGATAGCTTAGACTCTGGCCCCGCTGTCAGTAAACGCGGGCATGAGGGTACGAGCAAATTAAATGAGGCAGCACTGCGCGTTAGTTACGGCGGTAACTGTTCCCAAGATGAGCCCCTCGTCAGAGCGATATTCTAGTTCCATGAGGGTTATTTTTTTTTTCAACTTGTATGACTGAATAATAAAACTTTAAGAGTGCTGTAGGAAACTTGCTGGTCAATATTTCCTACAAAGGTATTTTTACTTTTGTCTCTATTGGATGCAGATGCTCTTAGAGCAGAAGGAGTGGGGACCGGGCTCCTGACTTGCTGGTCTTAGGTTTCAGGTTCACCTCTGCAATAACCCTAATGACTTTGATCTGTGAAATCCACTGGCTTCAAAGAATTCTGCCAAAATGGAATTCCAAACCCTCGGGTAGATGAAAGGGCGCTGTCATTCTTTTCGCTGGCTTTGTCTTTATGAAAAAGATCACATACGTATGTTTGATGCACGAGGAAACTTAAAATTTGAGAACAGACCTTGGAATCGTACCCGACATTCCAATCCACTGATCGTTACAGAGATAAAGAACACTATAAAATGTATGACACAAGCTATGACTCTTCCAGGTGTTTGCCGTGAAAGTTAATCGTGTGGTCGATACTAATACGTATTTCATCGTTAGTTAGATTCATTTAGCGAGGCTAGACTCATGAGTAATGTTATGTACAACTAACTATACCTTTACTCTGCATGGGAAATCTGAAAGGAAGTAAATGCGTAATTACGTAAGGAGATTCTATCAGTAGGCTAAGCAAAGGATTAACACCTAATTACTACAAAATCAGTGTGATGGGGACATCAAGTCCATGGCCACCGGAGGAAAGGGACGTAAATGGGATCACGACGCCACGCGCCAAATGGTTTTCCAGAGACGGTAAACCCTTTGCTTTTTAAAGGGCCAAGAAAAAGCCACCTGGCTCCCCGAACATGTCTGCGCTTAGCTAGAACGGGAGCTCGAGTCCTCCCCTGTCATCATAGGGGCCCGACGGCCACCGATGGCTGTGCGAGTACCAGACGGGGACGCGGTGGCCTCTCCGGCCTCTGCAGCAGGCACGAGGGGTGTTTCCGTCACGTGCCGTTAATCAGCTCTAATCATGTTTTAAAAGGGCCTTTACCTGGTTCATTTAAAGCAACTTCTTGAATGAACACAAGGTAATATTTCAAAATAATGAGGAGGGAGCATGATAAAGGGGGAAAAAATAGGAAGAAAGAGACAGAAAAATTACACATGAGAAAAATACAAAGGAAAAAATATATTTTATATATATGAGAAAGACCTAAAAAGGAGGCGTTGAGGAGGAAAGAGACAAAAATCGCAAGGCGCAAAGAGCGACCAAACCCGCAAAAAGGGAAGGAGGCGAGGAGGAGGGTGGATGGCGAGAGGCTCGGTAGCGTCTAAAATTAGTCGGCTCCAGAAAGAGTAATAAAAAACATAAAACAAAATACAATTAGTCGGCTGCGCACTCACATTAACCAGCTGTGGCCTTCCGACTCCCCAAAGGCTATCGACTTCTCGCCAGTGCCCTCGGTCCCCTTAATCTCTGTTTGCATCTTGGGGAGGGATATGGCCATACGTAGACCACCAGGCGCAGCCGGGAACCCGGCCTGGAGGAAATCACCGCGTGCTCGCCCGCCGGGGACCGTGGTCACCCGCGCACTACCCGCGGCTGCGCGGAAGCCCTGCCCAAGCGGCCGAGCAGCGGCTCCCGCCCCCGCGCTGTCCTTAGAGGTGACCGGGGGCTGGGCAGGCTCTGTCGCGGCCGCTGGAATCGAAGTCAGGCAGCGGCGTGTGAGAGGGGTCGGGAGCCGTGCCGTCGCCCTCAGCCCGGAGGCCGCGGAGGCGCCCTGCGCCGAGCGGCCTCGTTGGCTCCTCTCACGTCACTGTCTGTGGTCCTTCGGGTCGCGGCGATGGCCGGCTGACGGAGGGCCTCTCCCACACACCCTGAGCACCTGGCCCGGGTCACACAGGGCCAAGGAAGGAAGCCTCGCCCCGGGGGCCGTTCACTAGAATCGAACATCCGGTCTCGTGCACGGCGACAGACTCAGGGGTGCGCGGGCTGGGGGGCTCGGCTCCGACGCCTTCCGCAGGCTGCAGGCCCCTGGCGGGGGCCCCCGCGTTCCACGGGTCACTTGGGGCCCCCCCTCCACCTCCTGTCCTCATCAGCCACGCATCTTCCCTGCGTCACTGCCGTAGCAGACGGTGGCCGCCAGCCGGGGAAGGGGCCGGCGCAGCTCGCGGCCTCTTGGCCAGAGGGGCGGACTTCCCGCTGCTTTCTGCCGCCACCCGCCCGGCCTCTCTCAGGCACGCGCGCCCCCAGTGTTTTCTATGCCAGCCAGAGTGTCCCTTCTGGTCTCCCTCACGGGTCACTACCCAGGCTGTCCCCTCCTGCAAAGTCCCCCTGGATAGCGTAACTAACACATCTATCTGCACGAGAAAGAGAAGAGTTGCTCGCCATCGTTCTCAGATAGTCAGCAGTGGCTCCGGGGCTGATGGTCCCTCCCCGGCCAGGACAGAGGGGGCCGGCCACGGCTCCCCGCACCGCCCGGAGCCCGGCGCCTGCGTCACAAGGCGCTCAGAGGTCTCGGCTTTGATGTCGAGGGAATTCCTCCCCCTACAATTAAAGAAATGGCTCCATATGTAGCTCAGATTTGAAATTTTCTAGTGTCGAATGAAATCAAGGGTGAGAGCCAAGACCATCATCACACGCTAAATCACCTCAAGTAAAGTACGGGGCGGGGGGGGGGGTTATTTTTTAAAATCATTTATTTCCTCGTTGTGGAGCAGCTCTTAGGACTCTGGCAGCGTGTGACGGCCGGGACAGGAAAGGACAGCATGTGGGGGGCACCGAGGCCGGAGGCCGCCGGCTGCAGCGCCGAGAAGTGCGGCCTGCAGGGGCCACCCGGGGAGGGGCCCGGCGAGGCCCTCCTTCCCGCAGGCCAGGCGCGAGCATCGCGAAGGCTCACGGAGGACGCAGGCTCCCGCAGGCCGCCGGCGGGAGGCCGTGCCAGGACCCGGGACGCGGCAAGGGGGCGGACGCAGGTGCGGGACGCGGCCGAGAGGTGCGGGACGCGGCCCACCCGGGACAGACCGCGGCGTTGGCGTGGCAGCAGCGGGCGGCCGGGCAGCGGGGCGGCAGGAGGCGGGCACACGGGCCGCAGTCGGATCACCCGAGGACTAGCGCGGCACGCGGTTCCTTCCTGTGGGTGACGGACGGCACTTTAGAACAGTGGCAGGAAGGCCTCACGGGGTGGACCTCGGGTCCGGGTGGAAACCCGCGGAAGCAGCCAGGAGGCAAGGCCGCGGGCGCCGAGGGGCGCGACGGCCAGGTGAGCGCGGACCCGTGCGTGTGGTGGGGAGGAAAGAAGGAAGGACGCGGGGACACCGTCCGGGCTGTGGGCTCAGGGCAGGGGCCGGGCTGAAGCTGCCGTGAGCCCCCACGGCGGGGAACGCAGAAGGAACCATGCGAGCAGCTGGCTCCCAGGTTCTGATGGGGGGTGGCGCTGAGGGGGGGCGCGATTGTAGGGTGCAGGCCTCACCCGTTTGGAGGCGCTGTTAGTGCAGCACCCGCGTGCCTCGGGGAAGGATCCCCCAATCCTGAGGGCTCTAATGGGGCAGGTGTGGGTACATCTGAAGGAGAAGCCAGGTTATGCTGCAGTGGATCTCTCTGGCCTAGCACACACATGCACACGTGTGCATGCATGCACACACCTGTACACGTGCGTGCATGCATGCACACACATGCACGCACTTGCACACATGCACACACATGTACGCGTGCACATGCATGTTTACTTCTCTTCCATGTTTCTCGTCCACACTGGTCAGCCGTGCACTGGGCACTTTGGGGTCACCCAGGGCCCTGGTGGTCAGAGGCTCCGTCTCCACCTGTGTTTGCACGGTCACTGCCGTGGGGTACAGAGAGCATGCCGTATTGACACTGCACCTTAAGATGTCACCCGGAAGTCACAGGTCACTTCTGTTTTCGTCACATCGGCCAGAGTCAATAGCGATGTCCAGCCCGCAAGCGGAAGGGGGCGCGATTCCATCCTGGGTTTGGAAGGAGGGCGTCGGGCCAGCGCCAGCCAGAGGGCGGAGCCCTGAACTGTGCCCTGGAAATGCCGAAAAGCCAGGCCGGGGTGCAGGGAGGCCACCCACGTGTTCACAGGGGCAGGGATCCCCGCCAGCCCTCGGGCAGGGGGAGCGGGGAGATGACCACTTGGAGCCGCCCTGGAGATGTGACTGCTGCCGGCGAGGCCTCCCGAAGCCGAGAAGAGGGAGAGAAATACCTTGGCTTCTCCCCCCGCTGCAGCCTCGGGCTCCCCAGAGGAGCCCTTGGCTAAGCCCATCTGGAAGTCAGCTGACAGGAGCCAGGAACAGCCAGCAGGGGCCCCTGGGACTGACGGCTGAGAGGGGAAGAGCAGGCAGGGACCTGAGGACAAACGGGGCGGGGATGGGTCCAGGGGGGACCAGAATAGCCCACAAGAGTGCAAATGGCCGCCACTGTGGCTCCCAGCTACCCCTCACCCCCCAAGAAGAGGGAGCTCAGGCTGGAGCCTGGGAGAGCAGGCGGGCCCATGAGTTAGGGCTCCTGACAGCGGCGGGCGGAAGCATCCCCGCTCTGCGTTAGACCCACGGGCCTGTCCTGCTCGCCCGCTGCGATGCTGTGAGCCGCTTATCCCCGCGGGAAAATGCCCGCCCGCCCTCTCAAACACCATCGCCACGCCCCACCCCAGGCCCCCGTGGGCCGGCTGTGGGATGTTCACACCACGCAGCTCCTTCTCCCGTGCGAGGGAGCGCGTCTCGGGTCCAAGCACATGGGGCACCCAGGCTTTGGCCCCCGTCCATGGCAGGCGACCGACCCCGCGGCTGGACCTGTAGTTAAGGGCCACAGAGGACGTTCCCAGCAGGGCAGGGCCGGCTGTTCTTTGCACCAAGCCGTTAGGGCGCTAAATGACACTCTATCCCCAGGAACCAGAGCCGCGCCAGGCCCACCAGATGGTGCTTCTTAAACAAGGTACCTTCTCTCTACCAATCAAACTCAGACACGTTAAATACGGACGTCACTCGGGCTCACACTCACACGGGTGGCTGCAGCGTCATCGCGAAAGGAACGCACCTTAAAGTCAAGTTCATCGCCTCAGCCACCCAGTTCTAATCATGCTTCGTTACTTCTGATTATCGCCTGAGCCAGCTCCTCGGTGACAGGGGAGTGTTGCCGCATCTCAGACCGGGGGCAGAAGGTCCCTCTGAACGGGAGGTTTCAGGTCTTCTTGAGGCGCCCCCGCCCCCAGGACCCCGTCACTGCCAGCTGCCCCTGCTGTGCCTTCCGCCTTTCTCGGCCGCGTCCTCTCTCCAAAGCCTCCCTTCTTGTTTGCGCCCCTTGTCCACAGAGGGCACATGTCCCCGTGGCCATGAGGTCCTCTTCACGATCTCTTTTGATACTTTTCACCTCCCCTCTTTTCCCATCTCCCAAGCTCCTTTGCGGATGGGGTGCAAGCCTGGAAAGGTGAGCCGCTCCTGCAGGTGAGCTGCTGCAGGTGAGCTGCTGCAGGTGAGCGCCTGCCAGAGAGCTGCTGCAGGTGAGCTGCGGGGCTGGGTGCCCGCAGACGAGGCCTTCCCCTCGCCCAGCAGTCCGGCCATGTGCTTCTGGAATGGCTTCCGGAAGCCCGACCTAGAAGCCGGTCCTCGTCCTCGCATGACCTGGGAGAGGCATCTCTCCATCACCACGCCCCACTCGCCGGGCTGGCTCCCGACTCAGCCAATGCAGGCTCCGCTCTCCTGCGTTCATTCCTGGGTTATCCATATTCGGGGTAACCTAAGGGGAGGGCGGAGCCGGAGTGGATGCCGGAGGGTGGGGTGGGGGCGGGCAGCTGGCAGGAGCGTGGGAGGCAGCGCGATGCCGAGGTCTGACTGCGCTTCGGTCCCCACGCGATGAGTCCCTTCGTCCCACCGTGAGGCACACCAGCGCCCTTTGATCCCAAACGGAAGGGAGCCGGCCCTTATCTGTGCTCCTCGGGGCAGCTGTCGTTTGTTCACGGAGGCACACGCTGGTTCTTACTGGAGGACGTATTTCAAATCCAAGGTCGCTGCTTCCTGGCCGAGGTTACGGGGTGCTCCGCTGAAATCAGAGACTAGGGCTTGGAGTGGACGGTGGTCCTCATGCGGCTAAATGGCCTGAGCCACATGCCCGTGGACATGAGCATTACCCCTCCCCGCCCTCCATGCCCCTCCAGGCGGGGACTTCCTTGCTTCTGTCCTTTGTACCTGCGGCCCCCTGCGCTCACTGCCCAGGCCCCTCACCCTAACGGCCGGCTCTAAGGAAGAATGCAAACTCCCCGCTTGCCCCCCACCCTGCCCCCAGGGACTAGCATGCAGTTCAAAGGATTTTAGCGCTGGAAACAGGCGGCAACGTTCAGAACAGCAAAATAAGGGATTCACTTCATCTTCGGGAGCCCGACATGGTGCGAGCTGTTGCTCGGTCTTCGGGCCCGTGGGGATGGCACGAGGTCTGTTTTCCGACACCTGGGCGACCACTTTGACCCCCCACCTTCCAATGAGTGTCCCTGGCTCGGTCAGTGAGAGGCTCAGCTCTGACACCCGCCCCTTCGGTCCGGCACGGGGAAGACCGAAGCGGGGCTTCTCCACTTGGCCGCCATGGACGTGGGGAGCTGGGTAACTCTCCGTCGTCGCAAGTTTTGTGCAGTGCGGGAAGTGTACGGTGCCCTTGATCTCGACTCCCTAGATGGCTGTCGTAACAACCAAAGGTCTCGGATTTACGAAGTCTGCCCTGGGGCAAAGCCACGGCCTGTCGAGAGGTTGGGAATCACTCACTGCTCAAATAAAACCAGGCAGGAGAAGGGAGGCAGAGCAGAGGCCCGCTCGTCCACGGCACCAGCGGGACCCCCAGTGGGTCGCAGCCCCGCGCCCGGGCTCGGGTCTCTACAGCGGTCGACCCTACAGCACCACCTCTGCTCGTCGACTGCAGGACGGCCAACCCGAGTCGCTCCCGGAGGCCGCCAAGACAGTCCGTCTGCCTTGGCCGCCTGACTTTCGGGATGGCCAAACCATTGGGATTTCTATTGTAGCGATGACGTGACCGAAGCCCAAAACGATGAAGTGATTTTTACAACATGATGATGTTCAGGGGGAGAGTTGGAAATACCGGGACAGTCCCTGGGGCCGGCAGACCCGGCGAAGGTGGGGAGTGGGTGGGGTGAGGCGGCGGAGACCCCGGTTCTCCCAGAAGCCAGCAGGAATGCCATTCTTTGCGAAACAGTGGTTTTTAGGACCTGGACTCTGGCTCTCTCAACAGCGACGTCTCCCGCTCACTTTGCCTTTTCGCGCCGTTGATGTGTGGATCCCAGCTGGGGACCAGCCGTGTCCTCTCGGGCCCTCTGCACCGATTTCCGTTTGTCCCGATCTCGGTGTGATCCGTGTCTCTGGGGTGTCTTCCTCTCCCTTCCGGATCACCAGGACTTGGGTCCTTCCTCGTTTTCTTCGCCTTTACAGACGGCACGAGTCACGGCGCTACCAGCCTGGCCGGCAACCCAGAACGCTGAGCCAGGCTGCCGCCGCCATCCACCGGGGCCACGAGCTCCCTAACCCTCTGTATCCCTGACTCTGTCATTCCCCCAACGCCACACGCACCCCAGCAGTAGGCCAGTTCTTCAGGCCACTTCGCCAAGCCAGCGGGGTGCTCAGGTGACAGCCAAGGCTATGGAGGAGCCACAGCTCCCTCTCAAGACCCAAGTGCAGGGCCACCTCTCTGAGCCGGGGGCCCCGCCCCCACAGGGAACGGGAAACAGGCCCACCCCCACTCGCCTTTGCTCGGGTCCAAAGCCAGAGAAGTACACAAACACACTGAAACTCTCCGCCCCACACACACTCTGCCTGCCGCCCCGCCTCCCACCACCTGCCGCCCATCTCGCTGTCCTTCCCCTCCCTCGTCCCACATGCTGCCACCTGGCTCCGAGAGCCCGCCGCACCCTCCCACCACCTGCCTCCCTCCTCAGGATCCGTCCCCTCCCTCCTCCCCCCTCACGCCCACGGCCAGCCCCGCCTCCTGCCGCTGAGGGCGACAGGGCTCATGGAGGAAGACGGGGTGATGTGCCGACCGGGCCGGGGAATGCCCGGTGCGGACTGGGGGGCTGGTACCTGGGCTCTCAAGCGTCCTTCTGGTTGCAGAGAGAAGCGTCCCCTGCCCAGAGGCGTGGCAGTGAGAGAGGTCAGACAGAGGGGAACAGAGGACAAGCAAGCCCGCGTGGCCAGCCCCGAGCAGACATGACCATGTGCATGTCTAGGAAGAGCTGAGTCTAACGCAGCACGCTGCAGATGTGAGGGGTGGGCAGATGTGAGGGGTGGGCAGCTGGAGGGAGCAGCGGCGAATGCTGGATGCTAAAGGCCTGAGCCCCGCAGAGCTCAGCCACGGGGCTGGGGTAGCGACCCTCCCACGCCGAGAGCCAGCGCAGGAGCGGAGTCTCAGGACCGCACTGACGCAAACCCCTGCGTGGAGAAATTTGCTCTTTACCTGGTGCAACCCTTCGCCTGCCTCATTTACATACCCAGCGAAGGAGAACAGATCCCTTCAGGGAATTATTGTCAGAGCTCTGTCGCCCACTCTCCCCTGGCTCCCCCTCCCAGCTCCGCTCCGCCTCCTGGGTGACAGGTGTGTGAGCTGTGACAGCAGCTCCCTGTCCTGCCCTGAATTTGTCGGGAAGAGGGGGACAGGCTGGGGAAGCACCTGGCTTCTGTCACCCAGTGGGAGAGTCGCTCCCAGACTTCGCCAAGGGAAGGGAGCTGGGGCGGGGCGGGGAGGATGTTCACGGCGCGGGCGTCGCTGCCTGCATTTCGCGTGTGCGTTTCTGCTTTGATTTAATCTCCTTCGCAAGACAGGAAATTTCAGGCTCCGAGGCGCCGAGGTGGGGCGGCATCTTGATGTTTAAATATTGACTCAGAGCGTCGCTCCGCAGCCCACAGCTGCATTCGTAAAGGTTTCTACGCAATTAGCAAAACGTCCCTGACGTGCGCGGGGAGTCTACGTGCCAGCCGCCGAGATCTGCCGAAGCACCGAGCCCGATCTGCCTGCCACGCAGCCGCCCCGGCCGCGAACCCGCCCGCAAATGACTTCCCCCTTCTTCTCCGGGTTTCTGCGTCGGAGCGTAACAGCCAAGCAGTAATGTTTCAGTAACGTGCAGAAAGCCGACGTGTATGTATGTACGAGCTAATAGGTGTATTTACGCACATAAACGGGTGTGAAGAATCGCGTTTAAATCCACACGTACATGTATAAGCTGATAGGTACATCGAAAGCTAGTGTGTGTACATTGAGTACACATTCATACCTTGAAAGCTAATATATAATGCATGATAACCTAAAAATGAAAGGCCTTTCAAAGCGAGAGGCAACAGACATTTATCTGAGATGGCTAAGAATAGCTATTCGGGAGGCGCTGATTCGGGCAGAAGCCCAAATAGTGTTCCCACGAGGAGACGAAGGCCGGGGGTGTTTATGAGAAAGGGACTGTGGACAATTACATCAAGAGAAGGGAAGGCATGGCGATCGGCGCCCATAAGCTAACACCGTGATGCTAAACAATGTTTTTAATTTTCGGTCCGTAGTCATTAGTCTGATAACCACAATCGCGGCTTTCTTGTTATCCTTGAAAACTTTTTTGGGATACTGTGTTGCTTTAGGCCCAGTCCAAAGGTTGCTTTGCCCTGTTTCAACACGCGGAATGTTTGAGGTATAAGACGGCAAGGTAGTTCTCTGGTACGGTAACTCAGCTGCATTTTAAAGTGACTCCATTTTTTATTTATTTGTTTGTTTGTTTGTTTGTTTGTTTAAATGCATATAAAGCATTTAGAATAGGAATTGTCCCATCCCAGGTACTCAAAAACAAAAACAAAAAATCAAACTCTTTATTCCTATACCTCACCATACTTACTATTTTCAAGGCCATTGTGAGAATATTCACGTTGTCGAGTTTTGTTACCTTGTATTCTCTTCAACTCTTTTAAAAATCCAAAGGTTACGGCATGGCTGTATGATTTTACAAGTTGACCTTAGGTACCAAAAAACTCTTGTTGACCGATTTCTGCTACTTTGGGAATTTTAATATGAGGCGTCTGCTACCTGCAGCACCTTTGTTCTGAGCAGGAATACTGCACCTTACACTTGAACTTTCATGGTTGCTAGAGTGGACTCACGGATTTTATGGCTAAATATCAGTAATCCCTTCAACTCAGTACGCAAATGCTCCTCTCCCAGTACCACACCTTCTCCTCCGGAAGAGATGTAATATTGATGACATTCGCCTCCTGGATACACACAGTCCAGCTCACAGAATTAAGAGAGATCGGCCTCGTTTTTGACCTCCTGAAGTCAGACTCAAACCAACATCACTCCTTTCTTGGTTGCTAGGATTTTTTTCTTAGGGGGTGTCTATTTAATTCAGAGCGTGGCTCTAGCTCTCACCTAAGAATAGTTTTCCAATGAAATCAAAGGAAAGAACCCAACGGCCAGTGTGAGCTGATGCCTAAGTAATCCACTTCCCCAACTTATTTTCTCCTCCAAATTGCTGAGTCTCTAACCTATGGGGATGGGCCTTTACGGTCCTTTTTCTAACACACATTCTCTATGAGAACACTCTCGGTAAGATAGGAAGAAACAAGTCTGGGTAGCTTGTAAATCCAGATCACTCTCCTCCTGAGTCCGAGTCATATTCTCTTTCCATGGTTCTGTTAAAAGGTGCCAGACGCATCCCTGAGACTCTCCACAGAGAAGATTTTCTTACCGTTTTCTCTCATCAGACTTGTACACGTTACTCCGGGATGATCATGGAAGGAAGAGATATTTTCTGAGTAAACCTAGAGTTGTGTTCATCAAAATTAGTTTACATGATTCTTCCCTGTATCTTCCTAGAAATTAATCTGACTTTTTTCTGAATCAAGGGTGAGTCCATCCCAAATAATTAACCAAGTAATCATAAGTACTTACCAGCTGTCACTATGAGTGTGTAAGGGAGGGAAGGCGAGTTAGAAGAGCCATGCCTCAAGGCTGACATAAAAAGTTCAACTTTGGACGACGAGGCAGAGTTCTTGCCATGTCATAGGAAGTAGATGATAAAATTCCAGATGAGCGGGGTGCACCTGCAGCCCTCACCTTTCCTGTTTTGTTTTGTTTTTTAACCAAGGCACAAAATTAGATGAAGTTCAATTCGCAACAACTCGTTTCTCAGCAGAATCTCAAGACCATGCAGTAATTCACCTCCCTGTCTGTCCGTATTGGAAAGGCAAGGAGATGGTTACAGGGATCACCTAAGTGCGCCCGTTATAATAAAACCATAATAGCAAGTGTGGCACTTTGAGTTCTGCGACTCATTCTGGCAATACCTGAACCTCAGGGGGTCATGGGAACCTCAGATTTATAGCCAGAAGTAGCGTCAGAAATATAGATCAGAAGTGTGGGTGGCCTAAGGACCCCAACATGCATCTAGAGTCTAAAGTAAGGACAGTGCTGTGGAGACCTGAGCCCTGAACTGGTGGCATCCGATGCCATTGCTAGGTGGTCAGTGTCAGAATTGAATTGCAGCCCATTCGGTTGTGGTGGGAACAGATTTTAAGGATATATGTAAAATATTTCAGCTTCTCCCTCACCGAACGGCGAATAACAGCCTTAAACAGTTAAAATTCTGACAATTTAACTTTCAAAACCAAAACAGGAAAACCTCCTTCAGAACTTAACTAGGTAATTTGTTTTCATTCATAATTATGAATTCTGATACATTCCTAAAGCTGTCTTTGGCTCTTTTTTCCCAAGCAGAGGAAATATTGCTTCCATTCATGTGAAATTAGAAACGCAGGTGGGTTTTCAATCTAATTTCTTGTCATCGTGGATTCCAGGTTTTTCTCGTGAGAATATTACTTAGAATTTAATTAATGACTTCTGGGTGACCTGGCTTTCTTGACGGCCAAATATAAAAAGATAAATGAACTGACTTTTTGGCGATTTTTAAAGGTGTACTTGCATTCTTGTAGGAGTCTTTACTTTCATCAGAACCAGTAACATAAAAATACAAGAAAAGGCCATGTTTTAAGAAGACTGACAAATTAACTAAAAAGAACAACCACATAATTTTATAAGTAGTATATTATTTGAGGGGGAGTATGGTTTCAGACTTTTTTCTTTAAATATGTAATTTCCTTTCAGATTTGTCAAATGGAATTTCAATTCCCAAACATTCTCAAGCTGTAATCCCTTGCCATAATCACTCTAATAATAAATAATGATGGTTTTCAAATGCTCAGAGTTAAGACATCTGAGAAGCAAACAGAAGAACCACCTTTCGAAGGAACGACACTCTGATTTCAATTCCAAAATCGCAGACGACTTAGCACAGTTTTCTTCTCAAATGACCTGATGGTACATGTTTTTTCTAGAGTTTCCCAGGCAAAGTGGTCAATCAAATTGAAAGAAATTTGGAATATTACACTGTTTGCTACCAGTAAAACCCGGAATGACAACAAAAGAGACTATAAACAAAAAGCAAAACAAGAATCACTGAAGGTAAATACCCAGATGGTCCCATGTGGGCAACACCAGACACTCTGGAAAACTGTTCAAAGACTCTGACAATGATGATGATACCAAAAGAGCTCGCAAAGTAATGGAGAGGTAGAGTGATATACCAGTGGATTCAATGTTTTTAATTCATGAAATATGTTTTAGCCCATTTGTTAATACTTCTAAGTTTCTAGCAAAACTTGACGTCTAATATCCATTAGTTTATCCCTCTTTTTGACGAGATTCATAACTATTTTGATCCCTGTCAGAAATGCAAAAAAAGATGGAGCATGTATTGTCGAAAGCCTTAGTTCCCATCTTCTAATGAAGAACAGGTGGAAGAGAGTGAGGGACAGCTTAAAGATAAAATCAGACTTTTCTTCTTGAAATCACATTTATTTCTCGACAGATTGAAAAATATCATTCATTGTGACAAAAGAACAAGAGAAAAAACATGATGACCACATGAGAGACATGAAGGACACCTGGTTGGGGGAGGGGCGTCTTCTGATGATGAGAGACGATCCTTCTTAAATGGACTGTATTGTAGGTTACTATAGAGCCCTACATTTCTTGGGAGGATGGGGAGTGGTGAACCCACCAAAAGTGGTTTGGCAATCAGAGCCTGCGCACACTTAAGCTTTCATTTTCATGGGGTAAAACACGGGATTCTGTCCTCATGGGGATGCCCCTAGCTAGTTAGGGGTGGGAGGATGGGCGTGGCACTACACACCTGCATGTGGTATGTCTCATTAAGGTGCCTCGTTAGACCTCGCCTCCCTTGCTGATGACGTGTTCCGCATTGCAGAAGCCTGGGGACAGAGAGGCTGGTTTCCATGGAGATGTGTCACAGCTTTGCTGGTATTCCCTACAGAAGGGAGAGAAACTGCCCAGTGCTCAGCGTGTGTACGCACACGCACACAGCTGCAGGTACATGCATGCACACATGCACATGCATGCACATGCACACATGCACACAGCTGCATGTACACACCTGCACACATGCATACATGCACATGTACACATGTGCGCACGTGGACACATTCACATACTTGCACACATGCATGCACACATGTGTGCACGTGCGTACATACATACACAAAAGCACATACACACGCACACACACTTCACAGCTAGACGAACTGGTTATAAACACTATATACAGCGAGAATGTAAGATAACTGAAAGGGGCTAATGGGGGTTGAGGAATAAGGACCAGGCGGGATGCCGGCGGGGCAGACACCTTTTTTAAGCCTCCGTAACGTCTGAATGATGTGTTTAGGAAGCGTGGAAAGAGCGCGCGGTTGCGTCTGTGTTCTCGGCACAGACAGATGGGCCTCCGGACACAACCCCTGTGCCTGAGCTGGCCAGACGCTTCCTGAGGGCGGGAGGGCCTGGCCTGGCGCTAGGGCCACCCCTCCCCAGTGAGCCCGGGCGAGACAGAACCGCTCCCCAGGGTGCATCGGCAAATCCATGCGGAACCAAAACACCACCAGCATCAGCCTCTCCCTGAACCGGGATGGGTTCCAGGGTCCACTGATTGAGAAAGGGCTGCCACGGCCTCATGGGAACATCCCGGCTGAGTAAGAAACTCCCCCTCACTCTCGTTACAGTAAGGAAAATACTTTGGAGAAACAAGGGAATGTTTCTCCCTTATTTAGGGAGCTGGTCTCCTCATAGTCTTAGCACCTTTGATTAGCTGTGTGACTTCAGGAAAGTTGCTTGACCTCTCTGTTCCCTCATCTGTAAAACAAAATTAATAAGTTACTGTTGATATAGCACTTAATATATGTCTGGGGGGCTTTGCCGAGCTATTTATTTTCTCATTAATTTGTCACAACAGCCCTCTTGGATGAATGCAGTTATTATCCTCATGCTGCTGGTGAGGACATTAAGACCCAGAAAAGTTAAAAGAGTTGCTCAAGATTACACAGCTAGGAAGAAACGGTCAGGATTCAAACCCTGGGCCACCTTGCCCTAAAGCCATCTGCTTAGCCTCCCCGCTGCGACACCTTGCTATCACACTGCGGGTTACAGAATCGTTTTCATCCTAAGTGCTTTTCATGTAGTTATGTGCTTAGTCTTACTAATTCTAAGAAGGTGGCGCTAATAGACGTTCAGACGAGGAAACTGAGTGAGGCACGGGGAGGTGAAATAACCTTCCCAGAGCCACGGCACTAGACTATGAGGGGTCTGGGATTCGAACTCATGCTCTGACTGCAGAGAAATCAGGACCAGGACCCTGAAAGGATGGCCAGAGACACCACCAGAGGGCGGCAGCCTGTAGCGGCTGCGTGGCCGGGGCCAGACCGCGTGGGTGTCCTGGGCTCAGAGCAGGTGCTGGGTTAGATGGCGGTGGCGGGGTCTGGCTTTCCTTGGAACTAGAACGCAGACCAGCCGTGCTCCTCCCACCATCCACGCCCAGCAGAGTCAGCGTCCTTTGCTTTTCTTCCTCCCTGGCTGCGACCTCCACTACCAGTAGGTTTAACTGCTGGGGCCGCATGGGTGCCTCTCCGCCCAGCGCCCCGTGGCCCCGCCCATCGCCGCCGTGGCCCCGCCTATCACCACAGTGGCCCCGCCCATCACCGCCGTGGCCCTGCCCATCACGGTCTAGGCCGCTCCCTAACCTTTCCCAGTGTCAGGACAACGTTGGGCCCTCAGACAGTTCACGATTCCCACAACAGAATGGGAGGGATGAGAACACACATAATGACAGTAAATGAAAACCAACTCGAGCCTTAAACATGTAATCTGCCATCACAACAGCATATACTCACGTGGGACAATGCCAACACCGATTTGAACTGGGGAATTGTTCCATCTGCAGAGGGCGCTTGCTTAGTGAATGGAAACTCTCCAGGCCTCACCGTAACTGCTCCTCCAGTCCCTGCGGGGGACGTTAGAGGTGACAGTCACACATCTCAGCCTGCCCTCCTGAAACACAGGGACCCTTCTCTGTCCCTGGTCCCCTCAGCATCCAGCACAGTGCCTGGCACAGAGCAAAGGGTCGGTGAAGATGTTTGGGGAGGGGAGCAGGCACTGGGACCCCAGGCCAGGGTACTCAGCTTGGCCTGGCTTTGTCCTCTTCAGAGGTCACCATGGCCACCACATTGTCCTGTGGCTGCTTCAGAGGACGAAACTGGAAAGGGGCTGGAGGCCGGCATGCAGAGAGCAGAGCCCATGGCCACCGGGATGCCCAGCCCTGCGCTCTCTGCCTTTGCTCCTGCCGGGGTGCCGTCACTGCCCCCTACGCCACAGGTGGGGGTTCACCTGGCCTCTGTGAAACCCCTGAAGCATCGTGTGTGCTCATGTTTTGGGGGGGGTTTTAGTTTTTATTTTTGGGTTTGTTTTTTTTTTTTTTACATGATGGGAGTTAAAGCCAAGGGCTCAGAGATTTCCCAGAACCCCAAAGAGGAACAGTCCCAGGAAACTAAGATCCCTGCTCCCCAAAGTCTGGGCTCTGAGCACACTTCTGAGAAGTCACCTGACATTGTGAAAGGGGTCTCTGCTCCACCAGAGACCCCCACCTTCACCCGGGCTCACCTAAGCCATTTGCTCATTTGGACCCCAAAGCCCTGGTCATCTGTCCAGGACCCAAAGTTATGGGTCCTAGTTGTGTTTCCTAACCTCGGGGCTAATTTAAGGACCTGCTTTGTCCAGGGCAAAGCCGACTGGATTAGATGCTGTCCCTGGAGGACCAGCTTTTTGTGACCTCCCCTGGAGGCCCAACATGCCAGACCCCTGTTCTGGAGACCCAGCCCTGATACCTGCTCTGTACGGCTCGTGGGGTTGGCAAGGCGAGTGCCATTGTCACATCGCACGGGGCCAGCATCTCCTCGACTGCCACATCCATTTCCCAAATGGCCGGGTGAGGTGACCCTTGGGCTAAATGCCCAGCTCTAATGCCAGGTGAACCGAGTTAATCGGACACTGAGATGAAGGACGCCTTACTCTGCTCACCACCGAGCTGCCAGAGGAGCACCAGGGCGTGTGTCCCCGGAGTGGCCGAAGGTGGTGATGGGGCCGTGGGACCCATTTTCACCAGAAGGGTTCCTCACATGCCGGAGTGACGAGCCCAGATATGATTGTATCAGTTTTGTATGGCCAAAGCATTTTTATTCTTCCTTCGGGAGGTAATTCTCCACTTTTTCCAATTTCACAGGGACTCCTAAATTGGCCATGTTCCTTCAGTACCTCAGCTCTTCCAATGAGCTCATCTCTCCACCTGAGCAGTATAAATAGCCTTGCCATTTAATCGTCTCTCCAAGTTGGCAGTGTTGTGATTTATCCTTTGGGATCTCTTTCTATTTGCAAAATGTTTTACCAATGTTGTCTCTTGGCCAGTTTCCCCCCGTCTCCCCTTTCACTGAGTAATTGCCTCTCAGCCCTCCCTAGAGGAACACCGCTCTGTCGAGCATGAAACCGCTATGAATTTGTCGCTTCCTGACAAGTGTGAGGTTGAGAGGAAGCTCTAATAAACCCCCCAAAGATCACTTAAATCCAGTGCTTGGTCATTATGTCAGTTTCAAAGCACATTTCACTGACGAATACATGCACATAAAAAAAAAAAACAACCCACAAATATGAAAAGCAAAGGACAGGCTCTTGCTAATGAGTAGGAAAAATAGAGACTCCCCAGTAGAAAAATTGTCCAAAGATACAAGCGAGTCATTCACAAAAGAGGCAACACAAATGGTCAAGGGTCAATAGACATGTGAAAAGAAGGTCAACGTCAAAAAGAAGAAAAGAAATGCAAATGAGATCACCAACGTGACCACCCCTCTTTGCCTATTATGTGGGCCAGGGTTCTAAAGTGTGACCGTACCAGGTGGACGAGAGTGAGGGAAGCAGGTGCTTTTCACTGCCGGTTCGTTGCCAAGTGGATTATCGTAAATTTTGGGGGGCGGGGTTGGCCGTGCGCCTCAAACCTGTCTTGTGATTCTGCTCCCAACCCTTCGTCTTGAAGCTACAATTGGACAGGAGCCCGAAGAGGTTATAAGCGTGGTTGTTCATCTCAGAGTTACTTATGATGATGAAAAATTGCAAACAGACCAAATTCATTTCCATCATTCATTTCCGTCAATGAAAGATGAATGTAATTGTGATGCGATCAGTTGATGGACTAGCACGAAGCCTTTATAAGGCCGATACCTATTAAAGGAGACGGCATGGGGAGGTATCTGCCCTGGGGATGGTTGCGTGAACCAGAACTCGTGTGTAGTCTGATCCTACCAGGAAAAAAATGTGTTTGCGGCCATGCGTGTGCACGCGGGCTCACCCACACAGGTGTTACTCATAAAGAGATATCTGGAGTTACATTTACGAAAATGTTAACATCATTACCTCTGACGGTAAGATACCGCACTAGTCAGGGCAGGACAGGCTATGTGGCATTAAGAAGTAAACCCAGGCATGTCACGATCCCGTACGGGGAAATTTTATTTCACATTCATGTACAGGCCACGTAATAGGGGCGGCTGGCTGTGGAGGGAATTTCAGGCTCCTGACATTCTCTGCTTTGCCATCTGCAGCGTGTAGACCCCAAGGTCACTTCGGGAGCCTTCTCAATCCTGGTCTGAGGGGGGAAGGAAGAAAGGCTGTGCCATGTCATAGGAAGGCTTCAGCGAGTCAGGCCCAGAAGTGGCACCTGTCCCCTCCCCCTGGCTCACCCCGCTCCGAGGGGGCTGGGCTGTCGGTGTAGCTGCGTCTCCGCGGGGAAAAGGAAAGGAGTGGAATGGAAATCCCAAATCTTAGATATACCAAGCTTTTCACTTTTTATATTTTTTTGGATTGCTCGAAGTTTCCAAATGAAACTTTAGCTAGTATCTTTATAGTCATAAAAAAAAAACTACAGCAGATTTTCTTTTAAAGAATGACAGTATCTTTAAAAAGAGAGAGATCCCAAAGGTGAGAGGGGGAGAAAGAGATTCGAGAGAGTTTAGAGAGGGAGCTAGCCCAGGAGGCCGAGGGACTCTAAGTGGGCGGAGCTGTGCAGCTGTGCACCTGGCTTCCTCATCCCCCAGGCCAGGTGCCCCCTCTCCCTGGGTGCTCCCACGGCCAACATCAGCCAGCCAGAGTGTGAGAAGTGGAATGATCTTAGCGCCTGAAAACTCATCTCTCGGTTCCAACATCTTGGATCTCTAGGGCACGATGTAGGGTGACATCATTGAGTTTGGTTTTCGACACAAGGAAAAGTCAAGGGCACCATTAAGGGATGAGCTGCCATCGATTTAAACGAGCACACGAGGCCAGGCGTCGTCTCGTGAATGAGCAATTCGGGGTCTCGTGGGGTGGAGCGCGGGGAAAGCTCGCTAAGAGTTCCATTCACGTTTCGACGGTCCATCTTTGCCGTGTGACTCTTGCTCGTGACTTTTGTTTCAGGCAAATGGCGGTCTTTTAGCTCCACCTTCAGAATAGCATGGCGAAGCTAGCTTGACAGAAACAAGCAGCTCGTTGGAGGTCCCGCGCAGTATCACGGGGAACACTTGACACACGATGCTCCCACGCCCGACAGCAGAGCGAGAGCCACGGGTCTCAGTAGAGGAGCCGCTAAAACGTATTCTGAGGTCACCCCACTGCCAGGTTGTAAGTACTTAATTCATAGCAGAATCCACGCTAATCCTATTATACAGCAAATGCGTGACCTCTTTGAATTGTACAGAGAAAGGTTTGCGTGGAAAGAGAAGTCACACGTTTCCATAAACGGCCCCCACCCGCTTGCCTCACACGTCACCCCGGGACGTCTGGATGGTCCCCAGACTCGCCGTGACCTGGGAGCAGCGGGCAGCTGCCGACGTGGGCGTGGTTTTCACCTAGCCGGGTGTCTCGAGGCCCCATGGGGTTGGGGCCTTAGCGCCCATGCCAGCCAGAAGGAAGGCACCGAGACGCATCTAGTTCCCACCAAGGGGCCCCGTGTCCTCACCGCCAAAGCTGGGCCATCTGAGTGCATTCTCTCCCGTGACCGCTGCCATCAAATTTTCCACAATGCTTGACCTTCACTCAGGGTCACACATTTCTGATGCTTACGCTTGAGAAGCTCAGTCCAGGGCTAGACTGCTGCGTTCCCTTTTACTGGTTTAATTTAACTGTGGCACGCAGTTTTCTGCTCATTTTTCTCAGGGCCACAACGACGTCAGCAGTTGCTGTAATGCAGGTAACATTTCCAAAGGCTGTAAAGCATTAGTTGAACGACACTCGATGCTCCTGACACATGCAGTAAGCGTAGGTCACTAGAAGGTAAACACTGTCCCCAACTGCGCAGATATGTTGGCAACTTCGAAGGAAGTCTGGCTTCTTTGGCTTAGCACAATGTTCCCCTGCGTTCGTTCCTTTTTATAGCTGAATTAACATTCCATTGTTGCTTATAACTCATTACATTTATGCATTTATCAGCTGATGGACATGTGGTTGTTCTGACTTTTGGTTGCGATGAATAACGCATCCACGGACACTCCGTGCAGCGATCTTTGTGTGGACACGTGTTTTCGATGTCCTTGGATAGGCACCTAGGAGTGGCACTGTTGGGTCATACTGTAAACTCCATGTCTAACTTTTTGAGGAACCGCCAAAATGTTTTCCGAAGCCGCAGCCCCATTTTGCAATCTCACAAACGATGAATGAGGGTTCCGATGTCCCCACGTCCTCACCGACCCTTGTTAGTGCCTGTCTCTTTGATGACAGGCATCCCGGTGGGTGGAAGGTGGCATCTCGCTGAGGTTTGGGTTTGCATTTCTCTAGTGACTGTTGATGTTGAGCATCTTTTCGTATGTTTTTTGGCCATTTGTATGTCTTCTTGGGAGAAGTGTCTGTTCAGGTCCTCTGACCATTTTAAATTGGGTTGTTTGGGTTTTTTTGTTGTTGATATTGAGTTGTATGAGTTCTTCGTATATTTTGGATATTAGGTCCTTGTCTGTCTCTTTGATGACAGGCATCTTGGTGGGTATAAGGTGGCATCTCACTGAGGTCTTGGTTTGCATTTCTCTAGTGACTGTTGGTGTGGAGCATCTTTTCCTGTGCTTATGGGAAATTTTTACAGCTCCGTTGGAGAAATCACAATCCAAATCCTTGCCTACTTTTTAACTGGGTGCAGAGCATTTTTGTTCACATGGATTTGGAGCCCAGGGAAAAAATAAATCAAAAAAGGGAGGTTTAGAAAGAACCGAAAGGCAGACAGCATTAGCAAGAGTAGCCCCCTCCCCGCAAAGATCCCCACTCGCCGAGGCCTCGCTTGCTTTCCCCGTGCCCTGGTCACCGTGAAGTCAGGAGTCGATGGAAAAGACACAGGTGAAAGGTGAGCCCGGCACAAACGCTATGAGAGAAACAGATGGAGTAGAATACGGCCATTTCTTCAAGTGGAAAGGAGCGTCCTCTGTTCGTTTTAATTTGAAGCAAATGGGGACCACTCTCTTGTCCCTCTGCCGCTGATCCGTTGTCTAACGTGTGGAAGCTCAGAAATCACCAGGGGCGGGCGGCCGGGCTTCCCCGCCGAGCCGAGGGAGCAATCTGCAGCTGCGAAACCACCTCGGAAAGCCAGTCCTCACGACGGCACACTGTCCAACACTGCCCTGGGAAGAGACGCTTAAGCCAATCAGAGGGGCAGGAATGATGACAAATGCTGTAATTGTGAGCCGGGCAGACGGACTACAACCCATGAATCTTCCCTCCCGCTCCGTCCCGGCGTCCCACAGACATATTTCTCTGGTGGAATGAGGTCGCGTGCTGTTAAGTACCTTTCGCGATCGCTCGTATGCTGGGTGACGGGCAGGGTGGGTCTGCGGTCGTGGGTTCCCAGCCAGGGCCGCTGCCGGAAGAAAACCACTATAGCAGGAAATTAAGCGCCACAGTCAACTCAGCATCCTGCGGCCACCGGAGTGGAAGGACAGAGTCCATGTTTTTTTGCTTCTCATCACTTTCCTGCTCTTCCAACTGGCCCTGGAAAGAGAAAAAGATAGTTTTCAATGTCCTCGTTGAGGGCTTGAAGCTTCACTCAGTTCCTATACGATGACAGCAATGAACCCAGAAAGTCAGCTACTTGAAACTCACCACATTCAAGGGCTTTCAAAATTCTTACTGAGTCTGATAGAGTCGAAAGCCTCGCGGAGACTCTTGGGCAGAACAAGGCAGGAGTGAAGGGTCTGAGAAGTGTGCTCGGGGCAAAGGGTCCCGCTGGCCTTTGGGCAACGATTCTAGTGTCTGAACATGCAGTGTCTTACTGCAGCGTTGAATTGCTTCTTTAATCGCGGCCAACACCTCTTCTCACCTCCCTGTGTGTTTGTTTCTGGGTCTCTGATGAACCTCTAAATGATGCAAACATTCTTTTCCAGAGGAATAGCTACAAGACATCTAAACCTGTATCGATCCCAGCCACCTACTTGGTGATAATTTGTTAGAGCAGCAACACGAAGCTAATAAAGACGTGTTCTTTTCCAGCTCCTGTGGTTAGAAATCTACAGTGGGTTGGTCTGGCTGAGTTCCTTGTGGAGGCTCAAGGAGGAGTCCATTCTCTTGCCTTTTCTAGCTTCTAGAGGCCCCCGTACTCCTTAGCTCGTGGCCCCATTCCTCATCCTTAAAACCATCAGCCTACATCCTCCAATCTCTCTGTTTCTGCCCTTACATCACCTTTTCCTTTTCTGATCATCTTGCCTCCCCCTTCACGAGGACCCTTCCATGGTACTGAGCCCATCCAGATAATCCAGGATAATCTCCCCCTTTTGAGATCCTTGACCTAATCCCATCTGCAGAGTGCCTTTTGCCACGTAAGGTAGCATAGTCACATGTTCTGGAGATTAGAGCATCGTTTGAGGGGTCCTTACTCAGCCTGCCACAGGCGTGATATCAAAGCCATAAACGTGCCCTGTGCCTGCGAAAAGAACCTAGAATATGGCGTCCACTCCAGCCTCGCCTCTCACACGCTGCATAATTTTGCGAGCAAGATCCCTCAAGCAAAATGGGGGTGTAGTCTGATTTGGGGCAAATCGCACCTTCTCTGAGCATTGTCACTATAGCCTCTATTTTATTAATCCATTTTGAGGGGGAAGGGACCGTATCTCTTATACCTACCACAAAAGGTGACTGGGCGGAATAATTTTGAAATCAGTGAAGGTGTTAGACATAAAATGCGGAATGAATGTAGGTTGTTCAAGGTTATCGCCTTTGTCTTGACCGCACCCCTGTGAGCTAGGGAGAGGGGGCGGGGCTCCACTTCAGGCGTGGAGAGAGGCACAGAGTTCGAGAACCCAGGCGGAGACAGCCCTGCAGGGGCTCTGCCTTTGCGGTGGGTTGGAGAGACATTTGCGCAATAGAAAACACTGCAGTTGCCTGAAGGAACTGCAGAAAGTGCTGGAGGCAGGACGACCAACGACCAAGCTTCTGCGAGTGCTGCTTTGGATACGACTAGGGTGGCGTTCTCCAGAAGGCGTCTAAGAGAAAGCAAGCGGGCAGGGCTCCTGCAGAATCTCAATTGTCTTCTTAGGCTTTCATATGCAGTGGATGCTCAAGCAGCATTCATTTGGTATCAAGCTGCAGACGATACATGAACAGGAAACTGGACTGTGTGGAAGAGTACTCAAGCAAAAGGGGAATGTACTTCAAGCCAAAATATCCGGAAGACCGAGACCCAATGGTTGGGTTCAAATATTCCAGTTATATAGAAGGATCCTGGTTATCTGAGTCTAAGAAGTTAGGAAGGAAGTAGAAGTTGTTGTCATCAAGACTACTCTGCGAAGGACCGGCTACTTTTCACGATCCGTTCTCCCTCAAACACAGCTTTGCCACCTTTACCACCAACACCTCTCCTCCCCACTCCTCCTCGCCCCCAGCCAAGGCATTTGATCCTTTACAGGTTGGTCTCCCTCCGTGTCATACACGTCGCCTGGCGATCCATCGCGAGGAGCCTGCGAAGTGAACCGTGAAAGCTTGCAGTAGAGGCAGGGTCTCATGCAGTCGATGGACACCCACCAAGTTGGGGACCTCCTCTGTCTCAGGGGAAGTCGCTGATGGAGGACGTCTTGGCAGAGATGGGTCTCCACAAGCGAAGAGGAGGAAGAGACGGGGGAGAGGGCCCCTAGGGCACGCCTTCGAGGAGCATGACTCGAGCGTCGGGAGGTTATCGGAGGCCTTGGGAGAAAGAATCCCCTGCATGTCTTCGTAGAACTGACCCTTCTGATGACCTTCCTGATATGCTCAGTGTGTGAAAGGAATTTGGTCAAGGGGAGAATCTTTGCCGCTGCCAAGACTCCTGTCACCCTGGGCTGACATGTCTCCCTGCTTCCAGCTTCTTCTAACCACCCCCCCTTTCCTCCTCTCCGATTCCCCTCCTCAAAGCTGCTGGAGCCTGAGCCTCCCTATATTGGATGACTGGCTAAAGGTCTTGATTTATGATTTTTCTAACAGTTTTAGGGAGATACAATTCACGTACCATGCGATTCATCCATTTAAAGTGTACGGCAGCATTGTAGCTACCAGAAAAGGCACAGAGGAGAATCCAGAAAGACCACCGCCCACTGCAATCCTATGAATAATACAGGGACTTGGGATGTGGCAGTGGAAGTCAAGTGGGCAGGTGGTCACTGAGGAGACCTGGCTCAGGGCAGCGGGGTAGGGTGGGACACGGGGAGGGTCCTATTTCAACAACTGTAAATCTCAGAATTAGAACCGGGAGGGATCTCGAAGGCCATCTCAGCCGAGCGCTTCACTTTGTAAAGGAGAGACCGGAAGCTAGAAAGCGCATTAGACCCAGATTCTTCCAACTGCCATGAAGCCAGGTCCTGTCTGTGGCTACTCAGGTCAGGCTACTGGCCTTGAACTCGCCACCCCAGACTTCTAAAATAGCCGGCTGCCCTGCGCCTTGACACCAAGGTCAGTCTTCCCTGGGGTTTACAGGCTCGATCCATTTTAATAGATGAATCTATTATAACATCACTTTAATTTCGCTTCGTTTCCAACACACCAAGCTCTTAAAAAGGAAAGGCAAGACGCAGGCCATCGATCAAGCTGAGAACAAATGACATCAGGTTTGTTCATTTGTCTTGGCAGCAGGCTCAGACTTTCCACCTCCATGCTACGTCCATTTAAAAAAAAAGAGAGAGAGAGAGAGAGAGAGAGACACAGAGAAAGTTCTAGATCCGGCCTCGGGTTAAGGGAAACAAACCCACTTTCTGTCTCCAAAGCGTCAATGGCGGGCAGCCAGAGTTCTGCTCTGTCTCAGCGGGCTCCTGCTCTCCCGCACGTTGTTTTTTAAAGGGCCTCCCTCCCCCTCAGCCCATCACAGAACCTACATCTTAAACGCAGGGAACGGGAAGAGACTATATCAGAGTACATCAAAACAGGAGACATCCCAGCACTTTAACGGCTAAGACGCACCTTAACGCCTCTGGAAAATTCTTTAACCTCTCACGCCTCGGTTTCCTCATCTATAAAATGAGCATAATACAATAACACCCACTCCGAGAGGTTATTCAAGGCCCAAAGAAATTATTTCATTTTTCCTCCTTTTCTTTCTTTTTTTTAAACCCCAGGAAAATCTGGTTGCATTTCACGTAGCAACGTCACTTTCTCCGGGACCTAACCCAAGAAAACCCCCTCATTCTGCCCTGAGAGCCCCTGGAGCTTTTCCTGGTGCTGACTCCCTTCACCCCAGTATCAGGTGCCACATAAACCGTGAACCCCGGATCAGAAACATTCCATAAAGCGACTTTTCTACTTCCCACAGGCATCATGGAGAAAGTCTCCATGTGGACCAGCCCCCCAGAAGACAGAATTTACTCCTGCGCATGTCGGCCCTGGGGTTTCATTGTATTATCTCGATGGAAATGTGTCTAAGATGGGTTATGCGTTTTCCCACCTTTTTCACACAGAGTCTAGACTAAGGGTGGTTTAACCTCTCGATGACTTCGTGTCTGTGTTATGCACATTCTGGAAGACATGGATTTATGTCCGAATTTTAGTTTTGCTGTCTCCAACCTCATATCAGCCATACCCACCGCTAAGCACTACAAAAGTTTTACACGATCGTTACCCAGACCTCTCGCTCATAGACAGAATTATATCCCTCCCATAGATACCTACCGCCTTAATTTTTTAAAAGGTTATTAAATGACAGACTTGGATGCTTCACATGGAAAAATAAATATATGGTTAAGAAGTCATTTGTCATAATTAGGAAGTGATAACGAACGTTAATTCGGTTTTCATTTTCGCCAGTCTTTGGCACAGGCACTTTGTCTGTATTGTTTCACCTAATCGCTGTGACAGCTCTTTTTGAGGTGGCCGTGGTTTCATTATGTCCACTGGATAGATGAGGAAACTGAGGCACGAGGGGCGAAGGCCTTTTCCCCAGGTCGAACAGCCAAGGAGCATCCTCGATCAGGACTTGCTCGTCGGGAGCCGACGAGGTGGTGCGCTTCCCGCGTTGCATGGCGCGTCTGGGATTTGGGAAGCCTTAGAGGGGTGGCAGCTCCTCCTCCTTCAATCACAGTCTTCACTCCAAAGCCCACGTGTCAGAAAGTAGCGGCTTTGAATTCTGGGGTGTCTGCCTGTGAAGCCCAAGACGGCTCAGCCCACAGCCGGGGGACATAGGGAGAGGGAGGTGACTCACGTTGTCACAGATGTGACGTCCGTTGACAGCCATTCACAGCCAAACACCTTTCCTTCCTGCGTAAAGAAAATAACGTTGTTTGACAAGCCGTGAGAAACCAGCCTCTCAAAAAGAAAGGGTGATTGGGGAGATTGGGGAAATAACACTTCAACGGGAAGATTTTCCAACCCGAAGTCACTTCCAGCTTCCTCGGGGTTAAGGCATCCGTCCTGATAAACGGAAAGGATGACTTTTTCCAGATTCTAATGGGGTGCCAACATGGAGTGGACAAGCCTATCATAATAAGGCTCCCCACGACCTGACAGGAATAAACAAGGCCCCCCAGAGAAGACCCTTTCTTTGGGCGACAGGCGGTATCCTCAGGGAAGGGGCTCATGGCTTCGCGGCCTTACCTTCTGGCCAGCACTCACACATCACAAAACCTCGGGCGGCTACATCGTAGAAGTGGCTGAGCCATTAGGAACCAAGAGGATTTACGTGCACAAAGTAACAGCAGCTGGCTTCAGTCGAGTACGCTGACGTTTACAAACACGCTTGCCTGCGTACTGCCTCCTGTTAACCTTGGCCGGAACATGCCCCTCGGTTAAAGTGGACAGACATTCTCATGGTCAGGAAGATGAAGGACGCAGCAGAAGTAAGGAGGGCGTGCGATTTGCGCGCAGTGACTTACCCTTGCTGGGACCCACATTTTTTTTATCTGGATGATAGCTAACCCTGTGGTGAGGATTCAATGGGATAACAAGCCTGCAACCCCCGGCGTAGAGTAGACGCTCAGTAAATCACGGCCACGTGTCCCCTCTCGTTTCCTCTCCCTACACGACGGGGCTCGGGCACCTGTGCCCTTCTCGCGATATTGCATCAAGCTTCGCTTAACTGCTTGCAAATGTTTGACGTTACGTTCTTCGAAAAGATGGGCAGAGAGAAGCATGATTGTGCTTTTCACAGTCGTCCACGGGGATAAATCCAGAGGGAGGAATTGAGCTCAAAGGAAACAAAAATAATTAGCTCGGAGGTTGAGCTGGGCAGCTGGTGGCTCCGCCAGGGACCGCGCCGAGGCCCCAGAGCTGCAGCGCCCCCTGGCGGCAGGCTGCGTTTGCTGAGGCCAGGGGTCTGTGCCGAAGATGACTAAGCTCGCAGCAGCCAACGGGGGGCGGAAGCCAGTGCCCCCGCGTTCACGGCTCATGGACGGAGGTGTTTCTTCACCTGGTTTCTTTGATTTCACCTTCGGATGAGCCTGCTGGCCCGGAAGATCCTGCGTCTGCGTAGTCGCTGGCAGGTAAACGGACCTCGTTACAACTCGACCGCCAGGGGATTAGGTCAGATCTTCCCAATATCAGTAAAAAGCCCCTGCCCGACTCGTACGCAGAAAATAAGGCGGGAGGAAATAAAGACATTTTTAAAGCAGGCTAAAAAAAAAAAAAATCTTCGGTATTGGCCAACAGATTAGAAGGGTCATGCTGATGGAGCTGTTTTGTTGGCCCGTCACCTTGGAGAACTATAAATAACAAAGAAAGGTGTGTTGTGAGATCCTCCACCAAGAAAAACCTTTTCAAAGAGTACACAGCTTTGTTCCAAGCCATTCCAGAATTGTATTTTCTTTTATGTACCTTGGTTTTTTCTTTTTATTAGAAATTTATGCCAGTACAAATATTGGCCCAGGCTGCCAGCCAGATTCAAAAGGTATTCTCGAAAACTTTTTTTACTTCTCGTCAAACAACACTGTGTGTGCCTCCCCCACACCCAGGGCCCTCGCGAAGCTGACCTCCAATCCAAAGGCCAGGTCACTCCGGTATGAACCGTGACATTCAGGTGGTGACGGCGCTCGAGTCTGAGTTCACAAACCGCAGATCAGACGCATCAGCGAATGACACTATCATGCTTGTTCATTTTAGAATACACAAAGAAATATCTTCTTTTTTCTTCTTTTTTTTTAATGTAAAGTTCATCAGACTCCCCAGGAGGAGTGAGAAAGGGCTGGAGGTGTTATTCAAGGACAAAGTCCTCCCGTGACTTCACTGCCTGTCTAGAGGACACTATGCGGCTGAGGACAAGGTCCCCTCAGAGTGTTCCAACAGCACCATGAAGCCAACACTTTGTGACGAGGCACCCAATTGGATTGTGAGACAAATCTAAAAATAGACGGTAAAGATCTAGCAAAGGAGAAATCACAACTTAAATCGGCTTTTGCAACCCAACCGCGATGAACAGCGGGAAGTGATGGAGATGCAGTTGTGGGCCTTGCGTGAGCCGTTAAGCTACGAACACAAAGGATTCGCAGTCGCAAACGCCAGTGTGGTCCTTTGGGGCGGGAGGGCTGATTTCGGTGCGATTAGCCTCATCTTTCAGTCCTGGTTACAAAGTTCTCTCCAAATGCTTGTAAAAAGGGAGTGGAAGGAGACGAAGAAGTCATCCGGCCAAACGGCGCTCTTGCATTTCGGAGACATGAAAGCCGCCGACCGCTTCCTCATGTGTGTGGGTCAGGGATCCACACTGGTTCTGACTCATTTGGTTTCGTCCTACAGACCGTGCAGCGTGAAGCCTGCCAGGCGTTTTAACCCCGACTCTGCCACCCCGTCCCTCACAGCCTTGGCTATATTTAGTGATGCCGTCTGGCAAAAAAAAAACAACAGAAGACAAAAGTCAACGCTGGTTACTGATTTCCGGGTCGGTGCGGCCCATCGCCGCGCCTGCCTTGCCGCTTCCCATTTCCCTTCATCATTTCCCTGTGGTAAGAGCTCCTCAGGAATCGACACCCTCCCTGCGAGGCCGTCCAAGCAGAAGGACACATGCCTGCCAGTCACAATTTAAGGCGTTGCAACCTCGTGTCCCCCAGAAGCCACGAAGAGGGACGCCGGTCTCGAATGCAGTAACCGGAGATGGAAAGACTGGCCTGGTCAGAGTGGAGACGAGACGGAAGTCCATGCCAAACTCACGAGAACCCCGGGGTGGCCGTCCCCCACCCTTCATGGGCCCCCAGCCTTCCCCCGACCCGTTACTCGCACACCTGGGTTCACACAGCCTTGGAGCTCACGAGTTTCAGAGTCATCAGTTGTCCACTCAGACCACAAACCAATAGGTGTGTGTCCAAAGGGGTCCAAGACGCCACAGTCCTGAGGCCGAGGAGAGTCATGTTTACTGGCATCACTTAGGAACTCTCGGGGCTGTAAGTAACAGAGGAGCTTATGGCTGGTGGACTAAACCATGGGGAGCTTTTCCCACAGAATGTGAAATCGGTGGTCGGAGTGACCCGTGTTGATTCGGTCATCGAAGGTGCCATCCAGAGATGGAGGCTCCTCCCTTCATCTCTGCCAGTCTTAGCAGCCGACCTGTCATCCGCAAGCCGGTCCGCTCTGGGGGTGTCTGAGTCTGCATCGGCTGCCGTAACGGAATACCGGAGACCAGGCGGCTGAAACAACAGAAGTTCATTGCCCAGCGTTTCTGGAAGCCGGAAGCTGAGTGCGGTGTCTGCACGGCTGGCTTCGGGGACGGGCTCTCTTCCTGGCCTGCGGGCAGCCACCTTCTCACCTGTGTACAGGTGGCCTTTCCTCCGTGAGCACGCAGCACGGAGAGAGGAATCTTTCTCCTCCTCTTCTCGTAAGGCCACTAAGCCTATCAGATTAGGCGTCTACCCTTGTGACTCCTGGAACCTTAGTTACATCCTAAGAGCCTTATCTCCAAATACAGTCACATTCAGGGTCAGAACTTTGACGTATGAGTCACGGGGGGACACAATTCAGGCCACAGCAGGGAGTAAAAGTGGCCGCCATAACTCAAGCGTCGCATTCCTGGTGGGAAGAAGGAAAAAGGAAACGCGAAAAATATACGTCATTTTCTCAGGAAGTGCGTCCTCGACTGGCATTCACGTAGGTCCCATGGCCGTTCCAGAAGTGAGAGGAGGGTGGCTGGGGAGGAGGAGGCTGGGCCTGGCGCTGCGTGCGCTGCCAAGGTTGCTGTAACTGTTCACTATGAGTTTCTGGAGAGCAGGGAAATGATAAACCTTCCAGAAGAAGCATTAATCTTTTCGATGATGACTCTGTGATGAGGGTCATTTTTTTTTCCTTTAAGGGATTCTCCATAGCAAATTAAAGTGAACATCCTACACTCTATCAAAAAGGTCAAAAAGGAGTTCTGTTTGCCATGACTAGCTATGGGGACTAGGTCCCGACTCTGTTAGATCTTTGCGTATTCCCCTTTCGTCAAAGTAAAAATGACAAGCACTTTGATGAATGTCGTTTGTCTAAAAGTCATGCAGGAGTCTGGAGGAACCAGGCGCTCCACGGGCAGCCTCGTCGGGGACCGAGAAGCACTGAGCGGCATTAAAAGGGCAGCGGCGAGAACCCTGGCGCGTAACAGACCTTTCTTCCCACCTTCTCGAGTCCACATGTGACTGGCACCGGACAGACGTGAAAGCCAGGCCGTAATCACGTCAGCCTTTTGTCCCTGACCTGAAAGAAGGGGTCTCTGCACATGGGGTGGTAAAGGCGTAGGCGTGAGGGGAGCGGTGATCCGACCCCGGGATTCTTAATCGAAGGCACTGCCGATGGACTCGCGACCTTGAAGAAAGCATTTCTGACCTTTCCCGCGACGAGGCTCAACCTTGTAACTCCAGTGGAGACTCCTCGTACTTCTTCGGCCGGCTTTTCCCGGCTGCGTTTCAGAGGGTCCCACGCCGACTGTTCGCAGGCCAAGTCCCTCGCGCTCTCGGAAACCGTCGGCATCGGGTTCTCCTGGCGGGAGGCACCGCCGCTTCTGTTCTATCCCCAGCTGCTGGATCCAGTCGCGTTCTCTGCAAGTGCCACCGGAACCGAGCCCACGAGTGCGGGGTTCCGAGCCGGACCGGCGGACCCGCGCCTCGCGGGGGATTCGTGGGTGCGGTCCGAGTGGCAAAGGCCGTCGGTCACCACCCCCTTCTTTCAAGAGAAAATGAAGTTTCCTGACATCCTCCGGTACTCGCCTTCGGACTCCCCCTGTCAGCACTCGACGACGGCAGGTGGTGGTGGTGTGTGTCCGTCGGGCACCCTGGCTAGTGCGCGCATGCGCCAGGCTGAACGACACACGCGCGAAACGTAGCAACGGCAAACAAACAATCAAACAAACAAAAAACAAAAACAAACAAAACAAAACAAAACAAAACAAAACATGCACTAAGGATGCCATCTCCACGCGCCGTCATTCCCGGAGGTCAAGACACAGATGCCCGTTCCTTCCGGGAACACGACGTGGCTCTTTAGAAAGTGCCGTGTGGTTTACTTACCAACAGGGTCCGTTTCCCTTGGCTCACACCGTGCTGGTCCAAAATCTCCTTTCAAGTGAGTTTCGAGCGTTTCGATAATGGGCAGAACTCGCTGGGAAGCCGAGTTTTCCTGGTCCTTCTCACTCTTGGGTGCAATTAGAGTCGTGTTGACAAAGGTGGCCTGAATGCACTGCTCACGCCGGTCCCCATGCTGGAGCGCGGCCTGCCTCAGGGTCCCCTCAGGCTCTCCCGGAGACAAACGATAGTGATGGAAAATTTCTGGCCCTGGGGCGGGGGGCTCCGTGGTCTCAGGGTGTTCCTCCGCTGTTTCCACTAAAACGCCCGCTCTAAGAGGAGGTGCGTATGGGTCAGTGGGTTCTTAGACGATCTAGCCGTAAGACAGTCCCAAACTGTGCTCAGAATCACACAGCCCCTTGAAGGGTTGAGACGTAGAAGACCTAACAAACATAGTGAGTTTCTGGAGGAAGATATTAAAGTTGCCTAGAAGAACCATTTCGTGAGATTCCTGAGAGCATTTCTAAGACACAAGTCATAACAAGCAGATGGAGAAACTGGGGTGCCGTTGGGAATGTTAACATCCATCTCTGCCAGGAGTTCGCACATCCCTGGCGCCTGGCAGGCGCACATTCTGTTCTGAGAAATGCAGACCAAGCCCTGGACCTCCGAACAGCAGGACGCGCAACAGGGAGCAGGCTGGGGACATCCACTGTGACTCAGCACCGTGTCGTCATTTGCAGGCTCACTGGGTGTCAAGATGCTGGGGAGGCCCCGTGCTAACTAGGACGAGCCACCTGTCCTGAAGGCCAGGTGTGAAATCAAATACCTGTGCTATGCGGGGTGTTCGTCTTGGGGACCGCCATAACAAATGGCGCAAAGTTGGTGGCTGGAAACGGCAGAAATTTATTCTCTCACAGTTCGGGAAGCCAGAGCGCTAAAACCAAGTTGGCGAAAGGGTTGTACTACCCCCGTACTCTGTAAAGAAGGGCCCTTCCCGCCCCTTCCGGCCTCTGGTGGCTCCTGGCATTGCTTGGCTTGCGGCCGAGTCACTGCAATCTCTGCCTCTGACCTCACATGGCTTCTTCCCTCTGTCTCTGTTCCTTCATCTCATCCTCAGGACAATTCAGGAACCACTCGAAATCCAGGTTGGTCTCATCTCAAGATCCTTAACTTAATTACACCTGCAAAGACCCCACTCTCGTAAGGCCACATTCTGAAGTTCTGGGCAGACACGAATTTGGGGGCCACTCTTCATCCCCCTACACGTGTGCAGTTCAAACTTCCCGTAGCATCAGGGGCAGGGGGCTGGGTCTGGCTGAGACCGGGAAGGAGGTTCATACGGGGAGGACGGGCTCTGGGATGGGAGACCCCTGACGGTCGGCAAGGCAAGGGCAGGCCAGGCCGCAGCTTGGACGTGTCGGCGTCCTTTTCATCGGTGGCGGACAGTTTATGTTTGGAAGCAGAGCTGTGAGGGGGAGGGGGAGAGAAACTGGACAGAAAGGGGGCACACGCCGGGGGTCTTACGCGCCCGGCCGAGGTCGCTCCAGGGAGGACAGCTGCGTCGGTCACCTCACGCTGCGGCCACGAAAGCCCCCTGCAGGCGGCTTAAACGTTGGCCACTTGTTTCTCAGCGTTCTGGGGCCAGACGTCCAAGATCGAGGTGCCGGCCGGTTCCGCCCCTGATGAGACCTCTCTCCCGGCGTGCAGCCTTGTCACCGGCCCTCGCGTGGCCTTTCCTCAGGGAGGAAGTGTAGAGACAGAGAGCGGGAGCAATCTGGTGTCTCTTTTTATAGGGACCCTGACCCTACGGGATCGGGGACCTTATGGAACCTTTGTTCTGTCCTCAGAGTCTCCATCTCCAAGAGTCATCCTGGGGGTGAGGGCTTCAGCCTGTGGGTTTGGTGGGCACACCAACGGTTCAGTCCACGTCACTAGCAAAGGTCGCCGACACCTTCAGTCGAGAGACCGCAGAACTCCATGCGTCTGGGATGGGGCCTGGCGGGCCGCACGGACGTTCTGGTGCATAACCTCCGGTCGGAGACTCTCGAGCCGGAGGACCAGGTGTGGATTCCGTCCTGCTCCTCGCTGGGCAGGCGACGTTTCCCCAGCGACTGGATCCTTCTCGTCTCGGTTTCCTCCTCTCAGCATGGGATGATGCTCGATACTTCTGGTGCTGTCACGGTTAAACAAGCGTAGGTTAATGAAGTGCCTCGACCAGGGCCTGGCGCCAGGGAAACGTTGGCGGATGTCACCGTCATCGCGTTCCGCATGACGGACGCCCTGTGGGCCCCGGGAGCGCGAGCTGTCCCTCCGTCGTCAGCAGCAAATCCGGGCTCTGCGACCTCCCAGCACCACCGTGTCAAGGCTGTAGACACGTCTTTCTAAATCGAACGCCGCAAGACTCTGGAAACACCTCCCCGTCTGCCTCCTCGCCCCAGCCTCTGCCAAGGTTTGGATTATGCTCGCGTGCGAAGATATTTGTCACACAATCGAGGCGGCTCAGATACTCTGTAAAAGAGAGAGCTTAAACCTGACATCCTCGGGGAAACACGTGTCGTGCGGAGAAGCTTCCGTCACGACCCGCAGCGGCGAAGACGCCGTTCGATGAAGTGCAGGATGGGCGGCAGGTTGGAGAGGGAAAGGGGGCTGCTCCGAGCCCGGTTGGCGGGAGCAGAGCGTGCCGCGTGACGGTCTCCCCACGTGCGGGAGCCGCGCCTCGCCCCAACCCCATGGAGCCTCTCGCCCCAGCACTCAGAGCCGAGGCCCTTCGTGGGAGGATGGGACGAACGGGCTTCTTTCTTCTCTTCTCTCTTTCTTCCTTTCTCTCCTTCTTTCTTTCGAATTGACTTCATTTTCCGAAAATAGTTTTAGATCTACAAAAGCATCGAGCATAAAGTCTCTCTAGCGTTAACATCTTGCGCGAGTGCAGCACATTAGTTACAAGTGTAACAATGTTGGCGAACCAATACTGATACATTATTATCAATGAAGTTCACAACTTCCTTTAGAGTTCTCTCTTGGTGGTGTGCATTCTACGGGTTCTGACACCTGTACAGTGACACGCGTCCGCTGTAACAGTATCATGCAGAGTGTTTTCAGTGCCCTGGTCATCTCCGTGCTCCATCTATCCGTCGCTCCCTCCCGCGAGTTCCCAGCAACCACTGGACTTTTCACTGTCTCCCAGAGCATCATAGAGTTGGAATCATATAGTCTATAGTCGTCTCAGATTGGCTTCTTTCACTGAGTGACAGGAGTCTAAGATTCCCCCACATCTTTTCAAGGCTTGAGAGCTCATTCCTTTTTAGTGCTGAATAATACGCGCATCCTTTTCTTTATCTTATTTTTTCAAAGTAATCATTCTGATCCACACTCTATCTCTAAATGAATGACCACAGACCAACAGAGGACTAGCAGGCGGTCCAGGACCCCGCATCACCCCCTAACCCACAACACACACACACACACACACACACACACACACACACACACACACCTGTGCAATGGGATGACACCAGGAGCCTCTACAACCTGGTAGGATAAGAACCAGCTGTGAGTTGGCCTGAATCACACCGAGTCCAACAGAACCGCACTCAAAGGCATACACTGTTACGTTTTTATTTCAAGAGCAAAACCCAGTAAGCATGCACGATTTCATTTGCGACTCCAAAATGCCCATCTCGGTGCCCCGTGGCTGTGCAGGCAAACCTCCGAAGGCTGCAGCCGCCCAGAAGCAATAGCTTATGCTCTCGAATAGAAGCATCGTGCTCTTCTGAAGGAGCTTGTTCCTGCCTGAAACAGAAGCTCATGGGTCCCAACCGATCTTGAGCTTCCCCAGGTCCCTGAGTGGGCTTTATCAGTCAAATCCTCCTCTCCCAGGCAGCCCCCATGACCCTCTCACCAAATAGATGCTAAATCACTGAAGCAGAGAAAATTTCCTCCCTGGATATGCAACGGGGTCCCCAGGCAGACAGGCAGGGGCAATCGCTGGGTTTCTAACAACTCGTGGTCCCCATGTAGCTGAAAATCAGCTTCCCCCAACGACATCGCGACACCTTGAAGTCCAGTTGTCAACAGGTACCTCTGCCCGCTGCCCTGGGAAGTTTAGGGGGGGAGGGGCATCAGCTACAGACAGGGCTGCCCTACGAAGCTTGGAACCAAGTGGGAAAAGAGTTCCATCCCGTGTGAAACTGACCCATGACCCCCACATGCTCCGCCCGGTGCTGTTAGGGACTGAGCGGAGAGGGTTTGGGAGCAGGACGAGGCGAGTGAGGCATTGGCACCGAAAAACTCAGGAATCGAGACAAATACTATTTTAATGCACTAGATCTGAAAATTAAAATGAATGCAAAAATAAAATTTTTTTTATGGTGAACAAAATATCAACATTTTAAACAAAGGCAAGATGCAACCCAGCACTGGCATCGCCCTGAGCGTGAATGGCTCACTCTCCTCACCCTAACCCCAGCCCCCAAGACGGCATAAGAGGTGTGGACATGCTCTGAAAACCAAGAGCTGTTCAAAAGCAAGGCGCTGCTACTCTGAGTATATCATTCTCGGAGGTAAGAAGGGCAGCAATAATTCGGAGAAGAGACAGCTGTGTCTGGATGGACCCAGGTGGTCCAAGACAGTGTCACGTGTCAGAGATGAGCTTCGACAGGCGGGTCAGGATTATAGGGGTAGGAGAGTGGATGGGGTGCTCCCGGTCAGGGCGGAGGTAGGACCTAGGAGATAGGGGAGGGCCAGGGACAGGCGAGGGTAGAGAAAGGGACACTCACACGGGGGGGGGTACCAGAGGTGGGGAGATGTGGTCTTGATTCAAACCGAAGATGGATCTGGAAACATAAAAAGCAATATGGCGAGAAGGGGCCAGGGTCTGGAGAACCTAAGAGTTTCGCCAGAGTTCGGGATGGATCCGACAGCCCAGACGGCGTCTCCAGTACGGACATCTCTAATGTCCATTCGGGAACAAAAACTAATGAACGGAAGCAATACCGTCGCTGCCTTTTGTAGAGAGACTTATTTTCCCGTTACAGAAAGAATACAGGCTAATTATACAAAATCGAGAAAATACAAAAGAGGAAAAGCGAACTGGCCACAGTACATTGGGTCATGTTTTCTCTTCTTTTTCCAAATGCCTGCTACCAGCGTGATGGTTAAAAATATCAGCGTTTTCCCATTCTTCTAAGACAGGCATCATTCATTCCTGGGCGTCTGACCCGCGGGGAGTCACGATGCCTCTGGCTCCCGATGCCACAGGCTACAGGCAAGGGTGGCGACCCCGGGTCCGCCTGTGGGGATCCATTGCTTTGCTCTCTTCTGTAAAAGTTAAGATTCCGCCCCATGAAGCGTCTCTATCTATCGACAAGTCCCTAGAACACTGGTAGAAGAGCCAGACTGAGAAGTCGGCACCAGATGCTGCCTTTCCTCTGAGCGAATAGGCAAGATTTGTGTTACGTGCTTCCGAAAAGCGACAACTGAGATGTGGTTGTTGAGGACACTTCATACTAATCTTTAAAAATGCAGTTCGACTTAACAGAAAGAAATGCCAGATCTTCCCCTTAATTAAGCATAATACTTAGTATTTAGCTTTTAATAAGAAATGCTACCCAGGAGCTCAACTGTATTCTAAGTGCTGACCATGTCTGTGAGAAGAGAAAATGCAAGCAGCAAATATAATGATCCACGGAGAAAGTAACGCAGCCAGGGACTGGTGCTAAGGGTCAAATGCAAGCTCCGGGTCACTGCCGAGTCAGGCCAATCGGCGAGAACGCGGGACTGGACGTGAAGAGGCTTGGGAAGGGGGGGGTGGGACCCAGCAGGTGGGGGAGGGGCGGGGAGCCGTGACCTTCGGTCGAAGAAGATGACCACGACCTCGCATGAGTGTGAACTGCTGTCATCTCCCGAAACCTCACCACAAACCACGACCCAGCATCCTAAACGATCCTATAAAGTAAATGATATCTGGCCAGTTTGTAGGTGAGGAAAATGAGGCCCAGAAGGATTCAGAAACGTGCCTGAGGCCACACAACAACCAAGGGGCAGAGCCAGGTCTCAAACCCACCTTCTGACTCCAGAATCCTTGCTTTTAACCTCCACAGGGCAGGTCATGGCAAGACACGGGTAATCGGGATCTTCCATGTCCTGAGGTGAGACTTGGTTTGAGAAACAGGGAAGGATGTGGGAAAAACAAGTGTTCAGGAAAATCACAGACCAGGATGACCCCTCAGGGGCCAGAGGGGAAGGAAAACTAGGGAGCCCCGTGCAGAATACAGAGGCGTGGCCCCGGGGAAGGTGAGCCTCCTGGAGGGGACCTTCTACCCGGAGCCACAGGGAGCATCCCCAGGAATCCATGACCAGGCGGGGGACTCAGGAGGGACGCAGCCGCAGTCGCCCAGGATGACGAGGGGACAAGAGTGTGTGCCGTTAGCCCCGAAGCAGGCGCCGGTGCCCACGCGGGGCGGCCGGAGAGAACGGGACGACGACGAGGTGTGCGACGTGTTAAATCCCAGTCTCCGCGTCAGGAAAACGATTTCCGAGGACGGCAGCCACCCGCCCACCCTCCCCTCCGAGGAGCCCAGCTCCGCCGTGCGCACGAAAACCACGTCTTTCTCCGTCCGGTCGCGCGGGGTTCCCACGTCTTGCTGTTGCAGATGATGCCACAGTGAACACAGGGGGTTCGTCTGCCGTGAAAAAGATGAAACAGTGTTGTTTGTGACAACACGAGTGGACCCTGAGGGTATAAAGCTAAGTGGAATAAGTCAGACAGAAACAGACAAAAACCATGTAAGTTCACTCACATATGGAATATAAAATGGAAAAAAAAAAACCCAGCAAACAAATAAAACGAAGCCAAAACAGACACAGACCAGTGGCTACCTGAGGAGAAGCGGGGAACGAGGGTGCAATGGGTAAAGGGGTCAAATGTCTGCGAGAAGAGAAAATGCAAGCAGCCAATGTAACGATACATAAAGTAATACAAATATAACAAATATAAAGTAACACAGCCAGGGACTGGTTCTGAGAGTCAAATGCAAGCTCTGGATCACTGCCGAGTCAGACAGATGGACTCAAGACTTTTGGTGGGAAGCATGAGGCAAAATATACAAACATCAATCTATAGTGTTGTACACCTGAAGCTTAGATCATGTTATTAAGCCACGGTACCTCAACTCCTGCCTCACAGGAAGAGGAAACAGCAGCCACATTGTCCTTACCAGGAACTTCCTGGTACTAGGGGATCAGGAGAAGTAGGACACGCCCCCCGCCCTCGGTAATGAAGAAAAGCCGGCTCGCCCAGGGGACCCCAGCATGCTGCCTCCACTGAGCCTGGGAGCCTCGGACCCACCTGCCACCTCCCACCCCACAAAAGCGACTCTCCCAGGCAACACGGGATGAAGGAAAGAGCAAGCAGAGATCCCCCCGTCCACAAGGAGTTACTTAACGCCTACTGTATACAGTGCTCCATATAACCACACCCCAGCAGCGCAGAGACCCAGGCAGCCCTGAGACTTCCTGGGGCTGCTAAGTAGCGTGGTAGAGCAGTGGGTGAGCGTGGAAAAAGATGTGGTTTTGTTTGTTTGTTTGTTTGTTTGTTTTACTAATTATGATTTTGCTAGCGTATCATGGATGAAAAAGACCTTTCACATGAACTCGCAATTTTTCCTAAGAAGATGCAATCATTTCATGGTCTCCTCGTCGAGTTAAGGCTGTGGAATAGCATAAACGCAGTGTGAGCTTAAGAACTGGCGGCCGGTGCCGTTATATTACTAAAGCACGGAAATCATCTGTGTACGGTGTTTTAAATGTACCTGATGATCAGATTCGGTGAAGATTTAAAAATTTTTAGAATGGAAAGTAAAAGATGTAAAACAGGAAAAGCATAAAAGTAAAGATGAAAAGGCAGCCAAGCAAACTCCCCAAATTTTTTGGCTGAAAGCTCCTACCGAGCAAGAGAAACATATGCTACACAGACAGAAACTGGAAAATACTCAGGTGGCAGCATAATCGCGAGGCGTTCTACCCAAACCTCCCGGGCTTTGTAACTTAGCCTTTTAAAATTAAGCTCATTTAGAATATTCGAGTCCGCAGCATTGCTCATTTCTTTACTTTATTTATTTTTTTCACTATTGGGAAGGTCATAGAGTAGATTTAAGGGTATGATCATTCTAAAATAAATACTAAGTGCCTGAATTTTAAAAAAAAAGTAATTTCCATCTTCTGTAACTGTAAATTGCTTGAATTTCTGCTGTGAAAAATGGTAGGCAAACGTTCATGCAAGTGTGTGTGTGTCTGTGTGTGTGTGTGTGTGTGTGTGTGTGTGTTTCTATCAGGGAATTCCAAATGTACAAACTAGATTTCCACTTCACCAACTGGGTATAAACATAATATGTGCGACTAATAATAAATTCTCAGCATGCTCTCTTTCCACTGGGGTTTGGGGTTTTTTTTGGTTTTTAGATTGGGATATGAAGATTCTTTTTTCAAATATAATTTTGGAGCCCTCTTTAGTTTCCGATTCTTTGTTTTTATTATAAAATGTCTTTAAAAGTAAGAAAGTGGGATCATGGCCTAACGATAATTTACCAATGGGTGAAATTAGAGGCAAAATAATGAGATAAGATACTTCCCATTCAGAGTTTTGTTTATGGACCATGGATGTGTGGATAAGATCTTTCTAAAGTATCTCACATACGGTTCTAGCGTTGCGATACCTATAGGGTTGGTGAGTGGGAGGCGGATAGTTTCATATTCAAATAAGATTGGGAGACACTCCGTATTATGTTCACTTTTGGGCCTTTCATGCCCAATAGCATTGTAAAGGCTGTGAGAACTCCTAAAATAAACAAACCTCTTCAACGTCATTTCTCAAGTGTATTTGGCTAGAGAATGCCCTGCTTCTTTTTTCCCCAAAAGCATACTTTTAGAAGTTCAAAGCGATGTACATAGAACTCTATCAACCTCGACTAAAACACCGTTAATTATAACCTAAGGAGACGCCACGACATTATTTACTGTACATCAGAATCGACCATCTGGAAAGTCTCCTGCATCCAGCAGTGCTTCGAGCCCCGCGTGTAAGATCGATGAGGAGATACTCTCTGCACACCCACTAGAAGGCGGGATCAAGCATATCGGTCAAGGCTAACCAGCAAAGCAGAACCAGTATGAGACATGTATTGAGACATTTACTGCAGAGAGCTGGTTACCGTAAATAATGGTGGAGGCGAGCCTGGAAAGCACAGAGCATTTCAGGAAGAGCAAGCTAGCATTCTTGGGCACCAGCTGAAGCTTCTGTCCACAGGCAAAATTCCTTCTTTAAGAGAAGCATCGGCCCTGCTTTTAAGGGCTTACAACTGATTGAATCGGACCCATCCAGATTATCTAGGACAGCGTCTTTAGTTAGGACTGATCATAAAATTGAATCACATCTGTAAAATACCTTCACAGCAACTTGGAGATTAGTGTTTGAGTGAAATAACCGGGGACCGTAGCTTAGCCATGTTGATGGATCTGAAGGACAACCATCCTCGCCTAGCGGGGTGAGTCGAATCCTCGCTCTTGAAGAGTCTGGACCATTATCAGTCCTGCAAGCACTGGGCTTTGTAATTTTCCGTTGACTTTAATTACAGGGTGCGGTAGTGCTAAGAGATGCTTTCGAGCATCGCCTGTCTCCCGGACAGTCTCTTCATTGTGGTAGCAATCCCGTTTCCCTTTGGGGGTTGGGATCGGTCACTCCCGTCAGGACATTAACCCCCTACTCCGCCTGTTGATTCAGAGGCCCGAGGTGTGTGAAGATGCCGGGGGCAGTCACAGCCTCCAGCTCAGCGGAATCGCTGTGCCTCCCAGGGGATGTATTACTTCCTTTAGGACTGAGACCTCCAGACCAGCAGAGCCTCAGGATGAGGGGGTGGGGAGCAAATGCGTGGCTAGTGGGGAACTCGGGGTGGCAGTGAGTGATCCGTGTGTCCTGGCCATGCACCCTCTGTCGGAGGCTGACGCAGAGCGTGTGTTACAGCCCGGAGGACACTGCCCATGCGTTCCCACCCAGCCAGGGCTGCACCGGAGTCTTGCAAAGGCCGTTCCACCATCCTGTCAGGCCTGTCGCTTCGGGGTGATGGGGAAAATGGTGAAACTGGTGAGTTCCGTGGGCGCGGGGCCGTGGCCACGCATCATTGGCTGGGAAGTGAATTCCGCGGTCAGAAGCGATGCCCTGCAGAGGGTACCGTGACGGCGATGTGCCGTCCTCTCAACCCACAGGTTGCAGTTTGGTCGGAAGCACAGCACGCAGGGAAGGCGAGCCCAGGCCGAGCGTCTATCCAAGTAAAAACAAAGGGCTGTCGCTTCCGCAGTGGGAGTGTCTGGCGTGATGTGTCTGCCACCAGGGAGTGGGCTGACCACTGCCGAGGGACGGTGCCATGTTGGGGAACCCACGTCGACCCCATCTGCTTTTCATAGACTAGACGTCTGTCAGTGACTGTAGGCAGGTGGCCTCCCGATTCTGAGTCAGGCAGAACCTCCACCTCTGCCACCGCGGCCACCTTGTCCACAAGCCCCTTGTGCCATGACTGGCGTGGCTAGGGAAAGGAAAGAAACCAACTGGTGCCCATGAGCAGATCATCCTGTCCGCCTAGTTATTAAAATCGTCCTCTGCTGAGGTCGCCCTTTGATGAGCGTTTCTTTGGGACCTAAATATTTTCACGTTCTTTACCCATTCAGAGAGATCTATCACTTACTTCTTCCCAGACTTATTGTCACCAATTTTCTGATCACCTTCTTTCCAAGTCTGTTTCTATCCGGCCACTGCCCACGGCCCATGAATCTGTAAAGCCTCACACCCCGCAACCATTTCTCCTTCCAGATAAAACGAACGACCAGATGCGCCGACCAAAGTTTACACTGTTCCCGTATGACACCCATCTCCTGAGTGTGTCCCTTCCACTCATGGCTGGGTGGATCAGACAACAACCCATTCGTGACAGACGGCTGAGTTCACATAGTAACTTGGTGGCCCGTGGTTAAGTGTTGCATCTTTACTAAATAATAGGCCAAAGATTTTTTTTTTTCAAAAGCGGGGCGGCAGGGCTTTGCTACAAAACAGCGAGGATCTGCACCGTGATTCGGCTGCAGAAGCCTGCAGCTCCCAACAGCGTCTCTATCCGCCACGGGTGCCTCAGGCATGTGGCTTCAGTTATGATGGATCATATGGCCCGAGCGGCAGAACAGCTTGCGCGGCAGCCTGGACCTGTTGCTGAGCCGTCTCTTGTCCTGGGCCCCACTCAAAACCAGCGGCTTTCCGAGCCACTCAATAAACGGGACTGAACAGCAGCCCCAAGCAAGAAATATATTGCCCCCGAAATCTAAACAGGCCCCTAGGCTTCGTGCTTCCCTTTGGGTTGTAGGTGGGGGGGGGGGGGGGAGGGGTCAGATTCGACAATTCATCCTTCACCTTAAAAAGGATCTCTCAACGTGCCTTACCTTCCCCCAGAGCGCGCCGAGGCAGTGCCGACGTCTCAACTCCATTTCGTTCAGGCCACTTTTGAGTCTCTGTTTTGAGCCAAACCAGTAAACAAACCTGCAGAGCCCCTTTCTAAGCCTCGAGATAAAATAGTGCACCCAGAATTCCTGCCCGGCAAGCCTGCGTCAACGGCAGAAGTCAGGAAGGGCATCGGCAGTGTCCTGCAAGGCCAGCGTCCTGGGGTGGCCCTGACAGCATCCTCAGGCGGGGCGAGGCGAGCAGGCCTGGGAGCACCACTTCTGCGGGCAGAGGAGACTGGGCAGAATGCAGGAATTCGACACCCCCGTTTCATAAGGCTCCCCTCACACGTCCCCATTCTAATTTTCAGGATCCAGATCCTTCCCATATTCCCTGCTTTGCAGCAATTTCCAAGGTCTGTTCTCTGGGGCACTGAAATTTCTCAGGGGTGAAGGGCAGGCAAGGGGTCAGGTTTGGTGTTCCAGCTACCATTGCGCCCAGAGGTGCTGGGCTTTTATCTATTTCAAGCACTGAGTTTCTATGTGAAATTGTATTTGGGAAAAAAAAAAAATGTTCTGCTACTAAAAAAAAAAAATGAAAACAAGACCAAATCAGCTCTCAAGGGTTTCTCGACTTAAAAAGTTTGTGATTGGTGTACGGCCATGCCAGCCTGAACAAGCCCAATCCCGTCTGATCGCAGAAGCTAAGCAGGGTTGGGCCTGGTTAGTCCTTGGATGGGAGACCACTTAGGAAGACCAGGTGCTGTAGGCGTAAGAGATTTTAAAAAATAAGGGATTGTAAGATGACAAGGTCCTTGCAGTCTGTGAGGTCAACCAAGGGTTGCCTCGCCCAAAAAAATAAAAATTAAAAAATTAAAGCCTACAATTGCATGACACTGAAACGAGGCAGAATGGCAGGCCCGAGCGAGTGCCCGATGGCCGGAGGCCGGCGGAGGCGGGAGCGCGTGTGCCCGTGACCACACGTTTCCAGGGGGAGCAGCGGTCAGGCTCCATCTGTGACCTCGCGCGAGCTCTGACGGGGAGTGACCTTTACGTGGCGGGCTGTCCGAACTGACGCAGCATCAGCGCAGCTTACCCTCAGCCTTACACCCTCACCCCACCCACGTTGGCCCGAGCCCCTCGGGACGTCACCCACCTGTCAGTCAGCTGGTCAGCACTGGTCTGCCCTGGGGGCAAGCGAACCACCGTACGCCGTGACGGGGCCCGGTGACCCCACGGCCCCCGCAGAGGAGGAAACCACGTTCGCTGCGCTAGGGAGACCAGAGGTCAGACATGAAGGACTGACCGCCACCTCTAACCAGAAGGCGGTTCGGTCCGTCCCCTCCCACGCGGCGCTCACGGCCACTTCCTGGCCTGGGGTTCCTCAGGCCGATTCGTCACCGCCGACAGCTCCCCCTCAGGGCTACACCTGCCCACAGGTAAACGTCCACCTGGGCTGCGCATCCGCCTTCACGCAGCCGGGCGTCCCGCACGCATGCTCCCGCGCCGACTCGAGAGATAAGCGCCCCCTTCCCCGTCAGCCGGGCGTTGCCGTTTCCCGTGTCACCCGCCTGGTACTAACAGGAGGTGGAACGACGGAGTGTAGAGAAAAGACCTGTGACGTCTTCCAGGCCAGCTGCGCGCCGGAAGCTCCACCCCGAGCCCGTCATCTCGCCCCGCCTGTCAGAGATGATACCTATCCCGAACGGCATCTACGTATTCAATTAATCCAGTGTGACCGACTCATCACACAGTGCCTGTGGCACATCGTGAAGATTTGCTCCCGCCTTTTCCCCAACGGCAGGAAGCGTGAGGGCCCGTGGCTCTGTGCATCGGGTAACCCCAATGCCACTCCCATCTTGTAGAGGCAACTTATTCCATTTTGGTTGCTCGGTTTTTTTCATTTTTCTTCTTCCTTACTTTTTCCTCCAGCTCGGTAATTTGGCGAACATAAGAGACTGCCAGAGATTTAGAGGTAGAAGGGTCGTAACTCCTAAACTGGCTCAGATGCCTTCCTATTGTGCTGTTATTAATGCGTACGTTCGGAAGCCAAAATAAAAGCACATAGTCCCTCGGAGAGTTCCCCGAATACCCTCAAATGTCCCTGACCACCACGTCATATAGTAGATGGCCCTGAGTGTCATGTCGCCAGAGATGTCCCTGACTGCCGGGCCACACGGTACATGTCCATGATCGACATGCCGTACGGTAGTTGTCCTAACTGGTAGGTCGCAGTGAACGCTATGGGATGGCCTCGGAGAACTCACTCTACTAACCGACCAGCTTGCAAAGGACAAATAGGCTGACATATGGCCGAGAGGGAAAAGTCAGACAACTCACGATGACTCACACAGACACTTGAAAATAAAAAAAAATCCACATACAGCCACCTACAGTATTTTAATTTAAAATTCTTTACCCGAGTCCTTTGCAAATATAATTTGCATGAAAGCCCACATTTCTAAAAAGGTTTTCAGTTCTCGCATATGATTTCCCAGACCTCCAGACTTCTGTGTCTCCCTCTCAGAACAGAGCATTTTCCAAGCTTTGGTGTATAAAATACAAACACTGATTTAAGCTGAAATCTAATCAATTCACTCTTTTAGTGGAAACATGGAAATTGAATTTAAATTCTCGTCTCAGAATCTCACAAAAGGCAACTTCGGGACTTTTGGAGGGAGAGGGAAAACAAGCCTTTTGACCACTGTCTCTTCCATCTGGGTCTCGGGTGGTCCCGCCCTCCCCATTCCTCTCGTCATGACTGGGAAGCGATGAGAGGGTGGGTGGCCCTGCCTCCTCCCCCCGCCCCCGCCGCCCCCTGGACAGGTGGCTGACGCCTCCGCTTCCTTCTCTGTGAGAGCAGTATTTGAGCTGGAAGGTCCAAAGTTCCCTCGCAGGTCTCGCCTGCCACAACGCTGCTCTCCGTCTGACCCTGGTGTTGCCGTTCGTAGAGCTGGAAGCCAGTCTGGGAACACAGAGGGTGACGCACGCCTGGGGTTCCTCCAGGGCGAGAACAGGGCAACTCGACTCCCTCCCTGTCCCTTCTTTCTCATCTGGACCAAAGCGTGCGCCCCGCAAGTCTTAATGTGATCAGATATGAGGTTCGGAATGGTGCTGGTCCCTTACGCAGGGTGCCTAGCACACAGATGGGGTACATCGGGGCTGAGGAGACCCTCAGAATGTCAAGGTTGGCTTCGTGGGAGTTGCACCCCTTTGGGCTGGATCCAGTCTTCGCGTCCTTCACTGGAACTGGCAAGCAGGTGAAGAGCGCCTCTGCCCCTCCTTGCGAGCCCTCCCCACGTTCCCTCAGTGCCACGTGCCCTTACGATGGCGTCCATGGTCTGGGGTCTCGTCGGAGAACCCCACATCGACCTCTCACGCCTAGGGCTTCCCATCCCATTCCTGCTATCAAAGGTCACAGGGCCCATTTGCCATTTCCTCTGGCTTCTGCTCCACGTGGGCTATAACGGGATCTCATAGATTCAATGCACGATCGAAATCTTGCCAAAACTCCAGGCAAGTACTACGTTACCCACCCCCATCCTGCCCTAGCCTAGGGACAACCCACCTGTCTCCAAAAGGGCTCATGTGAAACCCTGGACACAGGCCCCCAGAGTGGACATTTAAGGAGCGAAGGGTAAACTTTTAGTGTGCCCAAATGCCATTGCAAGAAAGGCGTCCTGTTCCACTCACCCCGAAACCAGCCCATGCACACATTTGCATTCATCCCTACCCAAACCTCCCCAGAAAATAGCTGCCCAGAACCACACTGCACTTTCTCGAGATGTAAAATTCATGACCATATTGTGTAGGACACAGAGTGAGAGCACCACACGCAACATCGGATAACTTTGCAGCTTCTGAACAGTGGCATGCCGGTAAATGTTTATCGACGGGCGCTCCAGGAAAATTAACGTGCGCGTGCGCACACACACACACACACGCACACTTAGAATAAATTTTAAAGGATGTATGACACACAATCTACGAATAATACACATGAAAATTTCCACTGCAGATTTCACATAGCAAAATAATTCTTACAGAACGTTTTTGTCGAATTTTGCTGAATATTTGTTTCTAAAACCAAAATACGGTCGCGATCGACAAATGAGTATGGCTCCGGCGTGAATTCTGGTTGAGGTCTCATTTAGTGAAATGAAGAAAAGGAAGCTACATGTCAGAACTCGCCCATTAATGACTCAAACTTCTTTACCGAATCAAATAATGATTTTCGAGGACTAGAAGGTTACTTCTTCAGTTTTTCCGCGGTGTTCACAATGTGACAGGTACGGCATGAGACACGCTTAGATTTGATCTCCATTATTAATAAGTTCCCGTGACTTCCTTAGATCTAGAGGAGAATTTCTCAGCCTTGCTGTTAACATTTCCACCCGGAGACTCTGTCTACGCCGCGGTGGGCGCGTCCTGTGTGTGTGGGATGCTCACCAGCATTGCTGGACCCCACCCACTAGGTGCCAACAGCACCACCACCAACACCCTGCCTTCCCTGTTGGACTTTATCAGACCCGGGGTAAAAGGCGGAAAGCAGGTTAGCACGCTGAGCATGTGCGTGCGTGCACAACCACACATCACACATCACACATACTGCACGCACATCACACACGCACACTCACCGTGCATGCTCCACGCACACGCACACACCACACACACATGCACACATCCGTGCATGCTGCACGCACGCACACACACACACACCACACACGCACACTCACCGTGCATGCTCCATGCACACGCACACACATCACACACGCACGCACACACACCACACGCACATGCGCACGCACACCACTGCCTGCCCTCCCTCTGAGGAGCATGCCGTGGCAACACTCGCCAGCCCAGCTTCCTGAGCCTGAAACCCAGACCCCCAGGGCTTACGGGCTGTGTCTGCCCTCCGGCCGTGCCCCCTGAGCCCAGGCAGTCCGCCCGGGGCCACCTGGCCACTCCCTCCTCAGCTCAGGCCTCACGCGGGGCCCCCACCCAGCTCCAACAATGTGTGTGGAAGGGGGCGCTCCACCCCCAGCGCAGGTGAGGAAGGAAAGGCGTCCGAACCCTGCCCATTCAGGCCTCCCCGTCTGGATGACCCGGGGGGGGGGGGAGGGGGGCGCCGCCAGCCCTGAGGCACGGGGTGCCCTGGCATCGGGCTGCAGACAGGGCCGATAGAAGACAAAGACAGTCTCGAAGCAGACACGGCACCGGGCTCGTGACAGCAGGCGGTGTCAGGAGGCGGGACTCCCGCCCCTGCACCCTGTCGGCGGCCTCCGTCCTGCTGCGGAGGGGACGGGCCGGTGCCGCCCGCCCCCCAGTCGGTCCCTCACTTGCGACGCATTGTCCACCAGTAAAAAGGGTTTGAGGACGGCACCTCGCCCGAGGCGGGGTAGGCGAGCGTAGCAGTCAGGGGCACGGGCTATGGGGCCCAACCACTGACTCTGTGTGTGTGACTGCAGGTGAGTCGTTTAACTTCTCCGTGCCTCGGTTTCCTTACTCATGCTAAGAGGACAATGATAGCACTTTAATGTATATATGAATCCTCTATCGTTGCATAACAAACACCCCAAAACTGAGTGGCCCGAAAGAGCAAGAGACGTGATCTCTGGCAGTTTCTGTGAACAGTGCATTCGGGACCCGCTGGGCCAGGCATGTCAGGCTCAGGATTATGGTAGGTTCCACTCGATGTTGGCCGGGGTTGGAGTCCACTTCGGGCTCAAGCTGGCTGCAGGGGCTGCTTCCGAGGGGGTCGCTGGCATAGCTGGCGAGTCGGAGCTTGGCGTCGTGGGAGGCAGCACGCATCCGTCCCGCTGCGGGCTGGAGCATCCTCCCAACGTGGCCTGGCTGCCCCGGGAGACGGCCGGGGGAGGGGGTGGAGGGAGGGGCGGCAGCCGTTTGTCTTATGATCCAGCCTGAGCCTAACGTCACCACTACTGCCACGTTCCGTCTGACTCATCCTTCGTGACCTTCGGCCCTCCGTGGCCCCCAGCCCGCCCCACACCCCGCCCAGGACACACCCTCTGCGAGCGGGGTCTATGGCCCACACAGCCCTTCAAGAGACGGTCCCATGCTCCCCGCGTTCATCCTACAACAACGTCCGGCCTTTCGTTTCTGACATGGAACCAAAAAAACCGCGCGATACCATTTTCTTCGAGTCAGTATTTTCGACGTGTGTTCATTCGCAACGACAGTTCTGCCTGGTCATAACGGAGACCAGCGGCACGGAGCCGAGAGCTGGGACCCTGCCAAGCGTACCCCTCTAAGTCCTTGCACGGCCCCCAGAAGGGTGCCACCATCCCCATTTCCAAGCTGGAGCGTGGGGGGGCGCCATCCATCTGTCCGCAAAGCGCCTCAACGAAGCTAACTCCAGTGTATTTATCTCCTTCTGCGTCTCTACTGGGTGACCGTGCAGAGCCCCGAGTGAAGACTTCAGACCCTCCGTGCGTTCTACATGGAGCATTTGCCCGACACGGGGGACTCCGTAAGTGACGGCTCCACCACAGGCCGACAGGTGGAGTGTTGCAAGTCCCCTAGGGAGGCATCAGCCTCCACAGGCTAAACCCCGGTTCCTGGAGCCTGCGCCCCGTCTCCTTCCCCATCCCACGCCCTGGAGATCGGCCTCTTGGTGGACCCCACCTTACCCTGACACGGCTTCTTATGAGATGACCAGGGACTCCGGCGGCTGTGTCCCCTTTCTGGCCGAAGGCCGCAGAGGCGGGCTTTGCAGTTCCCACGGTGATGAGCACCCAAAGCACGGCTGGCCCAGGCCGTCCTTCCAGGGCGCACGGATCTGCATTTGTAAAGACAGGGTGTGCGTTTGCAAGAAAGCCCGGCCTCGCCCCTCGCTGCCTTGTTTGTTTTTCTCTGTTTTGTTTCGTTTTTGTTTTGGTTTGGTTTGCTTTTGGGTTTCGCTTTGGCAAAATAGAAAAGCCTTTCCAACAGCTACAGATGAAGAGCCCTCAGGTAGCATTTGAAGATTTGCAACTTAGATAACAAAGAAAAAAGTCTCGGAAAAGCGGCTTCTTTCCCTGGGGCGCGGCGTTTCTCGCCTTCTTTGAGAGACTTCGCGTGTGCATGTCGGTGTGTTTTTTATTTTCATCATGCCACTGAACACAGATATCCCAGAAATAGAGAACCAGGCACGATGAAAGTCAGCCAAGTTCCTTTTGATTCTATTCCTTCTTTGTGGTAATTTCTGTTCCTTCCATGGCATTAGAAACTTCTATTTATCTTGACTTTCAACCAAGTAAGCCCGTTACAAACTTTCTTTCCTAGAGTTCGCGTGGGTCTCCCGCGGGTCTTTGGGGAGCTCAGCCTTGCTTCTCAGGGAGACGCGCGGTCTAGGTGTGCTATTGTCGAAAACAGCTTAGAGCTGGCCAAAGTTCGTCACGTCGCCACGAGCTGAGAAGCCTCCGTCCTTCGGGAACTTGGGAAGCCCTCAGGTAGCTCACCTGCTCCCGTCCCGTCCCTGGCGCCGTCGCCCAGGTGTGCTCACGCATGCCAGCCACGTGGCCAGCGGTGCTGTCACCCTGAGCGCTGAGACCGAGGCCGAGTCCCAGGGACAGCCGCCAGACGGGAAGCCAGCCACTCCCAGCCCAGAAGGAAGAAAGCCACCGTCGCAAACCTCGTAGGCAGAAAACGTACCAAAATTAGGGGCGCGGCCAACCAGCCAGGGCGTGGACGGGCGCCGCTCTTCCTGACGCGTACGGTCCTTCCAGGTCCTTCCAGGTCCTTCCAGGCGCGTTCCCTCTGGAAGCCGCACGGCCCGCTGTGTGGGTGGGTGGGTGAGGTGAGGCGCTCGGCACATTCCGCCCAAGTCCTGTCTGCCACAGCGCAGTCGGCAAACACAGGCGAGAACCATGAGAGGTAAAAACAGAGCGTGCTTCTTCTTTCCTTTCAAACCTTAGTTTATTTATGCGACAGCGTGACATTTATCGGGTGCCTGTTAAATGCCAAGCGCTTAAAAGACAGACCCGGCCATACAGCAGGCTTCAAGCGGCCATCACCAGCTCTGCCTTCTGCTAACAAAGTACAGAGTTGGGGGAAAAAAAAAAAAAACATAAAAGCCTTCCCACTTATTCGGCAACCTCGCGGTTTCTTAAAAGGCCGGTTGTGCTTTGCTCAAGCAGGCGGCACTGGAGAGTTGCTTCGTTAGGGTCCCCGGAGCCCTCTTTTGACTATCTTACTAAACAAACAAACAAACAACCAGGAACACATCCTCACCCTACAGACTCTCCTCTACTTATGTCTGTTCCGTATGCAAAACCTAGAGGACGAGCTTGCAGGTGACTTCCACGCCGACGTCTCTGTCGGTGGCAGCAGCGTGCGCATCACCTGGCCCCAGAAGCTCTCGAACATCCGTGACAACCGTCGACAGGCACGCCACCTTGGAGCCCAGACCCTACGAGGAAGCAGCCCTACGCTCCGGAGTCATTTAGCACGCGCTCGAGGGGCCGGCCCTGTTCCCACCGGAGAGAAAGCACCCGAGGGAGACGAGGGCATCCCACAGGACTGAGCGCAGTGGGGTCAGAGGCCCCGGCGGCCGAGGAGGGTGAGCGCAGAGACCAGCCCCCGCCTCGACAGTCAGGGGGTCCCCGTGACCCGTCTGAGCGTAGTCTCACTCCGCAAAGGTTCACCTGTGAAACGCATCACGGTGACACTGCTCCCTTGTTGTGCAGGTGGCAGTTACTTCGAACAATGAGAAGAAACCAGAGGAACACACTCTTCCTTCCCATTGTCCACTGGTCTTTACCAAGTAGGTCTGCGCCCGCCCTCTCCCCAGATGTCCCTTTCTTTGTTTATGAGGCCAGGACATAGCCTCGCCGTGTGAACAGCACACTGTGCGGCCCTTTGCAATTTACGCCTGGCTGAGGCATCTCACATCTGCGCCTACGTTCCATCAGAAATCCGTGAAGCCCAGGAGGAAACAGACACGTGCCCCCAACAGGGCACCAGGGAACGCCCGAGGTCACAGCTGTCCCCCGAGCTGGCAAAAGCCATCTGGGGCCTTGGCGGTTCACTCCGGTTGCGTCCAGAGTTCACAGGGCCTTGCTTTCACCTCGGGGCACAGGGGGGTCCCGCAGACTTGCAGAGACCCGGGCCGACCTAGAGGGCAAGGAGCGGCAGCCACTCCAGGCTGAGGGTTGGGCGCTGGCCACGGGTCTGCCGGGGCTCCCGGTGTCGCCGTTTCTGCCGCACGCGACACTCGGCCCCAGCTCGGGGGCCGCCTTCTCAGAGGCTGGCCCCCCGCCCCCCCAACTCCGCCTTGGGTCTCTCTTGCATTCCCAACTCGAGTGTCAATTCCTTCCCGAGCAGGGCAAAGCCTCGTGGCTTCCGAGGGTCCCCTCCGTTCCCCCACAGCGCGCAGACCCCTAAAATCCCAGATGTAGAGCTGCACCTTCTAGACCAGCCCGGCTTGCCGTGTGGAACCCGGGCCCAGGGAAGCGAAGCGTGGGGCAGAGGCCGCGCTCAGCGAGGGCCGACTCACTCCGCCCCGGAGCATCCGACCTCGTGTCCGTACGGAACCGGGCTCTCGCCGTGACAGCTTCACACCCCCCCTCTCTCCCTGGGTCCGGCATCGCCACAGGAGAGATGGAAACGCACCTGAGCTCCTTAGCAGTTCAGCAGGCAGCACCTGCCAGATTTGGCTGGTAAAATGCCCAGCGGTCCAGGTCAGCTCACACGACGGTCACACCTGTGAGCTCCGTCTCACGCGGCCTCGTGGCACACCCAGCCCACGAATTATTTCAGGCGTGAAGAATTCCAGTGAGAGACTGGACAATTCGCAGATTTTCATGAGCTCGAAGGCGAATGTTACTGCAGTCTCTCTGCGTGTACGGCTCTGTCTTGCTTTTTCTTGGACTTGGTTAAGCAGCTCGTTCCAAAAAAAGACCGTTCCTCATAGCTCTCAAAGACGTTCTCTCCTTAAATGTTTAGTGGCACCCTCAAAAGGACATCCTGAAACCCAAACTCCAGAGAGACCCTGTATTTAGTCCCGTTAACTTTATTAACCCTGAACCCACAACGAGGGCGTTTTGGAGCGCGTAACGAGATCACAGCTTCAGGCGGCCTCCCGGTTCTTACCAAGCTTTCGTTTCTAATCAATGTAGGCGTCAAAAATGTGTCTGTAGGTGCATATGTGTGATATCTGTCTTTATATGTATGAAATTTGAGAGTTAAACATCCATCGCATACTCAAGATTAACTGATCTTCACCTAGTAAAACAGCACCATGCGAAGATCGCCTTAAAATAGGCGTCTGTGCTCTGCTACCGGGAAAACAGCAAACTTTTTAAACATACAAATCCAAATGTTTTGTCCCCACATAAAGGTTCAGATCTGGGGCTTTCTGGCCCAGCCCTTTCTTCTCCTAAAATGATGTCCTACTGATAACCAGTTCGCACTGGTGTGGAGCCCTCTTGGCAAGAGACCGGGCCGGTGGGCTTATTGGCCTTTGCCAAATGACATGCACTCTCTGGCACTTTGGCTCCAGAGGCAATTGTCTGCCCGGCTTCCTGCGCTGCCCCAACAGATTATAGATTTTCAGCAAGCTAGGGGACTTGCTTAAGGCCGTTTTTCATCCTCCAACATCTTTTAGCTTCAATCCTTAAGCTCAGAGAGTAGAAGTCATTAAGATCATGCCCCGCGAGCATCCCTTCCCGAGTTCCTTGCAGCGTGATGAGCTGCAACGTGACGCTGGCCTTTATGCTGGAGTCCCCAGTCCTCTTGGAAAGTGACCAGCTTTTTCTCCACAGCATGGAGAGTGACAGCCGGGTTCCAGGCATGGCTGCTCTAAAAGTTCCATTTCCCACGGCCGGGCGACAGATCCGTTCCATGCGCATTTATTAAGCAGCTCCTGCAGGGTCCCTGGCTTGGTGCCACGTTCCGGCCGCTGGTAAGAGGATGTTTCTTTGGGTTTCTTGGTGTTTGCCCGGGCTTAGCCACACAGGCTCCTTCTCTGACCAACTGTTTGCTAAGCACAGTGGCTCCTGGTACACCCCGGCCTCCTCAAAGCGATGCCAAGGCCCACTCCGCCCATCTCTCCCTGGGCAAGGACACCCTGTGACCAGCTAGTTGAAGTTGCCATACCGGCTGCTCTGTGTCCCAGCCCACCTCCTGCCTATCACCTAAACTACCCATGCTGCAGCTCAGAAACTCAACGTTATAGAAGTTAATCTATACTTTTCTAAAATGAGTGCTTCCTTTCAAAAATGTGTCTATAGGTGCATATGTATGATATCTGTCTTTATATGTATGAAATTTGAGAGTTAAACATCCATCGCATACTCAGGATTAACTGATCTTCACCTAGTAAAACAGCACGATGCGAAGATCGCCTTAAAATATGTAACATTCAGGTCTCTCCCACAGTGCTGTCCTCGGACCTGCCCCTTGTCACCGCAGCTTCGTGGCCTCCCAAGTTTCAGGTCCACAGAGCCCCAGGGGGGGAGTAGCACTCAGACCCACTAGCTTGTCCTTTGTTCTTCAAAGTCAAGTATGAATTTGAGTAAAGCGAACAGAAAATTAACTGCAAGTTCCTAGAGCCACTATCGAACCTCGGCAAAGCTGGTTGGGACTTAAAAGCTGGTGGGGGACTGAGTCAAAGACCCTGTTTAACACCGAGGGAACCTGGATCTTTGGAACTTCCCGCTGAGACCAGCCCCTGGGATGACCTCTTCCACTTCCTCCCACCAGCACACCACTTTTGTCACAGTTTCACCCCGAGAAACCTTAAAACACTCCCGAGAATTCTAGAGCTGGACCCCTGACATCCATCTCTGTCTTCTGTCCTCTTACCCTTGAAGCCGCTGACCTCGGTTCAGCGACCTTGGTTCCACCGTGCCCACTCTGCCCATAACACAACCGAAAACGCATCTCTTCCACGAGCCGGCTCTGACAAGCGCAATTCCCCAACGAGCAACATGATCTCTTAGAAAAATCTCGATTAGCATCGCAGCTGTGAACCCATTACAACCTGGGGTGCAAGACACATCATGGCCCTCCCCCAATATTGACATAAACTGGCTCTGAGTGCCTGCTGCCCAGGTTTGGGGAGTTGTCCTGTATCTGTTGTTGTTGAGGGGTACCAGCTCTCCCTGGGGTTCGCAGATGGCCCCAGAGTCTTACCCAGTCTACCAGGTGTGCGGAGGGGATTCTGCTCTCGGGCCGGGCTGCTTTATGACTGTCTTCACAATCCATTCGACGGCACAGGACTTCGTAAGCACAGAGATCCACCCCTCTTGCTTGACACCAGTAAAGCCGCCCAGAGCCGCCTGTAGAGTCCCCCAGCACCTTCGCTGTGTCTCTCACGGTCCCAGCACCGTGGCTAAGGCACTCCCGCGTCTCCTCGTGGTGATGTTCCATTGCTCCGCACCAAACGACGACAGGCCGGGTGACCGAAATGACGCAAACGCGTCATCGGACAACTCCGTGGGCTGGAAGTCGGAGGCGGGCCTCGGCCGGGCGAGCAGCAAGCTTTCGGCAGGACCGCGTCGCTCCTGTAGGTTCCAGGGGAGACGCCACGCAACTCGTGGCCCCGTCTCTCCCGCTGCAAATTCTTCCTGTGCTTCCATTTCTGGTTTCCGGTCCCTTGTCTAGCTCCCTCCTCCACTTACAAGGGCCCTCGTGGTGACATTGTGCCCCCTGGATAATCCAGGGTAGTCTCCCTATGTTAAGGACCCCTCCCCATGTAACATACGTAGTGACAGGCTCCGGGGGGTGGTGTGTGAACGTCGCCGGGGCCATTATTTTTCCCTCAAAGAGGTTTTAATTTAAAAAGACTCTGTTCTAGTGTGCGGTGCCAGGAACTCAGTGAAACCCTAACACCCTCTTCCTGCTGCCATCCCGTATGCGACATGTCCCCCCAGGTGGCCTGGTCTCTCGGCTTGAACATCGCAGGGACGTCTTCTGAAAAACGCTGCACGGGAGATAAACTACCAGGCCGACGCTTGAGCCCTTTCCTGCTGGCCCTTAGTCGGCATTTCTCTCGCTTCGGTTATTCCCGTAGCGGGGAAGGGCTTGGGAATGGGGGTTCTGCCACTTTGCCTGCCCCTCCGCCTTCCCAGGGAGACGTGGCTTGGTGAGTGGGAAACCCGGGACGAGCTCCAGCCCTGACCTGACATTTTAGCTCATTGGCCCTTTCTGCTTCCCGTGACTCACAGGTCACCCGCTTTGCTTCCCAGTCACCACCCCCCCCCCCAAGTCCTTTCATCTGGGAAGACAGGTGACCGCCATCCATTATTGATAGGGCAGTGTGCTCCCGTATTGATTTGCGGAAAGGGGAATTTGCCTGCATTAAGTTCAAAGCATTGTCATGAATATATAATATTTTACTCCCCATAAAATCTTTGTGGGATTATAGGCAGGAGAACTAAGAATGGAGACAAAGCATATAGAAGTTGTTTTTACCACGTTTAAAGGTAATAATTGAGTTCTCGGGGTTTTTTTTGTTTTTTTTTTTTTAATAATTTAAGTAGCCACCCCATAGAAAGTAGGTGTTGCATTTTCTGTTCAGGACACAAAATCAGCCTCACATATAACCAGTATCCGCCTACAGATGCGTGTGTGGAAACACACGTGAATTCGTGCACCTTTATTCGTGCACCAACTTATTCATTCAGGCGACGTTTGCTGAGCCTCCCGACAGCGTCACAGACACAGGGCTGTGGGGAAATGAGCCTCTTACCCTTGACAGTTTGGGGTCTATCAGGGCAGAGCGACCTGGGAGCCGGCCACTGTCCTGTGATGGGCTGAGCGTGGTCCTCGGCCGGCCACTGGGGAATGAGGACAAAAACCGACCGTCTTGGGGGCCCCCTGGGGACGCGGAGTTTAAGCTGAGTTTCGAGGACCTAGGTAGGTGTGGGGGGTTAGGAAGAGCATGGAGGACAACGGAAGTGCCATGCGAAGGGACACACGCCTGAGAGGACACGGTGCCTTCGAGAAGCCTGAGTTCTTCACGGCGGAAGGCTCGAGAGAGGGAAGCCAAGGTCACGTCGCCGATGGCATGGGGACCCCCGGTAAGGAGCCGGACTTCACCAGTGGGGTCTCTGAACGGCGGGAACACGGTCGGACCTGACCCGCGGAGAGCGAGTTCTGAAACTCCGTGATCGAGGACGTGGGGGGCGCAGAGGCGTGGGGGGGGGCGCAGAGGCGTGGGGGGGGGGCGCAGAGGCGTGGGGGGGGCGCAGAGGCGTGCGGGGCGCAGAGGCGTGGGGGGGGCGCAGAGGCGTGGGGGGGCGCAGAGGCATGGCTTCGACCCCGTGACCTGGACGGACACTGACCGGAGGGCCGCGACGGGCAGGGCAGGCCCGTCACGTGGTCGGGGACGCCCTGGCGCTCAGAGACACCTGGAGGATGCTCACGGAAGCCGCAACAGGGCTCACCTCTGCCGGCACGGGGTGCGGCGAGGTTTTGTCTTTTGCTTTCTTTCTTCTTTTACTTCTTCTCACGCTTTTCTGGGTTGCATCGAATTTTCTACAGGAAGATATTTTAGCTTGATCATCAAGAACCTGAAAAACTTCGTTTTTGATTATTAAAAGACCCGGCAATGATTGTAAGAGAATGGACATGGAAACGGACAACGGCCGAACGACAGGCAGGACTCCGACCCGCGACCCACAGGAGCCAGCGGGGAAGCCAGCCCACCGCCTGCAGGAACAGTACGGGAAGCTAGTCAGCAACTCCTGTAACGATTGGCCCCAAACAGCCAGGACCTGATTAATAATTGACAGCTTTCCTAATTTTTGTCTCCACTTGCGACTTAGGACCAGAGAAGGCTAAGTATGCACCCTAAGCAATCACATAAAACACCCTGCGTCTGGCTATCACCCTACGGCCTCCCCAGGCTCACAGCACCAACCAGGGCGCACCTGAAGCCTTCCCCGTTGCCCACCTTGAAGCTTCCCCACCCCTCTGCCTGCCCCTGAGTCTCGGCCAAAACTCAAGCGACGTGGCTGACTCCCTTCCCACCGCAAGCTCTGAGCAAACAGACGTCGTTGCTTTTCTCATTCAATGGCTCTTCGTCTACTTCCACAACCCCACGATGGGAAACCCGAAGAAACGTGACTTTTTGAGGACACGTCACTTGCAAACATTGAGCTCCACAGGCAAATCAAAGTCGAGAGGAGAGCAGAGAGGTCTATTTTTCCTCTGAAAAAAAAAGAAAAAAAAAGAGCGAATGTAGTTACTTCAGTGTCTGTACTTGTATCGAGAATTCACTCTGGTGACTTTAAAGAAATCAAATAAACCTCTTTGCTGGAGAAGCCAAAGGGGGAGATGCTGAGGCCAGGCAGGGTGCACGCAGCACCACAGGCCCCCGGAGTGGGGCGCAGAAGCAGGAGAAGATGCCGTTTTGAAAGGACCACATCCCCAGCGCGCACCGCCCGGAAGCCCTGCGGCAGCCGGACCACAGTGGCAGGGGACGCAGGCCGTCTGCGATCCCTGGGCTAGTCATACGTCAGCCCCCGGAGGAGGTGCAGCCCCCGGAGACCACCAAATGGGCCATCGGAGGAAACCCCGGGGCCGCCTGTCGCCGAGGCGCGTGCCAATGTCAGTGAGCTCACGGTCCTGCTGTTAAAAAAGAAAAAAAAAAAAAAAGCATGATATGAACATCGAACAAATACGATGTTAGCAAACCCAGGAGCCACCGTCCTGGAGCCACCTCTCCACCCAGGCGGCCCCAGGAGCTGCCCAGGGGCAGAGCCCAGACAGGAGCCCCTCACATCGGAGGGGAGGGCTGTCTCTCCCTTCCTGCCACAGGCGTCTCCCGTGAGAAGCGCCTCCCAGCCACAGATCCTTCTCTCTCAGCCCGAGCTCGTTCAAGTTGAAAAACCCGGGACCCGAACGGCCGTGAGTCCCCAGACAGGGACACCATAGGGCTAGACAGGTTCGTTACAGGGTCATTTATCCCTTTCTGCACAGAAGCAGTCCAGGGCGTGTGGCTTGGTGGACCGAGAACCAGCCCGGAGCCTTTGCTGGCACTCGAACCCCGTCCCCGGAGCCCACTCCAGCACGGAGGACTCTCTGTGAGTCCAACGAGCAAGGTATCGCTGGGGAAACCAGTTCTTCCTTTACGCAAGGCGACACCAGAAACAAACAAACCAAAATGACTGGCGAAGAACCGTGGAGAGAGACTGCCCTCTCGACTCTGTGTGCTCCACGTTCCAAAAGCACTGAGTTTGGCCAGAGACGCTCGCCGCCCGAGCCGGGAGGGGAGGAAGCCGCAGCGCCTGCCGAAGCCTCGTGGAAGCCCACCAAGCACCACGGGACGCGCCTCAGAGAGCGAATGAATGGACGCCAGGCACAATCCACCGGCTTCCGGCCGTCCTGGCCCCAAACGAGACTCTCTCCTCCGGCAAACCCGCCCAGAGAGAGGCCGGATGAAACAGGCAACATCTCTCAGCATCGGCCCCGACAGAGAGCGAGGCCCGGGGGAGGGAACTCTAAGGAAACGCTGTGACTCCCTCAGGACACGCCAAGGCCAGCACGGGAAGGGAACGTGGAGGATTAAAAGGGAAAGGCCCCCCGAAGTAACCGGCCCAAGGAGATGACCGCAGCAGAAGAGCCCGGGGTCAGCGTGGAGCTCGCCCACCTCCCGAGCTACCCTGCAAGCCAGTGAGAGCCAGGAGGAGAGAAGCCGCCTTCCTCCACCCACTGCCAGCCCCCAGGGGGGCCCCCGAATGTGCACCCCCGGGCGAGGGCCAGGACGCGGGTCCCGGGCCTCTCAGGAAACCCAGGCACGGGTGGTCCGCGGGGCGTCGCGACGGCTGGCCATGACATCGCAGAGGGGTAGCGAGCACTTTTCAGGGAAACGCGCCCGGCTGTGTTTGCTTTCCCCTGAGGATCCTGTCTGGCTCCCACGGCAGCAGCTGTGGCCTCTCTCGAAGTGGGGGCTTCGCCCGCAGCCGCCTCCGCCAGCCAGGCTGCCACGGGTCTCGTTCAGGGCAGGCGTCCCTCTGCCTTCCGCCCCCAGCTGTGGGTTCCCACCAAGCACGTCACTGCAGACCTCAGGCACCCCTTGCTCCCCACGGCCCCCGCTCTTGGCTCTCTGGAGAGGTGGGGGGCTCGCAGCGAGCCTTTGGCGTGGGGCCGGGGCCGGATACGGCGCTGGCCCTGGCACCAGTCTCCCTGGGGGCCTCGTCGTAGTTCACCAAGCCGAGAGTCTCGGGGAGAAGGGTCAGAGCAGGATAAGCTCACAAAAAAGTCCAGGGCCTGGGCTCCCCGGGCTGGGGGCTCCCTGTCCACTGGAGGGGCAGCACCACACTTGAAGACAGAATGACTCCTTTCTCAAGCCCAGAGGAAGGGTGGACGAGGTGCAAATGAAAAGGCGCCGTGAGCAGCCTGTAGGTAATCCCCAGCCTCGGGCTGTCCTCATTTTCTGGATGCGATGCTATTTTAGAATCTCTACTTCCATTCTACCCTCCGAGTCTAGCGGCAGAGTCTAAGCTAACCTCCCATTTGTGTCAGAGAATCTTCCTCTATTTGGATAATATGTCACTCTCATCCGTGCTGGCCGCCGGTCGAGTGAGTCACGTCTCTCTTTACTAAGCGAGGCGCGGGAGGAGGGCGGCGTGTGGGTGCGCACCGAGAACAATGGCGCTGCGGGCGCCGAGGCCGGCAGGCGGGCCGGGCCGGGCCGGGCCGGGCCGGGCGGCAGCTGCGGCTCCGTCAGAGGGGAGCACAGCGCTGCGGCCGCCCCGGGCAGACGGGGAGGACGGCAGAGCGTGCGCCCGACCGTCTCCAGTTCCCATCTTCGTTCCGGGGGCCATCGAACCAAGCACGGTCGTGCCGCCCCCCCACCCCAACCACGGGGGATCGGCCGTCCCAGGACCCACAGTGGACGGATGCCTGAGACCGGGGAGAGTACCGAAGCCTACGTCTGCTGCTGCTCCTGTGCATGCACACCTACGGTAAAGGTCAATCCTCACGTTAGGGACAATAAGCAACGAGTCACGATTGCTACGCATAAAACAGAGCAAGTATAACAATATCCTGCCGTAAAAGTTATGCGAACGTGGACTCTCTCTCTCTCTCTCTCTCTCTAACTAAGACGGCTCAGAGGCCGCCGGGCAGGTGGAGCGTACCTGGTGAGTCGTCGGCTGGAGGAAGGGATGATCGACATCCCAGGTGGGGCGGGGCAGGAAGGTGTGAGATTTCATCGTGCTGCTCAGAACGGCACACAACTTAACACTCGTGAAGTGTTTGTTTCCGGAGATTTCCGTTCAGTATTTTCAGACCACTGTCGACCGCAGGTAACCGGGCTGCGGTCTATCTCAAACGCATGTTCTGCAGACCCCCGACGTGCATAGGTTGTCTGATTCTGAGGGAAACAAATCAAGCAATTATATAGATATCGGAAGCCTTAGCATGCTAACTCGTTCTAGAACTCTCCAAGAGGCAGACAGAGCAGGCAACAATTTCTAAACCAACCAACTCTCTATTTCTCTTCGGCTCCACCCTCACTGCTCACCACCCCCAGCCAGACAAGATCCCTCCTTCCCACTGCTAGGATGAGGGATGCGATGGGGGAGGGTGCTGAGGGAAGCCAGTGCGGGTCATGAGAGGCGGAGGCTGAAGAGTCGGGAATTTTCAGAGCTGGTCAACAGTTGATCGTTTGAAATCGGCCATGGTGGAAGTGTTTATACCTCAGGAATTAGAAGAAACTCAGATGGGGGCTTTTCGTTTTTTTAATTTTTCTATGGAGATGCTCTAACAGCGCGCCACTGGGCTGAGCCCAAAGTGTAGAGTCTCCCGGACTCGGAGGGGGTGTCGAGGAGTCTGAGGGGTCCTTGCGTCTTGCTCCCTCCTCCAAGGAGCCCTTGGGCTGGGCTCCCATTTGTAGAGCCTGGTGAGGCCTCCGCCATGTCCCCTTCACACAGACCGGAGGAGGGGACCTGCACTCACGGAGCCACACGTCACGCAGCTCCTCCCCAGCGGACACCTCCAAACGTCTCCCCTCTCTCGGCCCTCCCCCGGCGGGAAGGAACCCCACCACACAGTGTTTACGAAGTACCCGCAGCCGGCGAAATAATTTTGAGAAGAAAAGTGATATTCCAGAAACCTGGCCAAATAGAGAACCAGAAACCCGCACCTCTGAATCCTGCAGCTCAGACCGCTGCACGTCGGCCCCTCGGGGCGCTGGGCGGGCAGCACACCATGCTCCACACGAATGAGGAGACGTGTAAAGCCCGAGGGACGGCTGGGCACAAAGCCCGCGAGACGGAACGCGCTCCCAGAAAACCGAGAAATCCGGACGACGAAGGCGGCCTCGAGAGGAGGGCCCACGCCTACACACGCAGCAGGAGGGGCGCCTTCTTCTCCCAAACCCGGGGAGGCAGAAGCCTCGCGGGACATAATCCCGCGTGTGAGTAGAGAGTGAGACACTCATCGCATCCACCGAAAGCTGCTAGACCCTCAGGAGGACGTGTGGCTAACATGACACTTCGCCTGCTTCCCAGAAGACGTGATGTGGAATTTACTTCCCTGGGCACAGGCCATTCGAAAATACCTCAAACTTTTTTTTTTAAAAAAAAATGTCTTATTTCATCCAAAAACAAATCATAGGGGGTGACTATTTATCAGGGCGAGAGCTGGCAGGGCGGATTGGCTGCCACCGGTCTCAGAGCAAAGACCCCGACATGTGGGGAGCTTAGGCCCAAGATAAGGGACCGAGCGGATATCTGAAGACTCGGGTCTTCGGACCCCAAACTCAGTGCACTTCCCTCCATGACACCCCGGCAAGAGAGACACCCCTCTGTGGGGGCTAAGACGGTAACCGAGGGAAGCGGACTTCTCTTCAAAAGGCCCTGAAATGCCAACTGCAGATTTCTCCAGAACAACACAGATTCAATGTGGTGCAAGGTTTAAGCCTTTTGCATTCCGGTCGAGTTTCTCTGAAAATCTAAACCTCATCTCGGTGAAAGCAATTCTGTGTTATTAATGCAGGCCTCAGTGTAGCCGCGGAAATACATCTGGAGGACACGAACCTTCCTCGGAAAAGAGGAAGTCGGCGTGAACCTGTTTAAAATGCTGACCGCACTTCAAGTGCGAAGTTAGACAACGCGAAGACTATAGACTGCGCATTGAAGGCGGGTGGGGCAGCCGAGAGATGCAGGGAAATACCCATTTTCTTGTGAAATTAAACGTCCGTTAGAGCAGAGCAAATACCCTGAGTGCCCGTCCTGCAGCCGCCCCCGCCCCCCCGGTGGCAGGAACTGCGGCCCGTCAAGTGTATTGTCATGGGGGGCGGTTTTCCCAAACCCTCAATTACGTGGTCACTGCTCAGAGGGCTCTTCCCCTCCGGACACCCAGTTTCCATCGCCCCAGGGGAGGACAGTGGAGGAAACGAAGTTCAATTTGCCGCTTGCTCGAGTTCTCGGCAGAAAGGAGCTGGTGGGAAGGGCGCGGAAACCTTTGTCTAAAACCGGGGCGCGGCTCCCGCGAGGGCTGGACCGACCGTTCTTCCGTCCACTGCGAAAACCCAGGGTGTGGTCTGAGCGAGTCGCAACCCGTCCTGCCCCGGAAAATGTCCCAGGAAGCGTCTCCGCGTCCCCCCAACCTCAGGCGGGGAGGGACAGGTTATTCTGAAAGGGCTTCCTCTTCGCTCAGCTGGAGCTCAGCAAGCCCCTTGGAGAAGATTCGGCACTGCACAATTCTAGAAGCTGCGAGAAGGGGTCTTGTGTCTGTCTCAGACCCACATCCTCACCTCCCCCTGCCCCAGCGCATCCCTCCTCTGAAAAGTCAGGTCCACTCTGTGGACTCTCAAGGACGGGTGACCACAGTCCATCGACGGGAAGGAGAAAGGCCAGGAACGGTCCTCGCCGTTCTGAGCCGGGCACGGTCTGGTCACCCCTTCTGGCCCTTGCACAGTGCTGTGGGCAGACGGGAAGGGGCTGGTCTTCTCACCGAGGGCGACCCTTGGCCTTGCGTTACGTTCCTCCCCAACCCCCTGGAGACCTTGCTCGCTCCCTTCCACCTCCTTCATAATCAGCCTTTGCTCATCAGTCCGGCCACTGCTGACCTCTGTCTCTGAGATGCTAGAACGTTCTTAGTCTCTTGTCCACAGCATCAAACGCAACTGCACGTAGATGGGGAATGGCGTGTGGGTCTCACGTCACCGAGCGGCCCCCGGCTTCCAGACGGGTCTACCCACCTGCGTCTCGGATGGCTTCCGAATGTCCCGCAGTTCCCAGGACAACGCTGCACTTATAAAAACAGCGATAGCTACAGACCGCGCGCCCTTTGACCCGGACACCATCACAGTCACTGCCGTTTGTCCAAGCTGCGACGCTCGCGTGATTTATTTCTTCCTCTCGGTAACCCTGCAGGGTAGGTCTCACTAGCCTCGCTTTACCATTGAGGAAACTGAGACTCAGAGACAGAAGGGCACACGGACCGGAGGAGGAGGAGGAGGAGCGGGCTCCCCCCCGGGCCCACCTGCCGCCCACACCGTCTCCCCGTCACCAGGCTACACTGCCCAACGGGCTTCACTGCCTCCAACGCTCCCACCGGCCCCGCAGGCAGCGTCTCTCGTCGTTTGCCGATGAAGACCCTGTGGCTCCAGGTCCCCCCACCACCCCCCGCTCACGGGGAGGAGAGCAGGGTCCCCCATCTGGCTGACTCCAAGCTCCACTCCCCGGTAATAAGGAGCCATGGCGGGATTCTTGCTCCAATGGGAAACCGCCAAGTCCAAGTTTCCTGAGGGACGGGAAAGCTCCGGCCTGGGCTCCTGCCAAGTTAGTTGGCTTCCTTGGGCCTCATGTGCTTCATGTGTGATAAAAACATGGAGGAGAAGGAACCGGAGGCTGCCCACAGCTCCGGGACTGGCGCCAGCCCATCCCATGCCTTCGAGCAAGTTACAGCGGGCGTCCTGTCCTCCGAGCAGACCCGGGCCTGCCAAGGGCCACGCGCTTTGGCCGGCGAAGCTCAGACCGCGTTTCGGCCCCCTCGGCTCCCTCGTCCGAGCGCCTCGTGCAGCATTCGGCCCCCACGGCTGCGTGCAGGGGTCCCGAAAGGTTTCCGGGGCCTCCGGCTGCTCAAGGTCCTGGTTCTCGAAGTCACCATTAACGGGGAAATCAGGGTATTGAATGCCAGTCTCCTTCATCCGGCGCCAAAGCGACCTGTCGTTTCTCTCCTTTAAGCGACGAAATGGCACATTTCACCAAGCGGTACCCCACCTACGGCAGGCGGCGTTGGTCCTCTGACCTTGCCCTGGTATTCGACGTTCTAAATTTAGGTTCAACGGTGAGGCCCCCAAGCTAAAATTTTAATAGGGTTCTTTGCCTTTCAGTAGCTGTCACATGTGCCCATGGATTGCAGGCTCTGTTCTTCCACGCCCCTCTCCGACCTTAAACCTCCCAGTCTGTCTGGGTTCCTGGTTCTAATAGCCTCCCATAGTCCCAGCAGCTCGAAGTACATCACGAACCAGCTCACGTTCCCAGGATTCATCAGACATCAATGACAGGCATCATCATGAGTCCCAGACAGGGGAAAATCCTCAGATAAGAGCTACTCGGGGAGACAAGCATTGGGGCGGAGAGCCGAAAAGAAGCTACCGATTTTAAACTTCAGTCACCGCTTGTAACTACAGCTCTGAGTTGTCTTTCGAATGTGCCTCGGGCGTGAAACGCGGGCACGTGTGGAAACATGCAAGAAGGACCATAACAGGACAACCCCATCCTGACCCCGGAGCAGGGCAGCCAGCAATCCACTGCTGCTTGCAAACCTTCTCCTGAAGTAAGACGGGAATGCATTTTAGAAGCTCATCTTCTCTCGTTTAGAGAATGCATAGGCTTTTCTTTTTATAAGACAAGTTATTTTTTACTGTGGTAAAATATACGTAACACAGAATTTACCATGTCAACCGCTTTTAAGTGTATAGTCCTGTCACGTTTAGTACATCCACGGAGTTGTGCAGCCATCACCACCACCCGCCCCGAGAACTCTTCTGTCTTCTCAGACGGAAACTCCACACCCATTACACACGGGCTCCCCATTCGCCTGTCCCTCCAGCTCCTGACAATGACCGGCCCACCTTCTGGGTCCACGGATTTCTTTCTCCTTTAGATAATTCATATTTGCACAATCGTACAGTATTTTTTCCTTTCGTATCTGGCTTCTGTCATACGGCAGAATGTCCTCAGGCGCATCCATCCTGTGTAATGCATGAGAATGTCGTTCCTTTGTAAGGCTGAATAATGTCCCCCCTGTAGGGACAGACCACATTTTGCTTATCTGTTCATCAGTCCGTGGGCACTTGGGTCGCTTCCTCCTTTTGGCCACTGTGAATAGTGCTGCCGTGAGCATGGGTGTACGAACATCTGTCTAACTGTGCTTTTCTTGACCAGCAAAGGTGGGCAAAGCTCTCTGTCTGATCGGTAATTATACCGAGTTCCATTATTTGCATTGCTAGTTACGGGCTTGATTCAATGAGCCTGCCGTAATATGGTTTTCTTGAAATTCACACTGGAAAATAAGCCACTTTGCAGCGCCTCCATGACACGAAGCCTAGGAGAGGGGTCTCGAACAGTCCCTTCCCTCCGTATCCTGTCCCGGCAGCGTTGGCATTGACTTCCACCCCAGCCAACACCTCGCTCCACCACTACCCCTTCTTTATAAGGCCGACGTCTTCCCTGCGGCTTCTCCTCAGCGTGCAAATGTGTTCAAAACTCCCTCGGTTCACATAAATACCCATCACGCACACACACACACACACGCACACACACACACGCACACACACGCACACACACACACACGCACACACACGCGCACACACACACACACACACGTCCACGCGTGCGCGCACACTCCCAGAGCCCCGCTCCATCCGCTGCCTCCAGCTCTCCCTGTCACCAAACACACGGTGGACACTTCCTCTCACTCACTTCCGCCCAGACCAGTCACTCCTCGCCCCGCTGGGTCTGGCCGTAGACCCCATCACTCAACGACACCACCCCCACCGAAGCCACCACCTGTATATAGTCTCTAGTAGGTCCCACAAACTGGGCGACTTAAAACAACAGGAAGCTATTTTCTCACAGTCTAGAGGTCGGAGTCCGAAATCGAGGTGTCAGCGAAGCTGTACCCCCGTGAGAGCTCCAGGGGAGAGCCCTCCTGGTTTCTCGGCTTCCTCGGCTTGGGAGCGCATCGCCCCAAACCCTGCTTCTCTGGTCACACGGCCTCCTCTGTGTCTCTGTATGCCCTTTTCTGTCCCTTATGAGGTGGCTCTAATTGGATTCAGGGCCCACCCTAATTCCGTGTCTCATCTCGACCCCCACCTTAATCACACCTGCAAAGACCCTGTTTCCAAATAAGCTCACGTTCTGCGGTTTGAGATGGACACGAATTCGGGGGAGACGCTACTCCACCCGCCACACCAGCAAATTCCGCTTGCCAGGCCCAGCGGACACGGTAGCCCTCTCCGGCGTTTTTTTTTTTTTTTGAGTTACTCGAAACAGAAATAGCTGCCTGTTTCCCACTGATTATTTAGATGATAGAAGCATGGTAAGGGAAAATTTAAATATAGAAAAATCGAAGAGAAAGCAAAAACACCCACGACTCAGAGATGGATCAAAATTAACATTCTGGAAGACATTCTGCTACACACACATGCACGCACACGCACACACACATGCATGCACATTGACAAACACACACACATCATTGCAGGAAGGCCACATATGCCAAGTGGACTCTGTGTGTCTCATTCTGCTTTTTCCCTTTAATCTATGGCCTGGGCAACCTGCCCGGGCAATAAGCAGGTACCCATTTATTCAATACATAGATGCTGCATGCCAGGCACTTCTGGGCCTTGAGATCCATTGGTGACTAAAACACACACAGACCCCTGCTTTGGGGGACTTTTCTTCCCACAGGAGCAAACAGACAATAGAAAATTAAAAGAATAAATAACTTCTGTCATGCTGGAAGCCGGAAAGCATTACGAAGAATTAAACGGTAGCTCGAGGCAGGGGTGGGGGGGGTGGGGGGCGGCAGACATGAGGGCTGGGTAGCAGCGAGAAAGCGGGGGTCAGTGAAGGCCGCCCCAAGAAGGTGGTCTTTGCCTGAAGAGGTGAAGACCTCAAAACGTTGGAAAATCATTTGCAGTGACCACACGGCATGCCGCTAATCATGTCTGCAATAGTATGTTTAACCAGCGCTCCGTTGACAGATTTTGGGTGTTTCTAATTTTCGCTGTCATAAAAGAGGCTGCAGTGTATCCCCGACAGACAATTAATGAACATCGTGATACCATTCCCTTCGGATAGAGGTCTACGCCCTAATCCAAGACGTCTAACCATTTCTAAATCGTGACGCCCACTCTCGACCTGCCCTCTGCCGAGACTGCCGGCCGACACCTCCCGTAACACATGCGTTTTCGACCCCGCCGCCTTCCCCAGAACACACGCTCCCAATGCTGCATTTATCACTTACTTTTAATGTTGCTAACGGTAGGTTAAAATGTTATTATATTTGCGTTGCTTTTACTTCGCCACAGTTGAACAGATTTTCCATGTGCTTTTTATGTTTGTGTATTTTTTCCTCTTATAAGCTTCTTATTCGATTCCTTTGAACATTTTTTTTTCTATGGGGCATTCGTTGCTTTTGTAAATCAGAAATATATGTGCTATGTGTTGCAAATATTTTTCCCAGGTTGTCTTCTTACTTTTCTTACAAACACTTAAAAAATTTTTCATATTGACAAAAATACCAGCCTTTAAAATAGTCTCTGGATTCCTAGCATGGTTAGAAAGGTTTTCCCAACTTTCAGAGTTATAAAAATACATCTTCTGCTCCTTCTGCGGGTTTTCTTTGTGTTTAAATCCTTAAATCACTTGGAATTTATTCTGATATAAGAAATAAGGAAGGAGCACACCATTTTTCTCCCAAGAGGGCAACCAGTTGTCCCCACAGCGTGTGCCAAATAACCCCCCCCCCTTTGTCCCAAGAACACCCCGCCCGGCTCCCTGCTTGGCCCCGCCCACTCCTCTCACCTCCTTCCCACCCTTTCTCAGCACGTCGTCCGTTACCTAAGGCTGGAGGGGCACACCTGTGCCAGACTCAGCACGTGGCCACCCCTCAACGCAAAGGAGACCAGGAAATGGGGCCCAGGACCGAACGAGAAAAAGGGAGCAAACAGATTTGGAGGGTCAACTGGCCAGCTCCCAGGACGGTCCAGAGTACCCCACTCCACTCCCTCATTAGCCGATCCAGCGGGATCCTCCAGCTCAGGACGAACGCGAAGCCTGCAGCCGAGCCGGAAAAGGGGGGCGGCCGCTTCGGCGTGGGCTGCGGGGGTGGCCGTAGATTTCCTCCGTGACATTTTAAAGTACGAAATATCACAGAGGACTGTTAGAAAGCAGCTAATCTGACAAACTCTCTTCTTCCACCAAAGGACTCCGGAAGACAAGGCCTCGTGCAGCTTTGCACAGTCCGGAGCTTACCACGTGGGTCAGAGCGAGACCGCACACCAGGGCCACACGCAGCCGGGCAGGGTTTGTCCTACATCGGGTCATGTTTAGAGACTCCCATTCAGGGGGAAATTAACGTGGAGGTCTCAGCCGTGACCACGCTGGGCTGCCAACTGTGCCTGGCAAGACACACTCACCTTCTCCCTCGATGGAAGAAGAGAGTTTGTCAGATTAGCTGCTTTTTAATAGTCCTCAGGGATATTTCATCCTTTAAAATGTCACTTTTGCCTCCGTCCACATACTCTATCCCACCTCCAGCTTGCTTCCCTTTGACGCCTGTGCTAGAATCTGTTCTAAGAAGAAGAAGGGAGAAGCAAAATTTCTCCTTTATGAATGACGGGCTGCTGAGGGCAGCGATCTAGAACCCAAAGTTGTCGGCAGGCTCTGCAGACCGCACACGGCCTCTCCCTCGTGCGGAAAGATAAAAACAGATCTACGGGATCGATTTTTTCAAGGAAGCGAACCAACCCTGAGTGAGGTTCGTCCATAAGTTAAGTTGGTAACACTCAAATCCCATCCCAACCTATTTTCTTCTTCAGGCAAATGTTTTCTTGCCAGACTGCATTTCTCTTTTAACCGGGGGGGGGGGGGGGGGGATTAATAAATAATTAATAAATAAAAATATCAATAAATTAATAAATAAAATGTAGCAGCCACAGAGAAATGCATGGCAAAGTCGAAGGATGCAGAAGGAAAGCTTGGGAGAAGAAACTGCTCATGAGACTTTTAGGAAGCTTTAAAATTATTGGCTGACTGTGCCTGCTTCGACAGTACATATACTAAAATTATTGGCTTAACAAGTAATTTCATAGAGTGGTTTATATGAGCTTCCTAGCGGCGTCAGCTCCAAATTTCCCTTCGCGCTCAGATTCCAGGAGAGCTGTCCTGACGCATCACTAACTAACGATTATACCGAGGCACTTATCACGAAAGCCATAAGGGACAACAAATGACCACCAGCTGAAACTGCAGATGCTAAATGTTGAGGCAGAAACTAAATCAAATGTGTAAACACGTAAAAAGGGAGAGATTTCCCCACCTTTTTTTTTTTTAACCTCGGCGTTGAATTAACCAGCAAAACCAGAATTTTTTTTTAACTCTGAAGTTTGCCTGACGATTTATTAAAGAGCTTGCTCAAAATTCTTACCCTAAATATGAAGAAAGTAGCAAAGCAACAACTTGTTACAAAGGAATGTTTATTACCTGTCTGTTCCTTGCAGGTGTATATAATTGCGTGGTTTCATTCGACTTTACGACAACCCCATGAATTGGGTATCGTGGTCATCTCGTAACCGTGGGAACGGAGGCTTGCTAAACTTGGACGATGTGTTTGTCTAGATGGGCTGCCATGACAGACTATCACAGACTGGGAGGCTTAAATAACAAAAAGTTCTTTTCTGACAGTTCTAGGGTCTGGAAGTTCAAGGTCAAGGTGCCAGTAGGGTCGGTTTCTGGTGACTTTGGTTGGTCTGGCCCGCAGACGGCCACCTTCTCACTGCCCTCTCGGGTCCTTTCCTCTGTGTGTTCACTTAGAAGCACCCCTGGCTGTCTCTTAGAAGCACACCAGTCCTACTGGATCGGCACCCCACCCTCGTGACTTATTAATCTTAATTACCTCCAGATACAGTCACAGTGGCGGGTAGGGCCTCACCGCGTGGATCTGGGGGAGGCCACGGTTCAGTCCGTAGCGGACATGTCCAAGGGCCCGCACTGCCGAGTGGTAGGACCGAGACTGTCTGAGCCCAAACGTTTTCTTTGTCCGAAGTGCGCTGCCTCTCCCATGCCTCAGCACCCCAGATAGAGCAGGGAGACATCCTGCTTTAAGCGCCATCTCTTTGAACTGGCCGGCAAGGAGACGATTTCACAGCAGGAAGCTCCGTGCCAGTGGGAAGGGTGGTGAAGTACAGATACAAGCTAGACTGCAGGGCACGGGGGGCCACGGCAACCAGAAGCCCGTCCAGATGACACCAAACACAAGTGGCTTCGTCCACTCTGCTAACAGCCATGCAGGTAGTGTTGGGTGTCATTGCCGTGCACCATGCGCGGCATTGTCTCCACGATGCCCAGGGAGCCAGCATTTCATCTGGTTTTTCTTTTCTTCTCTCCAAACCGCCAGCTAACGTCCTGGAGGGCGACTCCATGGATCAGGACGTCGAGAGCCCGGTGGCCATTCACCAGCCGAAGTTGCCTAAGCAGGCCAGGGACGACCTGCCACGCCACATCAGCCGAGACCGGACCAAGAGGAAGATCCAGAGGTATGTGCGGAAAGACGGGAAGTGCAACGTGCACCACGGCAACGTGAGAGAGACTTACCGCTACCTGACCGACATCTTCACCACCTTGGTGGACCTCAAGTGGAGGTTCAACCTGCTGATTTTTGTCATGGTTTACACGGTGACGTGGCTCTTTTTCGGGATGATCTGGTGGCTGATCGCATACATCCGAGGAGATATGGACCACATAGAGGACCCCTCGTGGACTCCCTGCGTCACCAACCTCAATGGGTTCGTCTCCGCCTTTTTATTCTCGATAGAGACGGAGACCACTATCGGTTATGGCTACCGGGTCATCACGGACAAGTGCCCGGAGGGAATTATCCTCCTCTTAATCCAATCCGTGTTGGGGTCCATCGTCAATGCGTTCATGGTGGGATGCATGTTTGTAAAAATCTCACAACCCAAGAAGAGGGCAGAGACCCTGGTTTTTTCCACCCACGCGGTGATCTCCATGCGGGACGGGAAGCTGTGCCTAATGTTCCGAGTGGGGGACCTCAGAAATTCCCACATCGTGGAGGCTTCCATTCGAGCCAAGCTGATCAAATCCAAACAGACCTCGGAGGGCGAGTTCATCCCTCTGAACCAGACGGATATCAACGTAGGGTATTACACCGGCGACGACCGTCTGTTCCTGGTGTCCCCGCTCATCATCAGCCACGAGATCAACCAACAGAGCCCCTTCTGGGAGATCTCCAAAGCCCAGCTGCCCAAGGAGGAACTGGAAATTGTAGTCATCTTAGAAGGGATGGTGGAAGCGACAGGTAAGGCGTGCTGCGTCCTGGGATACCTGTGGGGTCGATGCTCGTGTTGATCTGGATTCGCTGTTCTTATTCACGGCGAAATTCAGAGCCCCGAACCTCTCTCACTAGTGATGCCGTCCTCTCGCTTCATGAAAGAGTGTTCCCGTGTGTCCTTAAGTATATCCACCAAGAATTCTAACCATCTGGCTTTAAAAAGCCCTTCAAAAAATAAATTAGTGATTTTTTTTTATTAAAAAAATGCTGCTTAATATATGTTAAATTTCCAAATATTTACTTAAATTAAAATTTGTCTGGAACACGCTTTTTAAATGGCTCTAAAACATTGCTTAATTTAAATACTTGACATTATTTATTGCCGAGCCAGCCGGAAGAAGTTAGGCTTTTCAAAGGAAGCCTGACAAATTGCTTTAATAAAAATGCGATTTCACCTCTTCTTTAGGAGCCATTTGCAAGACCCGTAGCCTTGCTTTTTCTTCTATATCAAGTGGCTGCTTGGTGTCTTTCCCTGTGTTTTATTTGCCGGATCCCCAGTAGACCCGGTCAGTAATACTAGCAGGGAAAGAAACAAAAATTAAAGATCCATTCGTCATGGGCTTATTGATGCTTCTGCTGGTAATGGCTAATCACTGGTGTGTTTTAGAGAAGGTGATCTGTTCTCAAAATAGAAGAGCAGCCCGTTTTTATCGGAGTCCTCACTCATCTCAAACTTCACACGCGTTTACACATCCCAGCCGCAGAGCAGGGTCTGCCCGTGTCTACCGGCAACATTCCACGAGACAAAGCCATACACTCCGACTGGCGCCCCACGGGGAAAGTATAAACGAGAACCCAGATTTATCCGTTTCTTTCCTCTTCTTCTGAGTGTCGCTATCAGCCTTGGGATCCTGCGTAGTTATGCAACCTGCCCTTCTGTGCTTTCGAAGTCTTCGGCTGGAAGCTCAGGTTTGGTTTACAGAATCTGCAAACGCATGGCCAGCAGCCTGGCTCCAGATTCTTCGTCACCCTGACCTCAGTCATCCCTTCACAGCAAAGTTGTTGGTCCCATGTCTCTGTCTCCTGGTACACGGCGGCCAAGGTCATAACCTCTGGCCAGATTCTCTTGAGGTGCTGGAAACCTTTGTGATCGTTTGTTTTTAAAACGCCACTAGTAACGACAATGTGGGTAAAAGGCTCTGTGTGGAGCTCGGTGACAGGACTGTGCTCCCTTCCACAGACACAGGAACGTGGCCCTAACCGCAATGGCTTAAAGAATGACAAAGTAATTCCCGTAAGCGCTGCGGGTGTGGACAGGGCTTACCTGCACCTTAAGCCTGGCTTCGGGTGTATTCGGAAAGCACTAGTTGTTGGGTTGGGGAGCGGCGGGGAGAAGAGGGAGGGGAACAGAGGGGGAGGGAGCAATTTCAACGGGGAGCTCTGCGTTTCTCACGGACCAGAAACTTCTCCCACTCAGCGGAGCACAGGGGCTCTGGCTCCCCCTAGTGGTGGCCGCTGAGATGCAGCCTCCGGCAGTGTAACCCGACCGCTCGCGATGGATGCAGTTTTAACATTAGATTTCTCACTATACATTCTCCAAATAGGGCATGAGGGAGGGCAGTGGACAAGCCTTGTCGTCACTGGTACTTGATACTTGTCTCTGAGCTCCAGAAGCAAAAGCCACTGGAAATAATGTACCCTCCGGGTCCCGGTCGTACCGCGAGCTCCGCACAGCAGGAGCTGAGCTCGTGTTTTCTCAAACCAAAGCTCGATCTAGGCAAATAAGTAAATCCTTGCTGCGTCCCCGAGTCGGCGTTCTCCCCAGGCAGGTCCCGTCTTTCTGATGACAGCTTGGAATGAGTGAGCCTTTCCAAAGCTGGGAACAACGTCTTCTCGGTAATTAACAGTGATATTTGCCTCTGAGCACCTGGCGGCCTTTCTACTGCTTTCTTAGAGAAAAATAGGTAAGTACCGGCAGAAAAAAAAAAAAAATCAAACCCCTTATCCCTGTGCCTGGGAAAAAGCAATCATTATTATTTTTTTAAAAAATCGTTTTTCGGCTTCTGGGAAGTAGAAGGGGAAGAGTGTTCTAGAAAGTTCTGGGTTCATCTGGAAGCTGGACACGTCTTGATCCTGTCCTGATGGGATTCACACAGTTCAGTCCTTCCAGCCCGTCTGATCGCTTCAGCTTCAGAGAGATACTCTTTATTCATGAACGAAAAGCACAGTGGGTATTTACGGGCATTAAACGGGCCCTTAGCGGGGAGAAACGCTTCAGTGCGTCGAAGCCACAGGAAAAAAAAATAAACGTGGACCGGAGGCTCAGTGCGAAAAGCAAATTCACAAGGATCTAATTATTCATCGTAGCGCTAATGGGAAGGCAGAGGCCATGCAAACAGCAAGCCGACACAAAACGGCTTCCGCTTTCCCCGTTTCTTCTGTCAGAAACAGCTGAGCTGGCTTTAAACTATTATCAGTGATCTCAGTTAGCGGGCTTCTCTCGAGGGCGAGCCCCACGCTGCAGCCTCGACACCGCGTCGCGCCCGTCGTGGGCACGCGGTGATCACGACGCGGATCCTCGGAGATCCGCTCTGTCCCGCACGAGGCTGGCCGCCCGGGTCCCTCCGTCCGCTGCGCCTCAGGCTTGGCACGGGTCACTCGGTTCTCCGCTGGCTCACGATGTCGCGATGCCAGCTGTGCTCCAGCACTCAGAGTCAGGCTCATCGTGAGAAAATGAAAGGAAGATCCTTGAAGACAGGCCATGCGTGTCTTGCCCGCATTCGATGCCCTGCAAGGTCTTGGCCCCAGGCCTACGCTCGATGAGTTCTCCGACCTTATGCAAGGCAGACTCACGCCCGCAGAACACAGACTCACATCCTTGGAGGGCGGCTTCGGTCTGGTCCTGCCCAGAGGCAGAGGGACGTATCCCGTGACCTCTCGAGAACCTTCCAGTCATGTGATTCTATTTTTGAAATTGAATCAAACCCTGGAAAATTCTGACACCAGCCACCCAGACATCTGGGAACTGGCCATGTCTCATCCCACAAATATATTTTTAAAGGGGGCCCTTTATGCTCCCGACACGTGGGCGATTTTGAGATAGTGATGTTTACAGAAGTGTTCGGAGCTACGTAAACAAACGCGCTCACCAGCTGCGGCGAATGTGTATGAAAATAGTAGAGCATTCACATGGGCTGTTATTTATAGAGGGCAAATTGGCCTGGAGGCTAGATGACAGCCACACAGAGCTGGGCCTGGCGCCAGCCAGAGCCTCGCTATAGCCTTTCTGATTGATGAACGTCCAGATTTACCCCCCGACGATTATGCAACCGTGACAAGCAGCCCTTTCCAGCACCTCAGCAAATGTGCCCGGTCGGGATGGATCCCCACTAAGCTTATTTTTTCCACGCTTTTTATTATGGAAACTGTAAAACTTAGACAAGAATAGGCCAAATAGAATAATTAATTCCCACGTTCCCATCATTTAATTTCTATAACTGCCAATTCGTGGCCCAAACCCGTTCCCTGCGCACTAACTGTCCCCACCCCCGCCAGCATCGAATCGTCACATCTGCAACAATTTCAGTGTGCGTCTCCAAAAGGTAAGGACTTTTTTAAAATGGAAGTGTAACACCATTACGACACCTAAATTAATTAATGATCCTCAGATATAATATCCACTAAGTATTTCAATATCCAGTTGTCTCATAAATGTGATTTTTTTTACTTTAATCATTTGCTTGTTTGAACCGGGATCGAAATGAGGTTAACGCAATACGATGGCTTGAGATCTCCTTTAAACCTCTTACTCTTTGAGCTCCCCTTCCCTCTCTGCGGGTCCTTTTCTTTCCTTTTAAGTTTTCCTCAAAGAAGAGAACTTTCGGGAGATTTAAATACTGCATAGAAAAGTGGGGAAAGTGGTGGGCAAGAGGAAGCCAGTTCCGTGAGGATGGACTAGGTAACACTTTGCGGACGGGGTATCAGGACCCGCCGCCCAGGCCGGCGTGTGAGGGTTGCCGTGGAGAAGGGGGGGAGGCTGCATCGGAGAAGGCGGGCCAGAAGTGGGTGAAGGCAAACCGCCCCTCACCACAGGTCAGCTGGGTCCCACGGCTGGAGTAACGTTATTTACCTAAAGAGTTTAGCCACGTAAGTCGCAGCATTTTAGAGTTGGAAGGTTTCTTTCCCGACTCTGACCTCACAGATGAGGAAATGGAGGTCCAGCGAGACCGGCTAAGGCCCAGGAGCTCCCGGCAGAGCGAGGACTTGAACCTAAGACCACGGACGGTGTCGTTTGGCCTCTAAGTGTGCTTTGCCTCCTCAGCGCTGTTGGTTCAGGAAGGTTCCATAGAGAAACACATTCAAAAGAGACAGCTGGTCTCCAAGGTGCCGGCAGACTCTCTTCTCTTTCCTTCCACCGTTGGTTCTTCTTTTTCTCTAAGGTTTCTCCGTGGGTCTCAATTCATTTTAAAATTCTTTATGCGTTTATACGGATTTTTAACCATCGCATGTTAAAAGAAGAGATGGACCGCGAAAGAGTTCTGAAGTCGAAATTAGGTAAACATTGTCTACACAGACGTCCCTGGAAAGCAGGCTGTGCGTCCCCTCCGACTGTCGAGCGCTGTTTCCCTTTGCTGTCGCCGAAACGCCGCTTCTCTGTAATAGGGGAAAACATGCGATCGCGGAGTTTAAAGGGTTTGGAAAGGTGGCATTTCTCAGGTCAGCGTTACAGTGCTCTTATGCCGTTTCTAGTGATAACATTTCGTAGCCGTTCCGTTTTTCAAGTCTTGTCTTCTCCTTTCGGTAAGTTGCTGCTGCTAATCCCTCAACTGGCGAGCCATTTCCTCCGAATTTACCATTTTCTGCTTAAGAGTTGCAGAGACATATGCGATTGTCTTCAGTTCTTCTCATACATCCTGCCCTCGGGTCTCTCTAAACGAGTAAACCAAATCCGTGGGTGGATCCAAGGGGCGTACGTTTACATTTAAATGCTTCGTCTGTTTGTTCATTTGTTTTCCCATCCTCCTTTCTCTTCAATCTTCCAACACCATTCTCTCTTAGATAACAACCTGGCTTCACAATTAGTTGAGAAAATAGAAATTAAAAAAAAAATCAGACTGGAGCATTGGCATCCTCACAAGGCCATATCTACCACCCGGGCCTTTAACCACTGTCTTCCCTCTTGTTCCTGTAGAGCCTTGTTCAATCCAAGGTCAACGCTTGTTCAATCCAAGGTCATTCCTCCGCCTGCTCAAAGACATTTAGGCTGCTTTCTTTCCTCCTTTCTTTCCTCCATCATCCCTCTTTTCCTTAATAGTTTATTTCCATCAACACAAAAACAGTCCCTAATATCTACCATTTTCAAGAACAAAGGGAAAACAGAACTATACTTCTCTTAGTACCACATCCCAGCGATGTCTCATTTCTCAACGCTCCTTCTCACGGTTCCTCCAGAAGGAATTGCCTGTCGTCTCCACTGCCACGTTTTTACTCCCCACCCCACACGGGCCCCCAGTCCTAGCACGACACTGAGGCTCACCAACGCCGCCCATCCTGACAACTCCCGAGGCCGCCCTTTGCCCTGCTCCGCCTCCTTCCCCAAACTTTTCTCCCCAGCGTTCCTCGCTACTTTCTGTTTTTCCTCCTTTTTCAATGAAATCTTCTTTCCATCTCCCTCTGCAAGTTATTTCTCACTTTCTCAGAACCTCAGACCCAATTCCATCCAGACTCCTAGTCTCCATTTTTCCTCTCAGTGATTTCAGCCAAAGCCTTGGCTTTAACTACCATCGTTTTTCTTTTTCTTTTTCTTTCTTTTTCTTTTTTTTTTTTTTTTTTTGCATGTAACACATCAAATTTCTGTCTCTGGTGCTCAGAGACCCAGCTGCATCCTTCATATGCCTATTTAGATGCCTGACAAGCCTGTACCACTAATGTAGCCGAAGCAGAAACTAGAGATTCTAGAATCCTCTAGAATGTGTTCCCCTCTCCATCTGCCCCCATTCGTAAATGTCCTCGTCAACCGTGTAATAATAACACGTCAAAAACCGCAGCAGCACCATTAAGTCACCTCTTTCCCTTGCCGTGCAGAAGCTCTATAGATAAGGCTTCCAAGAAACATCCATCTCTATGGCAACCACTCCAGACTCAGTCGTCGTGATGTGGAGGCAATGGCATTCAACCGGGTCTTCACTTTGACCACCCTACAAAAGTCCGTGTTGCACACAGCAGCCAGAGCGCTCTTAATAAGGTGTAAGTCAGGGCGAGTCATGCTCACGGTGAAAACCCTCCGGTGGATTCCCACTGCCCTTGGAAACCCCAGATTCCTCGCCACGGCCTGCACGTGCCTCTGCTCGTTGCCTCTCACCTCTGCCCGCTCATCCGCCTGACTCGCCCTGCCGCAGCCACTGGGGCCCCTCCATCCTGAGCACAGAGCTCTTACACGGCGAGGCCTGCCAGAATTGCCCAAGAGAAACCAGCTCCCATCCCTGGGCATCCATAATGCTGCGTCCAACTTAGCGTGAGCGGATGTTATTTTGTTGACTTGTTTTTTTAACAATTCGAATGTAAGCTCTGTGAGAGGAGCGCCTTGCCCTGCTCCCGGCTACACTCCCAGCACCTGGAGCCGTCCTTGGACCATAGTAGGCACTGGATAAATAGGTAGATGCAGAATAAAGAATTGGAGGAATGAATGGGTGAAATGTCTTATGTGATCACTAACCAGGTTGGCCCTTTAAGCACTAGAGAAAATCTAGAGCTATTTAAAATTGTGGACAGAAAATCAACCTCATCTTGGTCAGCCCAAAGCCTCTCCCTCCCGACGCTGGGAATCACTCAGGAACTGGTACCAACCACCCCGCTCAGTCCAGTCCTGAGCCGTCTCCTTCCAGGCTCCCTCTTCCTCCCCGACGTTGAGAGTTTTGGCGGCTCTCCCCCACTCGGTCCTGGGCCCCCACCGCTTCCTCCAGCGCATTCTCCCAAAGCAAACCATGCCCGCCTCTCGGAATCGACCTGTAGATGTGCAGGTGGTTCTCACGGGGACCGCCTGTAACACGCGTCTTCTGAGCTTCAGGTTCGGACAGCCACCTCCCTTCTTGGACGTCACCAGAGAAGTGGCTCTCAGGTCCCACAAACCTAACTGGTCCTAACCTCAGATCTGCTCCTCCTCCCAGGAGGAACTGCTAGTCTCCCAGTGGCCCAGGTCGGAAACTTGGCTGTCACCTGATGCTCTCGCCTCCCTTGGGTACCGCAGACTCCTCACTCCCAACCATGTCCCTGAGCCCTGGGCTGCTGCTAGCCCAGAGGGCTCTTTGGTGAGGAAAAGACATCCCTCCTCAAGACGGCTCTTGCCATCTCCCGGGAATTTGTGCCATAAATGTACACATCTGCACATCGGCATGCCTTTTATAAACTCCATCCGACAGAAATACCGATCATTTAAAGAAGAGATCCGAAAGGCAAACTTGTCCTAGAGTTTGGCCTCAAATCACGCAAGAAGCCGTGCCAATTAGAAATGTCCCTGTGTCCCTCTTTGTAAATGTTTATTGTTTTTTAATTAAATTTACTGGGATGACATTGGTTAATAAAATTATATAGCTTTCGAGTGTGCAGTACGGTAACACATCATCGGTACATGGCATTGCGTGTTCATCACCCGAAGTCGAATCTCCTCTGCCACCACATATGTGACGCCCTGGACCCTCACCCGCCTCCCCCCGCCCCCTTTCTGTCTGGTAAGCACTAAACTGTTGTCTGTGTCCGTGAGCTTTGGTTTGTTTGTCTTGTTCATTTGTTGCTTTCAGTTTTTATCTTCCATGTGATATGAATGATATCACATGGCTCTCGACCCTTTCCGTCTGACTTATTTTGCTTAGCGTGATGATCTCAAGATCCAGCCATGTAGTCACAAATGGCAGTATTTCGTCTTTTCTCGTGGCCGAATAATATTTCATTGCATGGTCAACAGACGTATGAAAAGATGCTCAAGTTCACTAGCTATTAGGGAAATGCAAATCAAAACCACAATGGGATACCACCTCGCACCTGTAGGAATGACCCGTGTCCATTTTTAAAGTGGGCCTAGTCCACTGGAGACTCGCCAGGGCCAGGAGACCGGACCCCCAGAGCAAGTGCCCCTCATGGCTTTCATTCCTCCTGATGTCTGGCTCCACGCACAGATTTTCCTTCTCTGCCAAGGGGACAAGCAAGTCTCTCAGAGCAGAGAATGGGAATGGGAAAGAGTGACTGCTTTACCTGAGCGACTAACCCATAAAAATCAGGACACAGGACCACGCCTCCAAAGCCCCCTCACCAGCCTTTCTGAAGGTCAAAACTCCACACTGGAGGCGTACTCAGTCTGCAGGAACTCTCGTGTGCCAGGCAGTGTGTGAAGTCAGAAGCACACAGCCCTGCCCTTAAGGAACTCACGTTTCCGAGCAGCGTGCTGGCAAAATGCTTTCTGTAAAGGGCCAGGTGATAAATATTTTCAACTCTGTGAAGTCCCTGTCACAACGGCTCGACTTTGCCGACGCTGCGTGAAAGTGGCCATCGGCAAATTGCTCAAAAACGCGCGGGCCCCAGTAAAATTTTATTTATGGACACGGAGAATTTTCACGTGTCATAAAATATTATTCTCCTTTGGCGTGTTTTTGTTCCAGACATTTAAAAATGTCAAAACTACTTTTACCTCTCCCCTGCTCTGGCCATCGGAACTGACCTAAAACAAACCACTGGACAATACAACATGGCATCGTGTACGCAAAAGGGACGTTGTACTTTTATTTATTTATTTTTATTATGCCGGCACTGGTTAACGAAATCCAGTGAAGTTCCAGGTGTAAGATGTAAGTACAGCGCCTTGTGCGACCGCCGCCCGCGGTTAGGTTTCTCAAAGGGGGCGTTCTGCGCAGGGGGGGCGGGCCAGCAGGTGCGCGAGCCAGCAGCACTCACCTCAGAGGCGAATCCATAATCACTGCCGGTGACGGCGGCCCGCGTGACACTTCCCTGAGAAGCAGCAACCACGGTCCGCAAAGAGGTGAGATCACTCGCCTCAGCACTCCGCGTTTGCATTTCCCCAGAATGAGAAGGAAACAGGGAGAGAGGTTTCCCGACCTTTAAGAGAGAAAGCGGGGACTCATCAGTAGCCAGTATTCTGATCAACATCGCGCTTTAAAGGAAAAGAGTAGAAGGTGTAAGCGTTTTGTTTCGCTGGCTCTCCCGTTTCCTTCTCTCTTGCTCTGTCGATCTTTTGGAGGGAAAAGTCTTCCCACGGCTTAGAGAGCCCTGACTCCTCTCACACCAGGGTTTCTTCTGAAATCAATTCGTTTGGAGCTTGAAAGTCCCCAAGTCCATTCCAGTCCTAAAGGGCCTTTCTGTGGCCCGACTTCCCCGTGCCACTCCGACCCAGTATTCTCAGGAGGCTGAGGGGAACATGCAGGAATCGGCCAGCAGTGAAGACACTGAGCCTTTGCTATCAATCACACAGCCACGCAACGCAACCCTGCGTTCCATCGGGCAACTCTGGGACGCGGTCCACACACAGCGGTGTCCGTACACGCGCGTCAGAAATGCCTCCAGCAACACAGAACAGCTCGCCGTAGACATAGCCCCCGAAGTGACATTGTCTAGCCCTTCCGGTCACTGCCCCAACGAAATACGGTAAGGGGGAAGACTTCACAAAGACCTGCGACGTGCTTTGGTTGTATTTCTATCTCATCGCAGGATCTGGGATCAAAATACTTGTAACAAATTCTTGAATAATAGAAACTCGCTCTCTCTCTCTCTCTGTCTCTCTCTCTCCGGCCCCAACCCCCCACTCTCTCTCCCGCTGGCTGCTAAGTGTTTGTATCTGAACTGAACCAGCAGCTCAAAACCACAGCACTCTGGAAACTTCTCAGGGAGAAATCCCATGCCAACCACTTCTAACGTTTATTGCAGAATTAGTAATACGGGGAGGCCTGCATGCAACCCCACGGTCCCTGCCTTCTTCCGCAAGGTCTAAAACCCAGACTTTGCACCCACCAGAGGAGCAGAGAAAGGCCCTGTACTTAGAAGCTCTCCGCAGGTTTGGGGTGAGCTCCGTAGTGCAAAACCGACCCCTCGACACGGCCCCTGCGTCTGTGCAAGGGGGCGCCGACTGCCATTCGCGGCCCCTCCAGCTAATTCCAAACCCTCGGAAGAAACTGCATGTCGCAGCACTAAAGAGTACTCGGACTTTTGCTCAGCCCTTGATTTCCTTTTGAGTGACGGATGCTGTGAACTCTGTGACCCGCCAGGTTGCGATAACGAACCGCGTTTGCAGCGCCTTGCGCACGTCGTTGTGGGGTGCGTTTTCATAACGTCTCGTCCCTCATGCTTTTTAGGACGCCTCCAACCCCCAGGCGCTTGCCTCCCCGTAGCATCATCACGATGGTTGCTATGTGCATGCGTGCGTATTAGCCGTCGAGGGCTGCTGTATAAAATACCACGGGCCGGGAGGCTTAAACAATAGACATGTGTTTTCTCACAGTTTCTGGGGGCTGGACGTCCCCGACGGCGGTGACAGCAGACTCAGTCTCTGGCGAGGGCTCCCTTCCTGGTTTGCAGATGGCCACCTTCCCCCCCCCCACCCCCCACGTCTTCACGTGCCTTTCTTCTTGGGGCGCTTGGAGAGGGGGCTCTCTTCCTCTGAGCAGAAGGACACCATTTCTGTCGCGTTGAGGCCTCGCCTCTTTTGACTTTACGTCACCTTTGTTACTTCCAAATAGGCCCGATCTCCAGGAAGAGTCACGCTGGGGTTTAGAGAGTCAACACTTGGGTTTGGAGGGACACGATTAAGCCCACACACTATGTAAACTGCCTTTGTTCTAGGCACCGAGCCAGAGTCATCACAACTGACACGGTGTTTGCATCCTCACTAGAAACGCGCAACCTTCGCAGACATTCCCATGCTGCGGGGACACTCCATGGACACCCTGAATGCCGGACCTGCCATTCTGCAGGCCGACTGGGAGTGAGGACCACACCCGAGACTTGATTAAGTTATGGGAAGCAAAATGCGCTGGAACTCGGCTCATTACTCCATCATCGGGCAGTATGAGAAGGTCCCAACACACTTACTGTCCCTTCCCCAAAGCTGTCCACAGCCCTTCTCTCTTCGCGGGACCATCCGAGCTTGGCGTTGCTAGAATTGCCATCCGGCAGGGTGAGCGGGGAGGGCCCGGGGTCTGAGTGAAGGTGCCGATCCCACCAGAGCCACTGACAAACCCGCGAAAGGGCGCGGCAGGCCCGGCAGCTTCTTCGCGGAGTGTGCCTTTGGGAAAGGCCGAAGGGCACACGTGACCCGAGGCCGGAGTCCAGGGCATGCCCCACCTGTCCTCCAGCTCGGACCTTTGTCCTTCTGGAAACTTCCCCACACTCACTTTCCGGGCCTTTCTGGCAGGAAAGGTGCCGTGTGCCCTTTGAATCTCGGGGTCCGCTTTTGCTTCTATGCCAAAATCCCCGTCGATTCGCTTTGCATTACCGGCCTTGCTGTGGCACCTACGCTCCACAATCCCTCCTGTCTCCTGCGGTCGGAGGGCCTCCGGGTGCTCAGAGCAAGTGTGGCCGCCTCGTGGAGAGGCCCGCGGGCCCCATGCGAAGCTCCTGCCTCCTGCGCCCAGCCATCCCGCCCGGCTTCTGTCCTGCCCAGAGCCACACGGCCTGCCTCGCCTGGCCCCCTCTCGCGCCTGCTTCTTGCCCAGGGGGTTTGGTCATTTATACAGTGGCTGTCACTCCCAAGCCCCCACCCAGGACTCTGTCTGGTGGACTTGCCCATCACAGCTCACACCTATGTGCTCCAGCTCAGGCACATCCCAGGCTCCCGCCTTGTCCACAAGGAAGTTGAGACGCCGCCCCCCAATCAGTGACGTTAATCAAGAAACGATGTATCGGTACCCCTGCTCAGGTGTCTTCGGACTACTCACTGCTGGAGTACCGCCTGAAACATCGATTCTGTCTTCAAGACACAAGAAAACACCTACCGCACAGCACCGGGCACCATCCGGTTTAGAAGGAAAAATTACGGCATTTAAATCGTCGAGCCGGTGGATTTTCAAACTGGATTCACGTCATCAACTTCCCGTCGTCGAAACAGAAAGAGTCGCAAGCGCGTGTCTCTCTGCCCATCAGCCCTTTGCTGGAAGACAAGCCGGAACGTGAGCGAGGCGCGGCCCGCCCGTCCTCGGACCGTGTTCCAGGGTCACTTCCAGGCTCAGCCCGTCCCGGTTATTGGCAGCACACAAAGACGCCTGTAGGAACCACCCCTCTGGGTATGTCTATTAAGAGCGAAACTTAACATATCTAACCCAGCCCTCTTATTCTAACTTGAACTAAGTAACTACGTTTGCGCGAAGGGACTTTAGAAATTTGGACCGAATAGACAGTCCTTGGGTCTCAGCGGGAGACCCGTTTCTTAGAGAAAGTCACCTTGTCGGTCCTCTTTGAAAGCGAACTCAAAGTGCTCGCCTGCCTTCCTGTCTCACTTTGAAGCCGAGGTCCAAACTCCGTATTTCAGAGAGAGGGCAGGACTCACCCACTGGGCCCAGAGTCCTGCCGGAGCCGGGAGGATGCGGTATGTCCGATCGAGACGTTTCCTGTTGGACCCCGCATTGCCAGCGTTTTCCAGATCCTTCTACTGTAATTGGACTCGGGGACAGAGGCATTATTCTGACAGCCGGTAAGCGTGGGACTTGGAGTCGGTGCGGCCGAGGATGTTATATCAGCACTTCTGTGCCCTTCAAATCAACGAGGTTTCAACACAGTCCAAACCCTGTGTGCAGAGGGGGACAATGCATCGCACGTGTCTCTTAGAAGCAGAGGTAGAGGCCTATGGAAACGCAGAACTTAAATGGAGGCAGGTGCCACTGGTCACCTTTTAACCTCCAGAGGCGGACGCACGTCGGACTCCCTTGCCGGGGTGCCGAGCGGACGATCGAAGCATGCTAGAATTCAGCCCCATCAAAAACAGCTTGAAATAAATGCGGAATCAACTGAGGTTAGAGGAATCTTGTCTTAACCATACAGCGAAACATCCCAAAAGAGGTGTTTGATCCCCAGAGGGAGGTGGTACCAAAACTCATTCAGCGAGTGCGTTCACGTCACGGCCACCGTTAGTTTACCGGGTCCTGCGAGGTCCTTGGGTTCTAACAGTGGTGCCTCCCAGGTGAGCACAGGTGTGCTCGTACCAACACAGACCTCGCCTCTGCCAAGCGGCCTCCAGCCAAGCCTCAGGACACCCCACTGAGGTTTCAACTTCGTGCCAAAAAAGCAAAGCGCGGTGGGCCGAGGCTGTTCGTCAAGGTGGCTCCAGCCAGAGGCGATATTGTGGCTCGGGCGTGGATCAGGACATCCTCCCGGACTCTTCAGAAGTCGGGCTCAGCAGGCGCCCCATCCGATAGCTGTCGCCTCCTTCCAGCTTCCGAGAAGACCCACCGGGCTCCACGTAGGCTGAGCAAAGCAAGCGATTGGAGCCCAGTTTGGTGACCCAACTCGTCACCCAGGTTGGAGACAAAGAGCCGGAAAGGTAACATTAGAGAGCGTGATTCGCGCCCTCCCGGCCGCCCCGCAGTGGCGTCACGGGCCAGTAAGCCTCGCTTCCAACCATTACACAATTCTCCGTCTCCATCCTCCTTCCTCAAAGGTGGAAGTGTGCCTGGCTTGGAGCTGAAAAGCCACCTGAGGCTTTGCCCGTGAACACGTTGCTCTGATCCGTGCATGCCTGTGATCCATTTTGCTTTGGAAAAGGAAGGGATTCTGGGATTTTTTAAAAACTCATGTTTGCGCACCGCAGCCACGGGCCGTTAACTGGGCCAGATGCCATTCTGGGTAACCACGGCGCTGTCCTCAGAATTCAGGAAAATACTCTGAGGCCTCTGGCAAATTCAAAAGCCTTGAGGTTTCCTGAGAGTCCCGCAGCGAGGGCCTCTCGTCCCACCGATGCCGGTCACAAAGGCAAAGATGCGCGTCCACTGTGGGCAGCTGCTGAGGTCAGACACTCACCCCACAGGGCGCCTCGTTATCGCAACGCAGAAAGACACTTTGTTAAAAGTCCTCTGGCAGAGGGTCCTGGAACTTTTACAAATTTAAACAGGGTTCGAGGTTTCATGTCGCGAGGAGAAAGCCTCGACTATCAAAAAACTTAAATGGAAAAGAACGAACTTCTGAACATAGATAAACAGTTAATAACGATGACATAAAAATTACAGTCATGGGTAATTTTTTCACCTATGAGGATTTTTAAAGTGACTTACAACATCTTGATTAAGGTCATTCTAGCTGAGTAACACTATGTTGAGAAGAAATACGGTGTCCCTTCTAGAGACTGTCCTTATAAACCATTCGTAAGGACAGTCTCTTGGCTGCGGTGGGTGTCTTTCCTCTTCCCAAGGTGTCGATCCAAAATTAAGTTTTCTAAGAATATAGAGCATGGGCCATCGGTGGAGCCTAAGCTGGTGTCTTGGCCACGTGAGACCATCAGGTTACTTTTCAGTCACAAGCCAAGCACGCATCCAGATTTGAGGCGACAGGGGTTGGAGCTGCCTCTGGGACGGAAGTGAACGGGGTGGGGAGAGGGGCCTCGGCCCACACAGCGCCGTCCTCCGGCCCAGCCCCCGCCCAGCCTCCGACGCGTAAGAGGCTGTGCCTCGTCTTCCACCGTCAGACACGAGGTTCGAGCAGTCGGGGCTGACGCGTCATGAGTTCTGACTCTCGGTGGCAACTGTTTTCTCTGTATCACGAATAGATCGTTAACTTTTGAGAGGGAGGAAGAGAGGGAGAGGGCGAGGCACATCTATTAAGTGCCTACGGTGTACCAAGAACTCGGGACCGTGGTTGGATACACGGATGTAAGTCGCATGCTGAGAAATCCAAGCTGGCTGTCAACGGCCTCTTGAGAAGATATGAAAACAAAACAAAACAAAACAAAAAACAGCATGAGAACACTGGCACCCCGAAAAGGAAAGAGAAAGACAAAGCAAACCCCGTCTGAAGGGAAAGCGTGGAGAAACGGAGGACGCGCTTTGCCCACCGATCTCCCTTGCGGTCCTTCTCCTCGATGAGCCTGCAGACCTTTTAACACCCGTGATTCTGAAAATCCATCAAGACCGCCTGTCACTCAGGGCGGTGAGCACCGTTTCTTCATTACCAGGACTCTGTCCACCAGAAAGGGATCATTTTTAAAAGCTATAGATCCCGAAATTTCCGCAAATGGGACTCCTCACTCCCTCCTGCAATTTCATTGAACTTTCAAGAATCTATATACAGACACGTGCATTATATATTGCACATGTACATACATATAGGGATGTAATATACATGCGATGCAAATATACACGTCCATGTGTATTTATAATACACGTATGTAAGGATATCGTCATTACAATTGAAGTATGTTAGTTCAGTGTATTCGTAGAAATTTCTCCATTTGACCTCTATGATGCTCCCTTTGGATCTGATATTTTAGCCAACGCTGACACCCGTAATGTCACGGTGACTATTAGATACCTTTACCTTTTTTAAGCCAGTCTGACTAAGAGAAAATACTTACTCAGCATCCAAGCCTGGTTTCCAGCCACGTGTCTGCACAGGCAGGTCTCATCAAAGTATAATCTCAGGTGTCACAACCTGACAGCCACATCCCTCGTCCCTCCCTCCTCGGCTGTTAGAATTCGATACCGTAGAACAAGCCTTGCCGGCGTTAAAGAGAAAGCAGGGCCCGACAGTAGGTAAACCAGTAAAGGTGTATGTAAACCATTGCAATAGGAGGAAAGAGACCTCCGTGTAGAGCTGGGCTCCTGTACAAATACAGCCTGGACAGGCAGGACTGACAGCCAAGTGGGGAAGGGAGTCGGCAAATAAAAAAATACTGAGAGGAAGCATCAAGGATCGGGGGATGCCGGCTAACCCTCCCTGCTGCAGGTGGGCTGCGGTGACCAGACATCACCTGGGGATGGTAGCGGACGAGGGACCCAATCGGATACGGATGGCGATCCGGTGTTGAGAGAGTCGGGGGTTCTGGTTAAACTGACTTAGCAGGACTCGTGATAAAATTGGGGTGTAAAGACAAAAGGAGAAGGTCAAGAACTAGTTGGGAGGAGGGTTTGGAGCAGAATTACTAAAACTGGGTCAAAGAGAGCCTTCGTCACCAGCCACGGGTGATGCCACAACACCCATTAGGCTGAGAAAGGAGTGTGCGGTCCACCAGGGAAAGCCTGGACTTGCAGTCAGAAGATGCTCGCACACCTTGACCCCCACTGCTCACTAGCCGTGTCCTTGACCGAGACGTCTGGCTCACCCGGGCCCCAGTTCCTTTAACTGAGGAGGAGGGGTGCGGAACCTGTCCAGCTTGGTTTTGATGATTATTAAATGAAATGATGCAACATAAATGAGCCTAGCAAAGAATCCGAAACGCAGCAGACAGTCGAGGGGCTGGGAAAGGGGTTGCTTCTAAAATGCTGGTGTATCTGTAGTGCTTCGAGGTTCTCCTCACCGGTAAAGGGACAGGTGCTTTAAACTTCTAAAATGTCAAGTTAGGAAAAGCACTCATCCTCCTTATTAGCTGGCGGTTCCGTCTTAGGCTGACTCTCAACCAGATGAGCTGGGAATCCCATACATAGATTTCAGATATGTTGGTAAGCTTTGGCTCTCAATTTAGCTTTACGAGGGACGAAAATGCCTATCTACCAAAGCTTACCAAAAAAATCAGCTAAACTTAAGATTGGAGAAGTCTCTCTTCCTTCCAGGTGTTTTATACCTGAAACAGGTCAGACGGGAGGGACGCCTTTCACCTTGTGTGGTGGGACTCAATGAACGAAAACATTTTAGATCCTCCAGAGTCACTGAAAATGCTATAAGCAGAACAAAGAAACTTTTTAATCATCGGGCACTTGTTTACCCGGCAACTCGATCCATCTAGATTCCAGAATATGACTAAGAACCCAGAAAGGAGGGGAGGCGTGCGACCCCCAAAGAGACATGTCCATTCATTAAACGTCACACATTTCAGCCCAGGAACTAAGATTCATTCGAAGATAAGAGAAGCCTTTTCTTTCTTTTCTAATGAGAAATCCTAAGGCAGCCGGTTGACTGGATTCTCAGGCCAGAGAAGGGCAGGAGCGGCAGATGAAGGGAGGAGGCGGGTTTGCTTAATGCTGGCTCATTAAAGTCTCTGCTCTCTGCGAGGCAGTGAGCGGGAAAGGCCCAGAGCTATAACGTAAGGGGGGCGGGGGCAGGGCGGGACACGCATAGCTGTCTGGAACCGTTACTGAGGAAAGTTAATGATCTTACCCACCCTTTGATCTCCTAGGGTCAGGTCTGCATCAAGGACAGAATAGTATTTGCGGATTCGGCAAGGAGGCAGGGAGACAAGAAAAACACATCTCGGTCATACTCAGCGTGGTCTGCTTGCAATGACAGGCGAGCGTTCGCCAGTTTAGAAAGATCCTGGCCGCAACCGAGAAGTGGTGGTTTATTTATATTGCAATTTCAATGGGGGGCGGGGGACCCTGGTCATCTGGAAAATTCACCCCGTGGCATATAATCCCCCGTTGCTGAGATCTTGCCTGGGGCCCAACTAGCCTTCCTGGCTTCCGGCAGCCAGTTCTCCCAGCCCAGGGTGTCCCAAGATAGGACACTCCTGTCAAGCTGCCTTAATCAAAGCCAGCACTGAAGCACACTGAGGGCCCCGGGCCATCGTTTTAACTGGTGTGCGTGACTGGCGCCCTCAGCCCCAAGGGGCCTCCCTGTGCCCTGGGAAGCTCCCGGCACCCTGCCCTCCGGGGACCCTTGGGTGCAGGCACCAGCTCTACTGGCCGCCATGATTTCCGGCTCCCACAGGCCAGGGGTCCATGCAGGCAGAGGACTGAACGGACTGGAGGTCAGACCTCCTGCGGTGGCCAGCTGTGACACACACGTGAGTCACAGCGCCCTGACTTTCCTCAGAAGGGACCTGTATTTGGCGCAGTGTTTCTTAGGAGCCGGAGCTTGCAGCCTCCAGGAATGGCGTGCGCACTGGCTGCGCCCAGGCCACCCCGCCCGCCCCGTCACTCATCTCCGCGCTTCTCCCCTCCCCAGCCCATCGAGTCAGGGTCCTGGCTCCGCGGTGCGCAGGAGCTTGAGGTCCGTGTCACAGGCATAGGTCCGCGTCCACGCGTGTGTCCCGGTTAGCATCTAACGGGAGTGGGCCCGCGGGCAGGTCACGGATGAGAAGCACCAGATCCAGGGCAGATCCCTGAAATCGTAGTGGTTCTTTCCTTCCCTGATGGCGGCCACCCGACCTCCCTCCTACGCAGCCCGTTCGACTTGGGTGACGAACCTCCCTGTATTTGCTTCCGCCGAAACCCACTACATTTTGCCTGCCACTGACCTCGACTGTGTATTAAGGGAAAGCACCTCGGAGCAGCCCCAAGCATAACCTCTCGATGGCCAGAGAAGAACCAATGTCTCGCTCCTTATGTCTTTAATTTCGATTTCGATGTTTTCACATTGAAAGCAACGCTCGCTAACGTGAAGAAATTCAGATGGTATAAAAGAGCGTGTCATGAAAACACACCCCCTCCACCCTCTGCTCTCCAGTCTCCCCCCAGGACGTAACCACCGCTCACTCGCGCGCCTCCCAGAAGTGCCCGAGATTCTTCAAGCTCACGTCCACACGCGTTAAGACTCATTTGTCTTTGTCACGCACATGGGAGCACACATTCGCCCACGGTCAATGCTTTCGCTAGACGCAACGGACACTGCAAATCTTTAGCAGCACATTAAACGGCAAAATAACATTCTATGGCACGGCCGCACGCTCGCTTACACGACCAGCGCCCTGCCGACGAGCATTCGGATGGCTTCCTGCCGTTCTTCCAATACGAACAGCACTGCGAGGAACCTCTTTGGTTTCCTTAGGGCAGATTCTTAGACGTGCGACTAATGCGATAAAGGAGTATGTGCATATTTTGCTTTTAAAGACACAGCAAAAGCGTCCTACCTGGGGTCATGTCGGTTCACAGTGCCCCCGCGCCCAGAGGGGACTGTGCCTGTGCGCACATACGGCCACCCGCACCGGGGATAAATAACTCGCTGAGCTTTGCCGGCGGGGTTAAGTGAAAAGCAGGCATCACTTCCATCTGTCAGAGTGGAGTTGCGCATCTTTTAAAACTTTTATCCCTGTTTCTTTTTCTGCCCTTTGCCCACTTTCCTAATGGGTTTTTAGCTTTTCCTCATTGGAAAACTATGTCTTACATAAAGGAAATTAGTCCTCCATCCATCGTGTGCTTTACAGATATCTTTCACAGTCTGTCCTTAGTCTCGTGGCTTTGTCGATTTAGTTTTTTTCATCTCTTGCCTGCAGAATCGTCCTGTCTTATAGTCCTTTCAACAGCTCAACTCTCTGACTGAGACCTTTGGTGCAGCTGGACTCAGCCAGGGTGCCAGCCAGCTCTGTGCTCTGAGTGACGAGCACTGAGCGACGAGCTCTGAGCCACGAGCCGATTATTCTAATACTATCCACAAGAGTCAGTAAATGCTCCTGATCTTCAGGCCGCCGTAACCGTTATCAGCCTAAGCTCCCCCAAGCCGCCTTTGCCAACAAGACTTCTCACAGTTGTGATTGTTGAATTGTGGCCCCCAAAGTTCATATGGTGAAGCCCTGACCCCTGGTACCTAAGAACGTGGCCTGATTTGAGAATAGGGTCCCTGCAGATGTCACTAGTTACGACGAGGTCGAGCTGGAGCGGGGTGGGCCCTTAGTCCTACGTGACTGCTGCCTTTGTACAAAGGGGACATCTGGACACGGAAGCAGGCTCGGGGCAGAGGTCGGGGGCTCGCCGCACCAGCCAGGGAACTCGAAGTCGCCAGAGAACCTCCAGCCAGAAGCCAGGAGAGAAGCCGACCGCCACCACCTTGATCTCCAACCTCCGGCCTCCAGACTGGGACGGTGCTTTTCCACCGTTGAAGGCGCCCCGTCTGCGGAGCCTGGTGCGGGCGGCCCCGGGCCACCCACGACCGAAGGGCCGTTTGTTTGCTGCGGGGGAGGGCGCGCGGCTGCTCGTCTTCCTGTGGCCCTGCGGTCGCGGTCACCCTGCGGCCCAGGCCATGGGCGAGGGGCGCGCGGGCCTCCAGCCTCCAGCCTCCAGCCGCCGCGGGGGGTCGCGCTGCAGGCCTGTCCCCAGGGCCGGGCCACCAGCCTCCCCGCCCCGGCCCCTCTCGGCCCAGCGCCAGAGCGCGGCCCGCCTCGCCTCCGGCGGTCCCAAGGCTTGGCGCTTTATCGTCCTTTTCTGGAAAACACCCGAGTCCGGCAACTGGATCTTCCCGCCCTTACGGAGACGGTGCGCCGAGGCTCCTCCCCGGAAGCGCCGCCTGCACCTGCTAACGTGCAATGGACCCGCGGAGAGAAGGCGGGCGGCAGCGAGGGAAAGGCGGTCGTTTCGGGGAACCCGGAGGAGGGTCTACTCACGGCCGCTCTCTTCAAACGCTGTGTTTTAGAAAGCGAGGATCTCGAGCATCCCTCTGAGAGGGGGTGCTCCTGGACCACGGCATCATGGGCGCCCACAGCTGGTTCCGTTGTGGGGACCCCACGTTTGCGGTCCCCCCACCACCCCGGTCGGCTCCCCGCGTCTGCGGTCCCCCCACCACCCCGGTCGGCTCCCCGCGTCTGCGGTCCCCCCCACCCCCGCCACCCCCGCACCCTGGTCGGCTCCCCACCCCCCCACCCCCATCATCTCCCCGCGTCTGCGGTCCCCGCCACCCCCGCCACCCCCGCACCCTGGTCGGCTCCCCACCCCCCACCCCCATCATCTCCCCGCCCCATCGTCCTCTGCAGAGACGATGTTTCTTTCAGGCTCCCTTTGTGCAAAACGTAGGAATTTTGGGGGGATATTTTGTAGCCGATCGCCGCCGCCTGGGTCTGCACAGCTGAAGAAATTATGATGTAAATCAGGAGGGCGACGTGACTCGGAGGACGTGCTTTTCCAGGAATAGCTTCCCTCGGTGGACAGGGGAGACTTGGGAAGCAAGGGCGGGGAAGCCACGGTGCTGGGGAGGTGGAGGGGTGGCCTGAGCACCCTTCCCGCAGCTCCCAGAAGCAGCCCGGCCCTTGGCCCCCATCACTCCAGAGCTCGCGGAGACGACAGGCTCACACCGCCTTCCCCGCAGGCTGCACGGACTGGACATGGCGCACTCTTCAGTGGACCATTCTGTTCACTGCTTGGACACTAAGCCACCTGTAGGGGGTTAACTGGTGGCCCCCAAAAGATACCTTCACATCCAGTACCTCTGAGTGTGACCTTATTGAGAAAAGGATCTTCGTAGAGGTCATTAAGAGTTTCGAGATGAGATCATCCTGGATGACCCAGATGGCCCCTGTGACAAGTGTCCTTATGAGAGATGGAGGAGGAGAAGGCGCGAAGGGGAGCCAAGGAGCATCTGGAGCCACCGGGAGCTGGAAGAGGCAGAAGGGCTCCTCCCCTGGGGCTGTGGTGGGGAGCGGGGCCCTGCGACACCTTCGTTCAGACTCCGACTCCCAGATGGGCGACGGAATCGCTTTATGTTGCTAGGAGCCACCCCGTTTGTGGCGGCCACAGGAGACAAATACGCGGTCTCTCCAACCCGCCGCTCAGAGACCATCAAAGCAAACAACACTCGTGAGATGAGCGAGCGGTGGGCAGAGCCGTGGCCACCAAGGCCAGTGCCCGGGGCTTGGACCCGGTGAAGAGCGAGCAGCGGCTGGCCGTCCCCCCAGCGGCCAGCCGAGCCCGGCGCACGCCTTGGCCTCCGATGCTGCGGGAGCTCCATGGCCGGTGTCCTCAGCAGGCCGTGGTGGCCGCCCAGAGCCTTGACCTTCCAGAACACTCCGTCTCGGTCACGTCCTCTTTCTCTTCTCCCCTCGTTCTCACCGACTGACGTCACTAGCGTGAGTCACTGGCCGCGTCCACATTCACAGAGAGAAAGTTTCACGAACAGCGAGGTGGGAGAACAAGGCGGGGACCACGCCAGCTCCGTGCGCACGCCGCTGAGGACGTGGGGCCGCGGGGCCGCCGGGCGCGGACCACGGCGGAGCCGACCGGAGCGTGCGCACACCCGTCGGGAGCGCCTCAGCAAGTCGCGGGGCTCTGCGTGGCTCCGGACACGCGGGATCCTGTGCTGAAGCCGGCAGTGGGCGCCTGTCATTCTCCGGTCAGACCGAAACCAACACAAGAATGACCCACGGAAGAGGAGGAGATGGGCCCAAGCAGAGAAGCTTGGCGAGCTCTCGAGCAGCCATCCGGCGACATCTAGATCATCCTTCATTAGACCGCCGACACCTTTGGGGGTTCCCTCCTCTAATATGAGACTTTCAAGTTTCTGGCAACAAATGAAGAAAGCCTGGAAAAGTAAGGATTAAGAACCCTCAACCTCTAGAGACAAGAGGAAATTTGGCCCGTGGCATTGTTTTTTCTGACGGGGCCCGTGGGGACCTGAGCTATTCACTCCTCGATATCTAAGTCACAGGTGGCTCTGGATTAGTTAGCGATCGCGTGGTCAGCTCCAAGGGTCGTAGCTTCCTCCGCACCCAGCATGATTGTCGGCCCCGTGCCCTTGAGAGTACCCTCCGCAGACACACGGATCCGCTGGTGGCAGTGAGCGTGGCTTCCCAGGAGAATGGACCCTCCGGTGAGCAGTGAGGTCCCACAGAAGACGCTTCACGAAGGGTCGTGAAGACGGTGGCCGCAGGGTTCTAAGCCACATGTGCTCCTAAGAGAAAGAGAATTAAGCAGAGAGATGAGAGAGGCAGAGAGAGAGGCAGAGACCCACAGAGGCGGCGGATGGAGAGGGAGTTGGAGATTTAGTCTAAGGATCGGCTCATACAGTTATGGGGCCAAGAAGCCCCAGGTCTGCCGTTGGCACGTAGAGACCCAGGAGAGCTGGTGTTAAGGTCCAGTCAGTTCAATCCCAAGGCAGAAAACCCCACGTCAAGGACAGTGAGGCAGGCGAGCAAATTCTCTCTTACGCCTTTCCGTTCTCTTCCGGCCGCACGGGCAGGGCGACCTGCTGTGTGTACTCAGCCCGCCAGGCCAGACAGTAACCTCATCCAGAAGCACCCTCACAGGCACGCCCAGGATAATGTTTAACTGAACATCTGGGCACCCACATGGCACCCCGAGGTCAACACATACAATTAACCATCGCAGTGCGGTTCCGGTGGCAGCCACGTGCGTCCCCGAGCGGGCCGGCCAGCTGTTCTGCGGCTCAGGCAGTGAGCACCTTGAATGTTGGCGGTCTCAGAAATCTGGCGTTTGGGGCGGCAGGGGGCGGGGCTGTCAGTGAAGCATACCGGGAGGGGGAGGGCCGTGGAAGCGAACGGGAAACAGCCCAACACAAGGACGGACGTGGCCGTGCCCCTGACAGCCGCCGACTGTTTGGGAAGCTGGCGCAGACGGTGCCACCGAGCATGCCATCTGCCCTGCCCACCGGTGCCCCTACAAATTCCCCATCGTGGCTGCTCACGTCGCTGGCTCAGTTAGCAGGGCCACGGCTGGGCACCGTCGCCAGTGAGGAGACGTTCCGAGTGTCACCGGGAACTGTGCGACAAGCCCATGATCTCAAAACAAGGGTTTCTAAACCTCCTAGAGAGTCATAAAACATGGAGGGGAGCACCCCACTTCGCCGTGGAGAGGACAGAGTGCTCAGCCTTCTCTTCCCGCTCTCAGAGGCATTTATCCAAAACACAGCGCTGACCACACCATTCACCGCCCCCCTGGTCTTCAACAGGGGCGGCGGTGATAAGCCCCCTTCTCTTTGCGATCTTCCTGTCTACACCCCAAGTTAACCAGCAGCTTCCCTGTGGTCCCATCGCATAGGACTTTGTACATACCATTCAAATTGCATTTAATGCTCTGCATTGTGAATTTCTAGCCTCCGCTAGAAGAATATCTCTGTGAGAGTAAGGCCTACGGGCTGGGCTGAAAGCAGGCACCCCAAATCCTTGCTGATGAGTAGATGTTTGAACAGATAAATAAATGGATGGATTGTTGGATGGCTAGATGAATTAAGGGATGGGTGAATAGGTAAATAGATTGATGGCTAGGTGGGCGAGTGGGTGGGTAGACAGATAAGTGGATGGATGGATGGGCGGATGGAGAGACAGTTTCCGATCTCATGGAGCTTACAATAGGCAAATGAAAATAAATTCTGGAGAAACTGACTAAGGAAAAAATGTCATGGAGAACAGCCTGGTCGAGATAAAACCATGTGAAAGACAAAGCATAGATTTTTAGTGCCAACAACAACAAAAGGGGAGGAGGGGAAAAGGAAGGGACGTGAGGAGGGAGGCCAGGGCAGCGGTATTTTGCAAACCCGAGGATTCGGTCCTCTCGAGCGAAGCTGGGCTGTTTGAGGCTGCTCCGTATCATTGTCCCCGTGGAGCACTGCAGACACACTCTCCTGGCCGACTCGCCCTCTGGGTGGGTCACGGGAGGCTGCAGGGCCAGGGTGGGCAGGAGCTGGCCTCCGAGCACAGAGCGGTTGCCATGGGAAAGCCATTGTCACTGGAGCCATGTGTACCGGCCCTCCCCGCCCCTCCCTGGGCTGCCGCATCTCAGCGGGAGGGGTGGGGCCTGCGGTCCCAGGCAACTGCCCAGTGGACACTGGGGGCACCCTGGCCAGCGAGGCAGTGGGCACTGGTGGCACCCTGGCACCTGAGGACAGGGAGTCAAACCAAGCAGGGATTCCTGACACTGGACAGTCAGACGCCCATGCACGGCATCGGCCTGGCTGGGAGCACTGTCCCTAGAGTCAGCTGACCAGAGCTGTGGTCACGACGGCTAATGTCTCAGGCCCCAGCACGGAGGATGGCAGGGCCATGAGGGGTGCGGAGCCGCGGGGAGACCAGACATCCCCAACGATTCGGGTGGAGCCCTCTGCTCCTCCCTGGTCTTCCACCCAGGACCGCGGAGGCCAGGGCTCCTGTGTGGGGGGACCCCTGCGCATTGCATGTGTTTTCCAGCACCCCTGGCCTCTGCTCTCTAGATGCCCGTAGCACCCCTGCCCCTGTCGTGACGATCGGGTGTCCCCAGACATGGCCGATGTCCCCACATGGGCAAAGCTGCTTGGCTGAGCCCCTCTGTTCTGGGGAGGCTCTCCTTGTTTTCCTCATTCACTTGACGCCCCCAGGCCAGGCCAGCCCTGGCCCAGCCCCAGGAACACCCATCCACAGCCCCCAGCACCCCGCTCTGCGGCCCACCCACAGGGGTTCATCTGTCCGCGGTCGCGCTTCCATCCACAGTGATGCCCCGGGGGCTCCGTCCGGGCTGGTTTTGGGGCGCGAAGGTGAGTGATGGGCAGGGCCTGGCTTCAGGGACTGAGCCCCCACCGACCCCGCCTACCTGGCCAGGTGCTCCCTGAGGTCGCAGGCCCCTCTCCTGGAGGAAGGCCCCATTGCTCCCTCCCCGCCAGGCCCAGCGGTCAGTTCCCCAGGCCGTGGACCCCACGGCCCTGCTCACCGCCCTGCTCACCGCCCCGAGGTGGCAGAGGCCCTCCCATGCGACGTCTGCCACAGCTTGCCAAGTTTTCAGGCGCCCACGCATCGCCTGGGCGTGGTGTGCAACGCAGGCCCCGATTTCAGGGGTCTGCGTGGCTCCAGCCAGCTCCCGGGTCTGCTGCTGCCGCTGGCCCCGGACCCCACGAGGGGGGAGGGCCTCGCTCCACAGGGAAACCCTGACCGATGCGCGGCAGCGGGCACACCGCCTCCCACGGACGGGTGACCAGGCACCCGCGCTACGCATGACTGAGCCACAGAAAGCTGGGAAACGGGACGGTGCAGCCACAGACTAGTCAGGGAGGCGGACGGCGAAATTCTTCTTCCCGCATCCGGGGCGTCTGCGTGCGGGTTTGAAACTGCTGGCGGGGGGCGTGAAGGGCCCCGGCGACGGGGGCGGCACCCAGAGGCCGGCCAGGCAGGCCCCCCACCCCCATCTCCCACGGGCTACGGTGCACCCCTGGCGCTAACGTGGCCACCGCAGCCGCCCGTCCCAGAGCTGGGGTCCCAGGGAAGCGCGGGCGCAGCGCCGCCCCAGGATGCCGGGGCCCGCGAGGCCGCTCGGGGTGGCCCGGCGGTGGCGCCTTCGCTGCGCGCGTGCGCGGTGGCGCGCGGCCGTGACAGCCGCTGCCCGGTCCCCAGCGCCGGCAGCGCGCGCGGCGGGTCGCGGTCCCCGACAGACGCGCGCGCGAGCGCCACCGCGTGGTGCAGCGGCCGCACAGCCGGCCCGGCCTCACGGTTTCCGAAGAAGCCGGGGCGGTCGCTCGCTGAGAAACGCCCCGACCTTGATGCAGTCCCTTCCGAGGTTTGTTCTGTGTGGCGTTGATCTCTCCGGGGTGTCGCCATCGTCTCTGAAAGTCCAGACAACCGAGGGAAAGGGCCGGGGTTTGCGCTGACCCTTGGTTCACGCGTGGAGCACGTGCCATCGCCAGGCAGGACAACAGCGCAGACGGGACAGTTCACGGCACCAGGGCTCAGCCCGAGGGAGACCCGGAGAAGGGGTCCCTGGAGCAGGGGTCCCCGGGGCGGGGACAGGAGCGCGTGCAGGCCCACCTGAGCCACTGCGAGGACTGCGGCTTTTGCTCTGAGAGGAGGGGGCCTCGACGGGGGCGGGAGGTGGGACAAGGTGGGCCACCACACGACGTGCATTTTAAGGTCATCTGGCTGTCGCGTGGGCGGGGATGACCAATGTCCAGGTTTGTGTGGGAACGAGGGGTTTCTCCTGGCATTCGGTGCTCAGTCTGGGAGTGTCACGGCAAGCCTGGGGGAGCTGGCCACCCCACGTGTGGGTCACAGGCGGCAGAGGGTCCGCTGCAATAACTCAGGTGACAGGCGGTGTCGGGCAGGCTGGGTTGAAGGTGGGGGAGAGGCAGCGACTCGCAGTGCCTCCCCTGACCCCACACTCCAGAACAGCCTGTTCTCACTGTCCCCAGGGCCACTGGCTAGAGGGGAGGTGGTGGCCTTCGCGTGGGCGGATAAGCCGTAATCGCTGAAGCGAGACCACGGGGCTGACGCCGCCCAGAGGATGCGGGCCGGTCAACCCCGCTCTTCCAGGCCGCCTCACGGTGTCCCCAAGGCGCAGCGGGGTCTCTGCCCCTTCTAGCCGCCACCGATCCGCCTGGTGAACTCCTATCCACCCCTCAAAGCCCAGCACAGCACCCAGCCCCTGACGGGTGGGTGGTCAGCGAGGGGAACCCAGCCCCCCACCCCCGCAGGAACAGGGGATCCCCGCCACCGGACCAGGACGCGTGCTGATGAGCACCCTCACTTCTGAGGCTGGAAGACGGATCCTGTGCCTGGGAAGTGAGGGCCGTGGCCCCGGGAGGGAGGACGGATGAGCTCAGGAGCCGTTCCCTGAAGGAGGAGCAGGGCGCGGCCATCGTGACACCCCTCCTGACCGCGGGTGGGTGCTCGCACGCACAGGCGGGTGCCCGCATGCACGAAACCACCAGCACGTTTATGCCTTCCGACAGGGCGAACCTTTTCTCCTGACGTGGTGACCCTTTCATCGCCTGCAATACCTCTCACCTTAATCCACTTTGTCCCAGATCGATACAGCTACACAGGTGTCCTTTGGGTGACCAGGACCCGATAGATCTCTTCCTATTATGCTTCTTCAGAACTTCCATGTCCTCCTGCTTTAGGAATGCCTCTTACAAACAGGCTGTAGCTGGGTATTTCCAGAACTTGGTATGACCCTCCTCGTCTTTTGCCTAGTTTGTCGAGAGCTTCAGGACAGTGGTCTTCCAGCTTTTTTGCTCACATACTCCTTGAAATGTTTGTCAAACTATTAGGCTTCTCATCTTTTTAATTTGACATCTAAAATTATCATGAGTTTAACTGCAAATGGCTTTTTGACATTGTAAACATTTACATTAAGTCTTTAATGATCACATAATTCATTTAAATATATCCCATGGAATATAAATACCTTGAAATTCAGTACTCATCATCACCCATTTAAAAAACACAAAACAAGCTTTACCTTGAAATTCTGAATTTTTAGTGTCCCTTTTTTTCTTGAACTTATATTTTGATTTCATCTCCCTCACAGAATTTTATCCTAATGCATTACATTGTTATGTGTCAAAACCTTTTTTTGATCACACTACCAGATTTCTTTGCAACAGGAATGTATATGTAAACTTACATTTTAAACATATTCCTATGACCATAAGGCTGTAAGGACTAAATCGTTTTTTTTCTAAATAGTTATAATTATGACATAAATAGAACACGAATGATCAAATTTTGGTAATTATTAAGTAAAAACAGCAAATTTTTATGAGAAATACATCTCTTAAGGTCACAAGTAGAGTTTTAGTTTTTACAGGTAGCCATAGGTTAATATTAAATACTGGTAGCCTGAGACAGGGTTCAGCACTATTTCTATTCTAAATCTTATCAGTTTAGCCGTAAATAATGAAAATTGTTCTTATAAATATACAAAAGAGAATAAGTATTGATAGAGCATGTCACTCAGTTCCTTGATCTTCTTTGGAGTAGTTTTAAAAATCACACGTTGATTAATTATCAAATATTATTTTAAACAATCTATAAGCCAATAAATGATTTAGGTCCTACTGCAGTTTTGTTGAAAACAAATCGTCAAGAACCAACTAACCAAAAAATTTGCCTCTAGTCAATATAGCTAATCACATGCTCAATTTCAAGGAATTATACAAAAGGGGGCTTTGTCAAGACATTTCAAATAGCTATTAATTAAATCAGTTATTCTAGTTGAAAGCATCTCTTTTAGCATGTTATTTCCTTTTTTTTTTTGAAAAATAGAAATATTATCAATTTCAATAGACCTTTGCCAAGGAGATATTGAATGGGGAGAAGTTAAATAGGGTATTTAATAACATTTTAGCAAAAGATAATAAAAACGTTACCCTATGAGCCTGCTAAAATGTCGACAAAACTCTAAAATAATAACTTACTTCTTAGGTATGTCGCTTCTTGGCAAAAAAAAAAAAAAAAAAAAGATAATAATGATCTGCTAGATGTGGACATTTTCACCATTCCGTCCTTAAAATCATGCGAAAGGACCAGCCTGAGGACAGCAGGGAAAGACAGGGCGCGCCCAGGTTAGCGGGATGAAGCGAGGCGAAGGGGCCTGAGCCCGGCATGCCGTCTGCTCACGGCCCTGTGCGTCCCCGAGGCCGCGCACGAGCGGAGAGGGCACCGGCGGGCGGTCCCGATGCCGGCTCCCAGTCCGGAATGTTCTGGCGCTTCCCGCTCCAGGCAGGGGATGAAGACAGCGGGTGCCCGGAAGGCCGCCGGGGGCGCGTGGCTCCCCGGTCACAAGGATCTCGTGGCGCTGACCCTCCTCACGGCCCCTTTGTCCGCAGCCTCAGCGGCTCTTGCCTTCTGGGGCATCGATGCTGGTGAAATGTCAAGGGCAAGGGGACCCGTCGTGAAAGAAGAGGCTGCGGGTGTGCGCCCAGGCGGGCGTGCTTGGGGGAGGCTACCTGATGGCGAGGCTCTGCAGGTCACGCCGTGCCAACCGCCCCCCCCCCCGGGATAAATGACATGCCCAGGGGCCACAGCAGCTGCTGGAGGCCGGAGGTCGTGGCCTGCCCCAGCCCCCCTCACCTCGGTTTCCGCAGCACACTGGGCCTCCGTTCCCCCTCCCTCTTCCTGTCCCTCGGGCCTCCCCTCCCTTCCACCAGACCCGTGACAGTCCCCATGTGCCGAGCGCGTGTGTCCGGGCACCGGGTTGACTAGCTCGGGCTGTCCTGCCCCTCTGGGTGACTTCGTTTCCCCTTTTCCAGTCCCATCTTCTCAGCCACATCTCAGACCTACCCGTTCATCCTCAAAAGTGCATAGAGCATCACCAGCGCTGGGGGTCGCAAAGGACCTGCCCCATGTGTGAGGGGGTGGCCGCTGTCCCCCGCCCCACTTAGAACAACGGTTTCGTTGCCGGTAAGGGCATCCCGAGAGCTGGGCTCACTCTCTGAGGCTTCTCTGCCCGTCTTGGTCAACCTTTTTGGTTCACGTCCAGGACTCCGCTGGTGCCAAGTTCGCCGTCAGGAATGCGACCTCACAGTGACAGACTCTGCTTGTTGAACAGTGCGACCCGGATGGTGCTACAACTTCCAGGAGAGCTGGAATGAAACAAAACCCAGGCGCTGCCTGGATCTCTGCCCTGAGCTCCCGCAGGGGCTCTGGGAACCGCGCGCCCTGCATTCTCACCGAGGTCAGCCCTCACAAAGCGGTGGAGCGTTTGCGGCCGGGGAACTTGGTAAAGAACGCATCTCTAGTTTGCAAACGAGTCCAGGGCATTCCCAACTCGCTGTCCTGATAATGGAGACACTGCAAATGAATTACTCATTTGGGGAACACAAACGGGAGTCTGTGTTTTTGAAAAGTGGGAGCCAACATTTCTAAACAGGTTTTTAATGTTTGGGGGCGGGGGACGGGGGAGCAGAGTGGAAAGAAGAAGATCAGCCTGGGAATTCTGAGAGTCCAGATGAGCCCCCAAGATCTGCCACTAGCCAGCTGGACAGACTGGGGCGAGCGGGCACTGCCCCCAGCGGTCCCCACCCTGCCCTTCGCCAGCTGCCCAGGCGATCCCGGAGACACGGCCCAGCAGCTCCGCTCCGTTTCTCCAGACGCCTTGCTGGCCCCGGCTCCACGGGATGCATTTCGAACTATCTCCCTCGTCCTCCCTCAGCAAATGACCTTATTCTCTCTGCCTTCATAAAGGAAATGGAACACACTGGATGGGCGCCCCTCCACCCCCCCCCCCAAACAAGCTCACGCACCCTCCCCCCTCTGCCCGCCCCCCACCCTCCACCCTCCTGCAGGAGTCTGCTCCTGCCCTCTGCGGTGGGCCTCGCCCCCTCTCGCCTTCTGCAGAAACTCAGGTGACCCACCTTCTGCATCCTGCTCCGGTTTTCGCGATGCAAGTCCTGCGCCCCAGGACGGCCATCCCTGAGACACGGTGGATAAATGCCGTCTTTCTCCGGAACGGCCGTCCCTCCCACACCAGAGTGTTCTTCACAGCGACGTCATCGCGGCATTGTTGCGGAGGGCTTGCGCGACTTCCAAAAGAAAAATTCCTCTCTCCGTCGCCATCAATTTCTCGTTCTACATTCCTTAATAACTTTCCATCGAGGAGTATGTAATTATGATGAATTTCGAGTCTGTGGAATCATATCGAAAAGTGAGTGGAAACCAGAGATGGAGGCCAGAGGGGAAGAGGCATCACGTCCTCCTCCCCGAACCTAAACGTTTCCAGGTCATGGTCAGCACCCCACCCCACCCCTGCTCCTATGACAGGTACATCGAGGGGAGGGAAAAGAGGAGCAGTGATTTAGGAACTCCCTTTCCTAGATGACCTGACTTCAATATTTCCAGTTCTTTAGAAAGAATTTCAAGACCTAAAGTAATGAATCCCGTGTGATGCGACTCTAGACATCACCAACCCGGGGAACTGGCGGGCGACGGGGAGGAGGCTGGTCGTCATCATTTTGTCAGGCTGACCGAGGTCCAGGACGTCTGTGGTCCTGGGAGCCGTGGCGTGAGCTCGAGACCCCCTGTTCCACGAGGAGGCATTTTAAAGGTGCACCTGTGGGCAACGCAGTTAGGAGAAGATGCTGAAAGAGTGAAGCTCAGTTGTCCAGAGAGGAAAATAATTCTGTCCCCCAAACTCAACACAGCAGTCGCCTGATACGTTGAGTTGGCTGTCCCCAGTGAGGGACGTCCCGCCCGCCTGGCCGCTTTCCTGATGAACACAGGGGCGCGGGAGGACGTTCCCGAGTCCTAGGTGCTGGTACCTTCGTGGGCTGCCTGTTCCATTAAGAAAACTTTTAAATTATATTTTATAACTGAATTAGTATAAGGATGAATGCATGAGCATTTTGTTCTACCCAAAAGTTTATTGTTTTCTTCTGATTTTAAAAGAAGTTAACATTTTTCATGGGTCCCTGAGGGCACTGGGGGCACTGGACCCACCCGGCTGAAGGAGAAGTGACCCGAGGGAAGAGAGAGAGAAGCCCTCACGTCCTCCGAGGGGTCCCAACAGAACCGTTAACCTCAGGAAACAAATGCACCAACGGCATTCTCATTCTCATTCTGGTGTTTTATGCCGACTCTGTTACCTAGCTCTCTTTTCCAAGGAGGTGGGTGGAGTTTTTCTCATTCTGTCATTTCGCATTTAAAAGAAAGCTACCTGTGTTTCCCAGGCTGTCAAGGGCCCGTGTGGGGTGTTCGTGTAAATTACAAAAGGGTCTTACATTTAAGGAGGGGGGCGGTGGCTTTGAAGTCTTACCTTACCGGCACAGTCTGAACAACTATCCCGGGTGGGCTGGGGAAGGCGACAGCTCAGGTCGGCATCCCTTTCGGCCGCATGGCACGGCCCTGGGCGGGTGACAGTGACCCGCGGCCTCCAGCCTGAGGGCATTTCGGGTGCAGTTCCAGAAGCCAAACTCTCCGTTCCGCCTGTGGCCGCATCACGCAGGCCCCAGCGGGACTTGGGCAAACCGGCGGGAGGTCAGACGTGTGACCTCAGGGCTCCCCCACAGCCAAACGTGGATGACACGAGCCACCTGAGTGTGCACCTGCGTGTGTGCGCACACACACACACTTCCCCGTGTGTTTGTGCATGGCCAGAATGCTCATGTCGCCCTCACCCCCCGCACTCCACCCGGGGCCTGGACTCCCCAGCACAGGCCCAGTGCCTATGACGTGAAGCACCCAGGTCCCAGCCCGGGCGCCCTGCCCCACCCAGGTCACAGCCCGGGCGCCCCGCCCAGCCCCGCGGCCACGTGAGCCCCACACTCACCTAAGCCCCGTTTTTCTCTCCGCAGGCATGACGTGCCAGGCCCGAAGCTCCTACATCACCAGTGAGATCCTGTGGGGGTACCGCTTCACCCCCGTGCTCACCCTGGAGGACGGGTTCTACGAGGTCGACTACAACAGCTTCCACGAGACCTACGAGACCAGCACTCCGGCTCTGAGCGCCAAAGAGCTGGCCGAGCTGGCGGGCAGGGCGGAGCTGCCCCTGAGCTGGTCGGTGTCTAGCAAACTCAACCAACACGCAGAACTGGAGACCGCGGAGGACGAGAAGAACCCGGAGGAGCAGACGGAAAGGAATGGTGATGTGGCAAACCTAGAGAACGAGTCGAAAGTCTAGTCCCCCGGCCGGGCCGTCCCTCCCCGCCCCACGCGGCCTCTCCCGCTCGCATTCGTCTCCCTCTCTCTTTCTTACTTCGTTCTTCCTTTCTATTTAATTTTGGCATTACCCGAAAACGAATCTTCAAGGTGTAAAATATCTACCCGCCCTCCCTCAGTTACTCAGATTGGTGAGGCGGACGCGGTTGTGGTTAAGGGGGCAATACGCCCTCGCCGGTGGCCCGATCCCGGTCTCCTCCCCACACACCCAGCTCCTAGGGCTCTGAGCTACTCCCCGCGTGGGTCGGACAAGAGCAGATCACTCCGAGGGGGCCAGAGGTTTGACCTGGGATGCGAGACGTGGAGTCCGGCCGTCCATTTTGTAGATCCCAACACATTTCGAGTCCAGAGCCAGGTGCTCGCCCCGCGCGGGCAGCGCAGCCGTAGGACCAGGTGAGGTAAAGACGGGGCACGAGGCGTACACTGCCTTATGTAGTTATTTATTTATTTATTTATTTTTGCAGTCAGTAATAGAACCCGGCATGTACAAAGCACTGTAGAACACAGCTTCTAAATAATGTACATACATGTATAATTAATCTAGGTTTAGATCTATAACTTTAGAAATAAGATTTAAAAAAAAAAGAAAAAGAAAAAAGATTTGCAAGTCCAGTAGGCATTTCTGTTCTGATGGCTTCGTTTTCCGAATTCCTTCGGCCCTGTCGACCGCTGGCCCTTCCGTGCACGGCCTTTGCTCTGTGCCCCGTTCGGGGACCTCACCGATTCCTCGCTGATCCTTCTACCGAATCTAATAAGCCATAGGTCCCGGGGAAGTTGGGAGGTCCAGGAGATGGTAAAGCCCACCACCAATATGCTGACGTCCTGTGAAATGTTTACAAAACCGAGGTCTCTCTGTTGAGAGAACGAGAGCCTCCCCGGCTAGCCCGGGGGGGAATCCCGGGAGGAAGACGTCCTCCAGCACGTCGCCGGTGACGTGGTCACGCCTTCCACACGAATCCTCACCCTCCGTGGTACCATAGTTTGGGAGACCACCAAAACCACCGTCGATTCTCCAGCCGTTCCACTCTGTAATCGGGAGAAACTGCAGACCATTAAAAAGTGAGACGTGGGAAGTTCGCAGAAGACGGTTTGGCTCTACGGCCACGAAAGTCGTGACGCGCAGTGGGCGCGCACGCCGTGACCGCTGCCCTCGCGCACTCCGACTTCCTCCGCTGCTCTTCCTGTCCCTGGGGCTTATCCATCGGCAATTCTTGCATCATCATTTACTCTTATCCTTATTCTTTTATTATTACAAAATGGCCAGAGTTCGAGGTTCAAAGATTAGATGAACCATCTTGGTGACAGCTAAGAGATCCCCCGAGAGTGTGCCACAAGTTAGAAATCAAATCCAAAGTGTCTGTCTCTCGATCAAAAGAAAACAAACAAAAAACTCTGCAGCTTTATTTTGTTGTAATCTGCAAAGATAAAGATAGGAAGAGAGAGAGAGAAGGAAGGAAAGAAGGCAGGGAGAGGGAAGAAAGGAGGAAAGGATTCTGAAAATCTAAATCTCAGAAAAAAATTCAAATGAAAAAAAGGAAGAGGAAGAGAATCTTAGACCCTCAAGGGCAGGTGGAGATTTTGCACTGTAACGGACTTTTCACCTTAGTTGTGCAATTGTAAACTGTTTGTCCCCTCACGCAGTCGCCCATCATAAACATCCGTGGGCTGGATTCCAGTTCATTGGCGGCTCCTACAGCTGTGCTGACTTTGAGGCTTTGCACCAGGAGGGGGAGGAGCTCACACCAGCCGCCCCTCCCAGTTGCCCCAGCGTTCCCGGACTGGGCCGACTGGATCGCACGGGCCTGCGCTGCACTTGGACGACTTTGTCTGCCAAAAAGCATGTTCCAGAGAGAAGGAAAGTGGCCCCCCCACTCTAACATGGGGTCTCTCTTCTCCTGCCTCCGAGACTTCGCATCGGGACGATGGCTTCTTGGCACTGACTTGATGGAAAACAAAGCTGTTGGCTGCAGCCCTTTCCTGTCTGCCAACTTTTTGCACCGAATATCTGCTGAATCACTTATTCACACCACACTTTCTCAGGAGGAGGTCGCACCTGAGGAAAGGGGGAGCCCCGGGCACTTCCCGCCAGGCTCCGGGGACATGCTGTGGCCTCACGAACAGAGCTAGCGACCACATTGCAGGGCATGGCGTGGCAGCACGGGCAAGGCGGAGCAGGGGCTGCGAAGAGGCTGCTAACTCAGCTCTCGAAGACGCAGACGCCTTGGGCCTTTTTTAAACCCCAGACTGAGGCTTAAAGGGCAACATGCACCCTGTTGCCTGGTTGGAAAAGCAGCTCGGGCCTTCGAGCACAACAGAACAAAGAGCCTTGACAACCCTCTGGTCTCACACGTGCGCACACACACACACACACACACACACACGCTCATCAGTTCTGTACCTGTGACAGGGCGCCGGCCGCGAGGCCTTTCCCTGTTCCTCACTGTTTTTGGTGTCGATGTAGCCGGAGACAGAACATGAACCAAATCTCGTTTTTGTAATGCGAGCCTCTGACTCTTTACGCGAGGATGCTCCGAAGAAGCTTTTACTAGAATGTCCCTATCAGACACGTCTATTTTTCTACGGTTATCGATAACACAGTTTAACAGTGTATTTTGTGTCCGCCGTTAAAATTGGGAACTGGAAGAAGCTAATTAAGACTGAATTCTCTAAGCTGCAAGCATGGAATGGTGTTTTTCATGAAGACAGTTCAACACGGACGCTCCCCCCACCCTGATTTCCAGCCCCCATACTCCATATCCGGACCCCAATCACTCAGTCCCCTTATTAGCAGAGCGAGTGCTATGATAATAAATATGCCTCTTTCACTGCAGCGGACCCGTGACGAATGAGACTCACTCTCAACTTGACGTTTTGGTCTGTTTGGCTCGCGCGCCTGAGTCTCAAAGATGCGTACGGGGCCCGTCGGCGGATAAGCGCTTCGGACTAACGGGTGACAGCTGCTGCAGCTGACCCCGCCCTGGAGAGAAGAGCGGATTCAGCGGGCGGTGCGACCCCACGGGCTGCCGAGGCCCTCAGACTCTCACCCCTACCTACACCACCATGCTTTCCAGCTGGAAGAGAACCGGCCCGCTCACAGCCCATTCTCCGTAACCAACATGACCGTTCACGTTTTCGGCTGTCTCCTGGGCAATTAGCACGTCGGCAGGTCATCGTTCTTCCAGTCCTTAGAAACAGAGCATTGCAGCCTGGTTGGCCCAAGTAACAGCCGCCCGTGTCCGTCAGGAGAAAGCCTCTCTGCCCCGCTCCCGCCCTCCGTCGGTCCCTTTTTTTCTCTTTCCCTCGTCCCTCCTTCCGTTCCAGACCTGTCGATGGAGTTCAGTATCTTATGCTCCCTAACAGAAACCCGGCCGCTGTCTCTAAAAATGTCAGTCGATTTCTTAAGCACAAGTTTCTCTTCCAGGCTGAACCAAACTAGGGCTCTAAAATGTCTATTTTTCATTATAGTCTAATTAAAAAATTATTTGTGACTTAATTTAAAAGCCGAAATTTTGAAGTCTCCAAAGCAACACTGTTTGCTTTCCATCCCCACATTTTCCTACCTTTCGAGTTTCTTGCTTCTTCTCCTTTGCCTTTTTATTTGGATTTAAGCAGGTGTCTTGGGGATGTTCAGAAACTGTTTATAAAGGTGGCAGCTGATGGACAGAGCAGGAGGCTATAAAAATGTTGTCTGAAAACTACTTGAACTCACCAAAAGAAAGACGGTGAAATCATTTGATTAGCTGAGCGATTCGAGATTTTTAAAAACTAAAATATTCATAGTCGCTTCCCGGACAGTTCGTCAACAGTGTGAGTAGTTTTCGATCTTTCTCTCCTCACCTTGGGTGATGTGATGCTCTATGTGATTCAGAAGAGTCAAAAAGGAAGCTGAAAATGAAATGTAACCAGTGATCATCTTCTACCATTTGCTCTCAATGGATGGCCATAAAGTCAAAAAACATAGGCAACATATACATGATAGGTAATTCATTGAAGCTGCATTACAATATATTATAGTTAATTCAATATTATCATGTTTCTAGGCTTTATGGTCAAGTGGTGTTTAAGAAAATGTTATCTTTTAATTTAAAACGGAATGAAACACACCTGCTCCTAACACTTGTGCCCTTAGAGTCTTAGGGAGTTTCTAAGGCAGAGTGTCATCTCGAGGTCCAAACTCCATCAGGTTACTAAGAGACCTGGACAAAGTACGTGCAATGACAGCAATGATGCTGCCCTACTGTGTGCTGTTGGGGGCACTCGGAGAACTTGCACAAATCATTTCATCTAAATCCAATCCACCAATGAGAGCTCGAGTATTACAATTTACATTTTATAGACGGAAAAGTATAGGGTTTGGGCAAATGCGGGCTATTTCCCCACGATTCTAAGGCCAGCAAGCTATGGACACTGCTCTCAAATCCAGGTGCCCGGGCTTAAGCCATGGGCAATTTTTACTACAAAAAAGTGTTGGCAAACCAAATCCGCTCACAGAATCTGGCCTACCCGTCTGTTTTGTGGACCTCTGCTAGCTAGGAATGATTTTACATTTTTAAACGGTTGGCGGGGCGGGGGGTGCGGGGGGAAGAAACAAAAAAGAAGAATATTTTGTGAAGTGGAAATTATATGAGATTCCAATTTCGGGGTCCATAAATAAAGTATCGGAGCACAGGAACACCTATTCACTATGCATCGCTGATGGCCGCTTTCACATCACACCGGCAGAGCTGAGAAATTAAAGCGAGACCGCGTGGCCGGGAGACTCGGATATTTACTCTCTGGCCCTTGACAGGAAAAGTTTGCTGAGCCTGCACTGCGCTATTAAATGCTATTAGTACCATTAAGTACTATAAATTATTAAGTATTATACTGTAGTCTTAAGAGATTCCTGGACAACTTAGAATAATGACGTTCGTTTCCAGCATAAATCTATTGCAGCCACTCATTGGTCTGTTCAAGGGAAAATAACCCAGATTTTGGGAAGAGGGACTTCGAGAGCCCAGCCATATAGTCAGGTCTCAAAGAAAGACTCCCTCCTTTTTATAACTATCCCTCTGGAGTGGTGAATAAAATTAATAGCCAGCCAGAATTCAGCGGCCGACTCAAAAGTTCTGTGATGAAAGTAGCCATTAATGAACAGTAAAAAAAAAAAAAAAAGGAAACTCCCAGTGCAGAGACTGAGCAGGGCTTCGCTGGCCCCACTGGCACTTAAATGTGCACATAGTGGGGCTGCAACACTCTGTCCAGTGGGGCGAACTGGGCTTGCAGGGGTCGCTGCAGGTCCACCCGGCCCCCGCTCCTGCACACGCCTCCTCCCGCCACTGCCTGGGAGCTCCGGGGCCCCGGAGCCCCGAGCCGTCTCTGTCGCACCAGTGCACCAGTGCAAGGAGTTGACACCTGGAAAACCAGCGGGTTCTCTGAAAAGAGCTCGAGGAGAAACGAGAGAGCGTCGTGAAGGGTTCTTGGGCCGTTTGCTGCGTTCCGAATCAGAGGATAGAGATCGGCAGTTATGGAGATAACGGGCGGGGGAAATCCAGGCAGCGGGGTTCTGAGATAGGTCGATACTGAACAGCGTTCTTGGGTGCCGCCGAGCTGAACTCACTCGTGTTCTAAGAAAGCACTGCCAAGCCGGACGTCGGCCAGCCAAGCTAGGTTTTTTATCTCCTTAGTTCAATTGAAAAATAACGTCGTTTTCTTATGAGGGCTTTCCTAGAAATTACGTACAAAAGAAAACATTTCGTGACAGATCATGGTGAGGTGGTGTTGCCAACACATAACTGATGGAAACTGAGATGGATTTGGTCCTGTGTCTGAAACTGAGCGGGTAATGATACCTGCAATAGAGATCACAAAAGAGCTTGCCACCTCACGACAGCATGGGGCGGCATGATGACTGAGTGGGAAGGGGGAGAAAATCCCAAAGTTCAACACCACAAAACTTAAATAAATATAAGAGGAGTCAGAGATTTCCTTGGCCTCATTGCCTTGGAAAAAGGAAGCTTCACACATCCACCTTATTCAAGTAGGGGAGTCCTGGGGAAAGAAGCAAAATATTTAAGACGCACCAGAATAGTTCCTGGAGGTGGTCCATGTGACTAAGTGACGCAGGCTTGCCACTGCTAAAAAATGGTATTTACAAACTTACTTTTACACTCCTCTCCCCACGGGTGTGAATCCTAATGTGTCCGTGGTCAGCAGAGAATTGTGACCACGCAGGCCAGCAGATCTCAGTTTCAGAGGACGAGACACCCCTTCTGACACAGCGCTGGGGACCATTTCAAGAAGAAGGCTCTGTGCTCACTGTGTGTTAACGCCGATCGGGAACACTGTGATACCAACCAGCCAAGCTTTATAAGCAGATGAAGGGCTGCTTTTCTCAGGCAATGTAAATACCTGCTACCCACAGGCACTAGTGAAACAAACATGTAACTTATCGTCATTTCTAAAACCCTGGTAGAAATCAGAAAACATCCATCCAAAGGAGCAAGCTATCCCAGGAGCCTGAGGTCAGACCTAACTGACAGCCGAAACCTCAGTCCAGGCTGAAAGTCCGGTGGAAAAGATCGGGGCTGGGTCGACTGCGACCCACGACAGGCAGGCCTGGAGCGGCGAGAGCTGGGACCCCGTCGGCCGTGATGAGAACCTCTGGGTCCTCGGCCAGCGTCTTAGAGAAGAGGGAGCAGTGTCCTCGGATCCAGCCGCAGCCGGTACCGGCACCGCGTCAACACTCGGCACTGATGAGCAATGCCGACCCTCGGCTCAGCCTTCGGTGGTCTGGAAGCCGCGGCCATGCCAACCCTTCTGGGTGAGCCTCTCCGTCCAGGACTGGCTCCTCCCCATCTAGACAATGACCCCCCAGAAGTGTCTTCCGGGAACCCTGTGTCTTTCAAGGTTGTCTTGGGCCAGCACTTAAGGTCCCAGAGGAACCACATATGGACCCAGAGCTTATCTCGAGCCCACAGAGCACCTGCCTGGGTCAGGGACGACAAGGCCCCCTGGAAGAACTGAAGCAGACCCGTGAGTCCCCTGTGCACAGGGGAGCCCCTCTCCTACGTCAGCGACAATCGGAACGACTAACGCACACACGCAGTAGGTGTAAGGCAGGCAGTCCAAAGCAGTTCCCCGTTCCCCTGGCCATTATTTCAGTGCTTTGTTCCCTCTGCATTTCTCATTCTTCGCCCTCCATGAATTTTCACTTTCGGTATCGTGATGCTGTGCGCCTGAACTGGGCCGGCTCGTCCCGCAGTCCAGGCCGCCTCCCTAGACGGTCAGACCCCATTCCCTCTTTATGAGTCACGGGGCTGGATCTGCTCAAACCCACCCTGAGACCAATACGAATGCCGCCCTGGTCGAGAAATGCTCGCGCCCCCTCCCTTCGCTCTGGGGGAGCCCCTGAATGAGGGCAGCGATGCCGACAGTCTTCTCTCGATTCGCAAGGATCTCCGGATCGCGGCACTGGGAGACGCGCCTCACGCCGTCCCCAGCTGCCAAGGGCTTCCGCGTCGCCGGCACTCCGCCCCGCTCCTCCTCCTAAATTTCCTCCCTCGGCGCACCGCCAAAAGTTATCGTTGCCGGCTCATCCTTCTGAGTGTCCGTCGCCTCGAGCAGCAGGCAAGAACCTAGTCCTAGAGCGGGTCCTCTCCCTTACCACCTAGGTGTCCGCCATAGTTTTAATCGGGCGTGTAATAAGTTCATAGCCTGACTACCTGAGATCGAAAACGTAAAATCGTTTATTCCTGCCCCCTAGACACCTGGAGAGCCCACAAGTGATGGCTGGGCATTATGACATCGGCCCGTAACTCGGCAGAGGGCAGGCGAGGTCTTGTGCCAAAAGGGCAGCCGGATTCTCCAGAGGAATCTTCCTGTCCATTGCAGCGTGCGATTAGGCTAGCCAGCTCGCCACAGATGGCCCTGAACTGCTGTCTTCATCTAAAGCGAGGGCCACACAGGGACAGGGAACGCTCACACCAGCACAGGATCCCGAAGTGAAGACCTGAATACCTGCCTGCGTTGGCAAAGCGGTCTCTCCTCCCCCGCCATCTGCAGATTGTGCTCTGGGAGAGACACCTACCACCCATGTGTGCTTGGTTACCCATGGCAACCTGCAGCCTCTCAGCCTGGACCTCTCCGTGGAGTCTCCACGGAGAACTGGCCGAGGCCCCAGGGGCTAAAGTTGCTGAGCACTGCTCCACCTGCAGACAGCCTTGGGAAAGACCGAGGCGGCGGAGGCAGGAGGCAGCGCCCAGGCAAACAGGTGCTGTTCGGCATGCCAGGTGTAGGGCGTTCCTACCCTTCCTTCCTAGGATAGCATGTACTTCGGTGGCCAAGTGCTCTTCTGAAAAGCTGTTTTTTAAGCCATCATCCGCATACCACGCTCAAATCATATTTACCTTTCATTAGAAAGATCCCAAAGCTAAATTCCCACACCTGATGGACCGCATGTCCGACGAGCTGCCATTTGATTCATCGTTAAGTAAACTCTGCGTAAAAGATTAAGATTGGTCTAAAGCAAACAGTTAAATAGTGTTTCCATAGTACGCCTAAGTACAAACAAAAACGATTTAAAATTCTACCTAGAAATTCTTTTTTAAACAGCGATTTCGAATCAGAGGCATTCGTGTTTGCTCGCAGGATGCAAAGCCTCCAGAACACAGTTTCTCTGTGAACTCGCCATTTTTCGTGTGGCTTTGAACCTGAGAACAGACTCCTTTACGTTGGCGTGAAAGGGGAAGCGGAACTCAGCACGGAACTGTCAGAGTGAGGTTCGGTCTGGCCCGCGGACCAGGCGGCAGGACCAGGCGGCAATGCGCTCTGCGGCTACGGCCCCGGGCACGGAACTCGGGGCGATTCTGGACGTGGTGGAGCTCAAGATGATGCCCGCTTTCAGCGACGGGGTGCTCGTGTTCGGACCTCTGAGTCGTGACCCACCCCACTGTGCGGGTCAGGCCAGCGGAGACCCCACAGGCTGCGGCTCACCCAGCCAGCTGGCCGTGTCCGCAGGGGACGTCAGGGAATCAGCAAGGACGCCCCTGAACGCTTGCGCCCCTCTTACCTTCTAATTCCGTTACAGCGGGCATCAATGAAACCCGGGGCCTGCCGTCACGTGGTTCCTATTTGTATTGTCAGATAGTCTCTTTCTCGCCTTTTCTGAAAGAAAGAAGACGCCTCCAAACGTTATGCGATGCAGATGCAGTATTCCCAGCTCTTTGTAACTAACGCAATTACTAGCAAGAGCAACAACCCCTTCCACACACACACACGCACACACGCACATGCACATACATGCGCATGCAAATACACACACACTTATCCTTCCCAATCAGGTAGGAGCTGGTCCACGTGAGTGAGTTTTCAGAAAACCAAAGCCTTAAGAATAAGAAGCACTTCTCCACCATCACTGTGGAATACTTTCTAAAAGGGGCCACATGCACACCTGAAACTAATATACTAGTGTCTGTCAAGTATATGGAAAAATAAAAAAAATATTATTCCAAAAAAAAAATAAGTAAAATGTATCCTGAGCCTCCCCGACCCCACAGGCGATGGGTCATAAAGTGGCCTTCTTCTTTCCTTGTTTTGTAGGAAACCTGGATTCAGTCTGAGAAGACCATCTTTCTGGTCCCGGTTCCATCCATCCCCAGAGGACCTGTGTGATCTTGGATAAGACACTGGACTGCTCTGAAACAGTTTTCTTAGGTTTCTCACTCGTAAACTTTATTGTGGGAGCAGTTTTAGGCTCACAGCAACACCGCGCAGGAAGCACAGGGTTCCCACGCACCCCCGTCCCCTCTCGTGCAGAGCCGCCCCTGCCATCAGCATCCCCACCGGCGTGGTCCGTCTCTGGCCATCGATGAAGCTACACCGACCTCGCCACCATCACCCAAAGCCCACAGCTCGCACTAGGGTCCGCTCTTGCTGCTGCGTACTCTGAGTTTTCACCAGTGTGTGATGGCGTGTATCCACCATGACAGAATACGACGACGAATGTGCCCTGCACATTCCTCTGCCCCTCCCCCCAACCTTCGGCAACCGCTGATTTTAACGTCTCTGTAGTTAGTCCTGCCTTTTACGCATCGTCTTTCAGTTAGAATCAGGCAGCAGAAAGCCTTCTCGGATTAGCTTCTTCCACTCGGTAATATATATTTAAGCTTCCTCCATGTCTTTTCTTGGCTCGACACCTCATCTCTTTTCAGTGCTGAATCATATTCCATTGTCTGAATGGACCACGGTTTCTTTATCCATTCACCTCCTGAAGGACACCTTGGTTGCTTCCAAGTTTGGGCGATTATGAACAAAGCTGCTATAAACATTCACGCGCAGGTTTTGTGTAGACGAAATTTTCAGTTCATTTGGGTAAATACCAAGGAGCACGATTGTTGGATAAAACGTACGTTTGGTTTTGTCGGAAACTGCCGAACGGCCTTTCGGAGTGTGCACCGTGTTGCGTTCCCACCGGCAGTGACCGGGAGCTCCCATCGCTCCGCATCCTCGCCAGCACTGGGTGCCGCCAGTGTTTTGGACTTTGGCCACTCTCATGGGTGTGAAGTGGTACCTCATTGCTGTTTTAATTGGCATTTCCATGACGACATGATGTGGAGCATCTTTTCATATGCTCGTTTTCCATCCTCATAATTTCTTCAGTGAGGATTCTGTTCAGGGTTCTACCCATTTTCGAGTCAGTTTGTTTCTTATTGTTGAGTTTTAAGAGTTCTTTGTATATGTTGGATAACAGTCCTTTATCAGATGTGTCTTTTGCAAATATTTTCACCCAGTTTGTGGTTTATCTTCTCATTCTGTTGACAGTCTCTTTTGAAGAGCAGAAATTCTTAATTTTAGTGACTATCAGCTTACCAATTCTTCATGGAGCATACCTTTGGTGTTGTATTTAAAAAGTCATCACCTTACCCAAGGTCATCTAGGTTTTCTCAAATGTTATCTTCTAGTTTTATAGTTCTGCATTTTACATCTAAATCTATGATCCATTTTGAGTTAATTTTTGTGAATGTGTAAGGTCTGTGCCTCTACTTTTTGTATGTTAATATAGTTTTTCCAGCACCATTTATTTAAGAGCTATCTTTGCTCCATCATATTACCTTTGCTCCCTTGTCAAAGATCAGTTGGCCGTATGTATATGAATCTACTTCTGGGCTCCCTGTCCTGCTTCATTGATCCGTTTGCCTGTTCTTTCAACAGTGCCACACTGTGTTGATCACTGCAGCTCTACAGTAAGTCGTGAGGTTGGGTAGTGCCAGGCCTCCAGCTTTGTCCTCCTTCAGTACTGAGTGGGCTATCCTGGGTCTCGCTGCCTCTCCATGTAAACTTTAGAACTGGTTTGTCGATATTCAGAAAACAACTTGCTGGGATTTGGAATGGAATTGCGTTGAATCTATACATCAATTTGTTAAGAACTGACATCTTGACAATATGGAGTCTTCTTATCCATGAACATGGACTATCTCTCCATTTATTTAGTTATATTTGTTCTCTTTCATCAGAGTATTGTAGGTTTTTTTTCATATAAATCTTGTACATATTTTTTTTAGATTTATATCTATGTATTTCATTCTGGGGAGTGCTAATATAAATGGCATTGTGTTTTTAATTTCACATTCCACTTTTTTATTGCTGGTATATAGGAGAGTGATTTTTTGTTTATTAACCTATATTCTGCAACCTTGCTATAATGGCTTATTCTAGGACTTTTGTGTTGATTCTTTCAGATTTTCTACATAGACAATCATATCACCTGTAAACAGTGACAGTTTTCTTCTCGTTCTATTTAAATGCTGTTTTCACCGCATCCCACGGATTTTGATAGGTTGCGTTTTCATTTTAATTTAGTTCAAAATATATTTTCAATTCTCTTGTGATTTCTTCTTTGACCTATATCTTATTTGGAAGCACGATATCGAATCTCCAAGTCTGGAGGATTTTTCGTCTGTCTTTCTAGTTTAATCTCATTGTGGTCTGACAGCGAACATTGTATAATTTCTGTTCTTTGAAGTTTGTTAAGGTGTGTTTTATGGCCCAGAACGTTGTCTATCTTGGTGAATGTTCCACATGAGTTTGAGAAAAATACATCAGGTGTTAGTTTCCTCATTTTTTTCCAGCAAGGATTTGAATCCCACAGTCTCTGCTTCTATGATTCGAATACCGGTTCCGGTCTGTACCGCTATTGGTTCCAGCCTACACCACCCCTACACTCAATGGCCCAGATGACTCACCTTTCAGTCTTAGCCGTTTTTCACGGTTTCACCGACATTTCACTGCCATCCATACGCTGGTCTCCAGCACCCCTCGCCAGCCACCTCTTCCTCTCTTCTCTTCTGCCGCCGTCAACCCCGCAGCGAATAGACAAGTCGTGAGTTAGATGCCTTGCGGACAAATAAGATGCTACCAGACGCGCACTATAGTGTCCTCTGTAGTAGAAAAAGCCCCGAGAAAAGCTGACACCTTTGACAGAAAACAAGTGCATGGCTGCCTGTCGCCAGCTCATCCACAAACAGTCCGGTCGGCTCCCACTGACCACTGGCAACTCGCTTCTCACCTGAATCCAGCTCTACCTTCCCTGAAGCGTGCATCTAGAACCCCAGGCAAAAAAAAAAAGGAAAAAAAAACGTAATTCTAAACCAAGCAGAACATAACTAGGGAGGCCAAAAACATAAACCATAATAACGGTTTAATTCAACTGCTTCATATCGCTCTTTTCTACTATTAAGTGAAAGATTCGTCATTGCATTTGCCTTTCCTAATAAAATAGCACAATACCAAGGCCCAAAATAGTCATTATGGCCCAATAAAATACAAGGCTGTTCTGTGCGCCCTTTCCTAAAATAGAAAGAAAATTACTCTAAAAAATTTCGCCAGTTCGAATGTCCACAGGAGTGCCTGAACTTTGTCTTTTTAATCCTGAGTCTATGAAACTGAAGATAAGTCTTAACTTAGTTTGAGGGTTGCACGTTTGTAGATATTCAGGTTTCCGCGGGCTGGGAAGTTCCATTCTGACCAATGTACACAACTGTCTGGAGCTTCTTACACAAAACGAAGCCCAGCCCCTCTCAGGACCGGACTATCGAGCTGGGGTGTCTTTGGGGTGTATGTCAGTGTTCTGGTTCCGGCATCAATTCCTAGAGAACACGAGTCTCCTAAAAAGAGACGAGGCACAGACATACCCGATCTGCAGCACCGTTCCCAGATATTCAAGAACTTGAGTTTTTGATACAATGCTCGTGCCCTACAGAGAAGTTCAATGTTTCGTTTTCAAGGTGCATGAAGTTCACCAGTGCTGGGAGCAGGCACACACTTGTATTTCCTTTCTCAGGGACCCGAGCAGCCAACTAAAACTAGACAAGGACAGAACGCCACCCGAAGTGTTCTGGAAGCTGGCTGATGCCACACGTGTCACTGTTCTCAAGCTCCAGCTCCTTAACCGAGTATGGGCCACAGACACTTACATGCAGGCGGCAACGTCCTCGGCAGGTCGCTCCGAGGACTCTAAGAAGCAGTGACAGCCTCCTCCGCCCTCAACAACCTTGCCAGCTGTGGCTACTGGCTCTGACCCCGTGACAACACTGTGCCGAGGGCACGGAACCACACAAAAGCCCGGTGAGCAACTACTGACTCCCACTTTACGAATGAAGGAACTGGGACATAAAGAGGGGGTTAACTCGCTCCCGCTCCAGAAGTGAGACGCCCTCATCAAGAGGGTCCAGCAAGGGTTCTGATATTTAAAGAAAGCAGATCAGTTTCCATGGAAGCGGCAGGAAGGGTCTCCTGGAGAAGGAAAGGGCGTTTGTCCTGACGTTCCCGGAGACTGGGTGGGATTTGGAAGATGAGGATCCGAGGAGGAGGGCCTCCCTTTCCGTTTGAGGGGTCAGCACAGGAGAGCGTCCAAAGACAGACAGACAGACATGCACAGAGCAAGACCGGGGGGTGGCGCCAACGGCAGCCTCAGTGGGGTGGGATGGCTTCTCGTAACATTTGATAACATGTGCATTTTGAAAACTGGTGCTAAATTGTAGAAGACTTGCGATCTCAGGCTCAGGAACACAGACCAAGGAAAGGGTAGCGTGGCAGCGTTTATTAACGCCACCCAACAACCCACCCCAGGGCTTAAAATGCTCTTAGATCATTAGGAGTGAATTTTTTTTTAAAAAAAGACTGATTTTCAGTAGGGAAAAAAGCAAGATCTCCTTGACAGAACTGTCAAACATGTTGAAGTGATTCAGTGAATCGGTGAAAAACAGAATCGGTCGTTGGTGGGATTTCGAGAGCAGTCGTGAAAGCGTTGTTTCAGGAGCGGCGTAGAGCTACTAACCAGTGCGATGCACAAAACACAGAGTCATTGGAGCAAAAGCGATGATCCTTTAGAGAGGAGCAGAAAGGAAATAAGAAAATAATGTATTTCAGAAAATCCTACCAAGGCTTCTGCCTTTTCTTCATCAGTGACTAAGATTCACCCCCAAAGTCAGTGTCGCTCAGCTCCCCACCACGCCTTTTGCAAAGGACGAGCCAGCGAGGGCTCAGCGCTGGTTTGGCTCCCAACCCGCCTCTCGGTCCTTCTGTAATTCCCTTCACCTGCCTCCGAGTACGTCTGTGCACGGACAGTGAGCAGAAAGCATGCTGACCGCGAAAGCACAAACTATGTATTGAGAAATCACGACGATGCCAAATTTTTTTAGAATGGAAAATATATCTTTAAGAACTCGCTGTATTAGGGAAATTGTTTACATATTGAGGTGTTCCTCTTCTTCTTTCTTTCTTTCTTTTTTTTTTTTTTTTTTTTGGACTGGAACAATTAAAAAAAGAGATAAATTTGACATGGTCTTAGTTTTTGTGTGTGTGCATGTGTCCAGAGCAGTCAGCCTTTTCTACAGGTGGGAACTTGAATTGTTTTCAAAGTGCCACATCCTGCCACGGGACCCCTGAGGATGTCAGACCTCCCACCGTAACTCAAGGAGAGTATCATGTGTTTGAAGTGGTCTCCTTCCATCTCTCTCTCTCTCTCTCTCTCTCTCTCCCTCTCTCTCTCTCCCTCTCTCCTTCTCTCTCCAGCTGCCTCTTAATCAGTCTCTCTGTCTGTCTCTCCATCTCTCTCTACATATCTTCTCTTCTCATCTCTCTCCCTCTCTTTGTGTCTCTCTCTCCCTGTCATCTCCTCTGGTGGACGTCAAACCAAGCTGCAGAAACTGTTCTCTGAAGGAACTCAAGCAGACTCCCAGTATTTAAATCGGACATAAGTGGAGTTGCCCTGTGGCTCTGGGGTGGAGGCTCAGAGCCCTGTCCCTCAAACCCAAGTGTCCTGGGGCCCTGACCCTGGAGTGCAAATTAATAATCACCGCTGTGCAAATTATGTCCAAAGCCCTCAGCTGAGCCCATAGGATTGCAGGTTCCGGGCCCGGTTCCCTCTCCAGGCCAACACTCTGCCCCACCAGCCCTCCTTATCAAATGTCTACATTCCTTCAACAGGGCACGCCCTCCCGGCCACCTAGACCTGGCAAACATTATTCAGTCTTCCTAAAATGTAAATCTGAAGCCATCCCAGGAGTCGGACATCCTTCCCTAACTCCCCCTGACCCTAGCAGGCTTCCGAACCTAGGTCCTCAGATCTCACAAACTAACACCGCGTGGCCATGAACAGCTGCCGTCTGTCCTCCCCAGCTGACAACAAACTCCATCCAGCCAAAGACGGTCTCACTCGCCCTTCTCCTCAGCACCTTCCATGATGCTTGGCATCTATTTAGAGCTCAATGCTTATAGGATGGATGGATGGATGGATGGATGGATGGATGGATGGATGGATGAGTGGATGGATAGAAGGAAGGAAGGAAGGAAGGAAGGAAGGAAGGAAGGAAGGAAGGAAGGAAGGAAGGAAGGAGGAAGGAAGGGCATCAGTAGGTGGCTGGGTGGGTGGATGGATAGACAGATGGGCGGGTAGATGAATGAGTGGATGGGTGAATAGTTGGGTAGGAAGTGGGCGGATGAATGGATAGATGGGTGGGTGGGAGGAAGAGAAAGACTAAGACGTTCACGGTTTGCGGTTCAGGTGACTGCGGCAGCCACGGGAACTCCCGTAATCACTTCCGCAGTTGCGTTATGGTAATAATTTGGTGCTTCCTTCCGTCTGTGATAGACTGGTTTATTCTACCAAATCACATCATCTGATATTTTGACAAAACATACTGCACTGCTCACATCTGGACATACCCTCACTGGTAATTTTGGGAAACCAGAGGTGAACCAAATTAACTAGAGGCCCAATTCAGCTCAACTAGTGATCGGATTGAAGAGATCAAGTCCTGCTCTAAGATACCTGACTCACAAAAGGGCAAGCACTTCCCGGGGCGGGGGGGGGGGATCACTATTTCTTTCAATCTCTCCTGTTCTGTTATACATCAACTGCAGCATTTGATTTAGAAAAAGCCTACAAGACATGGGACTAGGCCAGAAAATAGGAACCATAATTAAGAGGAAAAAACAGTCACTAGAAACAGGCCCACAGATGACCCAGAAAATGCATCAGCAACCAAAGACTTTAAATGTACTAAAATATGCATTAATATTTTTAGAGGGAAATATGGATAAAATGGATGAAAATGTAAAAGAATTTCAGCAGAGAAATGAAAACCCTGAAAAAGAATCAATGGGAATTATAGAATCAAAAAAATACAATACCGTAGAATTCCAGTAAGTGGTCTTAACAGAACAACAACAAAAAAAAAATAGTGGGAAGTGAGAGAAATGTAAGACGATATCAAACAGTCTAACATACCTGTAACTGGAGTCCGGGAGAAAAGGAGAAGGAGAATGAGCCAGAATAAATATAAACATTTGGAGCGATAGAGACTGGAATTTTTCCCCAGAACCGATGGAGGACATGAGCACGTGGATCTAAGAATTAGGTTCCCCAGCTCTGCCCACCTCAGCTGTCCCCCTGTCCCTCTTGCCTTCACTGGAAGAACTGGAGTGGCCGCGGCAGCTTCGCGGATCTGGCTAAGGGGAGGTTCAGTTCAGTTTCGGTTTGGGTCGAATAGGACAAACATGGGTGGTTCACGATCACTTACATGTGCCGGTCATGCTGGCCTAGGGAAACGAGGTGCAGGAATACTCCTCCCACCCATTGTCCTAACTCGCCTGGCTCCCTGGCTCGGTCACAGTCACACCGGTATCACAATGCATTTGCCTTGCGCATCTCATTTCTTTAATCTCACGGGAGTAAACAGCGCCTGCACAACACCTCAAGCTGTTAACATCCACCATGGTTTGCCATAGTTACATGTTTTCTTTTCAGCTTCATCGATGGAGTGTTTTAAGCATACGTAGCAACTGGATTTTTCTTTGGAAGAGCCCAATTATAGAGAGATGCCACCATAAGTCTATCCAAGCCTAAAATTTGGATATAACAATATTATAAGAACTCATATATGTTTTTAAAGGTTCAAGAGAGAAACTCAAACACAATAGGAATGCAAACAAATTATTCGAAGTCAATGTTTGAATATGCCAGTTTAACTGCAATTTGAAAAGATATTTTGGAATGTTTCAATAATACAAGTGAGGAAATATAGACCCCTTAAATGGATATGTGAAAAAGTTCCTTTTCTTGACACTTTGAAATATGTCAAAGCACTGAGAGAAAATATGCATAAAAATTAATAGAATATTTTAAAAGCTATAAAGATGAGAAATGAACAACAGAAATTATTCCAATACTGAAAAGAGAATTTTAATAACAAAAAGTTTAGAATCTACAAAAAGTAATAAATCATTAAGACAAAGAAATAAATTTCTAATAGAAATAATAAATAGATTTTGGAATGATTTGATATCCATTATTAATGAGAAGTGAATCAGAGGAACACATTAAAATAATATTTTAAATTCTTATTTATGTGACTCTTAATACTGACACTGATAAAAAAAAATATATAGAGAGAACCCCTAACATGCCAATATGAGAACACTGACAACCACCTGGTTAATGGGAGTTCAAAGAATATTTAAGAACAGTCACTCACAAAAGAAACTTGAAACGCCTTTAAATCTTAAAGCTCATGTGTGAAAGAAACTCAGTAGTGATTGTCCCAATTTTAACAATCCTAAAACCTTACATGGCATTATTAATAATGAGCGGTGAGGCTAAAACCAATTAATTAATTAATCTCTCTACACTGGCAATAATAAATAAATGTTGATCACAGGTGCTAATGACCGAATTATCACTCTGTCCTCTCTGTTCAAATATATTTAAACATTGTCATATAATGAGAACGAAGAATATGCAGCCAGAAAACATAGAGGGGAAAGAGGTAGTTCAGGCAGTTAATAATATATTATGCTACTTTTCTGAATTTCTCAACATGTATGTTATTAAAAAATTTATAACTGGTAGTGATTTTTTCCTCTCCTAAATGTTCACCTCATACCTAAGTCCATATTCATAATTTCATAGTATTTATTAAAATGTCTCTCCCCAAATAATACGAACTTTGGGCCTCACAAAACCTAGCGTCTTCCCGGGTCCCCGTAGGCATCAGTCATGTCCCAGTGATGGCAGTCGGGATGGGGGGGGGAGGCAAGGACATACCCTCCAAGATGCTTTAAATAAATCACCAATGTCTCCTATTTTTTTGTTTGCTGGTTTCGTTTTTATGACTGATCTTTTTTCCTCTAAAAGAGTGACTCGAAGAGGGGGGCGGATATTTCGTTTTCTCCAGTTTGTCAATCTGGCTTCGCTGTTCAGTAATTGCAGAGGGCAGGACTTCGGGTGAAACCACGTCCCCGAGGACCAGGAAGATCTGCAAATACCAATGTGAGGGCAGGAGCTGAAACTACCAGACGTCACATGAAACGACAGAGAAAATGTGAGTTGTCCTGTGTACAAAGAGATCGGAGGGGCATGTGGGGGCCGCCCACCCCCTCGCAAAACCTCGGTGGCCGCCCTAACATGAGGTACCACGGCGACCATTTACCATGAATAATTTTATGATGCAGCAGCAAAAACCCCCGTTTGGACAGCCGGGCCCGCACATCGGAAGACCGCCTGAGGAGGGAGGGAGACCCCGTTCTGGCCCCGCTAGACAGCGAGCGCAGAGGAGCCCTGCGGCGGCCACGCGGAGGCACGGCGCCCGATCTCAGCGCGCCAACGCTCCCGGCAGCGAGGAGCGAAGGCGCGGGCCCTCGGCGCCGACACCGCGCTCGGTGTTCGATCACCGCGTTCAGCGCTGACCCTTGCACAAGCCTCGGAGGGAGGCAAGGAAGCGGGCCTGGAGGAATGCGGATGAAGGTGCGAGAACTGGGAGGGTCCACCCCGGCCCCAGCCCACTAACACGCCCCACACCAGCCCCCCTCCCCACCTCCAACTCCAGCCCACCCCAACCCCACCCTACCCAACCCAAAACCACCCCACCCCCACCCGACCCCAACCAACCCACCCCAACCTCAACCTACCCAACCCAAAACCAATCCTACTCCACCCCAATCCACCCCGACCCCACCCCAACTCACCCCAACCCCATCCTACCCAACCCAAAACCACCCCTACCCACCCCTACCCACCCCGACCCCACTCCGACCCCACCCAACCACACCCCAGCCCCACCCTAGCTCGCCCCTACCCATTCCTCCTGCTGCCGGAGCGAGTGCTCGCACCCCTTCTCCCAGCCAAGCGCGGGGTGAGCTGCACTTTGGCAGCTTCTGCGAATGTCCTGACCGTCCTTGCAGGCTGAGTAACATCCTTCCTCAGGGGCTGATTTCAAGCAGCCATGATCAAAAGACCAAACGGAGGGGGCTGGGAGAGTGCGCAGGCAACGGGCCAGAGAGGGCAAGCGTCGGAGGCTTCTAGAAACGTGCGGCTTGCCCACTTGGCCCCGATTCTCACGCCCTCGGCTGCCCGCTCTCCACGAGCAGACGAGGACTTCCACGGGCTGTGTTTATACAGACCCAAGAGTGAGGCGGGTGCCGCTCCGAATGCTTATACGTGTCAACTTACTGAACCCTCACAACCCTGTCATTGGCCCGCTTCACAGGTGGGGAAACTGAGGCACCGTGCCGGTGGCCAGGATTCGCGCCCGGGCGGCCTGGCTCCCGAGTCTTCACTCCCAGGCGCTGCACAAGTGCCTCGCGCACCTGCAGTACAGCCGCCAGGCCCCCGAGGATGGGGTCCACATCAGCGCTTCCCAAAGCACAGAGCCCGTTGGAAACGTGAGTCCTCGGGCCCCGCCACAGACCACTGCATCCGAAAGCCAGGGCGCTGTGCCTAGCCGGACATCTGGGTAACTGAGAACCCCCGTTCTAAATGATCGCCAGGGTTCTCTCTGGGACTGCGCTGAAGGAGGGAGAAGGAGCCAGAGGCACAGAGAAGCAGGCGCTACCACGGATGAGCCAAGGGAGAAAGAGAGGCCGTGGGAACACGCTCCTTCGTGGACAAGCGGATGTCCGTCACTGGGGGCCCGTTCTGCTCCAAGGAAAGCGGCCAGCGGGGGTCCCTCGGACAAGCAGGAGGGGCCGGGACACGACTGCCGACCATGCGAGGACCCAGCCACAGGTGAAACCTGGCTGCTCTCGCCCCTCCCCTCCGCCGGACCTCTCTCAGTGCGAGCCGCACCATCCTTGACTCTTCCCCGCCCAGGACGGAGGCTGTCGGCCGTGTTCACAGAAGGGACAGCATCCCTGAGCGAGAAGCATCCTGGGGACCATTTCACCCACCGAGGCCACTTCCGGAGCAGAAGGGAACAGCTGGTCCACCACCCACCAGAAAACACCCATGGAAAGATCGAAGAATCACATGTTCCCTAAGAGAAATAAGTCCCGCCGACCAGGGAAGGGGTGACAGCACCCAGAAGAGGTGCCAGCACCCGGGGCCGCCTGAACGGTGGCAGGACCCGGAAGTGTGGGAAGTTGATGCTCTGTGACGTGAACCGCGCCATGGGAGACGGAACAGGGGGCCCAGTGGATACATTCTCCCCGCCCCCGCCGAAGGTCGGTTCCGAGAAGCCACATGTCCACAGTGCCTGCCTGGGGACAGCCCACCGGCCAGCCGCCCGCTGCCCCTTCTGGGGAAGCCGGGACAGGTGAGTGACAGACGACTTCTCTGCCTTCCCTCCTTCCCCACGCCACCCCTTTCTCCCTCCCGCTGGATTCTCTGGAATTTCCAGACACATACACACACACCCCCCAATAGAGGATTAGCTCATAATATGCGCTCAATTTTAAAAAGTATAAAGAAAACTGCCCCGGAGGTCGAGATGTAGAGTCCAGTCGAATTCCTAATCAGTTAGCCATGGTGAGATGATGATTATATCATCAGAAACCAGTCACTTCCTGTCCTCATGCCTCAGCCAAAAGCAGAAAGTAAAATGCCCGGAAGTGACAAAGACTTGGGACAAAGGCCAGTGTCCTGGCCAGGCAAGTGACCGCAGAGGCAATGGCTTTGAAGGGTGAGTGGGGTTAAAGATGGGCTCTGAAAAAAGAGCAGTGTTGCATCTGGACAAAAGCAAACTAAACGTTTCGAGCAAAGCAAATGCTGAAATTAGGTCTGGCCGCGAATGACAGAATATTGTCAAAATCAAATTCTTCAAAACTCTGGAAGCTAGCCCACAGCTTTGCAACAACTTGAAGAGATTAATTCGAGGTGAGTGACTGAATCTCAGTAAGAACTGTGAGCTCTGCAGTCATTTAACTCGCCCTGGGCCTACTGTCCTCTTCCCACTGGGGAAGGAGGGGCGCAGGGCTCCCCCAAACCCCATCCCCCAGACACAGTCATGATTTGATCTGTCTGGAAGTTCCCTAGAAATCCCAGTGGCTACGCATGATGAAGAACAGAGGTTCCAGTCTTCAACAGAGAACGCCGCCAGACGTGTAAAGGGACAGGAAATGTGGCCCACGGGGAGAAGCAGGACAGACCGCCCTGCCCAGCAAGCCACACCCTCTAGGCCGTGATGCACATGCTCGGCGAACCAATTCAGAGGCCACGTCTGAAGGAAGGTGTGAGAACTATGCCGTATCAAATAGAGAGTATCAATAAAGAGGCACAGATTATTCTAAAGAATATATAGATATAAATTCTGGAGCTGAAAAGTACAGTAACTGCAACGAAACAGTGACCAGCACCCATCGGCACGGCCCACTCGCTCTCCTCTTCCGGGCCTCTGCTCAGTGGCCTCCACCCTGAGGCCTTCTGCCCTCCCTCCTCCCCGCCCGCCCACAGCACTGCGAGTCTGCCCGCGCGGCCGTTCGCCTCCGCGGGGCGTCTGGCTGGTATTCTGTGTACCTCCTGGTCTGTCTGGTTCTGCTCTTCCCCCTCCGCTGGAGGTAGCTTCCAGAAAAGCAGAGACTTTGCTGCTTCGATCGCCGTCACCCCGCCAGCTCCCGGCCCAGTCCTGGCACCCCGACGGATGCTCCACATTTTTTGAATGAATGAACTCTATCGGCCTGCCCCACGGCCTACACGACCTACCTACACCGACCGCCAGGGCCAAAGGCCTCGTTCATGCCCTTCCCACCCCGGAGCTCCTCTGGGCTGCTGCCTGCACTCCGCCTACTGACAGAGATAAAAGAGGATCACGCAACCACGGTTTTTTGACATCCAATGAAGAAAACGGTCCGATAACATCTTCTGCGTCCTCTCACCAAACCCAAAGGTATGACACCCAGGAAGTAAACTCGGGGACGGCCTCCGTTTGTCTGCCTCACGACTTCACTGGGGGACTCCCTCTTCTGCGCGAGCCTTGCCTCCTTTCCCGTTCTCTGCCCCGCGACTGGAACCCCGCGGCCTCGGCCTTCCGCACACTGTTTCAAAGGTTCTCCGGGGCGAGCCCCCGGCGGGGACACCGACAGCGTGGTTACTTCCTAAAAAGCCACATCAGACTCGTCGGAGACCAGACACCGCGAGCTGTGGCTGATCTCAAGCCAGACAGGCCGTGCGGGTCTCGCGAGACCCTTGGGGGCTGGTTTTGCAGCACCCGCGTCTACCTGTGGGTGGGCCCCCCTCGCACATGCCGGCAAACCTCCCTTCCCGAGTGCGATGGAAGCAAGTCTCAGACGAGGCCTGCCTCTCACGCAGCCAACTACCAGCACGCAGGTGCGAGCGGTCCCACGACCTCATGCGTACGTGCCGTGAAATGCCAGCCGTCTGTCCTTCTGGGAGAGCAGGAGACGCTGTGCTTGAAAGGGTGCCCGAAGCTGCATCGTGGCAGGATTCAGCTTAGCATCTACCTGTGAGGGCGCGAACCCTGGCCCCGGTGTGGGGCCCAACTCCCCTGCTGCAGGTCGAGTCTGCGCCCCAGGCCAAGGGTGAAGGGCCTGCTTAGCTCCAGTGAATGCAGGGCAGGCTTCTCCAGCACCCCCGTCCCAGGGGGCAGGCCCAGGCCCCCATGACAGCCTGCGGCAGGGGGTTGAAGACTTGGGTTGGGCCTGACTTGGCCTCTTTCAGGCCATGCTATTCCAGGCAGAGCATTTCAGCTCGGTGCTGATAGACTGTAAATGAGGGTCCATGCCACCAAGAGGACAAAAGGAGGTAAGGTACCACATGTGAAACTGCATGAACTTAGGGACTCTGATTACCCACAGTGCTTGATTCGCTGCCTCAGGGGAGAGTTTCCACCCATGGCTCCCTGACGTCTGGGGCCTGGGAATCCGCTGTCGTGGGCTGTCTTGTGTGTTGTAGGGTGTTGAGCGGCATCCCTGGCCTCTACCCTCTCGATGCCAGTAACACACCCCATGCCAATATTACAACCAAAAACGCCTCCGGACATTGCCAAATAAAGAGTCCCCCTCCCCTGCACCTTGAGAACCACCGCCTCAGGGGGCAGAAACCTCTGCCGGTTGCCAGCCACACCTCCACCCCTGGGGCAGGCATGGAGACAAGGCGAGGACAGCAGTGAGGAGGAGAAGCCACCCTGCCCAGACACTAGGACGCGTGACAGCAAGGTCTGGCTCTACAGTGCGAAGGTCCCCATTCTGAACTTCTCTCCCTCGACTTTTAGGTTTCTGTGTGTGACAGTGATGTGGTGTCCAGCTTAGAGGGATACAAGTTTCTTTTAATGATCTGTTAATCTCAAAGATAAAATATTTGTCTGTGAATGGGACACGCTGTATTACCATCAGCTGTTCCTGACAACGGAAAGGCAGAGGCGCCTGCCACGTGCCGAGGTGTGAAGCGAGGTGGACAGGACCAGTGGGGGCAACTGAGGAAACTGGAGGACACTGGACACTCTGCCCACGTGGCCAGTGTTCCTGAGGGAAATCCAGTCACTCTTCGTGCTGCGGACAGTAAAGGGACCGCGTACTAAAGCTGACAAGCTCAGGGAAGACCAGCCTGGTGGGCCCTACAAACTCAGAGACCAGAAGTCACCACACAGCATGGCCCGAACACAAAAAGTCCTGACTCAAAGCGGGTCGTGGTGGGTATTCACATCCCGGGCCTGCAGCTTCCTTGACAAAGGTGGACCTTTACCGGCCAGCCAGAAGCTCCTGACCTTGAACATGATCGTCACAGCCTTCCCTCCGCCTTCTCCGTCCTAAACCACACCGTGAAAGCAGTGGCCTAGAGAAGCGGTTCCCCAGTGTCACAGTGCTCCTGCCGCTGCTGGGACCTCGCGAAAACCGCAGATTTCTGTCTCTAAAGAGTCCAAGTCAGTAGGTCCTCCTGGGGCCCAGGGACCATGTTTCTGATGCAGGTGGGGCCTGGACCATGTCTAGAGGACAGACTCACTGCTCAGTTTCCTTCCAGGGCTCCTCAACTGAACTTCACTTTGGGAAGAAAACCGACTTTACTCGAACATTCTGAGATTGATTTCCATCCACCGGTAACAGCTGTATTCTGATAAATCTGAGTAGCTAGAATATAGCTACAGTGCCTGGAAGTCTTCCTCTGAGGGTTGAAGCAAAAAGAAATAAAACATAATATGAATAGGATAAAATAAAATATAAAAAAATAAAACATAAATCGACCCCAAAAGTCTTGAAGAAGAATGTAGACTATTCCATAGGAATTTCTGAAGATGCAACACAGTACTTTACATTTCAAAGACTCTACGTTTCTCTCCCTCTCTCTCTGTCTCTGTCTGTCTGTCTGTCTGTCTGTCTGTCTCTCTTTCTCTTTTCCTCCATGGAGCTCTCTTCTAGCCCTCACCTTTCCACCTCTGCCCCACAGCAGGGCTGCCTACACCCTGCCCCCTGGTCCAGGGACCCGCCCCCCCACCAGCAGCCGGCTGGGAAATGTAGTCCAGTCTCCATCCCCTTCTGCTTGTCTCTCACGCTGGGGACCTGGAGTTCTATGGAATGAAGTATCCACCATTTTATCCTTAGATTACAACCAGAAGTCCTAAATTTATATTGCATCGGTAAAAAGCCAGTGAAGAAAAGGGTCCCGAAGTGGTTGGGAACCCCTGTTGGTTTTGAGGAAACATCAGTATTGATGAGAAAGTGAAGGGGACCCCAAAGGACTTCAACCATCTAAAACCAGTAACAGAAAATACCTTAGAAACTGGCTGCAGGGGAGGAAGACCCGACAGGCAGTCTCGGGAGGTCTAAACGTTGCTCCTGGTACACAAGCAGGTGAGAACAGAGCAGAGCCAGGAAAAGTGTCACGAGGCAATGGAAAAGGAAGTCACTAGAGCGGGGCGAACCAATGGCTGTGAGAAGGAGCTTCGGTGGCGACCTGGTCTTCAGGGCCTGCGTTCCCACAGGGATCCACTCCGGGTAGGCCAGATGTGCCAAGGAAGGGGAAGCCTGGGCGATTCTGGGCTCAGGTACACAGGACAGCCAGGCGATGCCACGTAGTGGCTGAGAGTGTAGGAGTAAAGCACGAGGACACTGGAACGTGACATGTGGGGTTCGAAGCCCCATGGACTAAGCCTGTTTCTTTTGCGCCGAGTGCCTTGGCACATGCTATGCCCTTCGCCTGAAACATTTTCCCTCTCCTCCACATCTGTCAAGTTTGCTTTGCTTAAAAGACCAGTTCGAATGGAACCATAAACACAGTCCTGGAGACAAAAGCAATAGCTTCGGCTCCTAGCATCACCCTGTGCTAACTGGGGGTGAGTGGAAAGGCCAGACGGAAAGATCCTGAATCCTGGAGTCAGATGATCCCGATTGGAATCCCCACTCTGACACTTAACAGCGGTGCGACACTGGGTAATTCACAACCACGTCAGGCCCAGCGTCCTCCTGGGTGAAATGGAGAAAACACCCAACACCCGAGGTCATTGCATTCTACCGAACAATGCCCGCCGGGAGCCACTTGGTGGCGGAAGCTGTGGCACGCTGCGCTGTGATTGTCCACTGTGAGCCCCCGGGGAAGGTTCCCCGCTTTCCGCAGGTCTCCGGCGCTCACGTGGGCTCGGCGCCGCGGGGAGCCGGAGGAGGCCGTGGGGGAGGGGAGTCACGGGCGGGAACCCTGAGCCGGCTCAGCCGTGAATTCACTCACGAGTCACAGAACAGGAATGCGGCCAGCAGCAGCCTTCCGCCTTCTGCCAGGAAGACGAGAAACCATGTCTGCCACTGTGAATCACTGCAGAGGACTCACTGCAGATCCGCCTTGGGGAACCCGGGGGTGGCGGGGGGGGGGAGGCGGGGGAGGGGCGTCCTGAACGAGAGTGAAAAGCACCGTGGGACCGGCTGAGCTTGGGCACTGCGGGCAGAGGAAGGCGCCCTCTGCGGGGATTTTCCTGGAAGGGTGCCCTCAGGGCGGCAAGAGCCTGCCTCAGGCCCCACGACAGGGGACTCCGCGAGGATGCGACCCCTCCTGGCCTGGCGCCTCCGGGGCTCTGGAGCATTCTCTGCGAAGTCCTATTCCTTAAAGTTGCTCTGCACGTTGACGGGGAACAACGGACAGAGTCCCGCAGGACATTAGGCTCAGTGCAAGTAAAGTATCCAGCCTCCTGACACCCACAAAGCACCTACCGCGACCGCGGCCTGGATGGCAAGACGCCCAAAGTGACCGCACCCAAGGGCGCCTGAGGACGCGTCCCCCGGGCCAGCCGCGTCGCAGCCTGGGAGCGAGGCCCGGCCCTCGGGGCGTGGCCCGGGAGCACCCAGCCAATCGGAGGCGCGGGCGCCGGTCACGTGACCACCGCCCGCGGCCCTGCTTGTCCGTCCTCCGCTCCGCAGCTCCGCCCAACGCGGCGAAAGGCTGGGGCTCCTCCTCGCGAAGGTTTCGGGGGAGCAGCTCAGGCGGCGTGTCCCCTTCTTGGTCCGACCCTGCAGGGAGCCGCGTCCTGGAGGAGGCGCTGCGAAGTGCGTGTCTCCGACGCAGAGCGCACGAGGCACCGCTGGAGCAAGGTCAAGGACGTCAGAGGGTCCTGCGGCCGGCCGGCCCCTCCCCTCCGGGACAGCCGGCTCCGGGGCCTGCGCGCTGCCCTTGTTCCATCCAGGCGGCTCAGGGGACCCCCGGACCCCTACGTGTTCTTCCCTGGTTAGGTTAACGGGCATCAGTGAGGTCTCTGGATCCCTTGATTTCCTGGTTTTCAACATCGCTTGCATCACTCACCACTCCGACCACTGAAAAATCTTGCAGGAGAGAATGCCCCAGCTGCAAATCCGGGGTCGACCTCACCAGAGAAGCTTTTGTGTTTCCCAGAAGGCTCCAGCTTCTCCCCAGATTGTCTGACCTACCCTGTAAGCACCTTGCAGTGCTGGCTTAGAGATGCAGAAACTGAGGCACAGACAGGGTTTGAGGAACTTGCCCAAGGTGGCACAATGGCAGGTTTTGCATCTCAGCCAGATGGCATCTCCAACCAGAACCCCCCATGCGCTGCTTCTGAGGGACCAGCCATTGGCCGGCACTTGAGGTCTGAGGGGAAAGGCACCCGTGCTCCTGGTCCCCTCCCCGAAGTGCCAGCTGCTGGACCCAACCTGCTCTCACCAGTACCCACGAGGAACCCTCGCATGCCTCTGGCCATGGTGCTGCCGCCCCCGGACTCAGGCTCAGAGCCTCACACACACACACATGCACACACACACACACACACACACACCGCCCCTTGCCTTGCTCCAGCTGTGATAAGAATGCTCTGGCTAAGAAGGGGCCACTTCTTAACCAGGGAGCCCCACAGCAGTGAAAAAGGGGCTCCCAGAGATACTCTCTGAGGGAACTTCTAAGGGGATGTTAGAACTGTCCCAACATCTGTTCATCCACGTCCAGGAGAACATATAACTCAGGCCCAACATGACACCTTGGGAGAGCCAAACCAGTATACTTCAGCCACCTACAGTGAGTCAGGGCACCCCACCCCACCCCCATTTAAAACAACCCATGGAAATGCCTGAAATTCCACCATTAGTGATTCTCTGAGATTAAGAATCATCGTCTCTAGATGCATTAATAGATGAAATTTCTGATAGGAGAGGAGGTAAATTGCTGGTCCTTGGGGAGAGGGAAGAGGCCACAGCCAGGGGGAGGGGCTCTGGAGTGACTCTAAGAGGATCTCTGCACTCAGTGCAGATCACTCAGGAGATTGCAAGACTTGGTCTGTCTAACTCACCTAATCCTCCCTGAGTCATAGAAGCATGCATTCCTGCCCTTTGTGGGGTTCCGAGACCATGTGAACTCACTGAAAGCTCACGGCCACATCCAGGAATCCCAGGGCTCTCTGAGCAACCATGTTGTCAGGGAGTAAGATTTCAAAATCAGCCTCTCCCACGATCTTCGGAACCACTTCTGTTTCCCATTCCACAAGGAGAGCAACGCCATATTCAGAAAATAATGAGAAAGAGCTATTACATTAAAGGAAAAAGGAAAACAAGTCGATAAATCAACCATATATGGCTCTACAGACGAGGTCAAGAACCCTAATGGGACCTAAGAGTTAAACATCATTATTAATATGGGAAAACTTATGTTTGAACATCTCTTGATTCATATCTCTTCATCTGCTCACACTCCTGCTGATTTTGGAGAAAAACCCCAGGTTGGGAGTGTGGGCATTGCAGAAGGGGTGCTGGTCATTTATCATCTGAGAAAGAGATTTGACACCCCCCTCCCTCACCCTTCTAGAAATGAAGGGTATATTTAGAGAGCAGGAGCACCTCCATAAATTTTGAGAAATGTTATCTTCAAAATAAAGCATATGGCCCAAAGGAAATTAAATCCAAGTTTATTGCCCCCTGCCCCCCCCCCCCACTGCCAGCAAACGTTCAGGGAGTAGCAGTACTTAGCTATCTGATCAGAACCAACCGGATGTGATTCAGTGAAGACGTTGCAAATCACCCTCTCCCGATAGCCAGTAACCCCGTCGGTCCCCCAATAATGATGCCGTCACTTCTAACCACATGGAGAACCAAGACACTCAGAACTCTCTTCTTCATCTTGGTATGGGTCATCCCTCCCCTTCCCTCCTCCTCAAAACCTTGTCCCCAGAGGCATGGCACGGTGGGTACCCACCAAACCTCCACTGAGCAAGTATCGGCATCCGCAGCTGGGGTGGCCGGGAAGGGAAATCCCTGATGCAGAGGGAGCGAGCCACTGCATCAGGCTGCCCCAACCCCACCACCTCTTATTGGCTCTTCCCACCGTCTAGGGCAGGGGTCCCCAACCCCTGGGCTGTGAACCGGCGCCCATCCGCAGCCTGGAGGAAACCGGCCCGCAGAGCAGGAAGGGAGCAGCGGGTGAGTGAGCGAAGCTTCATCTGTATCTGCAGCTGCCCCCCAGCGCCAGCACCACCGCCTCAGCTCCACCTCAGACCATCAGGCATTAGATTCTCATAGGAGCACCGGTCCCTGGTGCCACAAAGGTTGGGGACCACTGTTCTAGGGGACAGACTCTGATTGGTATTTCTGCCAGATCGAAGCAGTCACAAGTCATCAGGGCAAAGAGTGACAACACTGTGTGCACATCACTTGACAGTCTACAAACACTCTCGCATAACTTCTTCTAGGACGGTTGTCATTAAAACTCGCAGGTTAGAGATTGGGCCTCTGAGGCAGAGTGCTATGGGCCACACTGTCCCCACAGAACTCATATGCAGTCTTGACCCCCAACACCTCAGAACTGACCCTATTTGGAGATGGGGACTGTGAAGAGCTCATTAAAGTCAAACAAGGTCAGTAGGGTGGCCCCAATGCAATGTGACTGTGTCTTCATCAGGAGAGATTAAGACACAGACACACACGGAGGAAAGACCAGGGGAGCGTTTGGAGAAGATGACCGGCCGCCCGCCACGGAGGGAGGCCTTGGAGGACACCAACCCGGCCGACACCTGCATCTCGGACCTCCGGCCCCCAGGACTGTGAGAAAACAGAGTTCTGTTGTTGAGTCCCCCGCCGGTGGCAGCTCACGTGACAGCCTGAGCTGGCCAACACCCAGAGGGTCGTCACGCAGCCAGGGAGCAGGAGAGGCTGTCACACCCCCATTCATCGGCTCTCATGCAGGGTGGCCTAGAGAGGAAAGCGCACGTGGACACCCTCCATGGCACGTGACCCCCTCCATGGCAGGGGGTCACACGGCCGGAGCAGGCCGCGGGGCCCCAGGCAGCCAACGTGCTCTCGTCCGCGATCGGGATCAAGCCAAGGGGAGCCAGCGAGGTTCCACAGGCGGCCCGGCCGCCGCTGCCCCGCAGGGCTCGACGCGTCCTTCGTGATGGCAGCAGAGCCACGTGCACCCTGGCGGGCAGGCGGCCCCTGCTGGCTCTCACACGATGCTTTTAACACGGCAAGTACTTGGAAACCTACACGTAACTTATTGCTTCCTTTTTACCCAAATAAGCTGAGGTTTTCATTTCATGTTGATTTGAGCCAACTGGTCCAGATGTTATACGTCATATCGTAATTAGGTTACCTAAGATTATTTTCAAAAGACCAGTTTCTAAACCGAGAGCAACAAGCCAGGGAGGGTGACAGCGGGCGGTCGCGGTTCGTACGGCCATCGTCCACACGTCAGCCTCTCGTTAAACAAGAGTCTGTGAAAACTCCTTACGCTTTCTCGGATGGCTAAAAGAGATCATTAAAGGACTTCCAGGAAGTGCGACTGATTCTGGAAGTGCCTTTGAAGGAAAAAGATTATTTATTTCAAGAGCGATTTTTCTAACAGTAAGCAAAGAAAAATTACAAGGTCGCACAATGGGAACGTAATGGGGGTGGGGCCAACACGAGAGAAAGGTCCCCGGGCCTGCGATGGCCTCGTGCGCCTGAGACCACGAGCCGCGCCGGGGTTCGCAGAGGAGGGCGCGCGGAGGGGGGTGAAAGGTAAGAGAACAGGTTTCTCATTCGAGGACGAAAACTGCGTCACGCCTGCACGGTAGATGAGTGTTTTCCAAAGCCAGGCACGGCGGTTCTTCCAGCCACGTGTTCTTCCCGGACGTTGCCGCACCCCCCGCAAGGGGCGGCGTCCACTGCTCCCTCCCCTTGAACTCAGAGGCCCTTTGCGAGCAGAATCTGACGCTGCCGACGCCCCCGGCCGGGTCGTAAAGGCTGTCGGGGTGCCACTCGGTGGCCCCAGTGTCCCTGTCTCCACTCACACCTCTGTCTCCCTCTCTCTGCCACCCCGTGCTCATCCCTGAACCCAACCATCATGCCGCAAGGTGATGGAAGACAGCCTGGCCCTATGGGTCAGGCCGGGGAGCGCAGCGCCCGGAGGTCCAGGGCGGAAGATGCTCTCGAGAGGACACGAAAGGGCGGCGCCCGCGCTGGCTCTGCAGGGCGCAGCGGCACGGCGCGAACGGCGCTCGGGTGTGAGGAGAGGCGGCCGCATGAGGCTGAGATCCTCGCCTCTCGTACGAGAAGATCCACGACACGTAGAGAATCGACGTCGCGACCGAGGCGATGTGGAAAAGATGGCGCACGAACTCGCGTGCGGGTGTGCGCAGCAGAATCACGGTCCCCAAAGACGTCCAGGTCCTAGTCCCTGGAACCTGGGACTCTGCCACCTCACAGGACAAGGGGACTTTGCAGGTGTGATGAAGCGAAGGCCCTTGAGATGGGAGATGAGCCCGGATCATCCCCGCATCCCCGGGGTCATCATAAGGGTCCTTCAAAGACGGAAGAGGGAGGCGGGAGGGTCAGAGAGGGAGACGAGACCGCGGACACAGAGGTCAGGGACGTCACCGCCGGCCGCGGAGACAGGAAGGGTCGGGAGCCGAGGGAGGCAGGCGCCTGGAGAAGCTGGAAATGGCCGGGAAACACCCTCCGCCAGAGCCCCCAGGAGGAACCAGCCCTGCCAACGTCCCCGTGACAGCCCAGCGAGACCCGGTCTGGGTTTCAGACCCGCGGCGCTGTGAAATAAAAAACCTGTGTTGTTTGAAGCCACCACGTTTGTGATCATTTTTAAAAGAACCCTAGGAAATTAGCACAGCGGGAACGGCTGGCTGCAAGGGCCTTCTGGGAAGCGCGGCTGCGGGCGCAGGAGAGCGGGGAGAGCCGAGTCCTCGCGGTTCTGGGCCTTTGAGTCCTGTGTCGTCCTTCAGCTGTGCGCGTCTGGCGCTTTAGATAAAAAGGCGAGAATTCAGCACGAGGCCCCTCGCGTACTGGTAACCTAACGAGGGGAATGTGTGAGAAAACCGACTGTGGTACCCACAGAGATGGCGCCTGAACAATCGAACCATCGGCAGACGGTCCGTGCACACCTACTGTGTGCCACACACACACACACACACACACACGCACACACACACGGTGTCAGGAGGGAACCCGAAGGATGCCCGGTGGCTGCGCTCACTGGCCTTCCTTTCACAGGACTCAGAACCTGACAGAGCGGCCCTGGGCGGCGCGGGTCCCGCAGGACGCAGCGGTGGGTGTCACGGCGGAGGGTGCTGTGTGTCCGGGACGGCTGGGCTGGGCTGGCTTTGAGTGACTGGAGGACTTTTGATGACCGGGAGGGACGAGAGGGCGAAAGCCTTGAGAGGAGAGTGAGAACCGGGGTGCTGGGCGCACCGCGAGACCGCGCGGATGGGGTTCACCCCGAGGACGAGGGGCCGAGGTGCACGATCCACACCGCAGACGTGCATGCCGGCGGCACCCCATGAGGTGAGCGGGCACTCGGTTGTCACGCCGGCTTAGGCACAGCATGGACTTGGGGACTTCCTGCCCCGGCGGGCACGCCCCACTCGGCCGGGGCAGGGAGCAGCCGAGGCTCTTCCTCTGAGACACCTGGTCTACCGTCGGGGACCGTGTGGGCCCTGGGAGCCCTGCCTCGGGCTCGCGCTCCACAGGGGGACCGGCGATGGACACGGGCATTTCTGCCAGAGGGTGACGCGCGCTCTGGGGGACGGCGAAGCGGGGGGGGGGGCCGTTTTAGGTGGGGGAACCGGGGAACGCCTGAGATGGCGTGACTTCCCTCGACCGACCCGTCTGGGCGCCGCTGCTAGATTTTCGCCAGAACCAGGCGCGGTTCCGCGGGTTTCCCTGTGCATCCGCGGACAATGCCGACAGCCGCCCCACTGCCGCCGCGGGCGACCGCTCCAGATGTTCGCCCCCGGGGGCAGAGGGGACAGCTCGGCCGCCCGGCCCTGCTGGCCACGGCGGGCATCCGCTGCTCGCCACGCTGGCCTGGGCCACCTCCGAGGCAGACCACACACGTGGCCGCGGCCTCTCGGGGCCCTGAGGACAAGGCACGTCCCCGAGCTCGCGGGACACGCCGTTCTCCCGCACCTTCTCCCCGGGGCGCCCGCTCCCCGTATAAGGCTGTGCCGCCTCCACGCAGACAGACGGACGGACAGTCACGGGCCCGGCGCCGCTATCTTTGGAAACAGGGCACGTCTTCGGGGCCCCGCTGGGGGCACGGCCACCTGTGGTTATCTTTTGGCCGGGCGTCAGCCTTATAAAGGCACACACATGCCCACGCCACTCAGGGGGAAGGAATGCAGACATCTGACCTGGGCGATGGCTGATGCACCCCCCCCCCCCTGCTGCAGGCTGCGGGGCTGAGACGTGCCGGGCTCAGCTCCGCTCTCTGAGGCTGTGCAGCATCGGCCCCTACACTGCCGTGTGCTTCAAAGTCGGCTCGGTGCGTGTCGGCCCGAGACCCAGACAGGCAGGTTCAGGCAGTCGGTCCGAAGACGAAGCTGGGATTCTGCACCTGACGAGCCCCGGGGCCTCGCACGCGGGCCGAACACCAAGAACGTGTGTGCGGAGAAACTGCTGCCCTGGGAGCGCCCGAGGCAGGTGTTTCCAGACGCCACCTCCTGGGGCAGCGCGCAGACAGCTGCGAAGAACCCAGACCGGCTTCACCCCCAGACCCGAGAACACAGACTGGCTTCCCCCCAGACCCAACGCAAAGACTCCCCCCGAGGGTAAGCAGAGCAGAGGGCCAGGGGCGCTGCTGGGGAAAGGGGTGTGTTTTTCAACTCACCTCCAGCGTTTCCAGATTCTTCCCTCCAAAATTCAGCTTTCCCTTGGAGTTTTTTTTTTTTTTCCCCTCTCTGATTTCTATTACACCCATCAAAATTCCAATCCTCGATCCAAGTCTCTTTCCTCCTATCCCCTGAGTATAACCAGAATGAGCTGATATTTGCAAAAGAATGTCAATAAAACTAACAGTGCAGAAAACCAAGGGGAATCCTTATTGAAGATACAAATAACAAGAACGCGGGTTTCTGGGGCTGGCGGTGAGGGGGTGCCCCCACCCCCGCCGCAGCGTCCCCACCGCCGGGACTCCCGCCGGCCTGCACCCACGTCCACGTACCGGCCCAGACGACCATCGCCTCCTGCAAACACCGGGGCGGGAAACAGGGCTTCTCAGCCCCAGGCGCGCCTCCCTGCCCGCGGGGCGCCCCCACCCGTGCTGGGCCCCGCAGGGACGCGTCAGGGATGCGTTCCTCACACAGCCCTCGCTTCGCGTGCAGGGACGACATCCATGCCGAAACGGGGCACACGCGTGGCAGCTCCCACGCACGTCCGAGACACACGACACGCCGAACGCAGCGCAAACTGGGCCCCCGCGCCGCGGTCCAACGAGTGAACACGCCCGGCTCGCCGACTGCGACGTTCAGGGCTAAGCCTTCCACGCTCTCAGCGGCCCCGCTTCCGACACACGCCTCCTGAACGCTCGTCTTCGTGACACGTCCTCAACCTCTTGGAAAAGGCCGCGGCCACACAACCGCATCCTCGTTAAAAAGAGAGAGAGAGAGAGAGAATCGTGACATGCCAAAGCCTTTGTTGGGATTCGTGTTAATCTGCGTGCAAAGCCGTGTAACTCCATAACGTTAACGTGCACGTAAGGTGTTCGACGGCCACCTTTGCCGCAGAGAATGGGATCCCTCGGAACCGAGACTGTCCTTGAAAACCTGGATGTGTGGTTGCCGTAGTGACTGACGCCTTCTAGAACAAATCCATCCTCGGCTAATTACGGCTTTCTATTTTTACACTCGTCTGCCTTCCTCTCTCCGGCCCCCCAACATTTCTCACGCTACTTCAGCAGTAAAACACCGTCACTGTTACCCGCGCGGCCTGTGCAGATCTCACGATGGCTGTTTCCAGTCCCCCCGCCCGCCGAGTGCGGCAAGGCCGTTCCCCGTCCCCCTCTGACCCCCGGAGCTGGATGGAAGGCCAAGCAGACCTCTGACGGGGCCCCAAACACTACACGCAACAGGAATGAGCAGCAGCCAGGCTCCCAGGGCCACTGCCACTTTGTGAGCATGGGTGGGGGGACGGCCGGCCCCGTCTGCCCACCACCTCCCTGAGCCGGGCCCAGGCCCCTCCCTGCGTATCAGACCACAGAGCGACGGCCGAGGAGCAGTGAGGCCGACCGGAGGCTCAGCCCAGAGCCGAGCAGTCTGGGTTGCGCCATCTCACGGGCTGTGTGTCAAGGACGAACACCAGCAGCCTGAGGAGAGGCACTGTCTGCGCTCCTGACCGAAGCCTGGCCGCCTGCCCCTCAGCAAGCCTGGGTCCCGCCAACGCCGGCCGGAGGCCCGACCTCCCCACAAGCAGGGCTGGGGCGCGCTGGAGACAGATGGGAGCACCCCGCGAGCACCAGCAATGAACGGCTCCTCTGCGTTCAGAGCTCGCTACGGCCAGGGCGTCGGCCACTGTCACCGGTCACATCTGCTGGTTCGGGCCATGGCACCAAAGCACCACGGAATGCGAGGCTCGGAGGCGGCCTCCGGCGGTTCCGGAGGCCGGAAGCCCGAGCCCGTGCTGCGGGCAGAGCCTGCCCCTCTGCAGGTGCCGAGTGCCCGCAGTGCCCGGGCTGTCCCTCCGCGCGGGCGCCGGGCCGGCGGCCCCTGACGCTCCTCGCCTCGCGAACGCATCCGGATCCCCGCCCTCACGTTCGCGCTCCCCGTGTGCAGGTCTGGGTCCCACGTTCCCCTTCACAAGCACGTGTCCCGTCGGATTGGGGGTCCCCCAACTCGAGTGTGGCCCCGTGTTAACTCGGGACGCTGTAGTGACTCGGTTTCCAAGTAAGGTCACATTCAGAGGCCCTAAGGGTTGGGCCTTCGACAGATGGCCCAACACGCCTCTGGCAGAGACTGCCAGGCGAGCGGGGGTGGGGAGGCTCGGGGGGCCCTGGCCGGGGGTCCTGCAAGCAGCTCAGGCGCCCGCTGACACCGGCTGCGAATGCAGATTGAACCTTCTGTGGTTGGTCCAAGGTGGAAGTAGGGGCAAAAATCAGGGAAGCCGGCGGCCAGACCAAGTCATGGCTGTCTGGGGTCAGCGGCTGCAGGGCGTGTGCGTCACACTTCTATTTTTACATACGTGGTCTCTCCGTTGTCCCTCTGTATGTCTGTTCAGTCTCTGTGCAAACGCCAGCCCCAGTGGGGCTCAGGGTGCTCTGGGGCTGCTGGCCTGGAAGGACCTGGGAAGAGAGTCTGGGGCCGAGTCTGCAAGGCCCGGCCCTGCAAGGGCCTCACGCCACGGCACAGATCCGCTGGGACCCGCGCCCCGAGAGAGGCCAGAGCCACTCGGAGCCCCTTGCGCATCCTCTCTCCCCGTGTCTGCGGGCCCGAGTGCGGGCATGCGGCGGGAACGTGTGTACGCACGGACTGAGCCCAGGGCGGCCGGTCTGAGCTTTTTGGTCTGGGCACCCCTTCGAGGACTCCGGAAAGCTTTTGTTTCTGTGGGCGACAGCTGTCAATATTTTCCACATTAAAACGGAAACATTGAAAAGATATTAAATGCATTGCATGTTCATTGAAATAACATATTTTTATGAAAAAAAAATGTTATTTTCCAAAAGAAACAATTGCGAGAGTGGGGTTATCTTAAAATCTTTTAAATCTCTCGAGTCCTCCTCTTCTGGCTGACAGAAGCCGCCGGCATCTTGTGTCTGCCTCTGTGTTCAATCTGTCAAGATATCACACCTCACAGAGCCTCCGGAAAACCCCACGCTACACTCACGAGTGCGAACTAATGCTGATCGTGCACAATTATCACAGAAGACAGTTTTGACCTTGAAGGCCCTCCGGAGTGTCTCAGAGACCCCAAGTCCTCAGACCACTGCCATAGATTCCTGATTACGTGTGTGGGCAGGAAGCGGGTCTGGGGCACGAGGCAGAAGGGTGCTCTGGGATGTGTGTGGGGTGGGGGGCGGGTTACAAACCACCCCAAATAGACTCAAGTCTCACAAGTTAAGAAAGTGCCCCAGGCCTGAGCAAAGAGGTAAGACGTTTCAGACGTGGGTCAAAGTCCACGACTTTCGACGTCTCACCTCCCACCTTAAGATTCAAAGAGCAGAAATGAACACATGACCTCTCATCGCTCATTACTTCCATTTCTCCTCCACTAGTTCCAAGATGATATGCAATTAGAAACTGATTCCTGCTTTAACTTATGGATGCTGGGGAGCACGAGCACCCCAACACGCAGAACGGAGTCCCCAACACGCAGAACGGAGTCCCCAACACGCAGAACGGAGTCCCCAACACGCAGAACGGAGTCCCCAACACGCAGAACGGAGTCCCCAACACGCAGAACGGAGTCCCCAACAGGTGCACCCGGCCCCGAGCAGAAGGCGGCCCGCACGGTCCCTGCGGGAGCTGCTTTTGTTTTCCGGACGTCTCTCCTCTCCCCGGTGTCTAGCTGCCCTTGGCTTTTTATGCCTTCCCCTTCCCCCCGACCCAGAATCGGGGCTACCAAAACACTTAACATGAAAGAAATCGCTTGCTAGATTGAGACTACTGTCCTCTTCACAGCGGTGGATTTCATCTTATGTGAACTGCATCTCATGTGAAAAATAATAATGCCCTTATTTTAAGTCAGATTGTTTTCGTTTTTTACATCTTACATCGAGTGTTTGTTTCGCCCGTTGATTTAATAAGGTAGAGCAATCTGGAACTTCTGATTCCATAAAATGCGATGCATGATATATGTTAATTTTTAAAGATGTGTTAGCAAAGCCTGTGAAGTTCCCAGGGGTATGCTCCCTATTATTTTAAAACATCGAGAACAAAGATTTTGTACAGACACAACCAGAGAGAATCAGAGACACCCGACTCAGTTCTTAATTTGTGTCTCCGGAAGCCACCTACTTGCCAGACCTGTGGCTACAAAAAAACAGGTGCCCAAGAACAGTATGGAGGTTTCCTAAAAAATCGAAAACAGAACTACCCTACGCCCCAGAAATTCCGAAGAAATCCAAAACGGTAATTTGAAAAGATCCATGCGCCCCTATGTTCACTGCAGCATTACTTGCAATAGCCAAGACATGAAAGCAACCTAAGTGTCCCCCCATAGAAGAGCGGATAAGGAAGATGGGGCTCATATACACGATGGAATGTTACTCGGCCGTGTGAAATCTTGCCATTTGAGACAACGTGGATGGACCTAGAGGGTGTTACACTAGGCGAACTAAGCCAGAGAAAGACAAATACTACATGGTTTCACTTACATGTGGAACTGGAAAAAAACATCATCAACAACAAACCGGAAACAAACTCATGGATGCAAAGAACAAACTGACAGGTGCCAGGGAGTAGGGGGGTGGAAGGGCAGGTGGGAAAGGAGAAGGGGCTGAGAGGCACGGATCGCCGGTCCTAAGAGCAGTCACCGGGATGTGGCGTACGGCATAGAGGGGAGTCGGTGACATTGCAGTAACGACGTGTAGTGGCGGGCAGGCACTCGGCTGAGCGGGGCGAGCCCGTCGTCAGTATACAAATGTCTCGTCACCACGTCATGCACCTGAAACTAACAGTTTTCTACGTCGACGGTAATTGAAAGAAAAAATTAATAAATTTACAGGAAAAAAGCAGGTGTCCGAGTAGAGCACGAAGACATACGTGACGAAGACCCGTTGGGGGGAGCAAACGTACGTGAGAATTCGGGAGTGCCGGTCCGCTATCCCCGCCTGGCGCGCGGCCCCGACGCTCCGTGCCTTTCCGGCGGCTCTGGTCACGGAGCTCTGGCTGACGGAGGCCGCGCGCTGGGTTCCGGTCTCGTCCCCTCGTTCTCTTCGTGATAAACAGCAGGAGCACGAGACTCCAGGCAAACCACGCAGGCACCTTTCAAGCCTCTGCTCGCATGCGTTAGCCAACGCTCGTCCCACTGGCCAAAGCCGGCCAGCCCGCCCCGTCAACCCGCCGCACGACAACCCGCCGCACGACGTGGGCACCGCCCAGCGGTAATGCCCGTGGTCAGTGTGGGGCAAGGGGGCGGGAGCAGCTGCGATGAAATTCGTGGGGCAGCATCTTCCAGAGAACTTAAAAACCATGTCGCTTCGTTGTAAAGTCTCGTACGGAAGAGACCCTGCAGTCCCCTTTTAATAAGATTCTTCTAAAATAATAGCATCTGGGGAGAATGAAATTTATTTTAAACCCTGCATTTTGAAACACATTTATTAAATTATTTCAAACAGAAAGAACGTACATTTAGCAAAAAGAAAAAAACCCCCACAGAACTCTAAATCGAGTCATCTTACCTAAGGACACGTGAACAGAGGACATCACTCACTCACTCACTCACTCATCTTGCGTTCACACTAGAGTGGGACTGGGTGACAGCCGTGTGCCAGGTGCTGGGGCCGTGGGGGATACAAGGATGAGAAATGCTCCCTGCCAAAAATGCTGGAGTCCATTTGGGGATGAAAAAAAAAGAAAGAAAGCAAGCGATGTTCATAAATGCCTGAAAGTTGAGATAAAAAGTGATCACTGTCATTCCCTAGCACAGAGATAAGATGCTCTGTGGGTTTGGCAGAGGGAGCGTTACTTCCAGATGCTGGATAACAATAATATTGTGGTTGTCACGAATGCAAGAAATTCACAGAACTTTCAAACCCAAGAGGACGAGGAATCCAAACTCTTTCTTTACAAGGAGGAAAATGAGGCCTGGAAAGAGCCATCGGTGGAGTCCCACAGCTGGCAGTGACAGGGCCCCGCCTGGAACGCCACCTTCTCCCACGCGGGGACGCCCCTCGGCTCCGCCTCCTGAGCACCTTCCCCCATCCTAGAGGCCGCTTTCCCTGCAGCGCTTCTATTCTGTGTGATGGGGAAGGTGTCTCCGGTGACTGGATGGCTTCACAAGGTGGGCGGAGAGGCACGGAGAGAGAGAAGGAGGTTAGATAAATCCCAAGCCCGTTAGCAAACAACAGAGGAAACACCGGCCAGAAATTTACCACCTGCAAGTCTTCTCCTCACTCTTTCCGGCCATGTATACTCATCCAGGATCCTTGTTCCTTGACAGAAACGCCCACACACACGCCGGTCCAGTCCGTTTGGCACGGGGAGCGGAGATGTCCTCATGAGCCAACATGTCTCCGGCTCCGAGGGCCCCTCGGGACATGAGTTATGGGCTCTTCTGCCACCTGGTGCCTTTAAATTATGCTCGGAGCCTGGAGAGAACTCTCAACGGCCTGGCCTGTTAATCGGGCCGCGCCGTAAATCTCTTGCCTCGTTGGCCTGTGGCGAACCCTGGAAGGTTTTCACCCCGGAGCAGCTCGGGATGCTTCTGAAAGATCAATGGCCTCGTCACGACGGCACCCCCCAAGCTCAGGGAGGACACGGGGGCTGCGGGGCACACGCCTCGGCCCTCCCGCTCTGGGGCTGTGACCGAGGGCAGCCGCTCGCTCGCCCTGGGACCTTCGTCTGTGAAGTGGAGTGCCCTCCGTACCTCCCTGGATTGTTAGAAGGTGAATGACCTAATGTGTGTAGCCAGGTGATATTTAAAATAGGTAATAACAATAGTACATCCAGGAACGCAGCTCAGGCTTCCCCCCGCCCCACCCCGAATCTCCTGTTCTTGCGCTAACTGCACTAGAAGCCGCTGGAAGCCCCTGGAAGCCTCTGGAAGCCCCTGGAAGCCTCTGGAAGCCTCTCCTTTCTGGTCCTCCCTCCAGCTCCTACCTATGCGACTCGACGTGCTGCTTTCACAGGAGCCCCAGCATCCTGACGGGTGAATGGGGGCCCTGCCACTTGCTCTTGTCCTGTCTCTCAGGAAAGCCAGGACACACCGCACAGGAGACCGTGGGGACCCCCAGCACGGGGGCGGGGGCCCGGCTTCCTCGGCCCCCTCCCGCGGGGTGCAGGGGCCCTCGCGGCCCGAAGGCACGGGTTTCCCATTCACGTCCGTTTCCTCCCCGACGGGGACGGCCCAGGGCTCCCCCTTGGGTGTATGCGTTGCTGTCTTCGGGGCTGTGGTTTCTTTGCTCAGGTCCATCCTGCGAGGCAGTCACGCCGTGAGCGCCATCGGTGTGCCCTGTGTGAGTGTGACCCGGACTACGTCTGAGCTCGGGCCGCGGCACCCCGCGGGCGCCCACCCGTGAGAGGGGCCTGCTTCCGGGGGAGGCGGCCACGTCTGCAGGCCGAGCCCCGAGGGACGCGACTCAAAGCTGCTACCAGAGGGGCAGGGACGGCGGGGCCAGGATACGCACCAGTCGTATCTGAGACCGGGGGACCGGGGTGGACGGGCGCCAAGCAGCAGCGCCAGCTCCCAGCCGCGTCCCTGTCTGGGGGCTCCGGTTCCCTCTGGGGAGGCTCCTTGGCCAGGACCCGCCACGGCACCCAGCCTGGCACGGCCACCTGGGAGAGAGGGCACCGATGGCACCCTCCACCGGAGCGGTACGCCCGCCCCTACCTCAAGGAAAAGCGTGTGCAGTAGAAAAGGGTGGGTTCGGGTAGGTCCGCCTTACGTTTGACAGGGGATTCTGTGACACGCGGGGACAATGTGAGGACGCCCCCCCGACCCCGTCTCCTCACGTGTCCAAGTCCGCAGAGGGGACAACTGTGGCCCCCACAGCCTCCCCCCTGCTCGGGGCGGCTCAGGAACCACCCACGGCCCCGTCTTCTTTCAGATTAACGTGCTTCCGCCCAGTCCCGTGTGACTCAGCGGTGTCGCTTTTTGAGAAGCATTTCTGGTGCCCCTTCCGTCCGGAATGTGGCCTCGCCCGGGATTAAAGGGTTGAGACTTAATCCGTCTTTTTTTCTTTTTTTTAATGCGTTAGATCTTTCCTTTGCCTTTTATTTTAGGCAAAATAAACAAAGTGGGATGAACAGGTCTGTCTTACAGCGTTCCGGGAGTCGGGACACCTGGGCGCACCTGTGTGAGTCACGCCCCCGTGGGACACAGGACGTTTCCATCACCAAGGAAGGTTAGCCTGTGTCCTTCCTGTTTATCTTTTCGCCCCAGAGAAAACCACCGCTGAGGTTTCTGCCTGAGCGCACGCTGGTTTGTGAGGTCTAGAACGTCACACGCGGAACAAACAGCGCGAGCTCCTCGGCGTCCGGCCTGTCCCTCCACACGCTGCCCTGAAGACGCACGTGGCGCCTCCGTCGGGAATTTCTTCTCTGTAGCCGAGTCGTGTCCCGCCCTGTGAATTCGTCACAGTTCCCGCGCCCGCTCCCTTGTGGACGGCAACGGGTGGTTTTCGGATTTTAGCTAACGGGAATAAAGCTGTCACGAAGACCCTCGCACGCTGTGTTCGTGGACATGTTTTCATTTCTCTTGGTGAAAGTGTGGGAGAGGCATGGTCACAGGAAGGTGGACCCTGACTTGGGAAGAAACTGCCAAACGTTTTCCGCAGCGGTCGAGGCTTGTCCGCTCCGACGACGACGCAGGAGAGCCGGGATGGCTCTGAGCCTCGGCGTCATTTGGTGCTGCGATCTTTCATTCCTGCCAGTCTCCCGGGCACGAGAGTGTCTCGTTATGCGCACAGCAACACTTCCTCATGAGATTATCAGCTACTACTACTGCTTGCTCTGTGAAGCGTATGTTTAAATATCTTGCCCCTTTTTTAATTGGGTTGTGCGTCTTATTATTGAGTTGTAAAGGTTCTTTTTCTGTAAGTCTTTTCTTCTATGTTTTCTTCTATATATTTGAGAGTCTTGGCCCTTACGTTCGGGTCAAAGGATCTACTTCAAGGTCACGTCCTGACCTGGTGTGAGACAAGGACTGAGGTTCGTTCGTTTGTTCTATGGGAAATCCAGTTGTCTCGGTATCACTCGTTGGAGCGACTCCATTCCCTCACTGAGTTACTGTGGCACCGTTGTTGAGAATTGAGTGACCATGAGTGTGGACCTGTTTCTGGGCTCTGACTCTGATTCCAACGACCCAGTAGCCTACCTCTGTCCATACACGCAGTCGCAATTACTATATATTTACAGTAAGTCCTGAAATTAAGTAGTATAATTTCTCCAACTTTATTCTTCTTTTTGAAAATTGTTTTGGATATTCCAGGACATTGCTATAAACATTTTATAATCGCCTTGTCAAATTCTACAGATAAAACTGCTGGAATTTTGATTGGGATTGTGTTGAATACACTGACCAATTAAGAAGAGATGTAAATATTTTAATCCATACACATGGATACCTCCCCACTTATTAACGCACACGTTCCTTAAAGGACAGTGTTAATTCTCTTTTCTTCATACCTCTCCATGTATTTAAGTCTTCTTTACGTCTCTCATGAAGGTATTTTCATTTCAACGGAAAGTCTTCATATATTTTCTTCAATTTGTCTCTAAGTATTTCAGAATCTTCATGAAATTCACAGCCTAACACTATATAATAGCGATTTCCAATTCTTTGTTCCCAGTACATGCTACTGAAATTTTAATTTCATGACTTTCATGGCATGAAATGTTATTTGTTTGATGTTTTTTCAAACATTTCAAATGTAAAACAAAAAAAAGCATGCTTAGCTGGGTGGGCCATGCGAAAGCAGGCGGGGCCATGTAACTGGTCAGCACCGACTCTGTGGCAGAGCCAGTGGACGGGAAGCAGAGGCCAAGGTCATCCGTGCTTTCCAGGGCCCGCCATTTGTGCGGAGGGCTGGCCGCCAGCCGCACACAGGGGAACAGCAATGAGGATGCTTCGGGGAGACGAAGCAAGGCTTCCCGGATGGTCGCTGGGGCGGTCTCCTTTGTTTCTGGCCTTTCACCCCCCTTTCCGCCTTTGCTCGCAGTCCTAGAGAGCCCCCGCTAGCTCTCAACCCAGAGGCAACGCCCGGGCGCCTGAGTTACGGTTCATCGGGATGAAGCGTCTGTACCGGGTGCTGGAGCTGGGGGAAGGTGGGAGACACGACGGGGGAGAAGCGGGCACTGTGAAGGGTCACCCGAACCTCGGTCACGGCATCAGTGGGGAGAAGCTGAAGTTGGGACAGGAATGCTGGACCCCGGAAAGTAAAGGGGCAAAAATGACCCAGGGAGACGGGAAGGGGGCGGAGGAGGAGGAGCAGGGAGACAAATCGGCGGAATCTCCGTCCTGATTCTTCAGAGCCTCCTGGAAGCTACTGAGTTACTTAAATGAAAAGAAGATCAGAGATGAGCCTGTTCGACACTTCAAAATTCACGCAAGCCTTGCCAAATAAAACCCTTCTGGGCACCGCTGTGGTTCATGAGGACAGCACGGTCCTCAACGCTCGCCTCGCCCACAGGCGGACAGTCCCCACGAACGGATGTCAAATTCGTCTCCCCCACGACTCTGCTTCTTGGGGCGCAGCGGCCGGAGAAATCACCCAGCCGCAGACGGCGGTGCGGGACCTCAACGGTCAAGGTCAGCATGGGGCACTGGGAAGCGGTCTGGGCCAGCAACCGGGACTGTCACTGGGCAGCTGCGTCATCCTGAACAGGCTGCTTAAACTCAGGTTTCTTCAAATGCAAAGTGAGGTGTAGGCCAGCGACTCCCGGACTGAACTGTCTGTCTGTCCGTGTGAGTTACCCGAGGGCCCTGTTCAAATGCAGACTCTGAGCAGGTCCAGCCGGGCCTGAGAGCCTGCGTTTCTAACAGGCTCCCCAGCTGATGCTGGTGAGTGGCGGGCGAGGGACAAAATGACCTCTATCCCCTTGACAGATCTAAAACATCATCTCACTCACCATCGTTTGCCTACATGAGGACCAAAAGCCTACCACCCCATTTCCCCACCATCAATCCATTCATTTATATCAAATCCCCTACACAGCATCTGTGCTTAGATGTCTTACCAGCTCTTCACACTCCACGTCCTAACACCGAACACACGATTCTCTGGCAAAACTGCTCTCCCCCAAGAGTTCCCAAGCCTGGCTAACGGCCCTGCCCCCCACCAACGTGCTCGAGCCCAAACGCCGAAGGAAGCCCGACTCCAGCGCCTCTCCCCGGCCTCACGCTCCACAGCCGCCCCGAGGATGCCACCTCCCCGCCCTCAGCCTCGCCCCACCCACAGACTGACACGGACAAGGCCCTTCCACTGCCCATCACACCGGGACCTGCACACCCCGTTTCCTTCTCCTAGATTCTAGATCATCCCCCCACCGCCTGCGTAACTCCCCTCTGCCCATCAAATATCAGTATGAACCTCAATTCCTCGGGGAAATCTCCCTAAGCTTTGGACCAGAACAGCATCCTTGTTCACACCCCGACTCTCGAATGCTCACTTGGGGTTACCTGCCATCTGTCTGCCCCACCCCCGAGACATGCTTGAAGGGCAGATACCTTTAGGAAGGTGTCTGCAGGAAGGAGGTCAACCACCGCCCCCCACCCCGGTGCCGACATTCCTGCCTGGGGAGCCAGCCCGGGGGAGCCGTGCCTGAGTCAGAGGGTGGCGGGAATTCGGTGAACGCGGTGTGAGCAGCAAAGCGTCGCTCACGTCTGCAGGTGCTGTTAGTCGTTAAGCCAGGGCCCTGGGAGCCTCCGCTAACCCCCACTCTGACCCTGGGGTGTACAGCCAGCGCTGGGGCTCCCACTGGCCAGGCCGACCTGCCGAAGGCACGTCCAGAGAGCCGATACGTGCGAACAGGGCAGGGAGGCCAGGGGCTGGGAAGAGGCTCCGCACAGAAGGCAGGCAGCCCGGGGTGGCTGACAAGTAGAAGCTTGTCTATGTCGTTGGAATTTTAGGAGCGTGGCGCATTCTACCTCCTCAGGGGGACACTTAAAACCCCATCCGAGCCACCGCTGTCCTCTTATCCAGCCAAAGCCCCGGGCCACCGCAGTACCAGAGCAAGGCATCATCAGCCATGTGCACTCAATCAGATTTTCGGTCCCACAAAACTTCTGTCCTTCCGTTTGCTGTAAGGAAGGACTGAAGAGAATGGGGATCACACTGAGGGACCCCCGGCTGATGGATGCGCAGCTCGTAGCGACATATCAACGAAGTAAAAACAGAAACAAAAGCCAGCAGCTCGCCCCTTAACTGCTTTGAAAATGTGAGTTGTAACTATTGAGTTCTGAAAGCTTCCCAAATATTCCCAAGTTCATGAACTTAGGAACTGGTTTTCACTTACCTCTTTCTTCCCTGATGTGAAGTCAAATCTCTTAAGGTGAAAAAAAAGAAACGCCAACAGATCAGCCTCGCGGTGGGGAGAGGCGCCACTGGACACAGGATGACCACCTCTAATGACGGCGCGTGTCAGAAAAGACACCCTTTTCATCGTTATTCCTCCTAACAGCCTCCAGGAAGCCGTGGAGAAAAATTCTACTGAAAACCCATCCTTTATAAAACATTTAAACATATATTAATTATATTGAAGCAAAGTAAACTACAAAACACAGCACCTCAAAATTCTAAAACAGATGAAGGTACTGTACAGCAACAAAATCAAGGAGTAAAGGGATGTTTAACATCCGGTCGGACTCCAGAAATGAAGGTGAACTGGGAAACAAGCCAGTCTAATCGCTCGTGAGAAGGCACTCCCCCAGTTTCCCCACAGTGCTCATCATACGCACGTAGGAAAAGGCAGATTGATTCGTGCTGTGGACTCCCGCTGGGTGTCTGTTTACAAATTCCACTTACTGAGCACTTCCTATGTCGTGCTAAGACCCTCAGGTGCATGACTTCATCGGAAGTCAAAACCCCACAGCGGGCACTGCGGTTCCTCCCCTTCAGCAAGGAAAGTGAGCTCGGAGACGCGGCCACTTGCCCGGGGTGAGGGCAGAGATCCGAACCCGTCTAGAGCTGCAAACCGCGGGCGCCGCACGGCGGGCCCTTCCCCCACGTCCGTGCGCTCGGACCAGGCGGCCAGGGCCCCCGGGGACCCCTCCGCTAGTCTCACCGACACCCCGAGCCATCGTAACACACGCCGCCCTCACGGGACAGCTGAGGGCTAATGACAGGAGGTCCCATCGGCCCAGCAAATTGTTCTACATCTTACGCCTGGTACTTTCCGCCCTTCCGGGAATATTGTCTTGTAATTTATAGTGCAGTATGAGTTGTAGATTTTAAGTTACACACACACACACACACACACACACACACACACAGCTTCAATAATAAAACCGCATTTTAAAATGCTCATCGCACTGCTTCCTCTGAGTAGCCACACGCCACCCCCCCCCCCGCCCCCTCCTTCTGAGTCGCGCCCGGCTCCGGGTCAGACCCGCCTGTGAATCCTCTTCGTGAACACAGATGCCCACACCCCGCTCACTACCCTGACCCAGAAGCTCTGGGCGTGTGATCGGTGCCACACCTGTGATTACACTTTCTCCGGGCGAGTCTGATGCACACAGCCGGGTCGGGCACGCCTGTCTTTAACTGCCGAGGAATGAGGAATGACTCGACAGTTTGGAAGGATCACCTAGAGTTCACCGAAACCACTGTCGTTCTTCTAGATCTTGCTTACGAGCGACGGCTGCGCGAGAACTGCCTGAGGTCGCCAGCCCTCTCAGGATGTCCTCGCTCTGCACGTCACCTTCCGCTGACCGGGCTGGTCTGCGACGTGCGTGAAAGCGGACTTTCTGTGTTTGGGGTCACTGTCGCTTACTGTACCACACTGAAGTACCACTCCGACACCCCGGAAGTCGTTCTGGCTTCCAAGGGAGCCGAGGAGCCCGGCCTCGCCGCCCCACCAGCGCACCTCCGGGCACCTCCGGGCACCTCCGCGCAGCATCTCTATGCGGCCGTGGTCACGTGACTCGCCAGTTCGTCCCCCTGGGTCTACGTGAACCCGCTCAGCACTTCCGACTAGCGCGAGCTGTCCCCTCTGGCAGGTCTCCCACAGCCACGGCACAGTCACCTCCCACCTGGGTGGCAACACTCCAGCCCCTGGGCCCTCCGGGGGAAGAATCGCCACCACCCAAGGGCGCCTCTGTATTTTCCCCTTAGTTCTGAATCTTCCCCTTTTATTGCGGTTTCAGCTAAAGAACTCAGGGCAATCACAGTGATTAGTGAGTAAATACACTGGGAGCAAAAATTTCAGCAATAAAAACCCTAAAAATCCCCAAAGTAACAATTTCCACAATTGGAGAGACAACCAAACAATATGGTCCTTCAAACAGACAAAGATCATGTGACACCTGGTTCTTTCCACGTGTTGCAACCGAAAAATCTCTCAAGGATCTTTCTGGACCTGAGAACTCGCAGTCAGCTGTGCCCACGACGCCACTGCCGACCGACACCCGCCACTTTCTCCAGCCTTCACCGTCTTCCCCGCCTCGCCTTTAACACTGCATTCATCAACCAGCTCCTCTCCCAACCCCCTGCTCCCCGGAGCCCCGCGGAGGCTGGGCCGTGGCATCCGGCGACAGGACGGGAAGCCGGCCGAGGCTCGGTGTGCCCTCCCCGCTCTGGAGCGCCGCCCCACGGCCCCCTGCCCTTGGCGGGGAGCTCCCGATGCCGAACCGGAGCCGGGCACCGAGCACACGCGCACCCCACCCCTCCGGCTTGGCGGCAAACCACCCTCAAGATGGGGCGCTTGGAACACGGCTGTTTCCAGGGAAAGCAGCTGTGAGCGGAGACCTGTGGGATGCCAGGTATCTGCGTGTCTAAACCATAGGGTCTTCATTGGAGAACTTTGTCTTTGAGGAAGATTTAAGGTAAAAAAAAAAAAAATGGGAAAAACAATGACAAATACCTTGGGCTCCCCGAGTCAGGGTGACCGTTACCCCACACACTCGTGACGCGAGGACATCCGGGCTCTTTACCACTTCCCGCTGTGGGCGGCCGAAACCTGGGACCTCGGCGTCCGTGGCGCCAGAGGATGACAGACACAGAGGCCGGCGGACCACTTACCTTACGACACGTCTAGTGCTTTAAATACAGGAACACGCGAAAATGACCAGGCCAGGGCGAAAGCCCAGGTGACGCCCAGACGGCTCTCAGGGGACGCACTGACGGGGAGGATGATAAAGGATGAAGCCATCTTCTCAGGGCTTTTACTGTTCTGTGTACTAAAATCACTGGAAGTACGTATTTACCCTAGGAAACAAGTCTAGGGCAAGAGAGCCAAGGTTAAGCAGCTGAGAACTTCTGCCCGACCTTCCCCGACTCCGAAGGCTCCCCTTCCAGCAGTGGGTCCCCAGCCGCCCCCCCAAGCGGGATGCCAGAAACCTGAACACGGTCTCCATGCACCGAAGTCGGTTTCCCTCCCAGCCTTAACCTTACATTTTCTTTTTTTTTTTTCATTTATGGCACTAAGACCGAGTTCTGTACCCGGCGTGAACCATCTGCTCTCTTAGACATGGCCACCACCACAGAAATGGACACAGAGGTGAGCAACGAGCTTGCACCCCGACAGCTGACGCGGGCGGCCCGAAGGGCGCTGGAACGCTAGCCTGGGAGAGACTTGGCATTTGCTGCCTCGTCTGTGTATCTCGTCAGTGTATGTCCTCACAATAGGACTTAGGCACAGAGACAAACGCGATGGTCATTTTTGTGGACCTTACAGAAATACTGCAGCCTTCATGATTTTTTTTTTACACGTAGCTCTAATATTAAATAAAAGGAAGCCCAGGGCTTTTGGAGTCCAACATCAGAGAAAATGTGTCACTCACCTACATAAAACGCTCAGACCCTAAGGAAAAACGAAAGGAAGTTTTCCTTTCTCACACGTGGAGCTGTAACTTTTTGGAGCCAACCTGAACTTTACAGAATCCCTCTTAACTCTTTTTAAGTCTTTTGCCTTCTGAAAGCCACCTTAATACATACGTATGCAAGTTAATTCATAGAGAGAAGTCAGAAAACTTCCAAGGTCAGCAGCTGACCCATGGCAGCAGAGTGCCCTGCTCCGCACGAGCCCCTGCGGTGCCCAGACGAGGATCTGGGGAAGGAAGAACGTGTCGTTCCCGCTCCCTATTGCATCCGAGCAGGTCGAAGCCTGTTAGAGAAAATCACCTCGCACATCCACTTCAAACATTACAAACCATTAGCAGTTGGAATCAGGGAGAAACTGAATATAGTAACCGCTCATACGACGGATCAATTGTAAAAATCAAAGTGATCCATTAAACCTCCGATTTCTACTTCCCGAGATTTTTGAAGCCCACAACGAAGTAACTATCATTTCCCTTTCCACACACTTGACTAAACTTACACTCGGCAGACCTACCAGACCATCACCTGGACCAGGTTGATTGCATAGGAAGATTTTTACTATGTTTACATTTTTCTTAAATTAATTTTAAAAAAGCATAGTAAAGAGTCTGAGGACAAATTATTCAACTGTTTATCATACATAAGACCGCATGACTATAATACAAAGGGGGTTCTTTTCATTTAACGTTACAATATACACAGCAAGTCCGGACCAGATCTTACAATCTGCACACAGGTATTTAACCTTTTCCATGCTGTTTATGTTTACAATGCACAGAAGTCCTGTAACCAAACCGTGTAGTAAAGCACACAAAACTGGACTGTAACATAACACAGTATGCAGAAGCATTGGATTTTATGATTTCCTTTATGTAAATAGCGGTTTAAAAACTGCTTTTGTTTTTTGGTGCTTTTTAAGATGTGGCAACCAGCACAGAAAAAAATGACCTGACCCATATGATATCTTTACCTTATATTCTAAACAGCAGTAACTACTGAATTCCTTCTGATATTGCTATACTCAAGATGACATCCTTTTATTCACTGTAAACCTTTATGAACTACCAAGTTCAAAAATCATCCACAGGCTTGACATTTAATTACAAAATAAATATGGATTTCCTGATTAACAACAAAAAAATTTTTGTGGTTTATAAAAACGGGTATTTCCAAGTTTCCATTCACATTCACATACTTGTAAGCCTCTCTTTTGTCACTGTTTACATATAAAAACCTGCTTTTGTTCAGAAAAAAATGACCTAGTCAGCCACATGGAATCGACCAATCAGGAGCAAAGTGGAGTCTGCTGAGTTGTTCTGACAGGGGCTGCGGCAGAGGTAGATCACTGCTTCTCGTCTAGGCTTCTTCTGATCCTGGACAGGTACATTACTCATCTTCACTCTCCCAATTCAACCGCTCAAAAGTATGACACCCTACGATTGGTCAATTTAAAATGGGAACACAAATTTAGCAACTGCCAGACTGTGTTACATTAAGGCAGCATAATCTCAAAAACGAGGCACCTGTTAAACACCAGCCTGTTCGCTTCGGGTCATGCATGAGAGTTCTGCTTTACTCGTGCTCAGATTTGGACCTGTCGGTGCAACCAAGGTCTTGCTTTCTTTCAAGTTTACGAGTAGGTTAATCAGGAATACAAGAATCAACTGCTGGTTCCATAGCTTCTGGATCCAGTGTCCCTTTACCTTCAGAAGCCTGAACACGTTTAGAATGTAACAGATGTTGTAATCTTGAATTAGATGTCAATCTATTATGTTCAGTACAGAGATTGCTGTAAATGTATTGGCTATGGATTCAACAACAGTTCCAGTTTTGTTTAAGCAATAGTACAGCCATAATTTTCAACTGACATTTAAAAATGGTCTAGTTACACCTTGTGTCAAAGTGCAGAACTGCTACATTATTGGTTACAGACATCTATGTGCTATAAAAACAGCTTTGGTACAATAAATTATCAAAAAAGAAAATAAATTTTTGTAAAATTCACAGCATAATTGTGAGGCAAAAAAGCAGTCACATAAAATTCTGCATTTTTTTAAAAATGTTCAGGATGAACAGAAGACATCTTTGTGCAGAAGAAATGGTGGAGATACCACGTGCCGAGAAAAAGCAAAAGAAAAAGTAAAAAGCAGGAAGGGACACAGCTGTAGCTATTTCCATCAAAGCAAACCACTACTTCTGTGACCTTCAACCAATAAGGAAGTCAACTTTATGACACACGCAAAGTGACCTTGCAATACCTTACAATTAGTGGGTCACAAAAGTCTATTTTAAAAGAAAGGCCTCTTGAATTACCCATTCTCTGTGTGTTCAGCATTAAGGACTGTCTGCAAAAGCATGTCCGAAAGTGATTGCATCTGAAATGGTAGGCTCTTCTAATTTCGAGTCCAAATCCATAAGGCCAAAGGTTATCCCAAAGACCACCACTCAGACCTCCCCAGGACTGGCCGCGACTGACCCGTTGATTGCTTCTCAGTGCACCTTGGTTGGGAGACCAGTCACGTTCCTTTACTACCTTCCCGTGGCCTCTCCAACAGGAGACCCACAGGGTCCCACGTAATTGCTGCTTTGCTCCTCAGTAGGTTCAGACAGGAGAGTTCTGATCCCCGCCACTCAGCATGCTTACTGTGCCTTACAAACGCCAAAACCACCGTCCCTTCCATACAGCTGAAGGTGATGTTTGTGTAAGCTGGAGGTCCCTCTTCCTTACAGTACTGCATTTCCGTGTGTGTTTAGAGGACTTAAAATCCCACGTTCCCCACCCCCCACCCAAAACCAAACAGAAACAAAAAAAGAAAAAAAGGAAAAAACAAAAAGGAAAATACACCCTCATGGGGCCCTGTATGCAAATTATGTGCAGTGCCTTTTTATTTTAAAATTAGTTGGCAAATGACCAAGACCAACATCTGAACATTAACTTTTGTTGAATAGAAAGACAAAAACCCCACTATGATCGGGATGTGGCAAGTTAAAATGGGGGAGGCAATAAGAGGACACCTCTGAGCTATCCATGAAGATGGGTTTGGACATGGCTCTTTTAAAAACTTCATTGTCCCTTTGCAATCTTTTCAAGTTAAAAAAAAAAAAAGTCAGCTTTGCCCTCTTGTAGCGGTTCAGTGTGTTAATCTCCTTCTGATTCAAGCAGCTTTGCACTTTGTTTTTTGGAAAAAAACACCACTTCTATAAAAACACACAAGAAACAAACTCAAGTTTCAGTTTAGTCACGAGCTAGCTACAGGACTCTGTTGCACACAAACCCCTGTCATGGGGGACTCTTCTCGCTCGGCCCCTTGCCTCAGTGTCAGATGTCCTTCAGTCATGTAATGTGCAGGACCTGTATTAGCAGAGAATTGGTATGTTGGATGTCCAGCTATGCCAGTCTCTTGGCGGGGATTGGAGTAGACGGTTAAATTAACGTCCATAGCTCCATTCTGTCCAAAGTCCAAGGTGTTAGCAGCCACTGGGCGATTCTGGTAGGCCTGATTGCCTTGATTACCAGTAGAGGAGGAAGATGTGGAGGAAGAAGTAGTAGAGGAAGACAGGGATGTCATGGAGTGGTGACTATGGCCAACCTCCATAGAATCCTGGGTAGAGGAGCTATTCGTTGGAGAATTGTAGACCCTTGGCCTGGTCCGGTTACCCAAGGCTTGTTGTCCGTGGTGGTGGTGGTGGTGGTGGTGGTGGTGGTGGTGATGGGAACTGTTTCCATGGTGATGATGCAATGCGTTCTGTTGAGGGGCTACATGAAAGGTTGTTTCTTGAACAGGATGAGTTTCAACAGTAACCTGTGTAGGAGCTTCAGTGCCTGACCAACCAAGGGGAGCAGGAAACTGCTGGCGCACCTGTAAGAACAGATTTGAAAAGGATTTATTCCAAGTACTGTTCCCAAGTTGTAATCTTCAATCGAAACCTATGACGCTAGCATCTACGTCAGAGAGGGGAGAGTATGAAACTTAAAACGTGTTGAACACTTCTTTAAAGCAAAATTCTAAACATGTTCGAGAATGAAAAATACTTTATTACAAAAGCTACAATTTTTAACAAGTTATACCCATAACCAGGCTCCTGAGTGTCACAGGCCACTTTCTTTCCTCGGAAGCACAGCTTATATATATGCCAGGGGTCAGCAAGCTTTGTCTGGAAAGGGACAGCTAGTAATTGACAGGTCCAAAAGGAATCCTTCACTTTCTCCCTAAAGCCCCTCCTCTCTCCATCTTTCTTGTTTCAATAAAATCACTATTATCCATCCATTTGCTCGACTCCATCCAAATCATCAGCAAGTACCACTGAAGCTACCTTCAAATAGGAGCCCAAACCTAGCTACTTTTTCTCCATCTCCACCACCAACACTCTATTCCAGGCCACCATCATCTCTTGCCTAGATTAATACAACAGCCTCCTAAACCAGCTCCCGGCTTCCATCCGTGCCTTTTCCCAATCTATTCTCTATAAAATCACAAGAATAATCTTCTTAAAAACACAAATCTAAATTAGGCAAAAAAAATAAAAATAAAAGGCATCCAAATTGGAAAGCAAGAGTAAAATTGTCATTATTTGCAAATGACATACATAGGAAACCCTAACGACTTCATCAAAAACAGAACAAATTCAATAATGTTGCAGGATACAAAATCAATACACAAAAACCAGTTACAGTTCTATACACTAATAATGAACTATCAGAGAATTAAAGAAAACAATCCCATTTACAACTGCATCAAAAATGAAATATCTAGAAATAATTTTAACCAAGGAGGTGAAAGACCTTAATATGGAAAACTACAAGATACTAATTAAAGAAACCGAAGAAGACACAAACAAATGGAAAGTTACTCTGTGTAAATGAATCGGAAGAATCAATATTGTTAAAATGTCAATACTACCCAAAGCAATCTACAGATTCAATGAAATCCCTATCAAAATTTCAATGGCATTTTTCAAATAAATGGAAACGAGTAATCCTAAAATTTTTATGGAACCACAAAAGAACCCAAATAGCCAAAACAATCTTGAATAAGAACAAAGCTGGAGGCATCACACTCCTTAGCTTCAAACTACATTACGAAGCTATAATAATTAAAAGAGTATGGTACTGACATAAAAAGACACGTAGATCAATCGAACAGAACAGGGGGCCCGGCAATGAACCCATGCACACATAGTCAATTATTTATTACAAAGGAACCGAGAATGTGAGATGGGGAGAGGACAATTTCTTCAATAAATGGTGTTGGGAAAACTGGACAGCCACATACAAAAGAACAAACTTCTCCCACTATGTTATACCGAACACAAAAATTAATTCAAAATGAATCGATTAAAGACTTAAACGAAGGACCTGAAACCATAAAACTCTTAAAAGAAAACACAGGGCGTACATCTTGGTGATGATTTTTTGAATCTGACACCAAAAGTACAAGTAACAAAAGCAAAAATAAACAAGTGGGAGTACATCAAACTAAAAAGGTTCTGCACAGCAGAAACCATCAACGAAATGAAAAGGCAACCTACCGAACAGGGAGGAAACATTTACACATCACATGCTGTGTAAGGGGTGAACATCCAAAATATAGGAAGAACTCACACAACTCAATAGCGAAAAACAAAACACAACAAAAAACTCCACACAACAACCCAATGAAAAAATGGCCAAAGGCTGTGAATTGCCATTTTTTCAAAGACATACAGATGACCAACAGGGACACAAAAAGATGTTTGATATCATCAATTACCATGGAACACAAACCAAAACCACAATGAGAATGGCTATCATAAAAAAACAAACAAAAAACCAAATAACAAGTATTGATAAGGATGTGGAGAAATAAGAAATCTTCATGCACTGTTGGTGGGAATGTAAATTAGTACACCCGCTATGATAAACAAATGGAGAGTCCTCAAAAAATTAAAAGAGAACTACCATATGCTCCAACAATTCCACCTGTGGATATTCGACCAAAGAAAATGAAAACACTAACTCAAAAAGATCTATGTACTCCCCTGTTCACTGCAGCATTATTTATAAAAACCAAGATATGTAAACAACCTAAGCGTCCATTAATGGATGAATAGATAAAGAAACTGTGATCCATCTATACACAGTGGAATATGAAAGAAAAAATGAAGTCTTGTCATTTGTGACAACATGGATAGACCTCGGGGGCATTATATGCCAAAGTGAAATGATTTAGGCTGAGAAAGACAAATACTGTATGATCTTCCTTATATATGGAATTTTAAAAAGAGACAACCAAACAACAACAAAATAATCCAAACTCCATACAGTGATCTGCACGATCTGGTCAACACCCACGTCTCCAACCAGTCCCAAAGGCCACCCTTCCTCCCGCTGCCAGCCACAGGGCCTTTCTTCCATCCCTCCAGCTGGCCGAGGCCTTTCGAATGCCTCACGGCACTCGTACTTACTGTCCCCTTCTGCTCAGAATGCTCTGACTTCTAATTTCTGCTTGGATGCTTCTCTCCCATCGTTTCCGTTCCAGAGTCGCCCCTGACCACTCTGGCCAATGCTGCCCCAAATCGAGACAGAGGCTACTAGCTGTCTCCCAAAAAGGTATTCTTCCTGGGTACACGGCTAGACTACATTTCCCAACCTCCCCTATACTTAGGTATGGCCATGGGACTCAGTTTTAGTCAACGAAATATGAATGAAAGTTTCAAGGTCATGGCCAAACCTGGCCCACAAAATACCTCTGCCGAATGCCACAAACAATTAGGCCTAGGGGAGAGAGGAGCCACAAGATGGTAGGAACTTGGGACACGGGAGAGAAGCCATGCCACTAATTTAAATACCCACTTCTGGACTATTAGATTAAAAAAGAAGCACCTTCATTCTCTTTAAGCTACCATATTTTGGGGATCTACCTATTATCAGTTTGGCCTACTTGAATTAATACATCCCAAACAGCCATTCTCTATTACATTATCCTGTCTTATTTTCTTTGTAACAGTTAATGGTACTTGTAATTTTCTATTCATTTGATTAATTATTTACTATATCACTTTAAGCTGTAGGAAGGCAAAGCCACATCACCAGTGGCTAGCACAGGTCATTAAATATTTACTCAACCAAGGGGGTCTGAGAAAGAAAATTCGAAAAATACTGTTGAAAACAATCCAGTAGAAAAATAGGCAGTAGGTTCTCAGAAAATAACTAATGGTTTTTAAAACTATGAAGCTATTCAAATTCACGCATAAAAAGAAATAAGCAAAATAAAACTATACTCTGTCCAATATGACTTTTCACCTCAGATGCACCCAAAGGTTATCACGCTGACTGCTTCTCCAAACTGCCAGTGGGAAATGAATCTGGGAAAAGTATGTGGAAGGCAATGTGGCAAAAGCTATCAAAATCACAAATGGTGATGCCCTCTGACCCAGCAACGTGATGTGCAGGGGCTCACATCACAGGTGAACTGCATGTGTCTGCAATGACATATGCACAGAGCACGGTGTGTATCACAGCACCATCTGCAGTAGTAGAGGCTGAAAATAAACCCAAAGTCCATCAATAGGGGACTACGGAAACGACGCACTGAGTATCTGAACAATGGAACGCTGTGTGGCTGTAAAAAAAAAAAGAAAAAAGGGAAAATAGCTATCTATGTACTGATATAAAAACACTTCCAAAATATATATAAAATATGCAAAACATGTAAGACAGTGTATATGGTATACAAAGGTTAGGTGAAGATACATACATATATTTATATACTTCCATATGCATAAAATATCTCAGGAATACAAAACATAATTAGAAATTAGGTGTCTAAAGGACATACGAGGGAAGACGTCTCTGAATTCCCTTTTATGTGTACTTATTTTTCAACCATGTGACTATATCAACTATTCAGAAATTATATAAAAAAGGACTGAGGCAAACAAGGGACAACGTTAGCTTCCGGTGGGCGACGCGCAGCCTCGCGCGACCCTCGGGTGAGCGTGAAGTGTCTGCAGTCTTCACGCGCTCGGAGGGGGACGCTGGCCTGGAGAGGCAGGGAAGCCTCTGGCGGCGGGGTCCGTCAGGGGACGAAGGCAAGGAGCAGCCGGCGAGGCGCAGAGGGAGGACGGCGCTCCCGGCGGGGCGCAGTGGGCGTGAGGGCCGAGAAAGGGAACACGGGATACCGGACCAACGAAAAAGGCTCCCGCGAGCCAGGGGACGGCGAGGAGGAAGGGACGGTCACGGAAGCCGCCGCGACCTCCCCGACAAGTCTAACGTGTTTAAGTGCAAGAGAAGCCGAAGAGTGGTTTAGAGCGGGGGCAAGAGCCGGGCCAGACTGCCTCACGGGTGAGCGGCCCTGGCTGCAGAGACCACGACGACGCTGGCGGGAACAAAGCGGGGCGCTGGGCACCGGTCAGGTCGTCCGCGGCGACACAGCCAGCGCAGACGCAGCGAGGGCAGGGCGGACAGCAAACACGTGTTTCAGGTCTTCGGAGTCCACATAACTTACGATCTGATTCAGTGCGGGGAGTGCGGAAGCAGGGGTCAGGACTGACTGCCCACCCCCAGGTGTGTGACTTGAGCAAACGGGCAAATTTGGGGCCAGGTGTACAGAGTCAATAAAAGTGGAAGCCGTGCGGGGGAGGAAAACGATGGCGCTGGTTTACGCGATGCATCTGCAATGTCACGGCGTGGAGACCGCAGAGTGGCATTTAGAAGAACCGACTGGACACAAGGGCCCTGGGCACGGGAGGGACAGGCAGGTCAGGATGGTGAGCGCGCATGCGCTCAGCCGGGGAGCGTGCCAGGTGAGAGAAAGGCCTCCGAGAAACAACGGGGCGACAGCAGTGCGCACGCGGGCGGCAGGCTGGACCGCAGCACGGTCGAGGCGGTCACGTCGGAAGACTCTCCTCTGCACAGCGAGGAGCGAAAGGGAGAAGGGGAGGTCAAAGGTGTCTAAGAAAAGTTTGAAACAATTATTAGAGAATGGGAGAGAGATGACTTGAGAAGCGTGTAAGAGCGCCCAGTGCAGGTCAGTGAAGACTCACTGACGGCAGGAACAGAGTATCTCATGTGTGTGATCTTCCCCAGCATCATCCAGGAGCCCCCATCTCAGGAACGGGGAGACAGTCCACAACTTCGTTTTTTTTTTTTTTTCACTCAAATAACACAGTGGCCACTTATTATAAAGTACCATAAAAGCAATGCTCGGTTTGAATTCATTTAGTATTTTACAAAGTGAGTGTAACGTACAATGTTACCACCATCTGCTTCACCCAATTTTTAAAAATTACTTGATTAGGTCTTTAACAGGTTTAAAAAACTAAAAGCAAGTGCATGCGCGCGCGCACACACACACACACACACGCAGGCCCACAACAATGTAAAACAATGTGGAGGTTAAAATTAAACCACAAACTGATTCCGACTCTAGGACTCTCAGTGCTGAAGGGTCACGGGTGGCAGTAGAGCACAGTAATTAAGATCGTGACCCAAGGAAAGTCACTTAACCCTCTCAGTTCCCAATGCAAAATGACAATCTGAACAGTGTTAAGCTCGAAATGTTGCTGCAGTAAATGTGATAAACACGGGAAGAAAACATCTGCTGCAATGGCTGGTGTGCACCCAGGAAATGTGAGCTTTCTCTAAACAAGAAGGGCGAAAACTGCGAGTACGTGCTTCTTGAGTTATAAATTACACTTCCTTATAAATGAGGAAGCTCTGAGCCTTTAGAGTTAACGACTCAGTCGCACAAAAGGCACGTGGCTCCCGACTCGGCTGCCTAAGCAGGGCCGGGGATGCGTGGCGGCTTACCTGGGGACTGTGCGTCTCACAGTCCATGGCCTGGACGGCGGCGGTGAAGTGCCCGCCGCTGTGCCGATGCTGGTGCGTGGGATCCGACCGGGCTCGCCCGCTGTTGCTCGTCCCCGACGATCCACCTTAAGTACCATAACACAAAACAATGTGTGAGTTTCAAGTTAATTCCACCCAAGTTTATGTTCTACCTCTGTAACATCGAAACAAAGTATGTCGCATGTGAAGAAAATCTACATTAACAGAAAGGCACCTGAATTCTTTCACATCGACCACTGAGGCAAAATCCAATCAAGTTTGGTTTCATTAAGGGAAAACTGAAGATGTGGACAAAGTCTTTCCATTTAAAAAACAATTAAAATTTTTGGTTCATGAAGAGTTTTGTTTCCAGCTACCATGCATAATTAAGAATTGAAGCTTCAGGGGGAAGGGGAATTTTTTACTGACTACAAAGAATAGACTAGGTCAAATAATTCCTCCCCACCCCATTAACAAGTTCTAAAAATCACTTAAAAAAAAAACGCCACTTTGCAAAGGGAAGAGCAAACATTTTGAGAGCCCAATCTAACAGCAAAAGGACACACCTGAGCTTGAAGATGTGCTGGAGGTGGTGCCTGAAGACTGGGACTGCTCCATCGCAGGGCTCGTGGACACACTATTACTTGTATTTGTACCTTCATCGGCTGTTTTCTTGAAAAAACTGTGCTGCAGGGCATAGTAAGGTTGAATTCGAGTTTTGGGGTCATAATCGAGCATCCTTAAAATGAGGTCTTTGAACTTCAAGTAGTCAGCTACCGTATGACCCGACTCCCCAGCACGACGCCCACCAGGTCCTCCTGTTTCCACTCCAAGAATATTATGAAGTTTACGGGTTCCTGGTGGTTTATATTCCTAAAGAGAAGAAAAAAAAAAGCTTTCTCTAAATTTGATGGGATATACATGAGTCTACATAACTTAAAATATGCTGAAATGCATTACATGTTGAAGGCTTTATTAAAAAGAATGCATTATAGTTAGATCCTCTAATATATTTTCAAACATTACTGTTCCAAGTACAAAGGAATCTTGAGACCAAAAATGACTGTAGAGACCACCAAGCCCTGGGGTCACGACCTGGCCCAGGCCTGTTTGTGTACAGCCTCAGCTACAAAGAGTTTTTATAATTTTAAAGGTTGTAAAAACAAACAGAACCAAGTAAGCACACACAACAGAAGCACACACAGCCTAAACCTTCACTTTCTGGTCCTTTATAAGGGGGATGCGCCGACCTCTCGTCCTGCCCAGTGGTTCTGAATCCCTTTTCTGCCTGATGCACCTGAGAACCTGGCTGCACTTCGGCAATGACAGTGCTCACTGAAGCTGTGCTGATTGCTCCGAGCATGCTCCCAGTAAAGAAGTATGATCTAATCTAATCCTACCTGCTTATGTTTAGATAAAAAAAACTACAAGCAAATTTGGTTTATGCCTCCCTTCAGAAAATGTTTAGTAATAAATCACCTTTACGCGTGTTGAGATTTTCTGAAAACTCATTTTTTAATAGATATTATAACTCTTAAAATCCCTATAAATACTAAATTAATTCAGAATAGCATCACTGGGTTTTTGCTTCTAGTTATAATGTTGAAATTTAGGAAAGACCACTGTCCTCACTTTAAAAGCAAAAATAAGCCTGCCAGAGAAGTCATAAAATCATTCCTTTTTTAAAAAAACCCATCACAGAGCTGATGATTAAAGAAATCAGAATTATGGAAATTCCAGAAAATGAAAAGCCTTTCCTTCTTAAGGCAGGAGAAGGAGCAAATGTCATTGATGTGGGTGGGGAGAATCCGGCTCCAACTCTGAACCAGCTTCTAACAGCTACCTGTGGACAGGCTGGAGGATGGGGGGAGGCAGAGGAGCCCAGATAGGATCCCCGGGGCACTGCACTCTGGGGGTGGAGCAGCAAATGAACACAGATTGCCTGGGGCACAACAGGGCAGGCAGGAATGGGCTTCTGGCTGGATGAAAATCTGCCCATGCGCACCCTTCCCAGTCTCTACAAACACTGCTTAACACCTATGAAGACGGTGAAGGATAGAATTTAAGTCCAATAAATAAACAAAGCAAATAAAGAAAACCCAGATGCAGCTAAACCACAAACCAGATCGGATCGGTCCCCCACTAGCGACCTGACAGAATAACAGGCAGGCCTGAGATTTTCTTCCATCTCGACGGTTCTCAAATACAGACAGTCTGGCATACATTTAAAAATTATAAACACAAACCACCACCAAAACGTGTCCATAAAGAAGTATGTATAAATGAATGAATGAATGATTTTCTTAAAAAGAGACCCACATAAATAAATGACCTGGATGTTGAAACTCGCAGACAGGCATTTTAAATAAGTGTGATGAACAGGTTAATTCAAAAGGTAGATAGCATGTATGTATAGATTGAAGGACTTCGGAAGAGAAAATTAAAACTATTTTTAAAAAATGATAAATGAGAACGTGGAAATGCTGGAACAACAACAAAAAATCCAATATCGGAAATGAAGAATCCATTTAATAGATGACTGGACTTGGCATAAGAAAAAAATCCGTGAACTAAAGACAGAGCAAATAAATTATCCAACCTATGATACAAAATAAACCAGATACTTCTAATATTAAGCACTATAACGTACATGTATTTGGGGAATTAGAAGACAAGAACAAATACTTGAAGAAAAAAAAAAAGTCCGATGACTTTAAAAAATTAATGAAAGAGATCAACCCACAGATCCAAGAAAACTTAGCTAACTCCAAGGAAAATACAAAAAATATATATATACCTAGAAACATAACCGACAACTGAAAAATCAAACATGAAATCAGCCAAGAGGAAAGAGAAGAAACATTACAGACAGGGAACAAAGCTTAGACTTCTCTTCAGAAACTGTGCGACAGTAAAATCAATGTCATTAACATTCCTAAACAATGCTATAACATCTTTTTTTCTTTTGCTGAAATGTCACCATAGTATGCTATATCCATGAGAATTTCCATATCCATAGAAAACATCTTCAAAATGAAAGTGAATAAAGGTCTTCATATAAATGACTGTTGAGAGAATCCATCAAACAGAGGTTTTTCACCATAAAATAAAAAGTTGAAGTTCTTCAGAATGAAGGAACATAATACCAGATGGAAGCCAGGAATTGCAGAAAAGAATAAATAACTTTGTGGGTAATTGGAAAAGATCTTTTCATTAGCTTAATTTTTATGTGTTTTAAAATCTCTTTAGAAGTCCTCTTTGATTTAAGCAGTTGATGATGTGTTGTGAAGGGCACAACACAAGTGAATATAGTATGATGGCAAGTGCACAAGAGATGGAAGGGGTTAGTAAAAGCCCGTGGTTATTACAGGGGTTATCAAGTGATATGTGAAGGTCAAATAATAAGTTAAAGGTGCATATAATAAAAGCAATACTAAAAATTACACACAAAGAAATAACTAAAACGTCAATAGAGAAGATGCAATGGAATATCTGAAAGTAGTCAATGCAAGAAGGCAGGAAAGAAGGGGAACGAAGAAGAGACGAGACAAAGAAAACACGACTAAGACAGTCTAAAACCCACACCTCTGGATAATTTAATGGACTAAACACTCATTATAAAAGAAAAATATTATTAGGCTGGGTTAAAAAGCATGACAACTCCATGCTGTATACAAAAGTCCTACTTTACAATATATAAAAATATGGACAAGCATAAAGTAAACGGATAGAAAAATATGTCCTATGAAAAATTTAAGAATAAGAAAGCTGATGGAACTACTGTAATATTGGACGAAGAAGACTTAAAGACAAAAATATTATTAGAGATAAAGAGGGTCATTTCATGGTGATGAAAGAGTGACTCTATCACAAAGTGTTACTAATACTAAATGAGTAAGCACCTATTAAGACAACTTCAAAAAAAGCATTCGTCTGTTACTGAAAAAATAAATATAAATTGACAGACACACATACACACACACAGTTAAGGACATAAAGGATGTGAAGAAAAATATCAGAGAACCTGACACACTGACATTTGTAGACTACGACACCAAACGATTACAAAACACAATTCTTTTCAAGTGCACATGGAACGTTCACCAAGACGGATGACGTGTTAGGTCATGAAACAAGTCTCAATAAATTTTAAAGGAATGAAATCGTATTTTCTGAACACAATGCTACTGAATTAGAAATCAGTAGCATTAAGATATTTTGAAAATTCTCGAATACTTTGAAATTAAAAATCAACATTCCAAATAACAATGGGCCAATAAAGAAATCACAGAGAAATTAGAAACATTTCAAAACAATAGTTAAAACATATCAACGGGACTCAAGACAGCACAGAAGGTAGCAGCTGGGCGTGCCTCCTCCAGCAACCACACCAAAATTTTAACAAAACTACAGAGCAACCAGTGTACGGAGTCACCAGAGGTCTGGCTGAACAGAAGCCCCATTACTAAGTCACCTCATAAAGGTAGGAGGAGTGGGGACGTGAACCGGCCTAGTCGGCAATCGAGAATCAAATCGGAAGGGCAATCTCTGGCTGCAAAGCCACTACCCACCCCCCCCCCCCCGCCACCAGAGGAGCGAGGGGTCCCAGCCGCACACTGGGATCTTCAGCCCAGGGTTCCAGTGCCTTGAGGCACCTGTCTGTCTGTAAGCCCAGTATAGGTGGCAGCCATATGTTGGGGGGGGGGGGGGGGGGCGGTGAAAAATGGGGAAAGGATTAAGAAGTACAAACTGGTAGTTGCAAATTGGTAGTCATAGAGATGGAAAGTATAGCACAAGGAATATAAGCCAATAATATTGTTAGTAACTATGTATGGTGTCCGAGGGGCACTAGAGTTATTAAGGTGATCACTCTGTGAGTTACACAGATGTCTAACCACCATGCTGTACATGTGAAACTAATATAGTATTGTATGCCAACTATAACTGAAAAATAAAAAATTGTTATCGATTATAAAACATATCAAAAGTTGCAAGATGCCACTAAAGCAGTGCTTATGGGGAAATTTATACTACTCAATGCTATAAGAGAAGGAAATTTTAAATAAATGATCTAAGCTTCCGCCTTCATAAACTAGAAAAAGTAAATTCCGACTAAAGTTAGAAGGAAACAATAAAGAGCAAAAATCACTGAAATAAAATCTAGACTAAGATTAGAGAAAAAAAAAAAGACTGACGAACCAGAAGCTGGTTGTTTGAAAGAATAATAAGTTTAATAAACCCTTAGCAAAAGTAATAGAGAAAAGAGAAAATACGAATGACTGATATCAGGAATAAAAGAGAAGAATATCACTACGGAACCTCCAGAAATTTAAAAAATAATGAAATATTATGGATAAGTTTATGCTAACAAACAACTGAGATGCTAAGGATGAGATTCTTGAAAAGCACAGCGTACCAAAATTCACTTAAAAAAAATCTTAACAGTCATATATTTACCCCCAAACCTGTGAATTGCAATAGTAGCAAAGAATATCCCAGGTCCTGATGAAGTCATCAATGAACTCTATTAAACATACAAAAGAAATATGCTAATCTTATACAAATTCTTTCAGAAAAATCAAGAATACGTCCTAATTATTTTGAGACCAGCATAATCCTGACATAAAAACCTAATGATGATACTGTGAAATTTTTGACAAATATCCATCTAACGATAAAGAAACAAAATTCCTACCAAAAAACTACCAAACTGAACCCTGCAATATATACTGTTAAGGCCAAACCACATTATAATTTCTTTATATTTTATGGCAGTAAATGATAGTAAATTATGGTAATAAATTAATAGTATATTAAGGCCAAATGTGGTTTACTATAGGTTGAGCTTAATATCCTCCAATTAATGTATTTTACCACATAACAGGAGAAAATCACATGATCATCTCTTAGATGCAGGAGAAGTATGTGACAACATTCAAAATCCACTCATGACTTCAACCAACCAATCAACCAAACACACACCAATTCTCTCAAGACACTAAACATAGAAAACCTACTCCTTCAACCGGGTGGAGGGCTACAAAGCAACATGCAGCTAACGTCATCCTGGATGTTGACGACGTGCCTTTCCCATAGGATTGGGGACATGGAAAGATGTCAATTATCACCATCACTACTCAACGTACAGAGGTCCTTGTCAGTAAAATAAAATAAGAAAAAGAAAGGCATACAGACTGAAAGAATAAAACTGCTCATTCACAGATTAAGCTGAAAGCCTCACAGAATCTAAAACAAACAAAAACTAGAACAAATTGGTAAATTTAGCAAAGTCCTAGTATAACTATATACTAGCAATGGGACCCACACGAAGCGCCACCGGAGATGCTGGAAGAGCTCCCAGGAAGCAGGGACAGTCATGACATTACAGGAAAAAGCTGAACTGCTTGATATGCACCACATATTGAGGTCTGCGGGTGCCCGGCATTTCAAAATAAATAAATATATCAAAAGGATCATCAATAAATAAGAAAAGGAAATTTGTGAAAACAATACTGTAGCTCTGCGTGAAAACCTTGTACTTGTTGCCAAACCCCTTTTTACCCTCATGCTGAAAATGCATTTTATGTGGGTGCAGGCCTGCTACCAGGAAGACCTACCTATAGACTCAGATATGATTTGAGAAAAACGAAGTCATTATATGGCAACTTAAAGCAAAAGAAGGGTGAAAGATCTAAAGCTGGAGAATTTAAGGCCAGCCAAGGATGGTCTGATAGTTTCAGAAAGCGGTCTGGCTTAAAGAGTGTCAGGATAACAAGAGAAGCAGCTTCTGCCGACCACAAGGCAGTACGGAGTTCCCAGGCGCCACTAAGAAAATCGTTGAGAAACAATATCTGCCTGAAAAGGTTTTAAATGCAGATGAAAGTGCCCTATTTTGGAGGGGAAAAAAAATGCCACAAAAGACATTTATTAGTAAGGAAGAAAAGCAAATACCAGGATTTAAGGCAGGAAGGGACAGGCCAACTCCGCTGTGTGCAAATGGACGACGGCCCCGGGCTCTGACGCCGCTGACCCTCAGCCTTGAAGGGCGAAGATAAACGCCAGCCGCCGATCTGGGCTGTCCCTCAAGAAGGCCTGGACAACGAGAACCCTTTTCCTGGATTGGTTCCACTGATGCTTTGTCCCTGAGGCCAGGAAGAACCTGGCCCGTTAGGGACTGCCTTTTAAAGTTCTTCTGATATTGGACAGTGCCCCTGGCCTCCCAGAATCCCCTGAGTTCAACAGAAAAGGCGCTGAAGTGGACTGAGTACCTGTCCCAAACATGACATGTTTAATTCAGACTCTAGAGCAAAGGCCATAAGGACCTTTACGGCTCATTACACATGGTCTGTCAACACCATGAGAGAGAACCCCGGCAGAACATCGTGACAGTCTGGAAGGATCACACTCCTGAAAACGCCACTGTTGTTAGAGAAAAGCCATGAGAGCCATCAAGTCCGAAACAATGACTCCCTGCTGGGGACACCACGTGCAGAGGCTGTGCGTGACAGCCAAGCAACGAACGAATCATGAGAGACTGTGGATGCGGCCAAAAAGCCACAAGCAGGTGTGGCAAAGGGTGTCAAGATACAGATCCTGGAGAAATTCAAGCGCTAGCAGACGGCAGACCAGAGGTGCCGGCGCAGACGACCCAACGCACAGGAGCACTGCCCCACACGTGTGACACCGAGGATGGCGGAGGGGCAGGGGTCTGAGAACCGCTGAGGCAGAGAACCGGCCACGAGGTCCCAGCTGTTCAGATGCTCTGGACGTCTTTGATGACGTGGACTCTTCTGTGAAACAAAGCGACCAGTGGGAGGAGGACTGGCATGGCCAGGAAACGTTTTTAGAGAAATGAAAAACAAAGACGTCAGGCAGAAACTTCCACATACCCCCGCCGAGTGCGCCTGCCTCTCCCGCGACCGCTCCCACCTCCTCCGCCTGAGACCGCGAGACCAACGTGCCTCACCCCACAGGCTACTCAATGTGAAGGTCTTTATTTTTATCCTTTCAGTTTCAAGACTTTTAATTTATAATTTACTGTTTTCCTGATTACAAAACAATTAATATTCTTTTTTAAAACTGTAAATTATAGAAAACATAAAGAAGTAAAATCATACATAACCCTACCACGAAGAATAACCATGAAGACCATTCTGCTGCAAAGTCTCCCAGTACTTTGTTACAGTACCTATCTTCTGAAAAACAATGTCACTTCATCCACCTACAGCTGTTGCCACACTCCTTGAAATACATATTGACCAAACTATAACCATGGTCTATTAGACCAGATATCTTATTACAAAATTTCCCACATTTTTATAGCTCTTCTCTCTCTCAGAACAACTAGATTAATAAATTCTTACACGTGGCAACCACAAGGCTCTACGCTTCTAAAATGGCCCGAGTACCAGACGGCCACTGCACTGGGTGCCATGTGTATGTGTAGCAGTCCTGACTCCGTGGCCTAGAACAGGACGTGGCGTCCACTGGCAGACGTGAAGACGTCTCTGATGACCCACTCTCACTTCCTGACTCACGCCATGCCGCACGCTGAGAAGCGCATCTGCTGTGTACGTGGGAGTGGCTTCTGTGACAATCTAGCAACTCTGGGACGTTTCTGTGTCATCATCGTCCCCATCGCCAAGCAGTCATCGTGTAAAGCATCACGTGCAAGACTCGTCTGGAGGTGGATAGCCTACCCTTACGTGGGCATAACAGCGAATGACGTCAAATATAAAATTTAACAATGTATTAGTTTTCTCACGATTTTATAACTTGCTTTCAAAGAATTACCAAAAAGTATGCCTCCTTCAGTCATCACTGGAGAGGCTGCATTTCAGCTTATCATCACAGGTAAGTGGTTTTTTTAAAAAGAAAATTAACAATGTTTCCAACACTGTACTATAAATATGACTGTAATACTGTATGCCATGAAAACGTTATGACGATTCGTTCGTTAGCGCACAGGCCAGGCTACCGTGAAGCAGCCGTATGGCTACACTGGGCGACCAGACCAACCACGCTACTGCGGCTTCACTATCAACGCATGAGCTGCACTATCTGTAAATTAGTACGAATTTCTGTCACATTGTCTTTTCATTTTTGATGTCTAGTGTTAGTAAGGTGCATAACACCTACAGTGTTTTTTATCATATAAAACAATATTGACATAGGTAATGACAGATGATTCATCTCATAAACAATGTAAACTTGCAATATCGATAAATATAGTACTATATTTTCTATTTTCTGTTATTTCCTTAATAACATTTTCTTTTCTCTAGCTTGCTGTTTTGTAAGAATACAGCATATGATACATGTAACACGCAAAATAGGTGTTAATTAACTAATGTTACCAGTAAGGCTTCCAGTCAACCATAAGCTATCAGCATACGACTTCGGGGAAGTTAAGAGTTATACACAAATTTCCAACTGCATGGGGTCGGCACCCCTAAGCCCTGCATTGTTCAAGGTTCCGCTATACTTGAATTCCGGACTCACCACAAAGCTACAGTAATCAGCACTGTGGTACTGGTTTAAGGACAGACAGATCAATGGAAGAGAATGGAGTCCAAACACAGATCTACACATAAAAGATAATTCTGTTTTGGACAACAGTGCCAAGTCAGATCAACAGGGCAAGGCAACTGTTTTGAACAAATGATGACGCTACTAGGTAAGCACACAGGGAAAACGAACACCTATTTCCACACTCAAACATTAATTCGAGATGGACCAAAGAACTCAAACTGTAAAAGCTAGAATCAGAAAAACTTTTAGAAAAAAACATGGGAGAATAGCCACACAAAGCTGAGGAAGGCAAAGATTTTTTAAAATATAAAAAATATCGTTCATTTAAAAAGCTGACAAATTTGATTTCATCTATACAAAAACTTTCTGCTCATCAAAAGATACCACTAAGAAATAGGCAAGCCATGGTCTGGAAAAAATATTGACGTGTATGTGACAAAGGGACTTACAGAACTCCTACAACTCAAAAATTAAACAACCCAGTAACGGAGGGGCGAACGACCGTGAAGGGTGACACTCTCAGAAGAAGAGATGTGAATGGCAAGTAAGCACACGAAAAGGTGGCAGGTATCATTAGCTATGGGGAAATGCAAATAAAAAATGCCACGTGACCATTACAATGGTTAAAACAAAAAAGACAACCACATATGTACTGAGGATGCAACGCAACTGGAACCCTCATACATTGTGGGATGTGAAACGATAAAGCTTTGGAAAACCGTTTGGTATTTTCTTACACACATACACCCTATAACCTGGCAATAATTCTACTTCTTGGTAGTGATTCAACAAAAATGAAAATATGTATGTACAAACGATTTATACCAGGATATTCCCTGTAGCCTTATTCATAATAGTCCAAACTGGAAACAACCCAAACACCCATCAATGGGTAAATATAGTTAAGGTATTTTCATTCAATGAAATAATATGAAGCAGTAAAATGAAATAATTTCAGAGACAATATGGATGAATCTCCAAAAACAACGTTTGTAAAGTGAAACAAAATAACACTATAAAATTGCATTTACATGAATTATGCCTAAAAATAGTCAAAACTAACGTATGGTGAAAGAAATCAGAAAGCAGGGCTGAGAGGACGGAAAAGGGTCGTGAGAGAGCTTTGCGGGCGGTGGGAACATATCGTGCTTTAGGTAATAGACTGTTATGCATAAAGATTAAAACTCAATAAAACACTTCAAATATGCATATCTCATTGTGCATAAATTATACTTTAACAGTATCATTTATAGTCTTAATTCTTCATCCTCCTTCCCCACAAAACGGAAAAAAAAAAAATACTAGGTATGGATTTCATTACTAGGAAGCTAAAATGGGCTCTTGAAATGTAAAATGAGAAATTTTAAAGTAAAAATAAAATCACTAAGAAAAATAAACCAGATGGTGGTCCACATACAACTATTTATACTTACAGTTAAAATCTCTAGTGCATTCTTCATAATGTTTAAAGAGAAATAGTTATTTTATGCTTTTAAAAATTAAGTTTAAGTCAGTTGCTAATCATGGCTAAGGGAAATCTCCTAAAATCTAGTTAATACATATTAAATATAGGTTAAGATACTTTCAATTTTAAGAAGGGAAAAGATTCTGAAATGTCTTCTCAGAAATAATTTAAAAAACAAATTATATAGCCAAAACTGGAAGAAATGATAGATTATAGCCCATAGTGACTTAATTGTGGTTTTATATGGCAGAGATTTTGAGACTGGAACAGATGAACATTTTATTTAGGTAAATGGAAAAAAAATAGCATAAAGAAAGAAAACTTCAACTTGGAGAAAGTAGCAGCCTGTACTGAGATAAACCAGGAAGGAGGTTTCATGTCCTGCGGGCTAATCCAAATCGAATGGTAGGAGGAACTAGCTTGAATGCTGGTGATGCCAAGAAGGGTTCCCAGGCTGCGATCCGGCTCAGGGAAAAAGGACCATGATGATAAGCTATGAAAACAACGGCAAAGGGACTCAGGATGTCTGCTTACTATCTTCCATCCCTTCCTTATGGGGAGCAGGTAAAATTTGGCTGCTAGATATTGCATTGCCTGGAACTTTAGAGAATAAGGCAGAATGCAATACATTACAAATCAGTTCTGAAAAACATAATTACATATATATTTTCAAATATTCTAAAGAAAATAATTTGATATTAAAAGTTAAGACGCCATAGCCACAAGAAGGGAATTAAAGCAACCAATAATCTTCGGTTCACTGGAAATGACACCTGGTGGCAACATCGCTAAAATGCAAGGGCAAAATGAAAACGGAAGTAAAAATAAAATCTCTTCGTGTTAAATATGCAAAACTAAAATCACAAGGTATCTGTTATATATAGCATATATAATCGCATATTTATATTATATTCATTTTATACTAAAAGTAGATTATAAAATACGATTATTTTCAGACATGTAAAACAAAAAGGTAAATCAAGATACAAAACGGCTGTCACTCTAACTGCCATAGTTTAGGTACCAGAAAAAAGTCCTCAGATAAAGGAAAACCACTAAAAAAAGAACTAATGTTTTAAAAACCTCACTTTTAAAGATTTCAGAGATGAGAAATCCCTGCTAACCATATGAAATGAATCAAAGGACTATCTAGTCAGTTCATCACATTCTTGTCACATACTGCTTAAGTCAAAAATCTTTTTCTTCCATCTGAACTAAAAAAAAAGAGCCATTTACTGCAATTATGACTTCTACTGTTCACAGCTGCAGTATTGTTAACTGTGAATTCACTATATACCCAAGTTGTGAGAGACGAAGGTCAAACTTACTGATTCCACTGTTGAAACAAGGCATGGTGATTTGATCAGCTGTCTCAAAGGCCAGACGCATAGTTTTCATAACGAAGCCTTGGAGAGAACTCTGACCATTAAGTAAACACTGATCCAGACAGCTCAGTACATACCTGAGTTATTACTGAAACTGTAAACTCTAACAGTGATTTCAAGTAAACAGAAAATGAGCTATAAAAAGAAAGCTCTAGTGAAAGAAATAACAAAGGTTCAAAAGAAAAAAAGTTTCCCTATTTTACCCGTTTTCCATCTTTGGTCTTCTTTAAGTTCCAAGTGCCATCTGGCAACTTCTCAAAGAACTTTCTTGCTTTTGGTGCTTGGTCAAGAATATGAGCAGGTGGAATACCCAGAACTTCCACAATTTTATTCATCTGATCTACCTGTATTAAGAACAAGAACAAATAAAACATGTAATTTCTACTGTAGTACATCCTATTCATTCATTCATTCATAAATTATAAATAAATAAATCAATCGAGCATCACTTCTTTAATTCCAAATTATTGTCTCAAAATTTATAGTGACATTTACACTATTTTCAGGGTGGCCCTCATTCTTTCATTATCACCTTTTTTGGTTATTATACTTAAAACTTGGAAAATTTATACAAAATACTTAACATTTTCTAATCCACTTTACTGTTCTCCTTCATTAGCAGCTTACTCACTTTTCATTCATAATTCTCGACTCACCATATAATTGAAAAATACATAATATAAATTCAAATCTAACCTAACATTTGAATGATTAAGTTGGTAAATAGACATCTTTCCCTAAACACGACGTTCGGATTACGCTGTTATAGATTAAAAACGAAAAGAAATAATGAAAATAGAAACAATTTTCCAGGTGCCCCATCATGTACCTCATTGGCTCCACTGAACAGGGGTTCTCCAGTGTGCATTTCGACCAGAATACACCCGAGGGACCACATGTCGATGGCAAGGTCGTAAGGCATTCCCAGGAGCACCTCTGGAGATCGGTAAAAGCGACTCTGAATATACTGGTATATCTGAAATATATTTCAAAATAGCATTAATTTCAAAATACGTTTTAATTGTGGTCAAACACTGGATTAAGAACACTGATCTAATATTAACGGGAAAAAATTAACTGGCTAACTCCTAACTTAGTATTCCATGTTCTGATTTTGACATTAGTCTATGAATAAAAGTAAACATGTCAAGGGAATGGTTAATCTGACTGTGAAATGCAAAATGTATAAAATTCAGGTCCTTTCATTTAGTCCGGTCCTAACTGGTAATCAAGGTGCATCTTAAAACAAATAGTTATGCCTTATTAGAATAAAAAATTACTGAAAATAATATTTTTCTCTATTAATTATTCTTTCTATGGCTGGCATTGAGTTTACTATTAACTTAACAGCTTAACTGTATTTAAATTAACCTTTTTAAGGTTAATTTAGGTTAGAATGCATTTCGGCATCTCGGTACAATGTAATTAAAAATTCAGACATCTGTACTATGTTAGTGTCACAGATTAATCCTAGAAACACTGCTATATAAAGATTCCATAAAGAGCTGTTTCTGGCTAATCATGTCTCTGCCCTGTCCCCCTCCCACCTCAATCTAAGACTTTTTAGGAAGAGAAAGTCTTGAAAAAGATTATTTTCAATGAAGTAATCTGAAAATTTATTTTCACTTAACCACTGTTTATGTCTAGTGAGACAAGTATCTGTCAAGCGAAGAAAGTTTTATTTAAAAAGACAGAGAAAGAAGCACAATCCCACTTGAACCCCCTAACCCGACGCTCACACCAGGCGGCCGGCAGCGTCATGCTGCTTTCTTGCGAAGCTCCCGAGCTCCCGCCTGCACTCCAGCCTCCAAGAACCGCCTCACGCCTCCCTGAGCAGGTCGCCCCAACCTCAGGGCCTTCTCACAATGAAGTATGTCCAATTCAAAGGGACCATGAAGAAGTCTTATGTTGCCAAGTTTTTATAAAGCAGAAGTGTCGTTAAGCCCCAAAGACTCTCTTCTACTGGGACAGTCCTATTCCCCACCTTATGCGAGGTAGTCACCCAGCCACCCAGTGACTGGGTCATCTCCCAGGTGCGCTCCAGAACCCGCTGAGGAACTTGCTCTGAACCCCACTTGCCCTAGCACCTTCTGATACTGAGCCAGGAGATCTAAGGCTACCACATGTGTATTTGGGAAATGACTTCCCGCGCAACTGTGATACATTCAACGTGGTTAAAAATTCACTGAGCTGAAGGAATGGCTGTCTTAGCGTGGCTGGAGAGAGAGAACAGTGTTTGATATCAGGACAGAACATATGATTTTGCATTAAATGAGGAAAGAATTTCCAATTCTAAAATCTATCCAATAACTCTGAAGATGGGCATGTATTTTCCAGTCACAATATTTACATTATCCCACATGAACACCTACAGGCATCTCTTGATTTTCAGAGGCATTTGTAATAGCAAACTTTGCTTACTATGCCTTCAGTTTTAAAAAATTATTTCAATGACCTATTCTGCACTGCTGCCATAAGATAATTCGCAGAAAATAACAAAGAGTCAGACAATCCTGTTGGCTAGCTATAAACCTTCCAGATTAAATTAATGTGCTATATTAAAAACCCAGAAAATAGCTGGACAGGACAGGAAATTTCACTGATTTGGAAAAACGAGAAAATCAAAGCTAGTATGAAATAGTAGTGTCTGAATGTTAGCTGTGTCCCCTCCTTGGTTTTTTTTAAAGAAATAGAGTTAAAATGAGTCAAATATTATCAGTGATCCTAATTCTTTCAAGCAGAGAATAACCTATAATTCCTATTTTATACATAAAACATGCTATTCAGAGTAATTCTAGAAATGCTAGAAAAAAAAAAAGTACAAAAAATTTCCTGTCCTAAATCAGCTAAACCTAAATCTATTTTTTGCTACAGACATGTCTGTTTTTAGCAGTCTAAAAAAAGTCAGTTTGGACAAGAGTCAGAATTTATATATGGAAAAAAAGACAAACTTATTTATCAGAACAAGTACGTCTATCGACTGTGCAATTTCTGTACTATATTACCATGTGTAATGCAAAATTACCTACACTTTTTTTATGCATCAGTTTTTTGGGTTTTTTGTTTGTTTGTTTGTTTGTTTTTTATTATTATTATTTGTGCCTACGGAACCTGGTCTTCCTAGGTGATCTCTCATCCAAGTACTAACCAGGCCTGACCCTGCTTAGCTTCTGAGACCAGACAACAGGCTTGTTCAGGGTGGCGTGGCCAAAGACCATGGACCGTGGCTCCACTGGGATGTGAACTCAGGTCCTTCTGCATGTAAAGCAGACGTGCTAACTGCTACACTATGGAGCCACGTCCGCCATCAGTTTTTTGAGGAAAAAATATTTATCTTGATCTATATGTTATAGCAATGATTCAATGTTCTAGTACTAGAATTTCTCCAAATTTATACTAAAACCTCTATTTTAGAAATATAGTTACAAATATTTAATTCGCTCATCTATTCTCTCTCTCAGGCTTTTTGCATACATACAATTTTTTAAATTCCACTTTGAAAAACCTATACCTTCCACTTCAAATGCAATTTGAATGCAAATTCCTATTTGCATTTATTATTATTATTATTATTATTATTATTATTATTAGGCAAGGGCACCCTTGGTTGACCTCACAGATTGCAAGGACCTTGTCAGCTTACAATCGCTTATTTTTGGTTTTTTTTTTTACGCCTACAGCACCTGGTCTTCCTAGGTGGTCTCCCATCCAAGTACCACCAGGCCCAACACTGCTTAGCTTCCGAGATCAGCTGAGATCGGGCTTGTTCAGGGTAGCATGGCCGTAAGCCTATTTGCATTTTAACAGATATTTCCACAAAACAGTTATCAACACAATGTAGCAAGTGCTATGTTTTAAAGATAACCATCTTGTGATTACTGCTAAATTGTATACACATTAATAACATTTCAAATATCTACCTACACTATCTTACCTAATTCTACTTAATTCACAAGTCCTGGAAAGTACTTACCCGCTGCCCCAGCTGACAAGAACTGCCGAAGTCAACGATCTTGATTGCACTGCGTTTGGGGTTACAAAGGAGGATGTTCTCAGGCTTTAGGTCACAGTGAATGATACTAAGTTCTGGAGTCGCCAGGAAAAGCAGTGCGGTGCACATCTGCTGTGCAAACTTCCGTGTTAGGTTCAAAGAGACACCTCGAAAATTGGTGTTCCTCAGTAAGTCATAGAGGTTGTAGGACAGCATTTCAAAAACTAAACAGAGATGGTTTCGAAACATAAAGTGGCGTTTCAAATGCACTGAAAGAGAAAAGGTTTCATTTTAAATTATACAGAAACCAATAAAATGAGAATAATGTATGCATAAACTCTCAAAAATCTATAACATTACACTGTCAAATGTAAAGTGAAAATCAAGTTAAAATTTGGAGATCAGCATTCTGTAGTAACAGCGCATTCTTTAATCAGTTAAGAATATCTAAGTTGTTTATTTACTGAATTAAACAGGAGCAGTTTCTGCCAAAAAGCAATAATGTAAGAAGTAGTATCAAAATGCCTTGTTTTTTTTTTTTTTTTTTTTTTTTTTTTTTTTTTTTTTTTTTTTAACTAAGTCAGGTCTGAAACCATGAGCAGCAAACTGACAAACAGTACTGAGACTACTTCAGTAACTTGATCCTCATTTTGAGGAGAAAGCACCTTTTACTTCCTGAGTGCGCAACCTCACAACTCGGTCTGCCTAAGCTCCACCCACTAGGCTCTGGTTGGTGACAGGGCTGTCCTTGACAGCCCTCTCTAGGAAGGCTAGGATATACATACACCATCTGCTTTGGCCAGTCTTAGATTTCACTAGTAGTTTTCTGTAATTTCCCTAGTAGTTTTCTGTAACAACTGTCAAAGGGAGACAGATTTTTTTTTTTTTTCCTTTCAGTCAGATACAGCACATGTTTGAAAATCATGTTTGGAAGGTATTAGAATTCATAATCAAAGCATCTGATTATGTTCATCAAACTAGTATATGGGAGATCCTGTGCAAAACTGAGGTGTGGGAAAATTTCAAACTAAAGCTCAATCACAAGAAGAATTTATAAGTAGGCTTATGAACAGGTAACATTACCTGCTATCGCTGCTGACCTTCCAAGAAGGCTACTACTCACTCACTCAACTGCTTCAAAGACTTAAAGCACAGAATTAACACTGACTTCACATCAGATGAGGTCATGCGATAAAGTGCTGCCCTTCACAGAAATTCTTACATATACCACAGCACCTGTAACTCAACTGGAGTGACATAAAACCACTGTTTGTCAAGGTTACCTTCATTTTAGTCTTTTAGTATCATAAAAACACGTCTGTCTACAGATCTATCCGGAATAACTATGACAGTATTCGTGCCGGGTCCCTGTGAATGAGGACACACTGAGATGACCTGGTAGCAGCCACAGACTGCCCCCCCAGAAGCAATGCACATCAACATCGTTTTTAGATCACTTCTGATACATGTAGTCTAACATTAGGTTAAATAAGAGTACACACACTACATGGCTCTACGGGAGTCTACAGTACAATTCGACACCCTGCAAATAAAAAAAACGATCCTGAAGGTTACATACCAACGTCTGTCTACTCTCTGCTCTTACTAACTGAAGTTCACAGGTTTACAACTAAAATCACGTGACAGTAAGACACACCACAGACATGGTCCATGCAAGTTTTAATATGGTCAAACACTAGCCACAAAAGTAATACAAAAGGTAACTGATGCCAGAGTTCTAATGGGAGCATGAAAATCCCTCTGGGAAGCTCTGTGATTAGGACGTTCTGCACGTGGACACCAACCCACTCGGCCCCGCCCAACCTCCATCCTACTCAGTGCTGTCGCTACAATTACTAAGCAAGCACTAACGACATTATCAAAGAACGTCACACCCACATCTTTTTAACTGAATTTTGGGTTTGCAAAATTTTGTTCTAGACCTAAACTAACTTTCCTTGTAACTAGACCATCGCAGGTACCAAATAATCCAGGTAAGAAATTATATGTTACATGGTAAAGCAGTAGGTTTTTTAATAGTTCAAAGAATGAATATAAAACTCATCAAAATAAACTATAAAGATCAATCACTTCAAAATATAAATTATTTATACCATAGAAGAGCAACATGACCTACAGGCATCTCAAATTTAAGGCAGCAACTCTACAGATGTGGCTGTATCTAACTGTAAAGTTATTTTTCTCTCATTTTCAATACAGAACCTCAATTTCTTGAGACACTGCATTCACCATCTTCCTAATAGGAGTTAAAAACAAAAACCTCATCCAAAAGAATATCTGTAATGACTTATACAGTTAACGATTATTAGTCCGTTGACTAGAAACAAAAATGATAACCATTACTAACTATATAGAACTGAATAGCTAACATTTGTTGAATGCTTACTATATGCCTGCCATGCTTTCTTTCAATAAGGCAAAAATTGAAATGTTACGGTAACACAACAACCATCTCTACTACTTAAGCGAACACTCAAATGCAACAAACAAGAGTGAAAAGAAGGGGGGATCCATGTCCAGAGACCACTTTATAAGTCAAGGGTCCTTAGAACAGCTGCTCGTGTTTCTAAGCCCCTTGAATGAGAATGAGCTCACCTTATACTAAGTTATAATCACAGTGAATAGCAGATGTTCAGTAAATGTTCAGCAAAAAAGTTTTAAATACAAATGTTATTACTATGGATTATATCAGACACCTCAGAGAGGAAACCAAAGAGGAAGGTTACAAGAGGACTCTGTGAAATAACATGTGATTAAAGCAAACAAACAGCACTTGTAAGTTGCCACCCCCCCCAAAAAAAAATTGACACCATTCTTGTTTGTTTCTGAACTATACACCTGCTGGCATGCATATTCCCAAAGACTAAGAATATTATGGCCAGATCAGGTAACTTACCTAAATCTATGTCCTCCAAAAGAAATAAACAGTTGAATTTTTGGTCAATCGCTTTAAGATAAAAATCAGCATTTTTGTACAAAACCCGCCATTAACGCAGCTCCCTGGCCTGGGCGGGGGCGCAGCGCTCTGCCTGCCTGCTTACCTATGTAGTATTTCATTTCGGTGTCATGTTTGTTCATGAGCTCAAGAAGTCGCACTTCTATCTGGGCTTGATTCAGAAAAGCCTTCTTGTTCTTTATGATTTTAATGGCAACCCATTCCTGCTCCACACGATCATATGCTTTTACAACCTAAATGAGAAGAAAGAGGAATAATTCTTCTTAATTTCATTAATGGCAACAAGCTCACTTTACAATTCACCTTAATTGTACACTGACCTAACTCTCATTTTCTGACCTTCCGAATCAGAAGACGGCCTATCATTTCCACTGAGTAATATCCATTTACTGCTTTATGATCACTTTCAATCTTTTCAATGGAATTTCTTTTGCATCCTTACAGTATTTCTAAATATCCACAAAACAGAAAACTTTCCTAACAAAATTGGATTAACTATTTTCCTCCTTTGAAAATAATATGATGAATCTTAACAAGTGCTTTGTTTTTTCACCTAAGTAACACTCTAAGACAATTCTTCCAACTATTCTTTTAATGAGAGAAAAATGTGATTTAAATCCAAGTATTAGCGTAAAATATTTAAAAAGTTCTAAGCCACCTGAAAAATGTAGAAAACTTCCTAACTTTAAATTAGATTTTCATAGATAAAACATGAGTATATAACAGAAGGATTAATTTACACTAAAAAATAAAAAATCAAATACAAATTACCAGGAAAGTTCTATGATAAACATTAAATCCCTAAATAAAGGGAGTTTGATAGTTTTCAAATGAGAACCAGCGAATACTAAGGAGAGGGGGGTATTCGTGACCGAGTCGTCGTGCACATCACTCATTTGAATTTACTCACTTAAAATGAGTTCCGTGCTATTAACAAAGAGATTTACATAAAAATTAAGAAATCAATACATAAATGGAAACTCTCATCTCTACCAATCAGAAATAACCACTAGAACTGATTAAGTTACATTTACAGCATTACACATAGTCTGAGTAGGTAACAGTGTTAGATGCACTGTCTCGCACATTCGCAGTCTGGACGTGCAGCTAGAACTCCAAGTGATTCCAACGTGCAGGCTGAGTGCTGCTGGATTGCAGGGAGAGAATGGAATGCATGTTCCAAGATTTGCGTCAGTCAAAGTTAAAAATACTGTCAGTGACAGATTACAAACAGTTCAGCTAAAACCAAACACAGAATGAAAAAACCAACACTTCTGGTTTCACCCAATTCTAAAAACTACTACCGACTGTACTCTAGATCAGGGGCTGCCCGTGTAGACATCTGGCCGAGCGGTCCGGACAGCCTTCTGTTTCACCAACTGTACTGACTGCATCAAGAGCTGCAGTTCGTGCCCAGATCCCAACCGTCTCCGGGACAAAGGCCATTCAAAGGGGCCCAACTATTTACTGACTTAGCAAATAGTTAACCAGCTAAATGCTAAAGCAACGATTTTCGACCCTGAATTACACATTTAATAGACAGGTTTTTAAAAAAAAAAAAAAAATCAATGCCCAGAATCTAATCACAGAGGTTCTGATTTAAGTGGTTTGGCGCCTAAACATCAGTCCCGCTCCACCCCAAAGCTCCCTGGGAAATCTCAATGTGCAATCAGGACTGGTTATCACTGGCTTAAGAAATGAAGGAGCCCCTTATTTTAACAAGGATCTGGCAGAGACTTTAGAGAAAGTCTGGCCACATCGACATGGAAGACGTCATTTGGTGAGTGGGCGGTCCGGAGCCCGAGCACACCTCGGTGTAGGAGACAGGCATCAAGGTGACCTGCCGCAATGGAGTCTGATGTTGCAGAGGCCTGTACTTGCACAGGTTTACTATGCTCACTTGCTCTCAGGAATTAGAGAAAAAAAATTAAAGGGGAGGAGAAAAACATCATGCTGAGCTCAAAGACTGATTAGGGAAAAGTAAGTTTAGAGAGTAGGCTACATGGCCATCATTTCACGGTGGACATCACAAAAGATCACAAAAGTAAAAACATCCCATTGAGAACAACTGCATAGACGTTGGTGTAATTTTCAAGGTAGAGCCAGCAATCTCTACGTCGAGGGTGTTCGCAAGATTACTTAAAACAGCTGGGCCTCAGAAATGCCTTAAGAGACTGAGAGGAACAGAAGCAGCTTCTGACAAAAGAGTGAACCTTTCATAAACAGGGACTCCCAAAATCCTGAGAAACCCTGGACTCAGGGGGAAAAAAAAGTTACAGATCAAGGGAGAAGTCCCTGAATTATGTGCAGTCACCAAAATTCCTTGAAATCACGGGCAGGGGCAGACGCACTGCGCACGTGACATCAGGGCCTGGAAGAGCCAGAGCCGGGCCCCAGTCTCCTAGCCACTGTGTCCTGACCTCCTTATCAGTTCGAGAGCGTCGACTTTTCCGGGTCTCGACCTGTGGCTGCCAACGGCCGACAGGACACTTTCTGTCCTAAGCATGATTAGACGGACGCATAATGAGTTTGCCCCACCAGGCTGAAAAGAGGCATATTTTCCTTGCTCTCAAGGTAGGAACAGTTAAATAAGAGCATGCAGGTTCCATAGTTTTTGGAGATTTTTTATATCAAAAAAAGTAGTTCAGGTCAAGTCATTTTGAGACCCATTCTATCATCATTAAAAAGTCAAAAGCAACTGGATTGCAGGTTAATGACTAACACACTGCACAAAGGTTGCAAAAATTAAGGAGACTGGGATTGACAAATTCACATCTCAAACAAAATAGAGCTCTGTGACTCAATGAGACAGAATTTACAAGTGCAAAGAACTGGGAGATCCACAGCCAGAGAAAAAGCTTTTAAAAAATGCAAAGAGAAAGATTTTGTTAGCTCTTGTTCTGGGTACCACTGATGGAAAAGATTAACATATTTAGGGTTTCGCTCTTTGTATTGGGGTTGAGCAGTCAGGTGAGGAAGGGTAAGTCCTAGGGGGAGGGGGAGGCCAGGAATGAAGAGAAAAAAACAGGTCCCTTGGAATTCCTTCCTCTTATTCCCAGTAAAAGTTGCCTAAATGTTTCTTTCCATCAAAATTACCCTGATCACCACATGAGCAATGCTGATGCTATGAGGACCACCTGTCCACTTAGGCCTGACACACTTAGACCAGGAGAAAAGCCCACAGTGCAGCCTCTGTCCGAGCCTCCAAAAAGTGAGAGGGCACCTTCTGTCCCAGCTGAAAACAGTGATTCTTCCCTCTTTGAAGAGGAATATCAGACAGGAAGGTAATTATCTCTAGCACCCACAATGAAGAATTCTCCATCTGAAGGGGCAATACTATCTCTGAGTGATTAAAATCAACCACTTAGTCATTAGTGAGATAAGTTCTAGGTAGGCTTTAGAAAGTAAATAAAGAAAAAAAAGTCCAATGGAATTTTTATAGCTGATACAGTGTTACTATCTTTAGAGAACTGTGATAATCCAAATACATAACCACCGTATGTATTATTTACAAATATTCTGAAACATTCTTCTGAAGAAAGGGTATAACAACATGATTCACTAAAAAGTTCTAATTTATGAAACTCAGCATTTCCCATTATCTTACCTGTCCAAAGGAACCTTTGCCTATCAAGGAATCAATTTCGTAACGATCCATCCACTTTTCTCCGTTTTTTACAATATAATCATAGTTATCATCGTCATAACCATCATTGTAAACCTTCCGCTCCTTCTTATGACTAGAATCGTCTCCCTGGCCCTGCTGGTGTCTTCGCTTCTTTTTTGCATAGTAAACCTGAAACGAGAATATACAGTGTTAACGGTACAATTTAAAACGTTACTAGACATAGCAAGAGACATATCTGCTATCGGCAGGAAACTGGTGAATTTTTATTCTTAATAACAAATAAAACACATGAAATAAAGAATTTCCTATAACTGCTACTTGCATTATAGAAAAATACTGATATATAACTAATGAGAAATGTCTACGGTGACATTCACTTTAAAATTATACTGTTTATACACTTTATAAATAGGAGACATTAAGTAACTGGCCCAGAGCATCCCGTTCCGGAAGACTAACAGGATCCTATTTACATTTATTATTGAAATTAACGTATAGTTTATATCCAGTGAGGTGACATGGCTCTTAAGAGCATCATACGAAAGATTGTGGAAGATGTGTATATGTTGATGTAATCAACAAAGGTGAAACCTAAATAAAAAAAGAACATTTTCATCCTCTTCATGTTTAAGTCTCCCCATGGCCCCTCCTTCCAGTCAATCCCAATTTTATATCTGATCATAAGGCAAAGATTTTACTCATGAGCAGTTAAATGTCTCTAAATTGATGTCTCACGAATACAGCAGGCCCTCGGAGAGAGGCCTAATGCTTAAGCCTGTGATAATACAACAATTAATGAAAAACAGCCACTCCCTCCCTTCACCTATAATACTGAAGGCCACTAGCAGATTGGGTTACTTTCCTTACGTGTGTTTTTCTTATAAAACAGCTTCTAAGGCCAGTAAAAAATAATAGGTAAACTAAGCAACAGGTCCACATAATTGGTAGGTAACTTTGAGAAAATTACAAATTATGTTTCTCAGAATAAAAAAACTGGTTTACAAGGCAGCAAAACAGTTAAAAATGAGCTTCAACAAAGTTACTGTTTACAGCTTAACAGTAGCTTCGTTAATTTATCAGATATTAACAAATTGACATTAATAAATTATTAACAATTTATCGGATTATTTTCAGATAATCAAAAGCTAGTTTGGCACATCTTTTATATTAATTGTGTACAAAATCCAACTCAGAAACGTTCCTCATTGACTTCATTCTAATTTAATCTATCACTTTACTATAATAATATTGGCATTAAACAGCACCAAAAGGCTGTAAGATTCATACACACTTAAGAACATCTTTTTAGTTACATGGCTCGAAAGCTGGTAAGAGGGCGTAGGGCTCACGGTGGAGGCGGTGCGCTCAGGCACTCGCACCGCGGTCCAGCAAAGCTCCTTTAACATTAATTACGGAGCAGATGCTGAGGCTGGACGCCAGTGGCGGTCAAGTCAAAGGTCTGAGACACTAGAAAAACAATTTTGGGTGGCGAAAGGCCAAGCTGAAAGATAAGTAATTCAAAGTGCTGTCTATGATTTTTTTTGTCCTACTTACTTCCACCAAAAAAGGCTTTTAGATAGCTTACAATGAAAGATATAAATAAAAGAACACACATAAAATTTTTTAAAAAAAGAAAAAATTTGAGCCACGGAAATACAGACAGACCAGATGCCTGTTATGCAGGTATTACATGTACCTCAGAGCTTCCTGACATCCACGGCAAAAAAAGAAACCGACACATAAAAATTTAAGCGAAATTCCAACCCGTGCGCGCTGCCGGTGTATCCCTCCCGCGCTTTCCTTTCCCCCTCCTTGTCGTGGAGAACTTATCACAGAAACGATAACTCAGCATATGTTAATACGACTCTGAAAAGGGGGGAAGACATCCACGACGACTTCATGTCCTACAGCCCCTGTTAGTATACCTTCTTTCTTTTACATAATTACATTATCTATAAATCATTAACTTACCAGTCTTCACAACATTTATCAATATGACGAACATTGGGGTTTAAAAGAAAGTATAGTTATGTTCAAAAAGGTCACAAAACAACTTTTTTCCCCTGCTCTATTGCAAGATAGATGCTGTCATAACAAATGAATAGTCTTACCTCATTAATATGCTTATATGTTTTGATCAAGTCAACAGAGAGTTTTCTCAGGGGAGCAGTTGCTGGATCACGGAAGGTTTGGGGCATCCGCCTCTGTAACATGACAATATCAGGCATCACCTTAAATAGACAGAAAAGACTAGCACTTTAACTATACTGAACTGGTGTAAATTCCCTCTTCTGTAATCTGTATATATGCGTTAAAAAAAAAAAAAAAAGACATCTACATTAGATTATATTGTTCTCTTTTTCAACTGGATTCCCCTGAAGACAACCTACCGTGGGAACAAGTCGATGAAATGAGCAAGTAACATGCCCAGCTGCCCCAGGCTTCGATCTGGTTCCCCAAATTCAATAGTGAGAATACAGACATACTCAGGGGTCCAGGAGACTCGCACGATGCTGCCCAAGAGGGCTTCTCCAATGATACCACTAGCCCAAGAAAAACTTTCTTCTTCTGAATTATTCCTGAAGCCTGACCTGGTTCACACAGGTCAGACAAACCCAACTTCAGCTTCCTAAGACAGGATTTCAAGACCCAGTGGGCACCACAGAGCAAGCTGGACGTAGAGCAGGAATGGAGCTTGGTGCTACAGAAGTAAAGCTCCAACAGCCCCGGTCCCTGCCCTCCGACAAGCATCTGCCCTGTAGCTAGCTAAGGGTGGAATCCGCTCTCATCTCTTTAACACACTTGAGTAAAACACACCCTCCACGCCCCCTGCCCCCCTCCCTGTGGTTACTCGCCCCAGCCCTTAACCCCACCTGGCAGACTACTCATTTATGCGCGCATATGCTGGTTTTAGTTTTCTCTCATTCTCCTTCCACTATAAGGCAGGGATTTTTTTGATCAATGTTGTATTCCCTTTGCCTAGAACAGTGCCTGGCACATAGTAGGTGTTTAATAAATATCTGAATAAACAAATGAATCCATAATACAAACATCCTACCTACAATTACACTAGCAGCTGTCCACAAACAAACTCCAAAGGACACTTTAAAGCTAAGAAAACTTTTAAAAACCTCACTTCCACCCTACTCCATTCCTCCCACCCCACCCCCAATCCTAAACCACATCTCTTTCACCATCCAACAGGCAGTCAGGGTTTAACTGTGAGCTTCCTGCCGGACGGGAGACAGGAGGCGCATGAACCTCCTCTGTACAATGCCCAGGAATGCTGCACGAGCCCGTTGTGACCGCCGTCCACGTCCCACTCTTGCATCGTGTGTCGTGATGGAAGGGGTTCCCGGTGGGCTTTGTAATCAACGAATTCTCAAAACCAATTCATTACATCAAAGTATCTACAGTCACGACCACTAGCTATCCCCAGATTCCTGCCAACTCTAACAGACATTTATGGCAGTAAAATCTACTGGGCTACCTACACTGCTGGTGGGGATGTAAACTGGTACAGCCACTACGGAAAACAGTATGGAGGGTCCTCAAAAAATTAAGAATAGAATTACCATATGACCCAGTATCTACCCCAAAAATTTGAAAACATTTATCCATAAAGATATATGTGCCCTGATGTTGACTGCAGCATTATTCACAATGGCCAAGACATGGAAACCACCGAAATGTCCTTCCACAGATGACTGCCTAAAGACAGAGTACATACATTTAGTGGAATATTATTCAGCCATAATGAAAGATGAGATACTGTCATTTGCAACAACATGGATGGATCTTAAGATTAGCACGCTAAGTGAAATAAATCAGACAGAAAAAGCCAGGAACCACACGATTTTACTCATATGTGGGATATCAAACTGAAAGCAATAAACGAACAAGACACAGAAACAAAGACTCATGGGCAAGGACACCAGTTTAATGGTCACCAGAGGGAAGGGGAGGCAGATAAGGCGGCAAAGGAGGTCAAATATAAGGTGACGGAGGAAACTTAAAATTCACCACTTTGGGTGGTGAACACGCAATGCAATATATATATGATATATTATTAAAGCGTACATTTGAAACCTATGTATTTTTATTAACTAATGTCGCCCTGATAAATTGAACAATAATTAAAAAAAAAAACCTACTGAGCCAGAAGCCTCTGATGCAGCCTCCCTCCAAGGACACTGGGGTTAATTTGAGGGACAGAGAGACAGTAACCACCTCATACCAAGGCCTCACAGAAACGTCTGGATAACTAACCAAGCTAACGCACAGTAACAAAGTGACACTGGACAGAACCGGAAAGAATCACCATTCATGCGGTATGAAAGACAGAGCGGGCACAGCAGTGCTTAGGCTACTTTCTCTTTAACCATCGTTAACATTAGTGTCCTCTGCATCTCTACCCAAACTCTAAGAAGTTGTTATCCAGATAGTGAAGTCCCTGAACTACTGTTACATTAATAATTATCTCTTCTCATGATCCTCTCCTCTTTAAAGTTCCAAATAAGGTTTAAGGAGAAAAATCCTCCAGTGATTGTAACTATTTATCTGAAAAGATAGTAAGAATTAACAAGAAATCTGAAATTCTTAATATTCTAACATATACTGTTTTATTTTTTTCTAAACATAAATAAAGAGCACGTACGGCTAAATTCACAGAATATTCTTACACTATTCCTTCAAGATTTCATTTAATTAATAGACAGTATTGGCAATAAGCATGTCAATTATTTTTTGTTAATGAATGCTATAATAAGCATTTAAGATAATAAAAGAGGTTTCCCTTAACATATTTCCTTTTAACTTTTCTACGAGCCTGGCATTGTTTTCATGCAGGTGATTTACTCAGGAAGACCCTGCTTGGGCTACTGGAGGGCAGCCTCACTGTGAGGTCACACAAAGTTTGAAGCAGCAAAATATTTCATTACTGCTCATAATAAAAGTTGACAGAAGGTATAACTATTAGAAACAAATTACGTAAGTAGTTAACAATAAGCGAGTAGTAAGAAGTATTTGCTACCTACTATGTTTTGAGCATGCATATTTCTACATGTCTCTCAGATAATCCTCTCAACAACTTTATGAGATAAGTGCCGTTCCTGTCACCAATTCACAAAAGAGAAACCTGAGTCTCTGATGTAACATCACTTGACAAAAGCCTAGAGGCAATGAAGACAGGTGAGGTGCAAAGCGAGGCAGTTTCTCACCTAATCCCATGCTCTGAACCCCGACGCTAGGCCAGGAGCTCCCTATCAATGTCATGTCTCTGGTCTACCCTCTGGGTTGAATCATTTTAAGGCTATTTGTTGGGCAAAATAACTGAGTCATGGGTAATACCAATAAAATAAGCATATGCATTTAATAAAGTTAGTTATGTGCAAAACCGTGAACATGTTAAAGTATTTAACCTGCCCATATACAATTCCACTAGTATTTCAAACATCTGAAAAAAGAACCAGTGGCTACATCTTTCTAGGAGTGATTATGCTCACTCAAAACGCCAAAATCACAATCCAAAACAATTTTAAATGTATATAGTAAATAACGCGAAATGGGATATGAACATAATTTTGACTAAGGAACGGGGTTTTTTTGCACTCAGTCAACTGAGTGTATGCTATGTGCCCGGCACTTCACAAAATATCACTAACCTCTTCAACAACTGGTTAAACTCTGCCTACAAGGCCAAATCAATTAGCTAATTCTGAAGACCTTACTTTTCTCATTTACCTGTGGCAGTAGAAGTTACTATTTCAGGGGTATCTGTTTATATAAACCATATGCGTTCTGTTCACAAAACAACTGGCCTTCGGTCTAGACTCTATTTCTTTCAGTGCTTCAAACTGTGCCTTCTACAAAGTAGGTGCTCAAAATACACTGAAAAATCAAATTAATTTCTATAAACTAAATAACACTCCCTTCACTAATTTTCACTGTGATTTCAGTTAGGTAATCAAATTTTGTTTTTCAATACTGCGCTGCCATAAGCACAAATTCAGATTAGAAAATAACTTTTCCAAATACTCAGTTATAAATCTGTACTAAGACGAAGGCCAGCCCTAAGCATCTGATGCTTCCTCCACTTCCAGCCGCTTAGAGCCGCAAAGTCAGGAGACGGCACGGTGAGGCAGCAAGCTCCTTTCTCCCCCTCCACAGCTGAAAAGAAGTCTGTGGTGGTCAGGGAACCCCAAAAGCTCACCAAGGTGAAGGTGGCTAGTCCCCTTCCGCCGCCCTTCCCACCCAGTGTCTCGTGTGTGTGTGTGTGTGTGTGTGTGTGTGTGTGTGTGTGTCGGGGGGGCGGTGCAGGTAAGCCTCCTGCTGCCTTTGCTATCTGGCCCAAAGGAACTAGAAAAAGCTACACTCCCAATGCTCACGTCTCTAGACCTTTCTGTGTGAATACATGCAGACCACAGAGCGAAAAAAAAGTACTGGTTTGCAACTCTTGCTTAAGATCAGTAATGAGAACTAAAACCACCTTTTTGTTTTTTTTCCTGAAAAGATTCCATAGTGTAAGCTCCAGAACTTAATTTAAAAATTGTATCCAGTTTAATATCTATTTCATTCATTTTATTTATATTCACCTCATTTTCATATATAATGCAGAATTAGAAACATTATATTCTGCCTTTCTTGCTACTTTGAGAGCTATTAATAAAGCTGAATAGCATACTTCATACATATCCAGAGCACTGGTTTAGTTTAAGAACTACGAAAGGTACTACTGTGAAAATGGACTCGGCGTTCCAAACATCAATCGCACTTGTCTATACTTACTTTCACTACATTTCTCATTTCCTAAATTTATCTTTTGAACAAAACTGTGTTGAAACTTGTATGAAACACTACCTACCAGAAATAAATGTTAAAGTTAGCTCATTTCAATTTATACAATAAACCTTATTTAAAGGACACTGATGTTTAACAAGAAATAATGGAAACCAAATGATAAAATTATAAAAGTTTAAAAGGTACTCTGGAGAGTAGGGGTCTGGTCCAAGTCCCAAACTTACATTCACGGAACAGACAGAAGGGTCCATGTGACCTGACTCAAGTCATACAACCAGATCATGAGTCAAAACATTTGTGACTTGTAGACCATGCCACAGCAGCTCATGATTTTAGTGTTTACAATTCAGGTTTAAGAAAGATCTCTTCTAATCATCAGACTGCATTATTAGGTTCAGGAATTTCTATGGTTTAGAGAAATATTTGGCTTAATATTATTTTATATTATAGATATTAAATATGAATATTATATTCAAGTCTTTCACGTAATACAAATCTATAAAAATATTTGCAGTTAAAAATGAAAATACTAAGTGAATTATCTCTTATTTTAAAATAATCCCCAAATAAGATGTTACTTTTATCTAAAAATAGGTACTCTACTAAATTACCTATGACAATAAATCATAAAAATAATCTTAAAGGACCAGAATTTTTCTAGTCCTCCACAGATGCCGGTGTCAGCACTCAAAAGGTACAGTTCTCTAAGAAGAGGCCGAGGTGGGACCTTGGTGCCCACCACTTACACACCTGGAGAACTAACCGATGGAAGAGGCTCGGTGCCACCGCCAGTGACATGGATGGAAACAGGCGCCCTGCCTCACAGGCTGCTTTTCGGCAAGCGGGAAAATAAAGCCTAACACACTTTCTTTCTTAAAAAGTACAATGCAAATGAATCATTGTGCTATTTTTATTTTTTGATGTTCAGAGAATTTTCTTCTCGTACACAATGAAACACTTTCCAAACTTGAACAGTCTGACCAACTGCTCCAATTCTCAAATATGCAACTTCTCAATTCACAAATTCTTAAGTCCTGCCATAATTCATCCCACTACTTAACTGAATGTTATTCACGTGCTATACACATTTTATAAATGTAAACCTAACTCAACCAGTGACAAAACCTTATTATAATATATACGAGGGTACCCCCTAATGATATTACTTAACTGTAGCCCACGGTTCATTAAAACCATTTGTTACTTGTTAGAGAAAACAAATTTCCTTCAAATAATCCAGTATAAAAAATACTTTGAAATTTTCCAAGTTTGTGGTCATTACTTGATATCCTAAAGCCCTAAATAAAACAGCGGCAAACTAAATCCCAAGTGTAAGAAAAACAGCCATCTTCATCCGTCGTCACATACTCAGCCCCACTGGGGAAAGAACCTTACCGCACGACAGCCAGTAAAAAATTCTCCCCAAACTAACAATCAATGTAGTAGTGGGTGCAGACAATTCAGGAAGGTATTAAAAATACACACACACACACACACACACCCCCCCCATATATATGCATATATCCATGTATATCAAGAGAATCAACATTTATTCCCTTTCCAGTACCTATTTTATAGAAAATTCCTAAATCTCTAGTCTAAATATTCAAATAAACAATATGGTTATAATTAGCATTACTTACTTTTCCTTTTAAAGGGAGTTTTGTATTTATTTTTATAAATGTGTACTAAAGTAGTTTATAAAAGTAAAGTCAACTCTATAAGTTTGCTATAATGGAATTTGACTTGTTTTCCTATAACTTATATTTTTCTACTCAACTACTTTTCCATAACAATAAGCTTTTAGTTTCTTCAACTAATATTGTTTAGAAATTACTTTTTCCCTCCCTATCATAAAATGAAATAATGTGGCTATGTGTTATTAGTGTTATTTAAGTGAAATACACAGAAAAAAGAAAAACATCAACGTTTCAATGAAAACTTTTAACATCTGTTTTTTGAATCCAAAATTCCACATGACATATACGACTGAAAACCATTCAAGCATTTTGCCTATTTACTATTCTACCATTTTAAGAAACAAACTGCCATCAATTAATTGTTTCTGTAATACATCATGAACTCACCTGGTTAGTTAGAGGTTGCTGAATCTGGTCAGAATAAGATAAGGCAGAAACCTGTTGGTCACTTATGTTTGGCTGGCGACGGTCACTGTACTGATGTGAATGGGGCATCTGTCCAGCCATCTGAAGGCCAGCAGCATGGAATGAAAATGACGGTGCAAGCCGAACAGATGAAGGTTTGCATGCTGAAGTCTCTCCTCCTACGGCAAGACAACAAGGGAGGTTTTAGGGGTGCGTTCGTAGCCAAATGTTTGTCTTCTGACCTACCTTATAGTTCTTTAAATAAGGACATTAGGATGTTCAATAACATTAAGAACTACAAACAAGAATATGTCGCTCAACACAACAGCAGTGTATTAAGTGATATAAAATATAGTGACTAAAATGACTATCTACAAATCTATATTAAGAAAAAATCATAAGTAAATCTTTTTTGTGAAGCAGTAGGAATAACCTTTAATACTTATTTTCACATGAGATTTTCATCAGTTGAGAACCATAAATTACATTGATAATTGAATTCTTTGAAAAGGTCTCTCCAATGTATCAGCTTCTGAGAAACCAGTTCAAAAAAAACACTCCCGAGATGCTCCTTTGCACCTGCCAGGCATATGACAATCAATATCCCCAGCATCCCCCAAACCGGGTGAAAGATGTGTACCAATGGTGCTCACCGCTGACACAGGTAATTAAAGGTGGGCATGCGATACACAAAAACAAATTCACAGGGTGCTGGAACCTCTGGACTCTTCCAATATAGTCCCTTAAGAGAGCCTAGACCTGGCAAGCTCACCACAAGAATGAATGGGCAGTGATTATCCCACGGGTAGGCTGGTACCATTCATGTCGCATGATCTGCATGGTAGAAATGGGAAATAAATGCTTTTGGTCCATAAAAGTATTTGGTAGCTAACTAGTAAAAGTTAATTCTTCCTTAAAGTAAAGAAAAAATTTCTGTAATCACAGACTGAAGCCAAAAGGCAGATCACAAAACCCTGGTCAGCAAACTCTGGACTCAGAACACTTGTCTTCCTAAATAAACCTGCTAACCTTCACCTACAGCAGAATGTACTGTCCAGCACCAAAGTATGACAAGTATGGCTTCTCAACCAGGCTGGTGCTGTTTGAAATCTCAGCTCCACATTCACCTGCTCATCTGCGTGACCCTATACACCTAATTGGCTGATAATGATAGTATCTACCTCAAAAGGCTGCGGTGGAGGTAACATGTTTTAATCCGTGTAAAATACTTAGAACTCTGGCAGTTAATAAATGACTCAATCTCAGCCACAACTGCTGTCCTACGATGAACAATAAAGGGTGATACAGACAGTACCCACTCTCGTGGACCATACAATGTCCACGTGAATGCTGCACAGACCCCGCAAACTGAAGAGAACAGAGCTCAATTCCCCCCAACTCTAAGTTCCAACTTCTATTTTTCCACCCAACCCACCAGACTCAAGCTCTGGGAACCACGGGAAAGTTCTTTTCCTCCACACACCACCCCATGCGAACAGCTGCCCAACCGTGTGACTCCACCGCCCACAGAGCAGCCCAGCACCTCCTCTTCCGTTCACCTCCACTACTCCATGACGCACTTAGGTGACTGAAATACATTCCTCACTGTTCTTTTTCGGTCTTTTCTCTGCCCGTCTGCAACTCTGCATTTCTCCAATAAGATGGCTAGAGTGACCTTTCTCAAGTGTAAATCTCAAGTCTTCCACCCCACTTAACTCCAGACCTGAGCTCGTCTCCCTCCACTGCAGCGTGAGGCCCTCAGCTAACCCCTGGTACACGATTAAAAGGGTCTGTTGAATACGTCAAATGATAATGTCCCTACAATGGTAGACGAGATAACTTTTCTAAACATTACATTACTCACTGTAAAAAAAATACAGCCAATTCAATTATGTGGAACTCTTCAGTTAAAAAAAAGGGGGATTTATCAGAAGGAAATAACAATGTGCATAAAGACAATAAGGAAGAATTATCTTAGTATTGTCTGTAACAGCAAAAAATTGGAAAACTACATGTCAAATAATAGGGGAGAAAGGAGGTTTTTAAACCTGCATGTCAAAAACACACACACAAAAAATGGGAAGAAATATAAATAGCTCTTCTAAGTAAACGGTAAAATGACTGAGGCCCTGGGTCTCACGTACGAAGCAGAGGCATCACGACGACGACGCTGTTCCCTCAGGTGTTTGATGAGGTTTAAATGAGATACCACAAGAAAGCACGCAGAACGGAACGGGGCACATAAAAAAACTTTTTGAAATATTACTTGTTCCTATTATTATTGCCATTATTTTATAACATGTTTAAGCTTTTAATATATAGGGGGGAAAAGTACAAAAATCTTAAGTACATAACTTAAACAATTATCAACTGAAGAACCTGTGTGCCGGGGGCAACAGACGGCCATCGCCCCAGGGACTGCACCCCACCACGCCACGAGTCTTCCCCATCAACACCTGATCCCTCTTCCCCGAGTTAGTACTATCTTGACCTCTAAAACAAGATTAGTTTTATCTTTACAGAAATGGGTCTGTTCGCTTAGTGCTGTGCTGATTGTTTGTTCATTATTACTTTATATAAAAAATATGACTGGCTTATAATTCTACTTTTGATTGACATTAGGATTATTTTCAGTTCAGAGCTATTACGAACACTGCCACTAGGAAGAGTCTTGTTAAGTGTCTTTCGACACACACAGATGCCACTCAGTTGTTTTTCCTTTTTTTTTTTTTCTTTTAATCAGATCTATTTTTCCACTGGCGGTTTATGCGAACCCCTTGTACTCCACTCCTTCCCTAGCACCCGGAATCGTCAGTCTTTCTAATTTCAGTCATTACAGGAGGCGTGCAGTGGCACTCCACTGGATTTTAAGTTGTATTTTCCTGGTGACTATGAGCATCTTTTTGTTTATTTATTGGCCATTTGGATATCCACTTATGTGAACTGCTTACTTAGGCTGCTTTTCCACTTTTCTATCAAGAAATTTTTCTTACAAATTTCTCAAATGAAAAAAGTTTAATTTTTTAAAACGTATTTTAGATATGAGCCCCTTATTGTTTAGAAGTGATCTGCATTGTCACTCTCTAAATGGTGTTTTTTGGATGAACACAATCTCTTATCAACTTCTGCTTTAGAATTAGTATTTTTGATGCTGTTTAAGAAATCCTTCCTTATATCAATAATCATGAAGAAATTCTGTTATCTTCTCAAAGTGGTTTCACCATTCGCATTTAGATGGGGAACCCTCTTGGATTTGGTTTCTATTTATGTGTGCAATAGGAATCTAGTTTCATTCCCAGCTCCCCTGCCAAGTGGACATCCAACTGACCCAGAAACCACCGCTCTGCAGTGCTATCTTTATCATAAATCAAATGCCCATGAATGTTCAGATCTCTTTTGGGATTTTCTATTCTGTTCTACATAATACAGACTTACCTAGGCTTCTTAAATCTCTGTGCAAGAACCAGACACTGTCTAAATTATGAAAGCTTTAGAAGTTTTAATACCTACTGGAGAATTTTGTTCAATTACGTTTTAGCTATTCTTAGTCTTCTGGCATGTCAGCATATGTTTTAGAATTAGCTCATGAAATTCACTGAAAACAAATAAACCCATGCTGGGGTTTTGGTTGAAATGGCACTGTCTTTTGAACAGCATGGTCCAAAACAATCTTCTGCAATGATAGGTTTATTTGCACTATGTAAATGGTAGCTACTAGCACTACTGGGCACTTAAACAGTTTTATTTATTTTTTCTTCCCAATCCTTATTTTCTTCCCCTTGCCTTCGTCCATTTGCTAGGACCTCCAGTACAGAGATGATTTGAGAGACACAGGTACCGTTCCGTTGTCTTACTCCCAATCTCAGAAAGCTTTCTACATTTCTCCAGGACTGTGCCTGCTGCAGGTGTTTAACTGATAACCACTGTCAGAGTCATGGTGTTCCCTTCTAGTCCTAGTTTGCTAAATAAAACCTTTCCCCCAAGAATGGGTGCTGAATTTTATTACATGCTTTTCCTGCATCCATTGAAATGGCATGTTTTTCAGATTTCCTCTGTAAATGTGGTGAAATACACGGACTGATATTTGAACATTACACCAACTCTGCATTCCCAAAGTCTGTTCAGGGTTATCCTTTGTGGTAGATTCGCCAGTGAAATCATCTGGACCTGGAGTTTTCTTTGTGGGTAGGTTTTCAATTATAAGTTATATTTCTTTAATAGAGCAAATCAAATTTTGTACTTCCCGGTGCGTCTGTTCTGGTAAGTTATATTTTTTCTAATAGTGTGTCTACTTTATCTAAACCTCCAATGCACTGGCATCAGGTTCTTCACGGCGTCTTTTCTTATAAGCGTTTTGGTCAATAAAGGTATAATTGCAGTGGTATCCCCTTAACCTCCAGATTGGTTAATGAGGCTTTCTCTTACTTTTTTGTGATCAGCCTAATCAAAAGTTGATTAATTTTATTCAGTTTCCTCTCTTTTATGTGTTTTCTATTTCTGCTCTCATTTTGTTCTATCGGTTAGCAAGTGAGGTGTGTTAAAAATCTCCCATTAAATTATGTTAATAGATTACATAAATTTCGAGTTGTTATATACCTTCCTGGTGAATTAAACCTGTTATTATAAAATGCCCCTCTTTATTTGCAATAAATGCTTTTCGCACTGTCTGATATCAGTATGGCTACACCGAACTTTCTCTTACCCTTTGCATGGTATGTCTTACTTGCAACCTTTCCATTTCCTTATATTTTAAGTTTGTCTCTTACAAACAATATGTAGTTATATTTATGTATGAACGCTAATAACCTATTTATTCCACTTGTTTCATGTTCCTTTCTTACTATTTTCTGCTGGATTGAATTTTTATACCGCCCCAAACACAAAGCATTATTATTTTTAGTTATCTTTACAATATCAATTACATATCCTCTGACTCATCAAAATCTAATTACTCCTTTAATCTGTATACTATTGTTGACTTGTATTTTGTATGCACACACACACACAATCACAAGACTTCCACTAAATCATCCAGCATGGGTAAAATCAGACTCAAGGATACATTTAAAGGGACATATGGACAATTTTGTGATATCCAAACAGCTATAAAAGAATTACAAAGAAACAGTTAGCTGCTACTTGATTATTACTGCTATAACCATCCTCCTAAATTCCTTCGCTTTCTGAACCTGGATCTAGTCAATTATGTGTATTAAATTCAACAAGCACTTACTGAGGGGGCACTATGGCATCATTTTGTGGGAGTGACAATGGCACTCGTGATCTATAACAGCACTCCTCAAACCTTAATGTGCTTACAAATCATCTTACAATCTTGTTAAAACTGTAGCTTCTGCTTCATTAGAAGCAGCGTAGGGCTCAAGGGCCTACATTTCTAATACGCCACCAGGTGATACCAGTGCTGCCTAGAAAAGCATCTAAAAACTTTTTAATTGCTCACTTTAATAAAAGAAAGCTATTTTCCAACTAATGCGAATAGCAGGTAATCCAAAAATAAGCTATAAATATAAGCTACATTCTGACCGTACGATACGCTATAGGGCTTTCCCACCCCCAACAGATGACCCGCCTTGCCTGATCTGAGGGACTGTGGTCGCAGTGCTGGTGATTTTCAAAACTAGTACACATTCCCGTGCACAAAGGTAGCATGCTTAGATGATGAAGAATCTGACGGTTTTTTTTTTTTTTAATTTGCTGTAGGCAATCTGAATGTGGGCTAACAAAAAGTAACTATGTTTTTCACTTATAGGACTTCTCCTAAGATAAGACTTCAAGAAGACAAATACGGGAATTTTTTTGTCAACCTGATTTTATAATTAAGCAAATCACCATGGTTTTCAGTCTTTCTAAAGTTTCCATCTCCCCTTTTAATTCGCATGTTAATGAGGGAGGCTCAGGTCACCCGGGAACAGAGATGATGATAATAAATAAAGTACTAGGCTGAACTATATGAAATTCTTGATATCAGACCTCCTTTGGCCAACAAAATTGTGATTTCATATGGTTTAACCTGACATCTACCATACTATATGCAACCCTTATTCCACTAAATTAAAAATTAGCTCTAATAACATTTTAGCCCAAGAATGTATCCGTGTATCACAATGTATCACAATATCACAATTACAATATTACAAAATATTGTAATTTGATGGTGAGCTTATAGAATTCAAAATTATCGTCAAAATCATTATTTGGCGTTCAATTCCAAAATAATATTTTAAACTGACATCAGATAGTATGAAAGGAAAGAGAGAGTAAAGTATACATAGGAGGGTCCTATTTCATTTTTATGTCTTTCTGAACTAACTACATGGATCGTTTTTTTTTTTTTTTTACCATGAGTACATTTCTGTAACTTTTTTTAAAGTTCATAAAAACTTTGTTGGTAAACAGTTTTAAAAAAAATGAAGTACCTTTGTCACTCCATTCAAATTACTTTGTTCTAGCAAGAAACCACAATAGAGATCCTAACACTAGTGGAGTCTAGCAATGATTCTACAAAGAAACATTTCATGAACGTATCTCAGAGAATGGGTCATTAGACTCATGATGGTTGTGGCAGACATGAGGGAATGAATATCAAACAGAAAAGCCTGGAGAAGACCCTGAGTGAAGAGTGACTGCCGTCTGTCTCTGGTGAAGACCCCCGTACAGCACCGCGCAACAGCTAGCTTAACTTTCCTTTTGTTATTAATATATTCATAGGGGACCATCCTTGTGACAGTATTAATCTTCATTAGATTTTAAAGAGAAAGAACAATATTAAAGAACAAAAGTAATTCAAGTTACTTAAAGCTGTAGCATCCAGATGTGGAAACTCTTACGAGGTCGGGCTTCTGAGACGGAACCCCAAGACATGCTGAAGGGAGTTGGGGAGGTGGGGGACGCACATGTGCATGGGGCACGCCAGCTCCTGTGGGAAGAAACCCGCAAAGTCCCTACCAACGAGACGTCCCTGTAATGAAAGGCGGAACAAAATGCTAAAGGAACAGCCAACTGCACTGTTAATGATGGCTGAAACTAAAAGCACACACTTAAGAGGGTAACTGAATTTAAGTCCATGAGTAAGTTTTGTTCATTGCGATATTAGTACCAAGAAGAGAGCCTAGCACTGCATTCAATAAATATTTGTTCAATGAAAGAATGAACTGAATCCAGCAGTAATATTCAGGATGTGGAGAAGAGAGAAATTAGAGAAGGAAATTTTATAAAAAAATAATAGTCAAAAGTTTTCCAAACTCAACGAAAAGTATCAAACCACAAATCCAAACTCAATGAACCTCAAGTAGTACATACGTACACACACACACACACACACACACATACTCTCTCTCTCTCTCTCTCTCTCTCTCTCTCTCTCTCGTACTCAATCAAATTTCTGAAAACAAAAAACAAAGAAAAAAATTGTAAAAGCAACCAGAGGAGGAAAAATACACATCGACATACAGAAGAACCACTCACTTCTCATTAGAAAACATACATGCCGGAAAAAAAATTAGGCAACATCTCTGAAATAATGGGTGGCGGGGGCGGGGGGGGGGGGGGGTCGGTCTTTAACCTACAATTCTATATCCAGTGAAAACATCCTTCAATAATGAAGATAAAACATTTTAAAACAAATGAAATTAAAAAAATGTCAACAGCATATTTACATTCAAAAAAGGTTTACAGTTCATAGAAGGAAAATGATTCCAGAAAGAAACTGAGATCTACACAAAGGAATAAAGAAATGGTTAACAATGCAGATAAATAGTAAAGATATTTGTCAGTATTTTTTTTTTAAACACAATTGACTGTTTAAACGCAAAAATAACAATGTATTGTGAAGCTTATAACAATATATAAAAGTAAAACATGACAACCAACCATAGCTCCAAGGACAGAAGAGGCACAATTAAAGTAGGACAGTGGGATGCATGTGGGCTGCCCTCAAGCAACCACGGCGACAGGATGGAATGATGGGTGATAGATAGATGGGTAAATAGATAGATAGGTAGATGATAGAGTATAGATAAGATATAGGTAGATAGATGATGGATAACAGATGATAAATAGATGATAGATGATTGACAGATGGCAGACAGACTAATGAGCCTCAAGGAGATAAAGTGAAAAGCTGCCTGCATTTAAGAACTGAAAAGTCTTGACACCTTGAGACTAGTATACATATGCCTGCATTGTATTCACTCTGTATTTAACAAGCATATATTATTTTTGAGGTATCATACTATTCTCAACAACCAAATTACAGAAAATCTTACTTAGTCCTACAGTAAATGGGTCCCTAACCTTTTTAATTACAAAAGACAAACCAAATTCTTACAGCTGAAGTAAGAGGCCAAGAACTTATTTTTAGTCATAGCATCTCGAACACAAGGAAGATTAAAACAGTCACCCAAGATATAGCTGCTGGATTCTATAAATTATTATGTTGTACATAGTATACCATATAATATGGGCAAAATTATGTTCTTCCCAATACTCTAAAATTATAAAATATTTTTAAATAGTAAAAATAAATAAAGCAGATCTGGTATTTTACGTGTTATCGGTAGTCATGAAATTTCCAAGTGGAAAAAGAAATATCTTTTTTTATAGTATCCATAACACAGAAATGTTTCATCAGTGATAAACCCATTTAAATAAAAAATTTCCCCATTTAGAAGGAAACAAGGTGTCAAGCAGCCTTTGAACACTTCATTTCTAGAAATAGGGGGGCGGGGTAGGGGTAGGAAGGCTTGAAACAAAGGTAAACGAAGATATACAAAGATACACAATGTCTCAAGATAAATTTTAGAGGTGAGATTAAACCCCTTAAGAGATCAAGTCCTGCAAAACTTGAAGAAATGAAGGCCAGCGATTCTCAAACTGGAGCCGGCGGCACGAGGAGCCCTCCCCTCCAGCCTGGCGCTCGGAACAGTGCTCGGCCGCGCAGCAGCTCCCCCGGGAACTGCTGACTGAGCGAATGAGCAGTATATATAAAGAATGCAGACTTTTATTTATAAACTTATAAATGTGAATCTACCATTTGCAAAGTGAATCTGCCTTCAGGAGATTTAGAAATGCCAACAAAATGGAAGAGTATGTTGCAATAAATTAAATATCCAAGCTGATGAACTTTTGGTACAGTTAACTGACAGCTGATTTTAAATGACTGCGACAAAACTTTTGAAAAACTGAAAACTAATATTTTACTGGAAAATTACATGCTAAAGAAAGCTACGTATTTAACACAGTAACTGAAATAATAGTCGCTTGTACAAAATGCTCACAAGCATGCTTGAGGGGAAAATAAGGTTAAGGCAAATACAATAAGAAACAGTTTATCTTCAGGTCTGTAGTTGTGCGATCCTTGCTGGCTTATCATAGCTTTAAATATACATGTTCTCTAACCCGCCCGCCCCGCCGGACTCCAGGCCTCTGGAGGGACAAAAAGCGAACTGCTTTCTGGTAGAAGTTTAATTTTAGCTGTTGTTTCACTGGACAGTCCTGCAGAGGGACAGAAAAGGATGCCTTTTGGATTAGCGGAATTTGCACCGCAGTACAAGGGAGAGAAAATAAGACAGTAGCCGCTAAAGCAGCCTTCGCAGGCAATACCAGCGTCTTAATACAAAAGAGTGTTGCATATAAACACAGGGCCTAAATTACATCAACTTCTTTCTAGCAGAGTATTAGAATACTATTCATTCAAAAGGTAACTAAGCAGGCTTAACTGAGACCAAGTCCCTAAAAAAGAAAAAATCTATACCGCTATGTGAATAAAAGTATTTTTAACAATCTAGAAGATGTACATAGAACAGTGATGGTTGCTCTATCAGAAATCCAGGTTACTACTAAAGAAAATGAGCAAATAATTGGGGTCCTGATTAGACTGCTTGTGTAAATGCTGCTAACCTCTCATTTAACTGAAGAATTCGCATTATCGCCGCAGTCATTTTGGCCTTCAGTTACCTTTCATAAAGACACAAAGATTTCAAAAGTTTTATAAAAATGAGGTAACTCTTTCAACTGACAGACACATTAGTTATAATCATGAAACTAACTCTTTCAAGCTAAGAAATTACCATTATTCAGACTAGGTGGTAAACCAGATAGCCCGAAGCTATCGGACAGTCTTGATTTCAAAGCTGTCCCCCATACTAGCACCTGTCAGACGACGCATCCCCGTTTATGGTTTAGCAAATACAATCGCCTGAGACAGAGCTAGCATCAGTCAACAGCACGTGGCACATAAAGCAGGGCCTCACCGGCGGTACCACGACAGGTGCATTCGATGAACGCCACTTCCTATTTTCAGTCAGAAGATGGGGCTTTCGTCCTCAGAGTCTGTGGGGCAGTTAAGGGAGAGCACTGGAACAATCTAGATGGGAAATCTGTAGGTCTCGAGCTGTTCATAATCACCTTCGTAAAGCCCTATCGACCTGGGCCCTACTTCCTGTATCTCAGATTCCTCTTAACATGCAAATTCAGCATTTTCATTTCCAAAACAGGTAAAAAGAGAAATACATTTGGAAAGTTCGGCTGGCTATCTAGAAATACAGTGAACTAGGATTTAAGACCTCCTCTCCTTGCCTTAGCACCAGCCTAAACACAGCATACTGACAAACGAGTCAGCGTCCTCATACACGAATTGAGATGATTCGTCATCTTGTCCAATCACATAAATCCAAAGTATTCCTCCCCCTGTGAAATGCCAGAGACCTGACATGTCACACAGACCGGTGCCAGAGGAAAAGAAAGGCTGTGCTCCGAAGCCTCCGTTCAGAGCTTCGAAGACACATTTTAATAAATGGTGGTTAGATTCTAACTTGGTTCCATTTTTTAAAAAATTCTAGACAAAAACACAGCAAAGCACTATTTACCTAAAGTTTTTAAAAACCTTATAAATACACGCACATACATGTATACATGTATATCATAAAACTTGAATTGCCCAAAAATGCTCCCTCCCCCACCCTGTTCCAGAATTTACCTTCAGATCTCTTGACCACAACTTTTCCAGGGCCTACAGACACACTGAAGTTGAACTTCAGATAACCATATGTACAAAAAGAAGAGAAATGACATGTTACAACACATGCGAAAGCTGAAATATTATGAAGCCATTAAAAAGCCGAACACTGCCTGTTTGGCTGCCCTCCCCTTCAGTGAGACAGACCACAGCACTGCAAGAGGCAGGAACGTCACCTACCACAGGCTGCCGCCACCTTCACCTGCGCCACAACCGAGCCGCTTTAAGACGCGTCTGCGGATGCTACTAATTTTAGGTACATGCGTTTTCTCGGGAAGGAAAGCTGCCTTAAACCTCCACCTTCTCCCAGAGCAGGCGCAGCAACTGCAGCTGAGAAAAAACCAACCATTTTTAAAGCCCTTTTCCTTCTACCCCGGGCAGAAAAGAGAACCATCCACATACTCCTGTTTTTCAGTTCTAGCCAGACAGCTGCTAAACATACGAGATATTTTTAAATCTAGTTAAGTACTTGGGTACCTATATTGAATTGCAGCATAATACTTAAAATTATCCAATGAGGCAATCATCTGGCTTTGTAATTCCAATTAAAACACTGTATATTTACAGGGATTTTCCATTACGGAATGCCCAAAAGGCAAGATATTCATCTGACCAGACACTTTAAAAGTTAAGCATTAAGCAAATTGTTAACTGTTCAAGAGAGGTTATAAAATTTAATAATATAAAAACAGTAACCTTTCATTAAAAGTATATTTATGTTGCAAATAAACACATCATTTTAGAGCTCATAATTAGTTTTCCTTCTTCCATATCTACTATGCAAAAGTAGTTAAAATTTGCATCTGAGTTCTATACCAAATAAAAACAGTCTGGAAAATGTTTTATACAATACCCTTAATCTCTAATGACACAATTAAAAATACTAAGATCTGCCCTCACCTCTAAGGGAAAAAAAATCAGGCAAAAGATGTAATTCTCACAAACCAATAATTAGTATATTGGAAAATTTTCAAACTCACTAGAAGTAAAAAAAATAAAATAAGTCAATAAATGAATAACAAACAAGCAAATTTTCCCAAACCAAAGTACCCTCAATAATAATAGTATGGATAAAGCAGGTATCTATGACCCTTTTCCAGAATGTTCTAAGTAGTTTTTCACAATTAAAGGATAATAAAAATAAAAATCAGGAAAATTGGTTAAACTCTTGCTCCAGGCCCGACACTGTTCCAGGATGTCCTTATCCATACCCACGAAAGCGCTACGAACTAGGTGGCGACATCACAGCATTTCAGGAACCGAAGTTCCGCGCAGCCACAACGGCCCCACTGTGTGGCCCCAGGTTCACGGAAGCCCACGGCTGGTAAGTGGTAACCCAACCAGGCTCAGGGGACACTCTCTTCAGCCTCAGCCGGGCCTCACAGATGGAGAGAAGCGGGAGCCGTGAGAAGCACCTCTAAATGACGAGGGATCCTTGACTCTCTCCGAAGGAGTGAGATAAACTGAAACGGCCAGGAGAATAGACAGGCGCTAGGGAACTGCAGAATTCCCGCTAGAATTCAGGAGAAAACAGGCAAGTCAATAGCTGTGGCTAGAAGAGAGGAGAATTTTACAAGAAGTCTAGGAAAAAATGAGAAAACTTCACATCTAATTTTACAAAGCACCTAAAAAAGTCAGTTCTCTAGTACTCATAAATTTTGTGAAGCGCTCACAAAAACGTCCCATAGAACAAGACTAGGAAGTGTGCACCATGTGGCCTCAACCGCCACCTGAGGCCTCACCTTGTGACAGTCCCTCACTGAGGCTCCAGCCTGGCGAGGCACCCCTTGCCCCCTCGAACATGCTCTCAGGCACACCCTCTGCGCTGCCTCCAACGTTACGGCCTTATTGCTTACTTGGCAACTCCAACTTCTCTTTCAGATGGCAGCGCAAATGTCACCTCAAGTTTGGCTGGAGCACAGAATACAGACAGAGGAGCAGGTTTTGGCTAGAAAGGCAGGCTGAGCCCAAGAGTCTCACCGCCAGGCTAAGGAATCTGGATTCTGTAAACAGGTAAGACGGTGTCAGGGAATGTGTGCCCGGAGTGACACGACCCCGCTGTAGTTTCAGTTATAGCAACAAATGCTCTGGATTTTCTGGATTCAATTTTGCCACTTACTACCTAGCTATTGTTGACTTTGGATAATTAAATCTATGCCTCCCTTTCCATCTGCAGAATGGGTTAATAGCAGTACGCAGCCCTCTAGATGATTATGAAAATTAAAGAGTTAATCTTTAAAACGATATCCGGCAGGTAAGTGCTCAATAAATGTTCTATTATTTAAGTTCATCATAACGAAACCGACGTGCAGTGTGGATCGAAAGAGGTGGAAACCACAAGCAGCGATCAACTGAGGACTCATTTCAACAGCCCAAGCCAAGGCCTGAGAGCGCCTTTCGGAGGTTAATGCTGAGAAACGGAAGGAAGGAGGCCCATGAGCACGCCGACTGGGGGCAGAACCCACAGGACACGGACACCTGTTTAATACGGAAAACAAGGAGATGAGCTGGATTCGAAAATGACTCAGAAGTCTAGAGTCTAGGGGACTTGGGAAAACAGTGGTAACAATGAGAAAGTCAGCAAAGGTCACTAAGCTGAATGAGGAGATCTCCTGCAACGCATTAGGATTTGAGCTTCAAAGACCACCTCCCACTATAGCTCAGCACATTCCATTTTATCAAACACAACAGCTCCGACTTTGTTGAAAATAAGAAGGAAAGAGGAACAAAACAATAGAAGGAGGAAACGGGTGTGGCGGAGGAAACCTGCTTAAGGAGCAGGAGTCCAGGGTTCTGGTCTGAGCGCGGAGATTGACCACGTGACGCCGGGAAGAGCCTGCCGCCTGTCCGAACGAGCCCGCCCGTCACTATGCATTCGGGGCTTCCTCAAGATGTGTAGACCACTTTCCTCTCTTCCCCACCTCCAAAGCGTTGTCTTGGGGACCCTCTGATTTTGAGGTATATAACCCAAACTGCTCTGGATGCCTGGTCAGAAAAGCTGAGCACACCTGAATAACCATCTCCACTCCACGGTCACTTCCAGCTTCGAAATTATCATGTTTCTGAAGATCTCACTGGCTTTATTAAGCAATTCTGAATAGGGCAGCACCCCACTGAGCAACTACAGGGGCGCTCCCTGACATCATCCTGCTTGCCTGAGCATTCCACCATGGGGATGACAAGTCTGTCCCAAAGGCAAGGGGACCGCACAACTCCCAGGAGATCAACATTACACCTCCATCTACGTATGGGGGAGGTGCTCATCGCAACACAGCCGAAAACCCACTTCCACCTTGAAGACCGGTGCCTCCGCCCGCACTGGAGTTCTTTAAAGTCACCTAGGCTTTCTGGAGCGCAGCCTTAACTTCTAAGCTGTTTCAGTTATAACACTTTTTGAATCCCTGTAGGATACTGTAATTGAGTATTTTATCCCAAGTAACAATGATATTAAAAATTTTAACAGTAGAATAGTTGATATTTTCCATTAATCCTGTGGGTATATTCGGGATTTCTACTTTTTATAATACTTTTTAAAATGGTCTTTAAAAGTTTTATTCAAAACATCGACGCCTGAATTGTGAGGTCTTAAACTTCAAAACTGTTAAATTTCTCTTTCCCACTTTGCACAGATCCATTACTTCAAGTGACCCCCATTACACCCGAACCACTGCCTGAGGTTCTCCCATGCCTGTGTGTCATCCTCAAACAGAACTCTGTTATTCAGAGGGACGTAATGGACAGTACACCTCATATGAGAGACTATGTAAAAAACTGTTTAAGGATCAAGGAACGATTTGGGGTAAATAACCTCACTTTATACTGACGTGTACAATATGTAATGTTATATAATTCCAAATAAATCACGAGGCTAAAATCGTATTAGATTAAGGCCATTTTTAATACAGAAATTACTTATTTTTCTGGTTAAATGATGACAATAACATTGACAGTGCCAGTTAAACTTCCTGTTCCCCACCTAAAAAGATGGTTTTCTTTTCCTTTCTTTAAAAATATTTTTTTTAATTGAAGTATAAGTGGCACATAACATTCTATGAGTTTCAGGTGCACAATGTACTGATCTGATCCTTTCCTTTCTAAGTCACTAAGAAGCCAGTGCCATGCTCTAGACCTGATCTGTCCAATACCGCAGCCACTAGTCACGGGTGGCTACTGAGAGACCGACATGCAGCCAGTTGGAACTGAGCTGTGCTGCGAATGTAAAACACAAGATTTCAAGGACTTAGTATAAAAAATATGGATCTCATCAATAATTTTTAATTTTAAAATATATTGTACATGTTATTTTGGATATATTGGATATGTTGATGAAACATATTACTAAAATTAAGGTTAACTTTCTTTTTCCTGCTACTTGAACTGTGACTCCTAGACACTTTCACATCGGTGGCTTGTATTTCTGCTGGACAGTGTTGTTCTAGAGAAAGTTCTCAGCATCAAGGACAAAAGTGAAGACAAGGTCTCTGACCCCCTGGAGTCTGTATTTTATTGCCAGCGATGGGGAGAGAGGGGGTCAGATAATAAACAGTGACTTCGATGTTGTCAGAAAACAATCGTGTCGTGAAGAAAACAAGACAGGGAAAGAGAAGCTGCGGGAGAGGTGCCTTCGTCTTCCCGCCCCCTGCGACAGAGGAAGCAACCAGGTGCCACCCGACGTCCAAACGCGGACTGGACTGGCGGCGGCGGCGGCGGCTGTCTGGACCGGGCGCTGCGGAGAGTCCCAGGCTCCGCTGACGCTGCAGCAGCTGCGCCTCCTCCGGCTGAAGAGCAGGCAGAGTGCCACGGGTGACCCCATTCTCAAAACGGCACTTCCCGTCCGTCTCCTCAAGCCAGAGGCCAGTCTCACCAGCCGTCCTCTCCCAGCTCCGTTCTGGGGCTCTGGCCTCAGCAACGGCTCAGAAATCCGGCTCGGATTTATTTCCATATTCTTTGTCAAGATCTTAATTCGGAGAACAGGGATGAGTGGGGATTCTACACTAACTACTCCACATCCAGTCTCCGTGCCTTCAATTAATTTTCCCAGCAGCTGTCAAAGTTCGCTTCCTTAAAATTTAAATTTCAAAATCGCTGGCACTTCAAAGCACCCAGAGCTCCCAGGTTCAGGTGTCCCCCCATCTCATCGCCCCACACGTCCTGCCTCCACTGCACCGACGGTGCCTGAGCAGAACTGTTCCCTCCGTCTAGAACGCTGTCCCCACTCTCCTCTGTTCTCCTTCTCGAAGTCCTGCTCTTGAACTTCGAGACCCAGATCTAACAGCATCTTCTCTAAGAAACCTTCCCGGGATCTCAGGGGGAACGGCTCCCCTGCTCTACGCGGCCCTTACTGCCCGGGCCGAGCCGCAGCGGCCCGGTCTGCGCCGGGTCATCCGTGTGCCCTCACGGTTAGGACCCCGAGGGAAGGGCTGGTCTTACTGGTTTCCGCATTCTCGCGACTACCACAGTGCACAGGCTGCAGGCAGACGGGGAATGGAGGAAGGGGGGTGGGGGGGTGAAGCCGGGGGTGCTGCCTGCGCCCCCCCCCCAGCCTGGACAAGGCCGCAGCTCACGCGCCGCGGGCAGCAGGGCAGCCAGGACATCTCACCCATCTCCTCCACGCCAGCGCATAAAAGCGCTCCTTAAGTATTTATTCAGTGAGTGAGTGGATGAGCAGATATTATCAGACACCGATTCCCCACCTCAATTTACAGAGGGGGCAGCTGCTACCCAGAGAGGTTTGATCACGCGTCCAAAAAGGTCGGTGACAGAAATCAAGACTGAAACATAGTCTCCTATCTGACACCACAACATGGGACCTGTGTCACGACAAAAAAGTCCTGAAGTAGGTGTCTGTCACTTCTTGGTCACCGGGTATATCTCTGCACACCCACCATGGTTTGTAGGAATCATGGAAGACAAAATAAGCCATGTCTCCCACGATAAAAGCCAAACTGTAACAAAAAGTCGCTCTTCCTTACTCCTTAGCAGCTAGGCTTCACTAGAGACCGAAATTTGGACAAGCGAATGTTTCTGCTCAGAGTTTAGAACCTTGAAGGGTCCCTTCTGCGGGGCCAGTGAGAGCAGAGCTTGGGCGGGGAAGGGAAAGGTGACGCCCGCGTGGAGTCCACTGCGAAGCGCACCCTAACCGGACGGGGCCATGGCTCCACCCCGGCCGTGTCCGCTGCTGCCTGCCACTTTGGGGCCTGCTTATGTTTCTAGCACAGCCTCCAACTTTCCAACCAAACCTGTGGGCTAACTTGTAGCCTTCCGTTAAATTCACTCTCTGCCCAAGTTAGCCAAGGATGACTTTCTGTTGTCTGCATACAAGAACCCTGACTGTCACACAAAGATGATTAATGAGGGACCATCATCCCCCAAAACAGGATGGAGGTGTGGGGTAATTTAGCAGAAATATGAGAGGATGAGAAAAGGAAGAATGAAAGAAATAATTATGTAGAGTAAATCGGTGTCTTGCTCGTGCTGTTTACGGTGGGTGCATGTGCCACATGGACAAGACTGCTAATCAACGAAGGTGCCTCTTTCTTCTGACTGAGGCATCACTTCCCAGACTCCGTCGCAGCTAGCATGGCCCTGCAACTAAGATATGGCCAATGCTAGATCTGGGATGCCAACAGAAGTGTTATGCAGTACTTACCCATAAAAACACCCCATATGTAAAGCTCTATGTTCTTTCCCGATCCAATGACTACATGCCAAAAGTCAGGGTGACCTGAAGACTCTACATGCATGTAAGGCCAGAAGATGCCCACTTTGGTCTCTGAATGACTAATACAGAGAGCAGAGCAGCTACCCACTGGTGCAATGTCACTGGGCTATGACATGGGCAAGAAGTAAACATTTGATTCAAACCACTGAAATGCTGGGTATATGTGTTACGTCAATTAGCTTACTTAATGAATGCAAAAATTAATATCAACCTAAAAAGGTTAGTAAATACTCACAAGAAATGTTATTTCCCAGTTTGAGAACACTAATCAAATGTATGCCACTTACCATTAGTAAGGACCTGAACTATACAAAATTATCTCTGAAAGAAGTATCATTTTGGTTTTGGTAGACTTTTTCTTGGAAAATAGGTACACAAAAGTAGAAAGACAGGAGAAAGAGAATTGATATGAACCTTCATATCGAATTAAATAATCTGTTTTATATATTTCCCTCCTTTGTTCAGCATTTGAATTAAAAGAAATCCAGAATGCAAGTTTTTTTCCCAGAATTAATCATGACCTATACTAGAAGCATGATAAACCTTTCTATTTTCCCACAAATCTTCATTATGAAAAAAATATATTATAAAATATATTATAAACAGCTCACTTGGGGAGCTTTTAAAAGTACAGATGGCATCTCAATCTCTAAAGATTTGGACCCATTTAAGTCTGAAATGGGAACTGGACAGCATTTTTCAAAGATTTCCAAGGTTATCTGATCATGGGGGCCCCTCCAATAAAACAAGGACTTTGACTAACATTTATAAAATGTAAAAATGAGATGATATAGCACAGAGTGCTTTAATATGTGGCGTGAAAGCATAATATACAATGTCAACTCATCAACAGCCAAGTAGGCTTCTAGTAAAATCCTTTATAAAAATATTTTATGTTAATATTACATGAAATATACACTCAACTGTTCAACCCCTATTCTTTGCATTCTGAGGTACTAAGACAGAAAGGAGTCACCATGTGAAGGAATATGATCAGAAATACAGGTGTGTTCAAAGTACTGGGTAGAAGAGACTATTTAGAGGGGAAAATCTATCTCTTAACAGCTCTTAAGAACTAATACTTCTGACGAGTGGGACTCTAGGAAACAGGAGCGACTTCCATTATGACCTATAGTTTTATACAGACATATCTCATCTATTTGTGCTTCACTCTATGGGGCTTCACAGATGAGGCGGATTTTGCTGACATTTACTGTGGTGGTCTGGAAGCGAACGCACAGGATCTCCAGAGGTAAGCCTCTATACTTTTATTACTCTTATCATTTTAATGCACATTTTAAAAATCACCACACACAATTCACACCTACTAGAAGAGAGCAACGATAAAGGCATCTCTGAATGCATGGTAGGTTCCCCACATCAAAGCAAAGACTACCACGTCACCTCCACTTTCTGGGCTACCACAGTGATCCCACACCCAGAGGATGGAAACTGCCCACCCCACAACCTGCCACTTCTGCTGGGTACTCACCTCGAGCTTTATCTTCCAGCTCTGAAGCTGAAGCAAGGTCACGGGCAGCAGTCAGCCAACTTTTTCATAAAGTCAGGGTGTGAATATTTTAGTCTCTGTAGAGCATATATAGCTTCTGTTGCAATTAATCAACTCCACCCTTGTAGCATGACAATACGAAAGCCAATGAGTGTGGCTGTGTATTTTTTAAAAGGTAGCAGGCTGAATTTGGGGTCTTAAGGCTTCGGAAGCAGCAAGGGTAGTTATGAGGCTGAAATTACCCTGGAATTATCATATATATATATATATAAAGCATACATATACACACACACGTTTGTGTATTACATATTTATATATAAAATGTTGTACATTCATATATTTACTTCTGTAGTACATGTCCTTTTGTTATTACCTCTTTCATCCCAAGTATAAAGTATAATACAAGCCCCTTCAGGATGGTATGGCTGCTTCACTCAGATAAATCTTTACTGAATGGGCAATAACAGCACTCAAAAAAAAAATCATTGCCTGACTCAGCAACTCACCTAGATGAGACTCGAACGCAGATTAACAGAGAGGAGGGAACTACGAAAGAAAAACTTTCTCCTGGAGCGGAGTAGAATCGATAACATTCATCAAGGTACGATTCTGTAGTCAGGTGGCGAGTGCCCTCTCTTCCCCATTGGAGCCCTGGCTGTCCCCAGGAGGGGGACAGTGCTCATGAGTAGGCCGGCGGTGACACCGACATCCACCGGCAGAGCAGTGACTCCCGCGGAGAACTGCATGCACCAGAATGCCCTGCACGCCTTGCCCCAACGGCAGGCAGGTGGGGTGCGGCCGGGACTCAATGCTTTTGCTGTCGACGGTGCCTACAGCACAGACGGGCACTAAATAATCACCACAGTAAACAACACGAAGTCTAGCCTCAGCTCTACTAAGTCACAGTATGGCCTTGACCTTCTCCAAGACTCCGCTGCCCTTCTGGTAAAGGGGGGATGACCAATCATTCCAACACCAGGGAGGCTCCCGTGAGCTAACATGTGAACACACTTCGTAAATTAAAGATGGAGGATTTGAAAGCTGCCTTCATGCTATGGATTCTCAAATGTCAAGATAATATTTCAATAGCTGGATAGTGCCAATTTTCCCATTAAATACTTTATTGAATAGAAAAATGTCAACTAAAATATTTTTTAAAATTTCCCCCATGGACCTGCATAGACTATTTTCATTCTGAGTTTTTGAAAATGTACCTTTTTGACTTTGTTTTCTGAGTTCAGCTGTTGCAATCAGCATTTAATATAATGGATTTGGTTCAATGTTTTAGAAAAAAAGTCAATGTCTATGTTTCCAGAGATATTACAAGACTTAGGAGATGGTTTAAATGAGACAGCGACAGCGAAGTATAATCCATTTTATGCAGAATGAGTGAATTGAGGGACCTAACGCTCAATTTTTCAAACTTTTTCAAACTTTCAGTTACGAAATATTCTTCCACATACTGAGAAATATAAATAAATGGTATGTATGGTTCACTAGCAAGATTGTCATCAACTAAATTTTCCTACATATTACCACATTCTTAATGCCTCAGACATTTTGGTAACAAATGTTACTCACTTTTTTACAAACAGGAAAGCCCTTACCCTCAAATGAATGATACGAATGTTAAGGCTGCTACTACTGAGAAGAGCGGAGCACTGAGTTCCCACCTTTTCCTTGGCTCTGTGACAAGATGCACTGCGATTACAAATGACTACACTTTTATAATGAGCTTCCTGGCTTTCATATGAATAAGTATCAATCCTCTACTCCAACTGGAGGACAATGTGAAGTTGTTCAGAAGACAAGAATAAACTTGCAAGATCTTATGCATGACTGTGACTGGCACTGTGAACCACAATATCCCAGGGATACATGTGTTCAAATGAAACTTAATGAAGCACTCCCTTGGAGAGACATTCCTTGACCTTCCTAGCAAAAACTGTACCTTCCCCAACTGTCTACTTGTTTAGATGTGTATTGTATATCTCTATCCATTAGAATATAAACACCACGAGAGCAAGGACATGGTCTTATCCATTAGTTTATAACAAGCACCAAGAGGCAATGTCTGGCACAGTAAATTCTCGGTAAACTATTTGTTGCTTATCTCACATATCTCATCATAAACGACCTGACATCTAGCAGAATTACCCCTTAGATACTAACTAATCATAAATAGCTCCATCATTTTCAAGTATGCATTCTATAAGCTGTATAAATTTGACAGAACTGCTTTGGTTTTCCTGTATTTATTTTTAGTCCTCCCTTCTGTAAGTGACGAGTAAGGCTGATGTTCTGACTTTACAATAGTATGTCTCCTTATGAAAAAAACTTAACATATTAAATAGAGAAGTAGATTTAAAGAAATATATTAGAGGAAGCGCAGACTAACGTCCCAAACCAGACTCTAGAACCATCCTGCCTAGGCTTGAATTTCAGCTCCACCACTTATGTGTGTCCTTGGGCATCTTTCTTAACTTTCTGTGCCTCAATTTCCTCATTAGTAAAATAGAAATGTTCATTGGAGTGTCACCCCCCCAGGTCTCCAGCCCTTTCCAGAAAACCCCTCCACTAACTGCTCCTGCTCTCGCCCCTTTCCATGGTGAAGCAAGACACACATCTACCGATTCCCTATTCATTTCTGAATCTTCTGCAATCTGGAGTTTGTACTTAAGAATTCTACTTATTTTATCTAGAAGCAAATGAATTTAATCCCCCTCCAAAAAAAAAAAAAAAAAAAAGAATGCCTTTGCCTGACCTCCCTTTTCTACTCACAATTCTCTCCCCTAACTCATCCAGACTCAAAACCATGCTCCACCCTACGGGACCAATCATCCTCCAAGTTCTAAGTTCTGTCTAGGGTCCCTTAGGAAATTCCTTTGTCTCCTACTTCTCCGTTATTTTATCTCTTAACTCTTCACAGACAGGGAGTTTGATAAGAACAGAAGCGGATTCTGATATTTTCACATGTGTATCTATCCCCAACACCTAGAGGAGGGTTCTGTACATTTGTCTAATAAATTAACAGACACCTGATGTGGTGTAATCACCCCCTAAATGCTTCCTGACTCCGGACTTCCAAGCCTCCAATCAAGTCCTAAAGTTATTAATCTTTCTTAAAATGCCTCATTCCTACAACTTGTCAGCTGAGACATACTCTTTCATATATTCGATTCAAGTAACCACGAATTATAAAGCACTAGAGGCGGTACTGGGCGAGAGAGAAAAAACTGAGGCATAGTTCCTAAAATGTGTCCTCCCCAGTTCTTCGAAAATGTTACAAAAAAGGCTATCAAGAGTTAAGTGATTTTAGCAAGGTTGTAGAATACAAGATCGAAATATGAAAATCAGTTCTATCTCTATGCACTAGCAACTACAATAGGAAACTGAAATTTAAAAACCGTATTAAAATATAAAACAGGTGTGAATCTGCAAAGACTAGAATACTAAAAAAAATTTTTAATGAGAAAAATTAAAGCAAAATATAGACATACCACATGCATGACTGAAGAATCAACAAATTACCTATAGTCACCACAATCCCAAGCAACTTCTTAGTAGTCTTTTTTGTAGAAACTGACAAAATGACTTGCCAATTCATATAAAATTGCAAAGAACCTAGAGTCATAATTTTGAAAAAGAAAGTTGTAAAACTAACACTACCTGATTTCGATACATTATAAGGCTACAATATTAAAGGCAAAATGGTATTGGCCTCAAGATACGCAAAACAGAAAGTCCAGAAACTGGCCCACACACATACGGAAGACTGATTTTCAACAAAAATACAAAGATAATTAAGTGGAGAAAGATTAAGTCCTTTCAACAAATCGTTCCAGAAAAACTGGATTGAAAAGAAAAAAAAAATAAAGGCCTTTTAGCTATACCTTACAACACCATTTACAAACATTAACTCTCAATGGATGGCAAATTTAAATGTAAAATCTAAAACTATAATATCTGGAGGAAAAATAATAACCATAGGAAACCTTCTGGATCTTGGGACAATTAGGCAAAAGTTTTCCCAAAAGTATGATCCATAAAAGGACAAATCAATAAAGTGAACTTCATAAAAATCAAAACTTTTTTTTCAGAACACTTTTAAGAGAATACAATGATAAGCTATGGACTAGAAGAAAATCTTTGTAAATCATGTATCTGACAGACTTGTACCTAAACCGGTCAAAGGATTCTCAAAGCTCAATAATAAAAGATTTTAACAAACACATCCCCAAGGATGGCACACAGAGGGCGAATAAGCACATGCAAAGATGCTCAATGTCACTAACCACTGGGAACGCGATGAGATAGCAGTACACACCTATCAGGATGGCTGAAATGAAAGACTGACCGTACCGAATGCGGCGAGATGTGGAGTAACTAGACTCTTCTACACAGCTGGCAGGAATGTAAAATAGCTCCACTCTGGAAAATAGTTTATTAGTTTCTTAAAAAGTGAAGCATACACCTGCCACATGATCCAGTCATTCCACGATTAGGTGCTTACCCAAGACAAAAACTTATCACACAAAGACATTAATAGAGCAACTCTGTAACACCCCAAAACTGTAAACTCTAATGTCCTTTCAACAAGTGAGTGGATAAACTGTGGAACAGCCACACGATGAAATACCACTCAGTAATAAAAGGAATGAACTATTAACATGTGCCAAAACATGGCTGAATCTCAAAGTGATTATGCTGAGTGAGCACAACCAGGCCGGAAAAAAAAGGGCAACATATTGTATGATTCCATTTATATAAAATTCTAGAAAAGGTGAATGTATAGTGACAGAAAGACATCAGTAGTCACCTGGGGACTGGTGGGAAGGGGATGAGGTGAGGAACAGGAAACTGCAAAGAAACACAGGATATTTGGGGGAGGGATGGATATGTTCATTACCCTGACTGTGCTAAAAGTTTCACAGATGACCATGTTAAATTCATCAAATCATATACTTCAAATACATGAAGTTACTATGTAACAACAACAATACAATAAAGCTGTTTGTAAAAAGTTTAATCCATTCAAAATTTGACCTTTTAAAGGTACACCACCTCAACCCAAAAACGGCTTCTCCTATGGCATATCCCATGTCATGTGAAAGCAACTCAAATCTTCCAGTTGTTTAAACTAAGCACCTTGAAATTGTTCAGTATCACGTTTTCCTATTTTAAAATCAAAGAGATATCTTTTTAAACCTGTGAAGTCATAGAAGCCAAATATCTAAGAAAAAAACATTTTGAAATACTGCTATAAAGAATCCCCCACTTTTTACAAGAATAAGCTTCCAAGTTTACGCCGTCCACCTTTCATGGCCTTCAACGACAGTCTCCTTTACCATCAACCTAAGCAAACTTAGTTTTCTAAACAGGCCTCCACCTTCACCTGGCATAACATCCTCCGCACGGGGCAGCCTGACAGCATACCCTGTTAAAATCCTCTCCACTCCCTAAGACCATGTTAAATACCACCTCTACCAAGAATCTTTTCCGAGTCCCAATCCACAAAGGATCTACCCCCTCTTCTGAATTTCCACATCTCCTGCAGCACAGACATTCTACAGTGTGATATACTTAAGACAGATCTCATCTCCCTCTATCATATTATAAATGTCCTAAGTGCAGGAGTCTAGGTCCCTGTGACTTTGTGGTAGAATAAAGTGTTTCCGGACATTTGTTTTAGAATACACCTTCAGTATATATGCCTAGAAAAGTACAATAAGTAATCAAATGTTAAGGTTTCATTTTTGTTTTCATTCTTTGCAAGGATGTAGACTGTCCAACTAGCTTGTCTGTCCAATTTAACAAGGCCCTAAAGGATAGAACGATTAAAGGATAAAGTTTTAGAAAACTTAAAACACACAACTACACTCATATGACTTTTTTCTGGTGCAGTCCTGTTTCAATGCTTTAGGGCTGAGAGGGATGAAGTTTAAAAGATCTACACTTTAACCGACAGACACAAAAAGTGAAGAGCACTGGATGCCGCAAAACTAAGTGAAGAAAACACAGAAAACGAGAGCTCGGGCAGTGGCGCAGCGGCTCTGACGTTTAAGGAAGGACACCAGGCGGCTCGGCAGCTCAGGCACCGAGACGCCTCTAAGCCTGGGAGCCCTGATCCCCGGATCGCCAGGCCCACCGACACTGGACAGCTGAACGCCACCAGAAATATTACTCTGTTCAACTAACGTCTAGTTTTCACACAAAAACGTTCTTCATTCCTATTATACTTACTCTCCAGCTATTTGAATCCTAAACCATATTGAAAACCTTAACATAAGTTCTACGGGCTTCCTCTTTAAGCTTTTTCCAGACTACTTAACCCGTTTCCCATGTCCCTATCCTTAAACGCCTGGTGATGTTTTTTTTCCTATACTCTTCCAAATAAGTCCTTATGGCACTTTCCGTATAGTTCTCATATTTTTATCTAATTTTGCATGTATTTCTTCTTCACCAATTTCGTTCCATAACAAAAGCGCTGAAGGCTGTATTTCCTACAGACTCTCCCACCTCACAGTACCCAATAAAGGCTTAATGTAAACCAAGGATAAGTGTAAGAAACAGTTAAAAGATCTGACTTAACTGTGAAAAACAGTAGTAACAGGAGGTGATGGATAACAACCTGATCTTCCAAATGAACAGAACATGAGCGCGGATTCAAGTGCGTGCTCCTATCTGCTGGATCACATGAGCAGTACAACACGAATTCTGCCCCAAAGCTTGCACCAAATCATTAAAAACAAACATGTGCCTTGATAAAAGGTCAAAATCGTGAGAAAAATCTAATATGCTACTTATTGCAATGGTACTATCTGAAATCTAGGGGAAAATGATCAATTTTACTGAATAGAGTTTTAGAAAACCTATGCATAGTGCTGCTGAGTTCTATTTTCAGAGACAAAGCTAATGTATTTCTCTTTTATGTTATAAAGTACTTAATTAGGTAAAGATTTTATACAACTTAACTTCTATAATATAATACACATATTTTGGTTACAGGTATTTAACAGAGCAATTAAATCCTTATTTCCACTTCTGTTCTAAAATCCGCCTGCCCGCAGTGAGTGGGAACTGCTGCAGATCATTAAACACTCATTTATCAATGTCTCTCGCCAGGCAACACAATGCAGCAGAACAGCACAGGGAAACCATCCTGAACCCCAGCAACAGCGGGTAATTAGCATAGCCTACCACTAAACCTACACCATATGATTGGAACTGTTAGTCAGAATGCTAGCCAATCAAACCACGTTATGCAAATAGCCTATTTTAGTTGCCAGGGCAGAGCTACTTTCAATTGTCCAATAGGAAAACAAGCAATAAACAAGAAATGATATTGAGCTTTGTCACATTTTCAAGTTGCTGTTAACACTTTCACGTTTAGAGCAAAATTAACAGCAACTGTAAAAGATTAGAATCATATTTTTTCCAATGCAAAAACAATCCAATAGTAATACACACAGAATACAGTTTAAACAGTGCATTTGTTGTAATTTTAACTTTTTACTATATAGACGGTTTTCTAACAAAAGCTGCAATCAACATTTTCAACTTTTTCACCCATCGACTCAAAAAAGCAAGCATTATGTAAATGTCTTTCTATACATTCAAACAGATTCTCAAACATTACGTTTTAGAAATCCTACAAAGCATTTTGATTCTGTTATGAAAAGACTTTATAAAAGGTGGGCACATAACAGAACGCATGGCTCACTGGAAGTCTCCAACAAGCTTTATCAGGCTGAAGAGAAACAACATTTTGTTTTTTATTATGGCATGTTAATATGATTTCAAAAATAACTTTAAAATAATAAAACTTAAATTAAGAATTAACCTATTGGGCTTAGACTATGCAAATCGAGACCATATAAATAATACTCATCTCTTGGAACAAAATTCAACTAAGATATAAGCATAATAAGCACATCATATTCATACAAATTTCTAGTAATGAATAAAAAAAACCCTCCTACTCTGTCAGTATATACTAATAGCTACAAAGACAGTTTTAAAGAACATCAGTGTTCTGACAATTCTTAGTGGTTAAAAGAATGTCTTTAATCGCACATATTCAGATAAATGCTTTGAAACATGTCAAGGAGACACAGTTCTCATTTGTGCCTTATAATTTTATCTTTATAAAAGATACAATTTTATTTTAAAATAGATCAACTTGTCTCACCTATCCTAGCAATTATCTCCTTCTAAATGGAGTACAGATTCATCCCACACCAAGGAGAAGTTAGTGATTTTTAAGTATATTTTTCCATAGAATGTCTGTAAATGTCTCCAAAAAGACTTCTAGCATTTGTAAAATACACTGAATTAAGACGGCAGATTTCAAGCATCAGATTCAAAGAAACATGTTGGTTCTACCTCTATCACTGCCAATTACCTTCTACCTTATGAAAACTGAAGCCATTTTTCCACCATCTCCAAGTGCCCACCACCCACATTTGTTTTGTCTCCTAATTTTTTCTCATGTTCTCTCTTCTTAGGGATTCTAGATGAAAACCACCTGAAACCAAAACAGAGGCAGCTTCTTGGATGAGAGAGATCAAGAACTGAACTTTAAAGCTAAAAGAAACCTTAAATGTCATTTAGTAGCAGCCCTTCATTCTATAAATTAAAAAACTATGCATTTATAAAAGCAGTAAGATCCTCTGGATGAAAACCAAAGCCCTCCTAAACTATCTTTTAACAGTATCTATGAATAATCAATATATAAAGTCCAGTATCAATAAGTCTCTTGATTTGTTTTCATATAAAAATATATTTAAATGTTAAGTGTTCAAAAAATAGTAGCTCAGAATCATTCTCCATGCATCTATACTGTCTACTAACCAAGGATTCCAAAAGGTTTGATTGAAGATCACTCTCTAACCCAAAGCATTTAATCAATCTCAGTTTACTTCAAACTTTAGATATGGTGTAGTATGTTTTTACACTACCTGGAACACTTATGAGCCCCTTTTAATTCCTAAGGATAAAGGCAAGAAGGGAAATAAAGGGAAAGATTTTTACTCAGTTTCATTCATACTCTTGCATGAATCTTTACTAGTTTGGTTAGTGCTCCCAGGTTCAAGCGTATTCCCTCCACACTGATAAAGCAATCCTCACTCAGTCTTGTCTTCTAATCTATGGCAATAGATTAGAGCATTTTCCACATAAACAAGGACTATTTATTTCCTGGTCCACTTCTTAAACATTCTTCATATCACAGATTTTGCCATCCTTCAATGGGGAAAAAATTAAAACCGTGGCACTATTACTTTTTTTTTGAGGCCTGGAGACACAAGGAAACATCATCTGCCTGGTGACAGATGCTCTGGGATAAAACATCCTGGATTTAAATGTTCAGTTTATCATCAATGTTTTTAAAAGCTACTTACATTGCAGAGTTTAGGAAAGTATCAATCAGTAGTACTTTTAGAATCAGAAATTAAATACCTAAAATGTTTATGTGGGTCTACGGCCATGCCACCCTGAACAGGCCCGATCCCATCTGATCGCGTAAGCTAAGCAAGGTTGGGCCTGGTTAGTACTTGGATGGGAGACCCCCTAGGAAGACCAGGTGCTATAGGCGTAAAAAATAATAATAATAATAATAATAATAATAATAATAATAATAATAATAAAGGGACTGTAAACTACAAGGTCCTTGCAATCTGTGAGGTCAACCAAGGGTTGCCTCACCTAAAAAAATTAAAAAATAAAAAAAAATAAGTTTATGTGGGAGGTACATGGGATAAAAGAGGTCAAAAATGTGGTGACAGAAAGAAATCTAACTATGGGAGGTGAACACACAATGCAATATATATATATATGCCTTGCTGTTAAATTGTACACCTGAAACAACTTGCTGGATTTCGTTATCCAACGCCACCATGAATGAATGAATGAATGAATGAATGAATGAATGAATTTTTAAAAAATTAATGAAATGTTTAAAAAGTTAATGCTAAATTTGAATTTTCATTACATAAAATATATATTTTAGAATTCCCAGGAACAAAAATACATTTTCTAAGTACACAATCATTAAGTTTTTTAAAATACAGTATTCAAATTATATTTTCTCCCCTATATTATAATAAAAACATTTTTAAAATAAATAACTGATAACTTCTCATCTGTAGTTAATGATGCTCGAGATATATAAACAGGCTCTATCCTCTCAATGTGTAACAGGTCATTATTATGCCAAGTAATAAATCATCCAAGATTATGTCAAATGACAAACCATACCATAGAAACAATTTTGTAATTTAGGGAGATACACAATCTAATTTTATAGTTTTGAAAAATAACAAGTAGATAGAAATGTATTTTCCTTTCTTACTTTGAAGCCATCTAATCTGAAAAAATTTTTTTAAACTCCGAGCAACGGCTGTGAACAAGTTTGTAATACCTCATTCTATAAAGTGAGGCTGCCCCGTACTGCATTGTTCTGCTGGGCACCTTCTACAAGATTAAGCCCAGTAGATTACAGTCTCAAACCTAAGAGCATCCTTGATGCTCTTCTTCCCTGCTTCTCAGTAAGTCTGCTTATAAAAATAGAAGAGAGACTTACTTAAATCTGGATTGTAAACAAAATTTTCAATTTTGGACTGTTTTTAACTCTTGTGGATCAAATAATTAATGTTTGGGGATTGGTCCCATTCTCATCCCCTTTCCCCTCCCAAACCAAAAACGGGTCTAGAACATTATGAATACTCACTGTTGCATATTAAATTTTGCTACTTAATCCAGGTATCATGGAAATATAAAAGTTGACTGATCAAGCCTTTATTTAGCTAAATGGTATCATAATTAATACACACTGTTAAAATAAGATTCTTGCAAATTAACCTTGGGGTTAAAAACGCTTTTTGTATTGTACTTACTGAGGCAATAAAACAGTAAGAGTTCCATCTTTCTTAAGCATCTTCACTATACAAACCACAGTAAGTATTTTCTTGTCAATCTCTATATCATATAAAAACATGTGAACAGACTCAACACACTTCGGGGTTCTATTTTGTCCGACTTAAATAACGAACAATATGAAAAATTCACTTTCAAGAGCCTTGGATGGTAAGCACCCAAAAGAAAGTGTCCGCTCTCCAAAGTAGCTTAAGCCTAGGTAACAAGGAGAGGCCATGAGTCTGTCCATGAGGCAGCAAAGGGCAAACCACACGAACAGGTCAAGGACAGAGAAAACTTCTTCTAAACAGAGCCCAAACCAAAGGTCACAAAGGCAGAAACAGAAGTACAGGTGTTGATGCTTCTCACATGAGCACATGTAGGCGGGTAGCAGCACGAAAGCTTTTTTGAGACTTCGTTCTTGATGTATACTACCAGAATTCACAGCAAGAGAGAACCAAGGACAGCCACAACTGGAAGAGTGCTTAAAAAAATCCCTTGAGACTACCAGCAAGAGAAGAAACAACGACATGCCCAGAAGCTCAGTTTCCTCAGCTGGGGAAGAAGAGCGCTTCTAAATAACGTCCACCGAAACATTAGTGAAGAAGCACAAAAATAATATCAATTAATTAAAGCACGGGATGGAGACATACCACTGAACCAAAGACAAAAAAGGTCAATGAGATCATACCAATAATCAAAGGGATGTTAGAAAGACCTAGAGCTGAAAGCTGGTGCCAGGAACCACAGCCGAAACGGCAGGTGCCATTCCTGGTTGGGAAGGAAAGCGGGAGTAGAAGGAGGGGAGAAGTTCTCAATTACTACTCGACCACTATCTGCCGCGTGGTCAGCTTCACCCGACTGCTCTAAGTCTCTAGTGCACAGCTGACAGTCCCAGTCACTCAGAGGCAGATGAACAGCCACCCCCAGGCTAAGGCCAAGGAAATGCTCTGTGAAGACACTAATCCACCCGCTCAGAAGGGCCAGCCAGGCAACAGCACAGGTCCAATGCTCGCTGCGGCCTCTGCAGCCTGGCAAGGCAGGGGTGAGGCCCTTCCTGCCAGGACCCCACCTCAAACTCACTGAACTGAGGCCTGTCAGGCCAACGCTTCGACACAAACCGCATGTGCGCGCAGCCCCCTCACTTGGGAGGAAGGCTGACAGTGGCAGAGGGAGTTCGGGTTCTTCAGCTGGGCAAAAGGGTTTACCAGCATTTGTTATTAAAATACTATACAAGAGAGTCACACATAGACCAAAGGTGACAACTGTCATAAACAATTACCCTGAATCTGAAATTTTTTTTTTGTTTTCCTAGGGAAATGTGAATGCAGATCATACAATTAAATCATTTTTTAAAATCACCATTACACTGCAGTACACCTCAGTCCCAACGCTTACATGTTCATGAGTGGAACTTAATGACAGTCTAACACCTCCCTCTCTACAGGCCCTAAGACCCTACATGTTTTGCCAGTAAAGTTCTGTTGTCCATTTTCAAAATGCCACCACAAAAACATGGCACTCAGTTATAATTAAGGGAAGGTGTGTGAGTGCATATACTTACATACCATGTAAAAGTAATTGTCTAGTGGGTAAAGGCTGTGTGGCAGAAAGAAATATAAAGGGTACGAAAGCCATGCCACATCTTGGGAATTCGAGAGAAACTGTCTAAACTGATGGGTCAAGAAAAGAGAGATTTAAATCAATTTTAACAAATTTTAATAATATTGAGCAGAAAGACTTTAAAAGGAGAATAAAAACTGGCAGGAAGAGAGGTAGCATAGAGAGCTATTTTGATTTCATCTTTCTGGGAGGACCATGGTTAGTTTTTTAGATAACAGAAGAGAGCTATAAACACATTACAGTATTTAAAGTGATGAAAGTAACCAAAGGAAGTATTTAAAACTGACAATCAAAATGGGTTTTACCACTAAGGTGTGAGAATGAGGAAAAGAAAATGGATATTTCATTTTTTATTTCTAGAATGGATTAAATTTTATTAACATAGGCATGAAAATTAATTAATGCTTAATATAGAACAGAAGCACAAATCTAAATTTAACCTGTCAGCTGAACACAGCCTGAAAACTACTACTACTAGTAGGAAGAAAAAAGACTGGTTATAACCAGTAGGTTACAAAAACACAAGCATTCAACACTGTTTGTTTGTTTTCTGTAGTAACAAGATAAATATTGACTTTTTCAAGTGTCTGCTTTTTGAGTACTTGATTCCATGTAGTATATTTTGTGGATGGCATGTAAAAATGGAAGTAAACCTATCTGTGCTTCTCTCTAACGTAATCTCCAACACAGATCTACTTAATAACATGGATCTCTACACTTTTTTTTTTAAAAGACTAGTGTAAAGGATATAAGGCCTCAAATAAACTAGGTAGCCTGATCTCAACCACAAAAGGAAAAGGGAAAAAAGGCATTTAGAAAATAAATCTTAAATTGTATCTTTGGAGGAGTTGATCTACACTATCCAAATCTTAAGCAATAATAACTTTTTAGATCAGCTTTCTTAGTTGGGGTTTCCCTTTAAAAGGACCATCTTAGAAGTAAACCTAAATTTATTCAAAAAGTTTTTTAAATAATGGCCACATCTATTTTCTAGAAAACTACAAAACTAAACTCCATCAAATTATTCCTAGAACCAAAACAAATATTTTTGATTCATTTGAATCAACAATTCAAATCACTGTCAATAATACACATTCTTCACAACCCATGTTTCCTCGTGTAAGAACACATGTTCCTTTTTAAAGTAGTTACTTCCACGGACTTCGAGAAAAGCTAATCCAGATAAGCATACTGCATCTTAACTCAACCAAAGAGTAAATTATTTATGAAGCCCTTGGGAATTTCTTTGAAAGAGGAAATAAAATACATAAAATAAAAGTCACCACCATCAACAGACCGTTATGGCTTTGTTTTCACCTGCCCAACAAATATTCGAGAATCAATTATGTTCCAGGCACTACACTAATTAAGATCTAGACCCTCTCCAAACAAAAACTTAAAGCTCCTGTATAAAATGACCCTATGAACAAAATTAAAACACAAATGCAAATTGTAAAATGTATTAACAGTAAGTAACAAAGCAAAAACATATTGGTTAAGATGGAGTCCTGGAATGCATTCCAGCTCCGTCCTTTATTAGCTATGAACCAGGGCAGACTATCTGACCTCTGGCTGGGTTAATCATCATACCTACCTGAGAGTTATCATCAAGAGAAAATGAGTTAATAAATATAAATCATTTAGAATAGCTCTTGGGATACAGTGAGGACTCAATGAGGAACTCTTATATAACAAGAAATAACAAACCCAAGAGAAATATCAGCAAAGAATACTGAAAGGAAATTCACAAAACATATAAAAAGCATGAGAAAACATCAGTCTCACTAACATTTAAACAAACTGCAAATCAAAATATTAAGTTATATTTTGTCTATCAAACTGGAAAACATTTTTAAATATGCGGATTCTAAAGTATGGAAAAATTCTGATGTATAGCCGTTGGGAGAATCATAAATTGTACTTTAGAAAGAAACTTGAAAATATGTATCAAAAATCTAAAAAAATATATAGGTATCCTCTAACTCAACAATTGCAACTTCTAGGAATTAGACCCAGGGCAATAAACTAAAGATGAACACAAAGACTGCCACAATAATGCTCGCTTAAACATTATTTATAAACTAATTAGCAGCAATGGGGAACAGGTTAAATAGCAACTGATTTGTAGATACTAATTAGTCACTAAAAATAATACCGCCAAAAAATGTTAATGATAAAGAAATGTTTAAATTTTAAAAGATGATAAAAATATAGTCACTATAATATAACCCCAATTTTGTTTCTTAAATATTGTTTGAAGGAGCCACATGCACATAAAATAACAGGCAATTACAAATACTGGGAAATTACAATGATATGCTGATTGTTAGGATTACTGGTGAATTTTATTTTCTTCTTTACAGAAATTCTAACTGAACTCGAATTATTTTTAATTAAAAACATAAACTGTATTGTGGTGGTAATAGCTGTACGATTATATAAATCCACTAAAAATTCAAACTTATTCATAAAACACATAAATTTTATGATATGTAAATTATGTTTCAGGGACTATTCACTCCCTCCCTTCCTCCTTCTCTTCCCTTCCTTCCCTCCCTCTCACAGACACACACACAATACTTATTAAAAAGGTGAGGGGTAGGAAAAAGTCCCTGAGCTTAAAAGGAAAAAAATTACAAACATGTTATGTTTTATTTAATGAGGAACAGGGAAAGATTAAGTATTTTAGATGTCTTTCAACAGTAAAATTGCATGACTCTAACAAAATATCCATGTAAGAAAATGTCAATCATTTCAAGTACATTAGTATGAAAAAAAAAAAGTTAACATTTTAGCTAACTTGGTTCCCAGAAAAAACTCTTTGTCACCTTTTTCCCTATCTACCCTGCTCCTACAAATCCTTTCTGAATAATTCCAATAAGTAGGAAAATTAGCATAATTCCAATGCCTAATAAATGGTCCTTCAACACAAATTTTAAATTATGTAAATTAAGATATGAATTTGAATTGACTAAGTCTGATAATATGGGCAGAACAAATAAAATTTGAGACAATGTATAATTAGAGAAGACATACCAAATTTTCAAATAACGGCGCAATTTAAGAAAATGCACAACCAAACATGAATAGTATGGTAACAAAGAGGAGAAATAACAATAATAAAAAAAAATAGAGCGCGTTTATTAGGCATATGGTACATATGCACTCTGCACTACATGCATTACCAGTATTATGCTTCTTACTACCCATATGAAGAAAAAGGTTTGGAGCTTTGTATTTTGTGTTTATAGTGACCTCAAATCCCTTCTATTTTCCTGGGTTTTTTTGTTTTTAATTATGTACCTAAGAACAGTAAAAGTATATATATGATCTACTGATTTCCTTATTGGGGAACATCACAGAGATTTACTTAGTAACTTCCACCCCTCCCTTTCCCCCTCCCTCTTCTCCAAACATCTGATTTGAATGTATCTTTTTACTCACTGTTAATAACTATGAATCAGCAGCTTTCTTTTATTTATTTGCAATTTACCCTCATTGTAGAAAATACAGCCATTAAATATTACACTCATTCATAACTACCATTTAGTTTTAAGTTCTACAAGTATCTATTTAACACTCCCCTAATATCAAGGCCACTGCAGTCTCTATGGCTGCCAAAGTTATTATCCTCTAGTAGATTCCTTAAGAAGTACTCAAAGAAACAACAGTCCCCAAATTCATACTCATGTTCATAACATTTTGTCTTGTCTTTATACTTTAGTCCTTTTAGCTGGCTATAAAACTCCTGGCTCTCATTCATTTCCTGTCATTATATTAGATGTTACTCTACTGCTCCCACCATAAAGCATGACTAGCAAAATCAAATCAATCTAATATTCTTCATCTGAATAATTACTTGGGTTGTTTGCCTTGATACTCCAAGAATTTTCTTTTCTTTAAAGTCCAGTAATTTTTAAAGAGTATGTCTACATTTGGTCATTTCTGGATCGATTTACCCAAGTACACAACATGCCCTTTCCAAATGTAGTGGCGATTTTTATTTTTAATTTCAGAACATTTATTTGAATTATTAGTATTTCTTAAGTTTCACTGCTTTTGTTCTTTTTCAGACTTATCTGTATGTTGAAACTTCTTTGCCTGTCTTTAGAACTGTCACTTTCTCTAGAATGCTTCTTTATCTTATTTTTTTCTTCAATTCTTTCTTGTTTGAAATATTTTCTCCTATTCATCTTCTGTTTTGCTGAAATTTTTTTCCATTGTGTTTTTTCACTCTCATGTTCATTCTAGTTTAGGTTTCATTTTTTAATGACATTTTTTTTTCCATTTCTCTTTCCTGCATTATCACATTTCTAGGGTTTCTTATTTGAATTTATGGTGCGCTTTCATATTTGTATCATTTTCTAAATTTTGGGGGGGGTCTGTTTTGAAACATTGGTTATAGTTTTCATTTGTTTCGTGGGCATTTCTGGCATGCTTTCATTGTCTGCAGGAATATTTTTCTGCTCCTTATTCTTTTTTTCTTACAAAAACTTTATGGGAATTTGTGATCCTTGTCTGTTGCCCATTTTCACATAAAATAAAAAACTCTGGGAAAGCTGCAGTAGTTTTTCTGGCTTCATTAAGAGTTCTCTTCTGTTTCCATGAAGGATAGGAAAACACAGTCTCATGAATGACATCTGTGCTTTCGCCTTACCCCACCTCATCCGACCGTTTCTCCTGTGTCCCCATTGTCTCCATCCTGCTTAATTTAGAATCTGTTCTCAGCAGCGCCTCCTTGGTGTGGGGCCTTGACCAGGAAGGGAGCTTCAGCCGGTCAGTAGTTTTGAAAATTCACAGGGACCAGGTAGCTCAACAACACAGTACTCGCCGTGGGCCCCTTGTATCCTGGGAACTCAAAGCCATCTCTTACTTTCTTTCAGTTGCTGTTCGCAAACTTGCTTGCCACTCTCCAGGAAGTCTGTTGGCTATCTTGGGGTCCTCATGTTCTCAGGACCATCTGATAGATACCTTACTGCTTCATTTTGTACAAGTAATGACACCACACAGGTAGTTACTGGAGATTTGTCTCCACCCCCCTACTTGTATTAGGGTTTGTTTTATAGAAGGTGTATACGAATTTGTAGTTTTGCTGTCCTTGTTCTTGTCTGTTTTTAGGGAAAACTGTGAACATTCAAAAACTATGCCCTGCTGTCATCTTCCCCAAACGCAAACATTCTTTGGGGGTGTACATTTAGTAACTATCCTTAAAATCTAAACTAATGACTAGGTATCTATTTGTCTTCACCTGAGTCTTGAATAAAGGCATTAAGATCTAAGAAATTCAACTTTCCAAAATAGCTAACCTCAGGTTTCCCATCATCTTTTCTATAAATAGTATTGTTCTCTTATGTGATATATACATGATGTAATCGTAATTGATCGATTCCCCTTAGAAATTAGAAATTTAAATAAAAATATGAAACAAAAAAAAATTAGTAATGAGAAGCTCTTAAAACCATTCTAAGTTTATTAAAGCAGACATTCAGATTTTTACAAATTAGGATAGCAAAAGCTGTTCTTTTTGCAAGTATTCATTGAGTACTTTCTATGTCCCAAGAACAAGGCATACAAAGAAGATAAGCTTTAGCCCTTTGACCTTGAGAATCAGACTATAGTTGGGACAAAAAAAACAGTAAGCAAACGTGCAAACTGCATAAAAGCATTAAATAAAAACCATTTGCTAAAAAGAAATAATTCTTGGAGAAGAATATCCACCAAACTATTAGATTTGTAGCTTATTCACTTCTGAAGCACTTGAACTTTTTCCTCCACTGAGTATACGTGATCACTTTTATATTTTCTAGAAGAGTCTTCTTTTTGCCAGTTGAATTACAGATTTTTAACTATAATACTCAATTCCAACAGAGATATATTAAAAAACATACATCCATGTAATGCTAGTGAGTATAAACTGGTAGGTATTACTAGATAGCTTTCTGAAAAGTTCTATCAAGAACCTTAAAAATTTATCAAACCCTATGACCCAATACTTATACTCTTTTTAAAAATCAATCACCAAAAAAAAATAATTTATCATTCAAATATTTATGCACAAATGTTACTATTTTAAAATAGGTGAAAAGTTAAAAAAAATAATGTCTAATAAGATATCGAACAACTAGGAAATGATCACACATGAAACATCAAATCAGCACACGTTAAAATAAACTTCTAAGTAATTCGCCCTCAAAAACAGTTATATAGTTCTAAATGCTCTGGATCTGCTCTAAGTTCAAAGCAACAAATGATCACTACAATTAGTTGTTGATGACATAGGAAAATGTTTATGATATAATGGCAGGCAATGAAAGAGAAAATATATGTAATATAAAAGATTTTACTCAAGCATACCAACTAAATATTTGAGATTCTCTCAATCAAAAATGGTACTAAAACCAAAAAACTAGAAAGGAATGAGCCATACATAGTTCATTGGACAGAACTTGAGAAATGTTTCCTTGCACTGATCTACATTTTTATAAAATTCCAAATTTTTTCAGTGATCGTGTAACATTTAACAAACAGGGGAAAAAAGCAAAATCTTAAGAGCAAAAATAAATCCACTGAATTTACCATTCACCAAAAAAATATAAATTCATTGCATTATTAAAAGCAAAATCAGATTTCTCAGGGTTAAAAAATGAATGAGGGCTAAAGGAGAGAAAACACACGCGGAAAAGGACGAGATACACGGGACCGTGTGAAGAACAATTTCAGAAGGAGGCAAATTGGCACCAGGTACCAGAATATTAAAATGTACAAACACTCTGATTCCCCCAATGCACTCTGCATATGAATGGATTCAAAATACTGATCTCTGTTATTTACAGATCTGATTTCTAATTGTTCTGTAATAATACACCATACTCCTGTGATCACTGAAGGATGCAACCTCTGCCCTACAAAACTCACATTTTAAAATGAGTTAGAGAATTTAAAATTAAAAACTGCCCCGTCGAATAGTTTTAAGCAGTTAATGTTCATAGATATATATATATGAGAAATATAACAACGGCAACATGAAGAAATCAGCACAATATAAAATAAATTCCTAAACTATTCATCCTCAAAGAGTTGCAGTTCTATACGTTCTACAACTATTTCAAGTTTTAAAGTGACTAACCTATCGCTATTGCTAAAAAAACAATTTCAGCTGTTAAAGAAGCCCATGGCAATGAGGAGTAAAAATGATACCAACTGCTGTATCCAAAGGCTTTTCGTAAGCAATGGTCCATTGGATGTTATGGGTATAAATTAAAACTAAAAGAGAGGGGAGGTCCTTTTATCGAATACATTTTTAAAATGCAAGAGCCTTTAGATCAATGTGCACAGTAATCCCTGTGCATTTTCACATTTAACCTCAGAAGTCAGTGATTCTACATCCTAAACTAACATTTGTTACCTCTTAAATCAAAGGGCTCCCTGGGCTCCCCGGATGCCGGGAGGCAGAATGGTGTCACTTATCACTGACATGAATGAAGGGGAGAGGAGCGGGTGTGTGCAGGGGAGACGTCCAGGAGGCAGTTACATGAGTCTGGAGCTCAGGAGAGAGGAGCTAGACTCAAGTGTCGATTCTGACAACTCTGGTACGTAGGCGTCAGGTGAAGCCATTACTGTGAATGCTATTAACCAGAGAATGTTTTCTGTTTTCAACCTAGATGCTGTGAATTCAGTAGATAAGTCTTAAAAAAAAAAAAAAAAAATGCACCAAAAACATCCATTACATCATTTGTCTACACATCTTCCCCTTCCTCCGAGGACCGTGAAAGCTGTTCATTTTATGTTCAAAAACAATTATTAACTTTCAAATTGTTAAAAGGGAAATATACCAATAGCCAATACATATATTAGAGAAAATCAGACCTTCCTTCTTGGATTTTTTCCTTTATAAGCCAATAAATGTTGAAAATTTTTTAAAAATATAAGGCCAAGTAAGAGAGACTGGATTATATCATAAATCTAATCTTTGTAGAAGTTTTTTGTGTTCTAGAATTCATAAAATTAACTAGATAAGCTTTATAAATGGTATTTACTCTTTAGATATTTCATTTCATCCATAAGCCTTTCGAGAGAGAGCTTTCTGAAACTTCGTATCTTGTACAGAGAAACTAGAGATAAAATGGCAACTCTGCCACTTCAAAATTTCATAAGGGAAAAATCTTCAAAAGTATTACTATTCACGAATAAATCTATGAGACGCCTAAAGTACTTTGTTCCTCTGCTGACCTCGGCTGAAGGCGAGCATCTACGTGGCACGGCCAACGTGCAGTCTAGCGCCCAGCGAGCAATCGGGAGCTGACAGCACTGAGAGACTGTTCCTGCGCCAGAAGGTCAAACTTAAAAAATCTGACAACAAAACGTTCATACAATTCTAAAACTTTTCTGTAAATACTCCTATTTATTTCTCTGTGACAGGGATGTCCAGCCTCAGCAGCATCTTGATTTTATCGGCCACTCGCCCAGAGCGTGTGCGTGGTGTACCTCTGACAGCACAGGCCAACGTCCATGTGCACGCGCCTGAGAAACGGTTTCGGAGATGACTACTCCATCACCTTTTCCTTAAAAACGAATGACCATCATATTCTGTGTCCCTCATGAATGTAAAATATTATATGATCTGTAATTTGCAAATATATTCAAGCACATTTCTTCACACAAAATGGTACACCTGGGATGTTTTTTAAATCCCACTCTAAAGTCAAAAAATGGTAATTTTTTTGTTTAGAACACAAAGATGACCAAAACCAAACACCAATCACAAAAACTTTAACAGCCACACCAATAATGTAATTAAATGTCTACCCGAGATTTATGTAGTTATTTCTTTTCCAGTTAAAGACCACATTTTCAAACCATTAATAAATATAACCAAATAAGACTATCTCTGACACAGTCTACAAATACAAACCACTTGGTTCAACAAAATGCCTCACAATCTGCCTGATTTGAGAAGATACAAGTTTAAAAGTCAGTAACATTTATCCATTAGCTACACTACAGTCTGAACATAGGCATATATAGATTAGCTTCAATTTTTCCATTTATGAGTAAAGATCACCTCAATTAATTATAAGGCAATCGAAATTATTCTTTCAAAAATGCCTTCATGATGCTTCTCCTATACAAACACGAATGACAAAAGGATAAAAAAGGAGGAGGGAGGGAAGACAGAAGAAATGGAGGAAGGGATGGAGGCAAAGAGGAAGGGAACAGGGAAAGAAAGAACAATCCTACACTATATTTTTTACAGGAACCACATATATAACATCCTTATTTTAACTGTCAGTCTTATTTCAGATGGATCAGTAACGTCTCCTCCCTGTGCCTTTAAAAGATTGGCTCTAACAGGGATCTGAGGGGACATGCATTCAGCCATAAAGGTAAACATTTATTTCTAACAGAAATACTTCAGTTCTCATCAAAGTATTAGCTGACTATACCCTTTTGAAAACTACTAACAATTATCAAGCTGTATTTGTACTAACACCACTATTAAGTCACCAATCATCGAACTGAGTCCCAAAGTTGTTTAATGAATATCCCAACTCTCTTTGCATTTATAATTCTAAATAATTCTCCCCACTAATGCTGTTTATCAGAAAGCTCCCGCATTCAAAATACACCACCAGTTCCCACATTCTTTCAGACAGCCACAGTTTTACTGTATTTTAAAACTTGAGTCACCTGTATGCATCGTCTTCTTCCCAGTCTCATATCATCCTGATGGGGTGGGGGAGGGAGGGAAGAGTCCGGCAGCAAAACTATAACTGTGTGAAGAGAAACAGATTACGGTAAGAGATAAGGGCGCAAGACAATGACCCCTAACTGAGGAACATCTACTGTAGCCACAATACCCAAAATAGAGATAAAAATAAAACAAATTCATCACCAATACTTATTTAAGCTTACTTGAAAATCATTTTCATTAATGAAAAGCAATTAGGTATGAAATATAAAGTATTAAATTGTCAAGGAGGAAAACATTTTAAAATCTGCCTACAACCAATGAAAATGTCACACATTTCTAGATATAAAAGTCGGTATTTCATTATTCTATATAATTTATCTTGTGGGGGAAATCTACAGTTTATAATCTCCATCAAATCGGCGTGTGAATGCACTTTTTGTCATGGCTTACTATCAGAGGTAATCAGAGGTCATGATTATTCTACAGGAAAGATAACGTGTCAATCTACCGACGCGCTGGTGAATGAAGTTCTGAGACACTGCTCACAACTGCTCCCCTAAAGCCCACAAGCCCTCTTTTGCTCTCCGAATGGCTTCTCTTAGTTTATTGTAATTCTTTCACTGTACTTCCTACTTACTGCTTCCATTAATAATTTCAGGACTGACCAACAAATTCCATAATGACTGATGGGAAAGCAAAAGCAACCTCACTGTGATCCACTGAGAGAGCGAGCACGTGATCACAGCAATAAAGACAAAGACAAGTAAAAGCTAAAATCTAACTTATAAAGGAGTTCTACTTAAAAATGTATTTTTAAATTGATAGCATGAAATTCAGTAAGTATTCCTAATAAAACACAACATTGCTTATGTTAGCTAAATTCCTAGGCTAGCGAAAAGAAATCTATTGATCCCCAAGAGTATCACTGGTCATGGGCAGCAGGGACCCTGCAGAACACACACAGAAACAAGATTCGCCAACTCTCAATTCCCTCTTTATCTCGGCAAGTTCTAAAATAGGCTGTTTCCTCTGTTAGCACTTTCTCAACTCCTACTGCTTGAAATTCCCTAATTTACATCATGGCATCCTGATCGTCCTGCTTAATAATAAACCCTTTCCACTAAGTATGTTCTTAAGTTACTATCCAAAGCTCCTGCTGGCTCAGTGCAGTTCATTTCAGGTATGTGACAAGAAGAAATCAAAAGGGCTGAAATAATTCACTTTAATATTTACAATTTTCAAGGAGGATGCTAGTTAGCCCGAATGAACCCCTAACTGGCAGTATTCTAACAGTGCTGCAAAATAAAGTAAAAAACTACTGAAGAAGTTAAGAAAAACTTTTTTTAGGGAAGTGGGTCATAAGAGATGAATCAACATTTATTGACCCCAAATAAATGCTTTTCATTTACTTCTCCTACTTCTGAACTCCCATGTCCCTTTAAAGTTCTAACTCTGTACTCTAAATAGCAGTAACTGGAAGAGGAACTCAGAGGCAGGGGTTTGCATGTATAAATTATTTGTAAATCAGGAATTGCCTGTGTCTAAAATTACTACCTATCTTCAAGATTCCATTCCTGTAAAACCATCTTTCCAGTTCAGACGCTGCTATGCTATCAAGTAAAACCTCAGACGTGGGACCAATTGGTACTCAATTTGGGATGAATGAATGAACACTCAAATATTATATCAAAATAGTTTTATTTGCAAATATTGGAATTATGTATGAAGATTAAAGATTTTTACTTCAAAGCTATAGTTTTCTAACAATTTCTCCCCACATAAATGGTCAGTGTTTTCAATTCTAGCATGGACCATGGGGAAAGAAAATATAAATTAAATCTCTAGCTATAAACTCTATATTATTATATTCTTCACATATATGTTCCAATGCTACGTATATCCTGCCAACTTCAAAGGCTTCCATAGGAAAACATATGACTGATACAAAAGTGCTTTATAAGAAAGTAGAATCAAATAACACATTAGTATTCTTTTTATTTTATTGAAAAAAATTAACAGGTTATTTTACAACTGCTTGAAATATCTGAAGATAAGAAATATGGGTGGGCTAGTTTCACGATTGATAGTCATCTGACTGTGGATCATCAAAATCGTCTGACCCTAAAACTGACATCTATCTTAGGAAAGTCATCCATTAATCACTCATCATTTGAAAAGCAGCCTTTAGCAAAGGGTAAAGTATCTCTATGAGTTACAAAATTTGCTGCTGACATATGCAGCAACTAAAACTATCATGTACTGAGTATGACGAACTCCTTAAATCTTGACCCTGGATTGCTTTAAATAACAATTCTAGTGATTATTCCATATATCCTTCAGGGTGGTCATTTTTCACACACACACACAAAAGTGTTTATATCTAGTGAGAGTTTTATGACCATAAGTGGTTAACAGCAAACACCGAATGTACTTTGCCAACTACAGATATAATTTTCTCTAAAGAAGCTTAAAAATTCAGACGAATTACATGAAAAGAACAGTGATATTTTAAATTTTTTCTGAGAAAAACCTACAGTGAATTTTCCATCTTTCCCCTACAAATGGAGTCATTCACAAATTATGGAACAAAGGTTAGATGCTAACGAAAAACATCGACTGTCCTTACCATGTGGACCTCCCGTAACCCTGAGAATCTCTTACAGCATGTTTTAGCTCACACTTTGCCAAAGGCAATCTAATGGTCTATGAACACTAGGAACTGGGCTTAAGTGGTTTTGAAACTAGATCTACAGACCATCTTTTAGTTGTCTAAAAATCACTGCACAAAATTAATGTACAGCATATCTTCAGGGTGAAGGGAACAGGAGAATATCCAGACACCTAACTGAAAGCACTGACATGCTGAGATTTCTAAAATTAATACTAATCCACACAGACCAAGAGTGGCCAAACTGTAACTGAAATACAGCAGCAGGATCGGGCAAATCCAGATTAGCTCAGGAGTTATGAATCAACTGTCGGGTATGATGTTTTCCCTAACATCACAATGTTTCATAATGACACAAAAACTAAAACTCCTATCTGATTTCAAAATAAGTAATAGAAGAAGCATTACGAGCAGCAAATGAAAAAACTCAGTATGATACAAGCTTCGGAAGTACTGTCAAGTACTGTATCATTTCTCAAGGCAGGTGGAAGGGCACAGTTGTTTTTAGTCTAATGTTACATGATATGGTCGTATATGTATATTTCACAATTAAAAATTTTTATCCCACGGGAAAGAAATATAATGCACAATGAGATTTAAAAGGACAATTTAGATAATTCATAAGATGCCAATTAAGAATAAGCTAGCCCTCAAAATAGAATAAGTTAAAAAATGAAATCAAGAAAAACTTAGTTGATAGATCTAAAATTTGATTCCATAAATTAAAATTACATGATTATCTAAAAATTATATACTGTGATTAGCTTTCCTTAAAAACTTCTGTTCATTTACACTAACAGATTAAGGAAATAACAGAAGAAAACATCTTTTCCCACACAATAATTTTAGAAATAGATCTTCTAGAATTATAATAGCCAAAGGAGTCAAAGGTAAAAGAAAATAAAGAAATGTTACGATTCCCATACCTAACACACGAGAAAAAAAATCTATAACTCTAATTCCCAATGAAATAACTAAATAGCATACAGAGAAAAAGTATTTTCCCTACCTGGGAATTTCAAGTGTAATCCTAAAAATAGGAATATTTATGACACCCCCCAACCCCCTAGGAAACAGTCTTAAAAAAATTAAAAAGGCAAAACGCGCGAGATTTTAGAGCGCGCTATCGAATAAGATTATGAGTAGAACCATAGGAAAAGGAACCCTGGCGGAACACTCCGCGCCGACACGCTGACTCTCCCGGCAGCCCCGTGGGCAGGCGGCCTCGTCTCCCTCTCATCACCGGACGATCGGCCGGCGGGGCCCTGAGCGCTGGTCCCACAGCAAAGCGCATACTTTCCAAGCTCACCAAAATGCCTCTCATTAAGGGTCACCGAAATAGTTACAAGGAATTCATAAAGATGCAAGAATCTGAGTATGCCTAAGTCTGACCCTGAACTCACTCTCTACCTCAACCATCCTCAACGGGACATAAAGTTCCTAAGTCGTAAATTAATTCCTAAAAAACATTTCAGTTTAGGATAATGGACACATAACTCTCCACAAAAGTTAGCCAGAGAAATTTTGATCACGGCATATCACAATGTTGTTATATAGTCCCTTAACCGAAAAAAATTTTTTTTAAAGGAGACAAAGTAAAACGAGGGTAAAAACCAGGAGCAGTTAAGTCATTTCTGCCTTGGGCAAGAAAAAAGAACATGAAGGATGACAAACCTGGGTCTTGCATTAAACAACTCCAAAGGCACGTTAGAGGCGGGAGCAGCTGAGGTGCACGGTAAAGGGGCTAGCGGGATGCGGTTTCTCATGAAACTATGTGGAAAGAAAAAAAACAAACACCAACCACCCTGAGGTGAGCACTGGAGAGAAGGTGAGAAACTAAGAACTGAGTGGAATAAATAAACACTGCCCCGCTTGTCTGCTACCTCAAGCATCCAGCTATTTTGCTTCTTTGGGATGATATCTGGGCTCAAGTTAAACAACATTAAGGCACTGAGTGTATGGACACCAATAATTACAAGAAAACCAGAGGGAAATACCCCAAATGCATGTTACCCAGAACAATGCATAATGCACTGACAAACACCTTTTCTAAAACTGCAGGAGACACTGAGAATTTCTAGGGTAAGTCAGTTCAGTCAGCGTGAAGTACAGAATAACCCTGTCACTGATTCGAAATACATCGACTACTACTGATACTCTTATTTTGCTTGCTATCCTTTGTCTTCCTTTAGTTGAACATGAAAACATAAGAATTTGCACAAGTTTATTTCAGCCTTCAAGTCTATCAACATCATCTACATATATTCTCTTGAATTCTGAGTTCCTCAAATACGAATTCTCAGACCACAGAACTTTGCAGAAACCCAGCTCCCACCGTTGGAGGGTGAGCACTAAACAGGTATCAGAAACAGCCCAATCATATGCAGACTAAGGTCCAGAAGGCAAATTTTTAAGACAGTTGGTCTAAAGTCAACATTAAGAAGTTTTTTAGTTATATGTGGAGTTAAGCAGACTTTTAAAAGCTCACTGCCTCTAACCCACCTCTCTGCAGAGTTTCGGCCCACACTCTCAAGAGCCCGAGAACTGAGCCTGAAGGCCTCAGTTATTACTGCTTCCCAGTAATCACTGCATACAGGTGTCTTACCTTTAATGGACACATATTTCCTTTAATCTACTTAATCCCCATAAATAACTATGGAAGATTAAGTAGAACTACTATCCCCATTTTACAGGGGAGGAAACTAAGGCCCAGAAGTAAAGTCAAGTCTCCCCAAGTCACATGTGGCTGGCTAATGACAGACAGACAAGAATCCAATCCAACCTAAGTGACTTCAAACCTGCTGCTGCTCTCAGGACTAAATCTACCCCTCCCCAACCTTCCACCTGGCTCAAAAAACGGAGGGACCATGCAGGGCAGGAATCACTCCACTTCTTATATTCTCAGTCCTGGTTAACTGGTGTCACCATCCCACCAAGCTCCCAAACTAAAACCCTGACCATCTCGGACCTCTTTCCTATTCTTGTGTTGGATTTCACCTCAGAAAAGCCTTTCAAACTGGCCTCGTTACGCCATTTCTCCTGTTCCTGTCTTGGTCAGGGCCTTCCTTGTTCTGTTTACACTCCCAGCTTAAGTCCACCCATTACGGGCCATTCTCATCAGAACTACATGCCTTAAAAATGAATCTCGTTACCATTTCTACCCAACTGTGTGCAAGTTTGCTGTTCAGAAGCTAGAAATGAACAATGCTAGTATTCTCTCCATTTAAAATTTAAAACCTCCAGTTTTTCTCCCATCATTTATCTGCTATAAATCACTGTTTTCTGATTACAAAATTACATGCTCATTACTTAAAAGTAGAAGAAACCAAGAATAAAGAACTAAAAGTTACACAAAATTCCACCACCCTGAAATAATGAATCTGCTTGTTTTTATAATTTTTCATCTTCACATCAACAATTTACATTTACATCATTTAAAATAACTGTATAGTACTCCACTGCACAGATATGTTTATTTTAAGCAAATACTTACTGGAAGATATTTGGGTTGTTTCCAAAATTTCACTACCATAAATTCTGAACCCTTGGAGCCTGCTTTTGCTAACCTGTTTATTGGAATTAAGAGCAAAGTAATATGAACAAAACACCAAGATTTTTCAGTCTCTTCTGTTAATGTGCTTCCTTAAGATACTCTTTTATATCACCTTCACATCATGTACTCAAACTTCCTATGATTCAAATCAAGCCTAGTTCAAAAGAGGAATTAAAAATGAGTGGCCCACTGACCTCTACGTGCTCTGAGAATCAAACAAGGCTGAGATCCAGCGCCTAGTGTTACTCCTGATTCCATCTCCCTGCCTCACCTGAACACCTGGGGTGCTCTCACTCATGCGTGTATTCTGCAAACAAAGCAGTACCTGTCACACAGAAGATATTCAGGAACAATGTATGTTCGATAGCCTGCAAACCCTTCTCGTAACTAGTGTCTAAGAAAGGCACTGGAAAGCCACTCTGCACTCTCCCTTCTGACAGCACTGATTTTTCTAAATAGGATGGTCTGAAGCATATATAATATATGTATGCATACATGTAATTTTATTTATAAAATATACATTGTATATAATTAATTTATATAAATGCATGTACACACATACTTAGTTGGTAATAAGTACTTTTACACATATATAATTATATGTAATTTTATAAACCACTGCTTTTAATTATCCTTGCATTTCAAAAATACAGAAAAATAACAAGGCCCAGAATTAATCAAAAACACACACTACTACTAACAGTTTACATTTTCCTCCAACAAGCCTATTACTAAGAGTAGTAAAATGAGTTAGTTTTACTTGTTTTCCCTGCTACACTCTTGTGGAAGTTACGGAAAAATGCTACCTCCTCAGAAATTCTTAAAACGTGTGGTCAAGTATTTCAGAGCAGCAGTTATCCTCCAAAAACCCCATGCCTTTTTCTCACTTGTAGCCCCAGCCTCTGCTGTTACCTCTAGCTCCCGGCTCTTCCAGTCATTTCTCTATGTAACTTTCCCTCCAAAAGCACTTCGAAGGTTTACTTTGAACTAAGTATCCTGGGCTCTCTCCTACCCTAACCTCCCACTCAATATCCAGACCAGCAAGCTGCTGGCCGTCACTTCCAGTGACACATCACTACCACAACTGGCTATGCCTAAGGCATCCTCACCCCTTCCCAACACGACCCACCCCATCTCTACCCCTGCCACCACCTTTCTTCCAGTGACTTCACTAGCAAGAGATGACTTCCTCCACTCTAAGTGGTTTTACTAAATCCTATCAGTTTTCACAATGCCTCACGCCTTTGCATTCTTCTCCATGCCCACTGTAATCACACTGATCCAGGTCCTTATTTCACACCTGGTATTACAGATGTCCCCAGACCTAAGCATCTCCTAGCCTGACAATATGTCAGAAACACTAGGGGAGGTTCCCCCAGACTAGACTTCAGACTCCACTCCGAAAGGTCCTCACTCAGGAAGCATGGAGAAAGACCCAAAAATCTGCTGGGTTTTTGGATTATTTCCTTTCTTGAACAAGAACTTCCAGGTGATTCCCGAGCACTGGTAGGTTTGGGAACTACTTACACTTAAAAGCAGCTTGTCCCAATTCATCCCACACGCGGCTGACACACGTCTTCCTGAAGCACATGACTTCCAAACAAATTTTAACTCCTCTGTACTTAGAAACATTCGATCAAATCTTACTGTCTTGAACACAGAGCTCTGCATGGCATTCTATAAAATGCCATTTAACCTCCTCCTTTACGAACGTTCGAATCATTTCCCCTATCTACAATCTGCCCCTTGGACGTGGCTCCATCCATAGTGGCGCCAGTCCATGGTCCACAGCCATGCCGCCCTGAACAAGCCAGGTGTCTGATGTCAAAAGCTAAGCAGGGCCGGGCCTGGTTAGTACTTGGATGGGAGACCACCTAGGAAGACAAAGTGCTGTAGGCATAAATAATAATAATAATAAAATATAAAATAAAATCTGCCCGTTTACCTCAATTTTTCGATTGATCCTTCAAGTCCGCCTCTATTCCCCCTCATCCGGCGTAAAGCCATCCCAGCCTCTCCTGTGAACTTGCACTGCTAATTATTTGTTACATTCTTACCCTAGCGACATTATCTACTTGGTGAGCTCATATTTCTATCATACCACAGATGTTCAATGAACACATTGATATAGTAGAATTACATGGAAAATAGATTTTTTTTTTGCAAAGAAAAAAAAAGTGGGTGATAAAGCAGTATACAGACACCAAATGATTATATTTGTTTTTAAAGGGAAAGAAAAACAGTGGCATGAGGGGAAGAAAACAGGTTATACACAATGTAAATAGTAGTTTATCTCCAGGGAGAAGAACTACAGTAAATTATTATCCATATCTTCTGTATTTTCTAAATTTTCTAAAATGAATGTGCATTTTATAATGAAACAAAACCTTAAACCTAGAATCTTAAACCTGAAACTCTTGACCTACAAAATTTCTTATCAGTGAAAATTATGTAAAAATGACTGACATAGGGTACACAGTCTCACTGTCACAATCCTAATATACATGATTTTTTTAATGTCAACATCTTCCCAACCTATACTTCAAATTCCATTGGCCTCACCAGACTGGATGTTCAACTTCTGGGTCCTGGCTCACAGACCTGCAAATCAACTGTACACACGGGCACGCTATTTCTCTAGTCGTCTAAGTGGGGTTTTGTTTGTTTTCTTATTTAGTTTGCCCTTTCAATCAAAACTACAAATCTTAACATAGTATCACTGCTCTCTTACTTCCATGTAAGACCGACCAGGAGACATACAATAAGTGAGAAAACTGGAATTAACACTAAAATAAGTCTCAGGAACAGAAGTCTGACAGACCTTTAAAGCACCATCGTAAGTGCCCTTCCCTCCGTAAACAGAATCAAATCTTGAATATAGTGAAAATCTACCTATCTCAAAAAATAATTTTCATGATTATATCAATAATTTTCAAGACTTAGTCACAAACTTATGTTAAATTCCTCTAGACTAACTTAAATAACTTAAGTTCATGATGCTTTTTTCTACAATGAACAGAAAAGAGCTATTCATAGCCTACAAAACACTCTTCACATGCACAGACTTATTCCTCGGCTTCTCCTCCAACTGTACACCAAGACACTCAATCTATCTTCTCGAATCTAATTAGCCAGTCTTCATCCATCTTTCTTGCGCCCATCTCATGCTTTGTTTCTCAATTTATGATCTCCAAACCTGTACAAAGTATACTCGAACAAGAGCCCTGGCGACAGGAAGCACTGTTCCTACACAGGTTTCTTTTTTTCATGTAGCATGGATTTCATGTTCCATGTGTACTCCATTTTCCCACATGTCTACTCTCTTTTAAAAATCCATTTCAAGATAGAAAATACAAAATTTATATATAAAAGTGTATCACTAAAATATTAAAAAATTAGAAACGATAAAAATGGTCAACACGAAAAGGTTATGGTATTCACAGGATAAAACATTATGTAATCATTTAAGTTCTTCTTACAATAACTGTATTACATGAGAGCAAAAGTCCTATCAGAAAAGACTCAAAACTCTTCCCCCAAAGCACAGTCTCAGGAAAGTAAAATAAATGTACAGAAAAGACTCCAGAAAAAAATATATAAAATTACTAATGATGAGTGCCTTTGACTAATAAAAATCTGAGTAAAATTTAACTTTCTTCTTTATATCTTTCATAACATCACGACTTTTATAAATAAGCACAACTTGTAATTAGGAAAAACTGGTCCAAGACATTGAGCCTCCATCTTAAGATAACGCTGTCATGGAATGTAGCTAAAGGTCACAACTCCGAGAGCACCCTCTAAGTACAGCCAAGTTTTAAAACTCCAATACAGGGTAAACACGATAATAAACAACTAAAGATCTTCACATTTAAAAATCAAATAATATATTGCTAGCTCACTATCCACAAGAAGACCCAAAAAGGGTCCTGCCTGGCTTTACCTAGTACTCAAGGCCCTAAGTCGTCAGGCTCGTGAGTCTGCCCACCCTAGGTTAACTCCTGGCTCCACCACTCACCGGGTGGCCACAAGCAAAGTTCTGAACTCCTTCCTAAGTGACTAACAGTCCTCACCTGTACAGCGAGGGTAATCCCATGCAACTGTCAGCCATCAGTGACCCAGGACACTCCCTGCAGCACTTACGTCACTGCGTGGTGAGTGCAGTCTTCGCACTGTTACATCTCACACTACCGTTACCTCCACCTTGCCGATTTTATCTCCTACTATCCACTTTCCCCCAATCTACACTCCGGCCACAAAACACAAAGCCCATGCCCCAAATGCCACTTTTAACTCAGGCTGTATTCCATGAGGCTTCCTTATCCATCTCTGCCCGTCAACACTATGCTACAAGCCCAAGACCGATGCTTTCTCCCCCGGAAAGTGTCCCACCTGCACAACATGTGGACACCACGCTCTCCTCGTCCCCGCCACCGCAGCATTCACATACCATCATTGTGGCCCTACCCCGACTCTGCCTCGAACTGCAGGTAGCACTGTGTGCATGTCAGCCTGTAGCCCCAAGAGTATAAAAACCTTGTTCATCTCACCCTGCAGAAGGCCAGCCTCCTCAACTACCGCCAACTCTCAGTACAGGAGATGAAAAAAGCATAATCCTCGAACAAACACACCTCCTAACCCATCTGCTTTCGGTCGGTTTGTTGAAATAACTGAGTTAAAATTTTTAAATATTTAAGATATTAGTATTAGGCACAATTGAGTCATACCTGAAATCTAACAAATTAGTGTGCCGTGGTTTAGCTCTACAACTTATTTTAATGCAAAAGACAAAAAATCAAATGTTTTTGCTAGAGAGAACTATATGAGCTAAAAACAGTTTAAATAATTATCAACTCCATATAAATAGCCATAATCAGATGAACTTGAGTATAGTTTGGGTTTGTTTGGGGTTTTTTTTCTGTTAAAATACCAAACCTCTTTTCTAAAAAGAATATTTTTTAATTTGGTTTTACTTATATTAAAAATGTCAAAAAAAAAAAAACCCAGATGAGCGAAATATTGATAGCTGCCAAAGCGGCAAGGGACAGAGACATGGGGGCTCAGCACATCGGTCTCCCTGCTTCTGTTTATGTTTACCGTGTTCCATAATTAAGTTTTAAAAAAATAAAGATTTTTAAAATATAAGAAATACAATTATTTTAACTATAAGTGAGCTACTTGACAAAAAAGCTAGTTACAAGAGACTTAAGGATTCAATAATATTTTATGACAAGAGAGCTTACAAACATACCTTGACTGAACAAAAATCTCCATTTTTATTTTGTTTCTCCTTAGGGAGAAGAGAAAAAGGTTAAAATAGTTTTGGAAACTATTTTCCTTAAAATACGTCGTTTTTAAATAGACCACTAACAAAGATTTACCCGTGTAAGCTTTGTTCCATGGAAGTTTCCAGAGCATTCGTGTGTTAACAAATGTGCAGTGTGGTGTGAAAACTCAGGGAGCCGGGGTGAAACTCTCTTCAGGATGCCATCAGCTAGCTCTGCGGGATCAATAAAGAGCAAACCGCCTAGTGCCAAAGTCCACGAGAGGGGCAGATCTTACTAGTTGCAACAGCTTATATTACCCAGTCACTCTTAGGGGGAAAAAAAATGAACATTTTAACAATTTACCCCCAAATTGTTTTTTGCTACCCAAAGTCATATTTGATTTTTATCTTCCTACTTTTTCATATTAGAACACCACATTTTCTTGTGGGAACTAATATACAATATACAGATGTATTATACAATAACACTGAAATTTTCATATTTAAAGCTAGCAGGTCTTCGATTCCATTTCATTCAAATCAATCCCTTAGCAAATTAGAAACTGAGGCCTAGAAGTAATGTGCTTTACTCAAAAGAAATGTGAAAGCAAAATAAGCACTGAAAAAAACTGATTATCAAACCAAGGGAAAAAGCAAAATATTGAATGGCTATTTTAATCGAGCATTCAAACTCCATTGCTGTACAGAATTATGTGCAAATATAAAATATGTGTATAACAAGAACATAAGCATATTTATCTTTAAATGAAAATGTCCAAAAAATAACTGCAAACCTTTCACAGCAGTATCTCTGTTAGGACAATCGGGGCTGAGAAGACAGCGGTGCTGGGCGTGGGGAGAAAGCTAAACAGGGGCAACCACACATCCGTCTGGATGCGCTTCGGAGGACCATTATTTGTGCCCACTGAAACAAGTGAAAAGTAATTTTAAACAACTGCGCACACACAAATAATATCCTAAAAATCAGATGATGTCATGACATGAATAGAGTTTCAAATTCATCCTTCACGTCTTCAACAAATAGAGTACTGGAGACAGAGAGTAGGATTGCCTGTCACCATGCCTGCCCTCCAGGAACCCACAGCCCAACACAGGAAACTGACAAAATCCCACTTCTACAACTACAAACCGTGCTAATGGTTATGAGGGAAGGCACAGATTGCTAAGAGAATATAACGAGGGGAACACATTTAGATTTGAGGAATGGGTAGTACTGGAAATAATCTTCCCTAGAATTTGGCAGGTGAGGCCTGAATTTGCAGTCTTTATATCTGTAAGCTTTCTTAAGATCCCAATTATTTTAATTTCTAGCTCTACATAAAGAGAGGTAGTGAGAAAATTCCAAACTTCTAAGAAAGGGATAGAAGGCTGAGGACCTGGAAGTACCGAGGATCGTCGGCCAAGACAGTGAAGACTAAAGGAACAATGAATAAACGCTCCCAAATAAAGAAGCAGGTCTCGCAAAAATGGAGTGAACTAACTGACTTACTCTCTATGCTTCAAGACAACAGGAATCAAACCAAGAAGAAACGGAACGCTGCAGCAGAGCAGGTGAAGACTGAGCGGAGCACGAAGGCGTCCGGCGGGACAGCGGCTTCGAGAGCGGCAGCCCCCAGCCACTGCATGTCGCTGCGCAGCCCGAGACCCTCCCACGGCGTCTGCCTTGGCCATGACTCCAACACCAAGCAGGAAGCAGGGTTCAAATACCCTGGACCTGACCTTTGCCCAAAGGCCCACATCACTATGACATTATTTTAAAATCTGCCCACTCCACGAAATACAATTTGGGGGATAGCTAGGATTTTAGAAGAAAACTTTCCCCTCTGCTGAGGCTATCATTTGCCCTGGTTCTCTGGGGACAATTCCCCAACATGATGGAGGGAAATGAAGTCCAAGCAAAGCATGGTGGTCCTGCTGAGATGTGAAGGTAAAGAAAGAGTTCAAGCAGCTGAAGCAGCAAGAATCTCTGTGGGACAGGCAAGAGAGAGACAGGAGCTACACACAAGGGGGTCTCCAGAAGTCTGCGCAGGGGATCTAAGAGGACCGGAACGCACAAGGGCAGGGTGAGACTACACGAAGCTTAGCAGAGTGCCTGCTAAGAGGTCGGGGGCAGAAGCAGACGCGACAGCAGGCCTGGGAGGGTGTGCAGTCTCCACCAGAGCCACAGTGGGGAGACCCTGTTAACAGCTTATGAAGGGCAGTGTGATGTGTCACCCTCACTGGGCCTTGGGTCCCCCGACATCTGGCCACGTATTATTCTGAGTGTGTCTGTGAGGGTGTTTCTGGATGAGATGAACATCTGAATTTGTGGACTGACTGCCCTCCTCAGCGTGGGTGGGCAGTATCTAGTCAGTTGAGGACCTGAATAGAATAAAAGGGCTGGGACTTTTTATTACTCCCACAAGCAGGAGAGAACTCCTGCCTGACTGCATTCGGCTGGGGCACAGATATTTATTCCTGCTTTTGAACTCAAACTCTTGCGTTTCTCAGGGCTTTGGACTCAACTAGAACTACCCCATCGACTCTCCTGGATTTCCAATTTGCCAAGTGCAGATCTTGGAACTTATCAGCCTCCATGATTATGTGAGCCAAATCCTTGTAATATATCATCTACCTCCTATTTGGTCTGGTTTTTTTGGAGAATCCTGATTAATACACACCTTAACATTCCTTTGCCCCTTTCAAGACTAAGAACCATATCCTAGAGTATAGCCTACACGAGACCAATACTAATAATATGTAAAACCACACCCAGACAAGATTCACAGAAAGTCCCAGTGTGGAAGTCACAGCCCGCCATATTCAAGGGGCTAGGAGTTACCTTGAGCTTTCCACAGATCTTACATAATAAAGTATAAAACCAATCCTACACAAGTTCAAGGTGATCAACTAGTCCTCTAGAACAAGCAAGCACTAATACTCTTAAAAAGAACAAAATATGGTATTCGAATTAAAAACTAGTAAGTAAGCAATGAACGGAGGAAATGTGATCCACAGTCCAGGAAAAGAAGGAGTCAATGGAACACCAATTCCAATATGGGCCAGATGTTTGATTTAGCAGACAGACTTTAAAGCGGCTATTTTATACAAAGGGTTAAAAGAAAATATGCTCAGAAACTGTGAGGAACACATACTCTTTAATGTGTGAACACAGTGTCTCAACAGAAAAATAAAACTAAAAAAGGAACAAAAAGGAAATTCTGAAAGTGAAAAACAATAACTAAATGAAAATTTCAATGGATGGATCTCACGGCATATTGAAGATGGCAGGAAAAAAAAATCAGTAAACTTAAAAATGGATCAACGGAAATTACCCAATCTAAAGGGGAGAGAAAAAGACTGAAGAGAAATGAAGAGACACTCAAAGACCAGCAAAACAATACCAAGTGTTCTAACGCGCATGTAAATGAAACCAGAAGATAGTGAGGAAGGGACAGAAAAGTATGTGAAGAAATCATGGCTAAAAATCTCTCAAATTATAACTACACCCAGGCACATCTTAGACAAACAACTTAAAACCAAAGGGGAAAAGAAAATCTTGAAAGCGGCCAGACAGAAAAAAAGATACTACAGTTGTCCCTCAGTATCAGCAGGGGATTGGCTGGGTACAGGCCCCTCTACATATACTAAAATCCATAGACGCTCACGTGCATTATACAGAATGGTGCAGAACGACGCATACAGTCGGCCCTCTGCATCCGTGAATTCCCAACCTCAGATCTAAAATACTGTTTTCAATCCACACTGGTCGAATCCACAGATGTGAAACCTGCAGATATGGAAGGCCGACTGTGTACACACAGAACAAAACAGGAATTGTCACTGACACCTCACCAGAAATGATGGAAGCCAGGAAACAGTGGAACACCACCACTAATGTGCTGAATGACAAAAACCATCAATATGGAATTCTATATCCAGTGAAAATAACCTTCGAACACACACACACACACACAGGCATTTGCAAGATTTTTTTTTAATCTTAAAGAATTCTTTGCCAGCAGACCTGCACTACAAAAAATGCTAAAGAATGTTCTTCAGATAGAGGGGAAATGGTACTGATTGGAAACACAAATCTGTATGCAGGAATGAAGAAGGCCAGAAATGACAAACAAGTAGCTAAATTTTCATGAATATGTTTTCTTTCTCATAATTTAAAGATTGTTTAAAACACAAATTAATTATAAATAGGAGTTTAAAATGTGCTTAAAGCAGAAATCATAAAATTGTAAGCTAGAGTTAATAATGTATAACATAACATACGTAGGAGTAAAAACCATGGTAACAGTTCCACAAAGTGGGAGTCAAGTAAACAGATTGATTGTGTTTATGGTTATTACATTTGAGAAATGGAGGATGGAAAGTCAAAAGTGTCACTGACTCTAAATACCTGAAAACAGATTATGTCTTCCCTCAAAATATACGTTCAGAAGTTTCTGTGATGAACTCACGTATAGTGATTACAAACACACAAAGAAACCTTCCATCATGAGAGAAATTCAGCAGAAAAACAACAAATGTCATACCCAAGGAACTTGACATAATAGGACCACCTGAAAAGAACTTCAAAACCTGTATTAAGATGTTTAGAAAAATAAATGAAAAGTCTATTTTTAAAGGGTGAAAGAAAAAAATAGTTTCAAGAAAGAACTAGGTACTAAAATACATACAAACATACATACATACATGCATGCATACATACATACACACATTTCTGTTCATAACTAGCTCACAAGTGCAAAACCCTCCTCACAGGCACCTTCCATTCTAAGTACGAACATCTTTTCTTTTTATTAACGTTGTTTAATGTGTTCTCCCATCTTATTCAAAATAAGCTACATTAGACCAGTCCAAAATTAACTAGCTAAAACAATGTATAGCATAATAAAATAAAATTAAAAAGACAGTCCAAACTCTTAACACGTTTTCGAGCTGGAGAGAACAAAGCAACTTAAGAAAAAGTAATCACAGAATATTTTTCACTACTCTCCTACAATCTGCACCTGCTCAGTCATTAAAATTCCTAGACTGCTAAAATAAGTTCCAATAATTTATATCATTTTCTTAAATTTACTCATTTTTAATAAATGCTTGATAAAAATTACCACTGTCAGCTTGCGCCAGGCCTAAAAGAACAATAACCTCTATTATTTAGAGACAAGTAGCTCAAAAACCATTGTTATAAATGGCATGTAAGGTGGTAAAATTCGAGGAGTTGCCTCTCAACTTGGATCCCAAATTTGGATCATCAAAGCTAACCCTGAAAAGTTATAAACTGTATTATGAATTCTTACAGTAACTGAAAACAGTTCTATCTACAAGTTACTATTTCAAAAGCAACTTTCCCAATCCTGCAAATAATTTACAGGACTGCAAGTTGAAAAATGACATCCCCCCCTCCAATAAAAAAATCCACTGATTTTGAAAACCTATCATATCTGGAAAAAGGCTTGTGATTATGATCAAGGATCTTGGGATGAGGAGATTATCCAGGTGGGCCCTCCATGGCATCACAAGTGTCCTTATGAGAGAGGGAGATCTGACACAGACAGAAGACAGGCGATATGACCGTGAAGGAGCTCTTAGTGACACAGCCAAGTACGAAAGAAGGTCGGCGGCCACGAGAAACTACAAGAGGCAAGAACAGATGGCCTCCCAGAGAACCCTGAGGAAGCGCTTCCCGAGCCCTGTGCACACTTCGGATTTCGGCTCAGTGGACCGATTTCAGACTCTGGCCTCCAAAGCTGAGAGAGAACACATTTTTGTTGTTTTAACCACTAAGTCTGGGGAGTTTTGTCACAGAAGCCACAGGAAACTAATACAAGGAGATACAAAAGACATGTTTAAGTCTTCTTAAAATATGAACATTCTACAGATGTTACCTGTAAAAAAAACCTCCAATCTGTACTTGTATTCTTGAATGGTGCAGAAAACTGTGTTTAATTTATGTCGGCGTCTTGCCGGGAATGATGTGGAGTCTCACTGCTCTTTGGTGAGCTTCAAGCTCGACAAGGACATGACTATGGAAGACGTGTAGCTTCAAATTCCCATCCACTCGCATGCTCAGTGAACCTAATGCTGAGCTATCCAATAGTGAACAGTTCAAGAAAGTTCTCGTGTATTCTGCCGATGTTAAAATGCCAAACCTAGAAGTCAATGTAATATGAGGGCACAAACTACATATCCACTTTTCACTACTTTATCCCTAACACTTGGCACCGTATTTGTCACACAAAGCCACCTTTGCATTTCCTGTCAAGATTCTGTACTACCAAACGTTGCATGTTCCCCACACCACTCTTCCCACTTCTGAACCCTGAAGCTTGACAGTGAACGTGCAGGTCTCCATCCACAAACACGTAGCGGATTAACAGCAACCACGCCCTTATCGAAACCAAGGCTAAGCTACCATGCTGAAAGGGAAGAAGACTCTGCAAAGCTGTTTCACCAGGCAAAGCCACATACTTCAACATCTCTGCACAAGCCAGACTTGGCGCCAACATTACCAATTGCTTTTAGGTTTAAAATTCCCACGCTCCTTCTACTAAGGGCTACTGCCCCCTCAACCCACAAAGCCATTGGAATATAGGTGACATAAAGTACCTAGCAGATAACTTGCTTCACCATTTTTAGGTCTGCTTCCCTTTACTTCAAGGAAAGGTCCTGCGGCTGCACTAGCACCTGACACAGGCTGGTCCCTCTGGGGTTAAGAGAAAAATGAAAGTCACTCCTCCTGACTCGGGCTGTGCTCTTCACCTAACATCTTCCTTCCTCTGAACTTGTGCATCATATTTAGAATCTGTCTTGTTATGGTTTTAGGATTTATTCTTTAAAAAGAAAATGTTTTGAACATTATCATAATTTGTCTTGAAGTCTTCTCTACTAGCTTGCAACTTTCTTCCAGACAAAGACTAAGTCTTATTCGCTGTGGCCTGGCCAAAGTGAAACACAGTGTCCCACAAACATGCATTTAACTGAAGTTATCAAGTTGGCACCAGGTACCTTAAAAACACTACGTAAAAACAAAAGTACGTAAATTATTTGGCTTGTTCTGCTACTGGTAGTTATGCTGGGCAGATAACTTTTACTGAATCCTTGTTCAATAATTAAAGATTTACAAAGCTAGATTTCTACCCTATATTTATGTCCCGGTTTACTTCTAAATGGGGATAATAAGCTCTCACATTTTAGGACTACTGTGCAAAAAAATTAACACCAATACCTGGCAGAGACGTGACTTACAATGCTCCTAAAATTTTTACAGTAATTTTTAGTTCGTGAAACAATTTCAAATATAATTCGTTTCATGCTCTCTGAACCCCAGGAAGCCAGGCGGGTAGGTATAACTGCACCTTCACATGTGAGGCAACTGAGGCGTAGACTACCTAGAGCAGCGGTTCCCACTCCACTGACAGCTGCATCGAAATCACCCTCGAGGGCTTATTAAAAATTCAGGCTCAGAATCACAACCACCAGAACCTCCAGAGGGTAGGGCCCGAACCTATATTTTGAACAAGGGCCCCAGGCGATATTGACACATGGCCAAATTTAGGAACGTATAAGAATGCAGAACCCAAGAGGCCTGATGGTATTTATTGGACTATTTACCTAGTGAACTATGGGTTGCTCCTCTAGAAAACAGAGGTCGCCTGCGACTGTGTACCTCAGTGTTTCTAAGAACACAGAACGTGGCAGAGATAAAACTCTTCTTACTTGGCTTGTGCTTTTTGAGACAAATAATCAGTAACCCAATAGGGCTGGTTAGTTTTACATTTCTAATTAACTTCAAAACTTGTCTTTTGATATGCTTTACTTGGCATTTTAACCTATCACTTGCCAAAATAAAAGTACTGCCTTTCTGTATTAATTAAATAAGTTTTGCTAAGCAAAAACATTAAGTAAAAAGACTCCCCCAGAAGTATACTGAGAGAATTTAAAAGCTTTCATCTGTACTATCTGTGGCAGACAGCGCCAGTCCCCTTCCTTCCACACTAACTGGTCAAGCACATGACCGCCAGCTAGGGTATACTTCCCAGCCTCCCTTGCAGGGGACTAAGTTCTCAGGAACAGAATGTGGAAGTAAAAAGTGTGGCATGCCACCACGGGGCCTTAAGACATGAAACGAACACTTCTGGCTCTCCACCTTCCCGTGAGCCGGGGCAGGGCCGACACAGGTGAAGATCACACCCCCAGGTATGGTGGAACTAGACAGAAAACATGTGTCTATGAATGACCAACTGAGACAGTATCTTTCTCTCTCTCTCTCTCTCATTCTCACTTTCTCTCTCTCATTCTCACTGTGTGGGGTGTGCGTGTCTGCGTGTCTGCCTGTCTGTCTCTCTCTCACACACACACACGCCAGCCTATCCATCCACCTTACGATGATGCTCTTGGAGCCGCTGATGGCTCAGAGTCAGAGCATCTTAACTGTGTGCCTCACACACTACCGTGAAGCTGGAACCGATTCCCTCTCACACGTATGTCAGCTGAGGGCATTTCTAATGTGCTGACAGTATCTGATAATAAAAACTGGGGCCCTGAAAGGATCATCTATGAAATCCCTCAAGTTCATAGGCAAGGACACTGAAGTCTAGGGAGACTTAAAAAATATGGCAGGGAGTAAGTAGGAACACTTACTCCTAAGTTCCCAGTTCATTTTTCCTTCAATAACATGCTACACACTAGACTCTAAAATTGTAGAAAACTATATTTAAAAAAAAAAAATAACCTTTGGATTAATTTCATTCACTGATTCAACAAATAATCCAGCCCAGCATGTGTTAGTTGCCAAGCAATACTGTCTTCAAGTGAGTGGCAGATCATGAGGTCCTCGGTCCCATGCCTGTAACTCTGCCGAGCCTGGACGAATTACACAGAAAACAAGTGCAAAGCAGCTAACATGACCGGGAAGGACCCAGAATGACTCAAATTAAAATGTGGGAGTTTCTTTATAGGAGGTAATATGTTGGAAACGTCCCTTCTGCTCCTCCCACCACCGCCCTCTAAGAACCCGCATCCCAAGAAAGCGTTTCTCATGTGAACCCAGCCCGCAGCAAAGGGGGCAGCCAACGAATCCAGCCAAGGGATTTGTTCCCCCTACGCCTCTCCTTCCCAGAGAACGGGCACCAGGCGCCCTGCCTTCCGGCCTCCCACCCCGCTGCCCAGGCCGCATGTGTAGGAGACAGAGGCGCAGGAGCTGGCCCTGCTCCCAGGAGAGACAGGACACCTTTCCTGCGGCACCCGCAGGACCCTGCTGAGCTGTAGGTTAAGGAGCTGAAGAACACGAAGCGTGTTTGCCTCATCCGCGGTTTCGCTTTCTACGGTTTCAGTTTACCCATGGTCAACCACAGTCCAAAAATACCAAATAGAAAATTACAGAAATAATTCATACATTTTAAAACACAGGCGATTCTGAGTAGCACAATGAAATTTCATACCATCCCAACGTACCATAAGGTAATTTGAGACCATAGTCACATAACTTTTGTTACAGTGCATTAATGTAATTGTCCTGATTTATTATTTTAATCTTACTGGGCCTATTTATAAAATAAACTTTACCACAGGTGTGTATGTACAGGGAAAACGTAGCATATACAGGGATCGGTGTCGCCCACGTCCCCTGCGGGTCTGAGGACACACCCCTCCCGCAGACGGGGAGGGGCCGCTGCAGCGCGCAGGGCTTCCCGAGCCCAGAACAGACTTCATCCTGGCAGCGCTCTGTCCGTAAGGATGAGCTCAAATCTGCTTGGACGCAAAACGCCGCAGAGTAAATGCTTTCACCCTCTAGATTTTTTAAAAGATCCACTTAACGAAGGTAAAATTTCAGCATTAAAAAACATTATCCAAACCACAGGTTCCCCAGGATGGGGGAAGTGGCGCAGGTCCTGTGGGGCGCATACAACGAACGTCACAGTAATTCTTACAGGACAATGTTTCTCGACCTTTTGTCGTTATTCCTATCCTCAGAGGAAAACAATTTAAATTTCTCCTTAACGGGAGAAATTAAATATTCAGGAATAAGACTTTGTCAGGTAGGACTGACGTATGGAGCCACAAACCGCTGTAACAGCTACTTTTCCACTTCCCCACACTAAAAGCCAAGTTCTGCCCCGCAGAAGGATATCACTCCCGTGGAGAACCCACGTATGGAGCCTACGAATGTGATCCTCCAACTTCACGTGACCCAGACCCCTTCTAAGAGATCTGGACATGTTAAGTATGTGGCAGACCCCAAAATCTGCACTTTTTATTAAGCTTTCCATGGGACTCTGACGGTGATGGTCTCTGGCCCACAACGCTCCAGACAAATTTCCATTGTCACACCTGAACCTAGTAAGAAGATGACATCAAGATGGAATCAGGATGAGAACTGTCTAAATGAAATGACAGTCATGTCCAAGGGCATTAGGACAGGAGAGACCTGCTTGGGAGACGAGACAGAGCGCCCTGAGCTGCAATTACAGAAGATCTGAGATGGACTATCTATCTCTTCTTTCTCCCGTACAAAGGACAATCACAGGATTACTACAAAAATGCTTGAGATGTTTCTAAAAAATTTTTTCCAGTTTTATGTTGAGATACTTGATGGGTTGTAACATGTGACCCAGAAGAGACTATCACTTACTTATTTCACAAAGTACAAATTCAGGGTTTTTATCTAGTACTTTGGTAATGTAGGTGTAACTTGGAGACAAATATCCCATAAAGTACTAACGATCTCTTTTCCCCACCCCCAAATTTGTATTTATGAACCCTCCCCAAATCGCCAATCCAGCTTAAATTTGACAAATTATGTCACTAATACAGAGCCATCTGAATGTAGTTATAACAAAGTTAGACATAAAATTACATCATTGCATTATAAAATTAATAAGCAAAGACTAGGTAATTTAAAAAAAATAATAAAAGTTATCTTTTTTCCTTTTCCCCCTTCATTAAAATACATGGATCATGTTGTAGAGTGTTTCCTGGTGGCCCAAAAAATCCACGTGGAAAAGCCACGTGGAAGAAGACGCCCCTGAGTCTCTCACTACACATGTGAGAGAATAAGTCATCTCGAACATTCCAATCCCGCAGACATGTGGAAAGGAAGCGAGCCCTGTCCAAACTGGAGAACTGGGAGCAAAGAAATGCGTATCATTGGTTTCTAAGCCCCTGCCTGTGTTTTTCCACCATTCATTAAACAGCTGTAGGTAACTTCAGTATTTTATATGCAAATATGGAAGAAAAACTGCAATGTACCTGGTTTGCAAAACATTTATAAGTAAACATTCTACATCTTCTGAAATAATATACCTTCTTGAAGCAGGAAAAAGGCGTATAAATTCTGACATCTTCTATCGTATCGGCATACTTCTTTCACAAGTACCTCAGAACTCCCACCAGGTCAACAGGGAGCAGAGAAGGGGGTCGAGGCTTCATCTACAGACTAGAGATGTATGTACTCCCACAAACAAAAGTTTATTTATTAAACTTCAGTAAAAACTTGCCCAGAGATGATCTCTCTCAGAGATGCCCTCCTAAGAACAGAGTGGAGTTTCTGGCACTGGTCTGCAACCTCACGCGGAAGCAGCAGCGAGGAACGAAGAGTGCGGTCACGTGCCATCAGTAAATGGCAACCATGGCAAATCTTTACTCATGGGTCACTTAAGGAGAGTATTATATGTTATGTCCAAAGCATCCTGGATACCAGGGAAAAAAAAAACAAAACACAGACCCTTCCCATAGCTGCTCAATCTAGCAGAGGCCGTAAATACAAATAATAATCTTATAAATGTTATATAGAATAAAGCTGTACACCATCTGAACACAAAAAGGAACGAATAACAGAAGACGAAGCTACTCTTTCCACCCATTCCTGGGTAGACTAAAGATGACATCTGAGACGAGTAAAGTTATAGAAGACTTCCGCCCCAACTCACCTCATAGGGTTAATATTTAAGCACTCTAATATTGGTTCCATCAGGGGCACATTTATCTGCTTTGTTCCCCAAGTGTCTCTAGCATCTAATTCGGGGCCTGTCACGTAACAGGCACACGACATTTGTTATATTTAATTTTAACTGTAGTTATAACCTTGGGCAATTCACTCAACATATACAAAAAGATGAAAGATGGCTTACAGAGTTGCTCTGAGAATTAAATGAGATACTATGTGATAGTATTTGGAAAATGGTAATAGGCAATAAAAAGTTTGAGTGGTGTTATTATTCAGGAGGAAGGAAAGTGTAATATTTGTTTATTCGAGCATCTACTCTATGCCAGGCTCTGTGCTCTACAGAAAATACTATAAAAGCTCAATGTACTCCAAAGGAAATCTGAGAGGAAAGGAGCGGAAGAGCATTAACACGTGCAGAGAAACCTAAGCTACTCAGAATAGCTCGAGGTTGCAGAGAGAGAGACTGGAAAGGGAAGCTGGGTCCAACTACAGAGAAACCTGGAATAAATGAATATAGTTGGTCTTCATTCCACGGACATGAGAGTCGTGGAATAGCACAGTCAGGGTGGGAGCAGGGAGCGGAGGGGATGAGGCTGGCAGTACAAAGAAGTCAGGGAAACTGATTCGCGAGGGCAGCGCAACAGCGTTGCTAAGTACACATGCAGCGCGGCGCGCAATCCACGTATTTATCCCTTTTCTCACAAAACTCTACTGAAACAAAACCCACGTGAAATCACTCAAGTCAAAATAATAACACGAGAAAGAACACGGTGATAGAAAAACAAGTTTTTAGATAATGGAAAGAAGACTGACAGTAGCAGACTCAAGAGAAGGAAGGAAGCCGCAGAATAAATGTCTACACTCGGAGATACCACAGAAACCAGCTGACGTGCTCCATACCCTGGAAGGCTCACAACAAACACACACTCTCTGGCTTTGTCCACGGAGAGCCTGGGAACATCCACACCCCAACAGCAATAAACACACCTAATGCTCAGATCTTGTTTTCTAAACACCACTCTCAATGAAAAAGAACTAGAGCTCTAGGCAAAATATTCTTACACTTGACATCGAATGCAAACTCCATAAAAGAAAAATTTAATAAATTGGACTCCGTCAAAATTCAAAACTTTTGCTCTGAAAAGGATTGTTAAGACGATGAAAAGATAAGCTACAAACTGAGAAAAAGTATTTGCAAACCATATACCCAACAAAGACCTTGTATCTAGAACTTATAAAGAACCTTCACAACAGTTAAAAAAAAAAAAGTCCAATCAGAAAATGGTCAAGACATGAAAAGATATTTCACCAAAAAGGATACAGATGGCACAGAAACACATGAAAATACATTTGACATTGTTCGATATTAAGGAAATGCAAATTAAAACCACTCTAAGATATCACCATACCAAATAGGACAGCTAAGATAAAAACAGTGACACCACTAAACAGTGGGATGCTGAGAAACTGGACAAGAGTCTGGCAGTTGCTTACATAATTAAACGTGCGCTACCATACGACCCAGTAATCACTCTCAGGCATTGACCCCAGAAAATGGAAAACTCAGTATTTACACGAAAACCTATACTCAAATGTTCAAAGCAGTTTTATTCATAATATTGCACAAAATAATGGAAACAAACTAAATGTCCTTCAATGTGTGAACAGCTGAACACACTTGGTACATCCATACGATGGAATATTATTCAACAATAAAAAGAAACTACTGGCGCACACATCATCAAATGCACACCTCAAGGGCACTAGGTTTAGTGGAAAAAGTTGATCTCAAAAGGTTACATAATGTATGGCTCCATTCACACAACATATTGAAATGACAAAACTACAGACTTGGAGACTAAAGATCACAAGGGGCAGGGTGCAGGGGATACAAAGAGGCAGCAAAGGAGAGTTCTTTTAAAGTGAGGACACAGCTCCATTATCTTGTGGGGGAAGGTACACAAATCTATACAAGATAAAGTTACAAAGAACAATACACACACACACACACAATGCAGGTTTAAGAAACAATAAACCTGAGTAAGGTCTGTAGTCTAGTTAACACCAGATATGCTGATTTCCTGATTTTAATATTGTACTAGGGCTGTGATAAAACTTCACCAACAAGGGAAGTTGGGTAAAGGGAATACATGAGACTTTATACTAATTTTGCAACTTCCTGTGAGTCTACAATTATTTCGAAATAAAGGATTAAAAGTAAAGGGGGGAGGAAGCCAGGGCTCCTTCGAAAAATGGCCGATTCCAATTCCAAAGCCAGACAGGAGCAGTCCAAGATAAGCATGGAAAGTTTTGAAAAAATGATGAAAACATGCAAAAGGACACAGAAGTCAACCTGAAGGGGCTTCCACTGGAAAAATTTGGGACAAATAGAGCATCGAAATAATTACAGCAATGGATTATAATCCATTACATAAAACAGAAAAGTGGGTACCCACAGTGATATAAAATAAGTGAAATAATTAAAAGTCTGATTACTGATGGTACATTTACATAGTCTCAAAGTACCTGTACACGAAACACTCATAAATTACCAAGATGGGGAAGAGTAACTAAAACGGTGAAGCCTAAAACTACCACGGTAATCAAGCGATCAAAGTGAATATTATCAGTAATGGGACATACTGAAATCATGCCAACTGCAGTAGGCACAGTAACGTGACCCCAAAGATGTCCACATCTTAATCCTTAGAATGTGTGAATGTGCTACTTAACATGGCAAAGGGGAACTAAGGTTGTAGAAGAAATGAAATTTGCTAACCAGATGATGTTAAAATAGAGAGATTATCCTGGTTTATCCTCGTGGGCCCAATGTAAGCACTGGGTCCTTAAAAATGAAAGCGAGAGCAAGAAGAGGGAAAGGGAGATGGCAGCGTGAGCTGGCCCAGGCCCCAAGCTGCTGGCTTCAAAAATGGAGGGGGGAGCCCCAGGCCAGGAATGAGTAGTCTCTAGAAGCTGGAACAGGCAAGGAAAAGACATTCTTGGAAAGACATTCTCTTCAGAATCTCCGAAACAAATGCAGCCCTGCTGACACCTTGACATGAGCCCAGTTGAAATCCATTTCAGATTTGTGAACCGTAAATTAATAAATTTGCGTTTTTAAAAGCCACTAAATTTGTTACAGTAGAAAAACAATTATACACAACCTAACAGAATGCAAAGAGAAAAATATAGCATCACTTCTATGATGCTCCTGCAAGACACCTTACAACTGACACGAAGAAACGTTATACAAACTCACATTAAAGGCGACTCTAAAATAACTGGCTTGTATTCTTCACAAGTACCGACGTCATAAAAGGAAGAACAGTGGAGGAACTGTTCTAGATCAAAAATGTTGGAAACACATGAAGACAAAATGTGTGATTCCAGACAGTATCTCTTTCCTAAAAAAAAACTATGCTGGATCAACTGCCAAAATCTGAATGGAGTCTTAAGGATCAGACAGCTGCAATAACGTATCGGTGTTGAATTCTGGTCTTTGGTGGTTTATTGCTGTTACGGAAGAGAATGTCCCTGTTTGTAGGAGTTATGCCCTACACAGGGGTCGCCAACGCCAGGGCCACGAATCGGTACCGGTCCCTGGCCTGCTAGGAACCGGGCGGCACAGCAGCAGGTGAGCGGCGGGCGCGCGAAGTCTCGCCCGTGTCCGCAGCCGCGCCGGGCGCCAGCATCACCGCCGCAGCTCCGCCCCAGGCCATGGGGCGTGAGATGCTCACAGGAGCGCCAGCCCCTGGTGCCACGAAGGTTGCAAAAAAGAAGAGAAATCTTGTCAACGACTTTCTCTCAAATGGTTCAGGAAATAAGTTATTTGTAATATACTGCAACTTCTCTGAGTTTATTTCAATAAGTAAGTAATGAAGGCAGGAAGACCTCAAACTGCAGCCCAAACCCCATTCGGCATGGCAACCGCCACGGCCCCGAAGAGCCCAAAGGCATACTCTCCGGGGAAAATGAACAAGGCTCTCCACTGGGAGATGCGCAGCACCGCGGACGGCAGGTCTGAGGCACAAGACGGGACCCAGACGACTCGGAGCTGTGGGCTCCAGGCCCCGTCCCCGGGCCCGCCTGCAGCGGGCAGTGACGGCAGCGACGGGACGCCCCGCTCCCTCGCTCCCTCTCCCCTGCACGGAGCTGACAGTTTCAATCAGGAAACACCGAGAGCCTGAGGATAAACGCCCTAGGGACACTCGTATTCCTGGGTCCCTCCCTCGCTGCACTCCGCCTTCGGTGAGCAAGCCTCGCCCTCACCAAGAGCTGCCACCAGCTTTATGGTGCCTTACCCTCAAATACGAGCCACCAGCCCAGGGACTGCCAAACAGCTGAGGGAAGGTGCCGACCAAGACAAATCAAAACAAGCAGAAAAACAGGAATCCAGAGGAAACTGAGACAATGCCACGAAGGAAGAAAAAAAAAGTATTTAGCTGTAACATGAATGTGCTGCTGAAAGATGTAAGAGAACGTATGTTTCCGTGAGGTGAAAACTAAAATACCGGGGGGAGGGGGGAGCAGAGAACAAAACGACACCCTAACGGCAGATGGAAGTTAAAGCCATCTCCCGGGAAGGTCAAAAACTTAAACAGAAAATAAACAAGATAACGAAATTACATGTCACCTGAGAAGACCAAAGAAAAGAAACCATCAAGGAAATTATACAAGAAAATTTTCAAAATCTAAAAACTGCATCTCCAAAGGAAAGGATCGTCCAACGCCAAGGAAAACGCCCAATCAAGGCAACCACTACCGAACTTCAGCACACCAGATGCACAGAACAGAACCTTAACCCTTCCGGGGGTAGGAAGTGGGGGAAACGTCACATACAGAGGACCGAAACCTACGAATAACTTCGTGCATCGATGCAGTGTTTAGGGGCTGCTCACGCCGCAGGGTCGGCAGGCATTTTCTGCCTCCTGCAGGAAATACCGCACCCATGTGGCATTCTCCCCACACGCACCCCCCCCCCAAAAAAAAAAGAAATGGAATTTTATCAAGCCTCTAGACATACTACCAACTACCAGGAAATACGAGGGACAGAACATGTCAACAACACCACAGAGGTTCACCAACCACATCCGGGCTGCAGGAGACAGCAGAGACGACAGAGTTTCTTCGACAGTCAAAGGGGAAAGAGATACAGAGGAACGACCAATAAATTAAAAGAGACGTAAAACATCAGTCAATAAATGACAATGCATGGACCTTATTGTTATCCTAATGTGAATAAACTATTTAAAAAATACAGTTATGAGGCAATTTGAACTCTTACTGAATATTCATAAAAAACTGGTAATCTTTTAAAGGTATGATAATGGTATTGGGGTTACAGTTTAGAAACTGGTCCTTATCTTTTAGAAATATATACTGAAATATTTGCAAGAGAAATTATGTACCTGGGTTTGCTTGGCAACCCTCAAAGGAAGAGGGGTAGACAGGAATACAAATTGTGTTAAAGTTGCCCTGAGCTGATAAATGTTGAAGCTGGATATGAGTACATGGGCGTTCATTATGCTCTCTAACTTTTCCATATTTGGGGTATTTTTAATGAAAACAAAATACACACTATATCTGCTATATGAAGCTAAAAGACCATGAAGCAATACATTCAGAGTTTTCAGTAAAAAATATATTCGAACTGCTATTCTGTACTCAATCAAAACTTTTAATCATGAGGGAAAGCAAATTAAAGATATTTCCAGACAATGTCTCAAAAAATTAAAACTTGAATGCACCCCTTCTCAGGAAGTACTAAAAATTATGCTCCGGGAAAACGAAAGATAAAAACAGGAAATAAAAAGGTCAGAGAACCAGGAAACAGGAGAGACAAATCTACTGGAGATATGCAGAAGGCATTCTATTAGGCCTGGAGAGGAATTTCACAAAGCAGCAGTCTGATGGAGGGTCCCCTAAGAAAGTTCTCAAGGAGGAGGAGGGGTGCAGGACAACTAAGTACTGATTGATATGTCTGTGCAGAAAACTACACTAAAAGGCTAATGGAAGTTATGGGAAAACTCAGTCACAAGTACCTAGAAAGCAAAGCACACGGAAATACAAGACATTTGTTAATTCCGGGAAAAACAAAATTACATAAGGAGGACAATATAATCATAGTATACTTTAGCTCCATGGTGAACAATACTTATAGTCATACTTAAACACTGAATAAGTTTAACAAAAAAAATCACAACTACAATTGATAGATGGAAAAAGTGTAAGGCAGGTAAAGTTAAATACTCTCTACTTCAACAGGTCAATAGATAATGTCTTGAATTTTAAGTCAAATAAAAAGATAAAGTTAGGGTTACCTAGCGAGCCTCCAATCTCCCTCTTCTTCCTTTGTAACAAAAGCTAATTTTGTTCGCGGCCCATGTGCACACTCCCCCCATTTAGGCTGCTGCTCAGGAAAAAGCATGCCCCGTTCCAGGAGCGTGCCTATCTGGTAGAAATGTGATCCCATGTCCCTTTCTAGTGAGTGTTTCAGAAACAGACATGTAACTCGGGAGATAAATCTGCCAAAGAGTTTCTAGGCGAAATTTCTACATTCTTATGTAGTTACAAGAAGTCATTTTCTTTTTCTGGACAGTGTTGTGTTAGACACAACTCCTGAAACGGCTGCAGCCATCTTATGAATCTGAGGATGGCATTGGGGTTGTAGGAGCCAATGACTTAAAGGGGGAGATGGAAAAACTGGGGTGCTGAAGAGTGCCACCAAATCCATTAGCCCTAGAGCCCATCCCACCCCTGGACTTCCAACTGTGAGTTAACTTCTCTTATTTGGAACCAGCTTGGGTCAGGGTCTCAATACTTGCATCCAAAAGCATCCTAACTGATGCCATAAGCATATGTCTTAGAAAGAAAGGGAAAAGAAACTGCCAGCCGCTGAGGTAAAAGGGATCACCTATGGGGCAGAGCTTGCCGGCTAGTGGGCATGGCACACAGTGCCGCAAATGTTCTGGATGTGCCAAGATCCCTTGAAGACCTAAGGGTACCTAAACGGCCTCTTCTTTTTTGTTCATAGACCCTGAGGTTTAAAAGTTCGGGAAGCACCGCTCTAAGGAGCAAGGCTAGGAGCAGTGAGGGTGGACCTGGGGACAGCTTTTTTCATTATAAGCCTTTCAGTAGTTTTCAATTCTGATTATATGCATGTCAAAACTAAAATGAATTCTTAAAAAATTATTGCAGTAAGCAAGAGAGACTAAATATCCGATCTGTAGAGAGGTCATTAGGAATAACGCAAAGAAAGAATTTAATTGAAGACTATTTCAGAAATAAAACTCGAGGTCTGGGTAAGAGAATAGATTTGAAACTGACAGGAGAGGAACGGTTACAAGGAATCAGAGACTACATAGATGCTTCTTCTCCGGGGGAAATTACTCAATCACAAAAGTGAGCACAAAATTACTGTTTGCTGTGCATCACACTGGTTGGATTACACTAGCTGCTATTACCAAACTCTTCAAGTTGTACAAGTTTTATTTGGGAAGCTGAGATACAGTTATACCAAAACCCCTCACTCAGCCATGCGTTAAGGGCTAAACAAGATTCTAAGCCTAGACACACAATGCTCAAAATATACATGGTTCCTGCTCTCCTGAAATCAGTATCTGCTAAAACATATCCCACAGACATAATACAGAATAAGAAAGGTGAGCCTGGTTTGAATTCTATCCTACCAACTACTAGAAAAAAATCACTTCACCTTTGAGCCTAAATATTTCATCAATTAGATAAAAATAATACCTTACTAGGTTGTGGTATGTGTGTTTATTATAAAGTGTTCAAGGCAAGCTTAATAAAGGTTGGCCTTACTATGTTAACACGTGACGAGGGGGTTTCCTACAATGTACTAATGTGCACTGTGAAACTTTAAGAAGGTTAATTTTCTCCAAGTTTATTTCCTTCATACTATACTGTCCGTCTCAAGCAGTGGGCTGCAGGGCACACTTACGGCAAAGAGAAGCTCCCTACTGGTTATCCTACTTCTAATCCACCGGGACTGATTTTTATTACTGTATCCTCATCCCATCGGCCTCTTAATTTTTTTTTTTTTTACCACTATTTAGCATCCACTCTACAAACCCTTATAATCAGAGCTATAAGACTATAATGCCTCTTCTCCCCTGCTGGGACCTAGCCAACTTAGAAACTGAGGGAATATCTTTTAGACTGACTGCTCAAGTATCTGGAAAACGCCTTCTCAAAGCGACAATGCATGCATCTTAACCTCATTCTTTCAGTCATTCAGCAAACAGTTTGGGAGTTTTGTATGTGTCAGGGCCCCGGGATATGGCGGTGAGCAAGAGATGCAACCTCTGCCCTCAAGCAGCTTCGTTTAAAGAAAGATGAACACATGAACACATACACATACACACACCCCGCACAAACTAATAGCTGTAACATTCGGATGGAAAAAGTGTGAAGTGGTAAGAAAAAGTTCAGGGTGTTTGGAACCTAACCTAGACTGGAGGGAGGGGGTGCCAAAAGTCAGGGAAGGCGTCCCTGAATGCACGACATCTAAATTGAAACTGAAAAGATGGGCAGGAGTTAGCAGGACAGAGTCCTCAGCATACCGCTCACTCTTAACACTATAAATAGTAGGTACATATTATCCCCATTACATTGACAGGGAAAAGGAGGCTCAGAGAAGTTTATGTAACTGGGGAAAGGCAGGGCTAGGATTCAAAGCCAGATGGCCAGATCGGACTCCATAGAATGCATTCTTCGCCACTACACAATACTCTCTGTGATGGACAGACCCCTAAGGTGGCTCTGCTGTTGGCATGGCTTCCTGCTGTTCATGCCCTTCTGCTGACCTTCTGCCCTTGACCCAGGGCCTGTGAATTGCTTTACACCAAAAGAATATAGGAAAGGCGATACCATTTCCACAGATATGATACAGATCGTACATCTGTCCTGAGAAGAGACTATCTAATTCACCGTCTTTGAGAAAGTAAGTGGCCATGCTGGAAAGGACCACACAGCAAGGAACTGAAGGCAGACACCTATCGACAGGCAGAAGAAACTGAGACCTCTGTCCAATAATGCACAGGAACTGAATGCTGCCAATATGAGCTTAGATCTTTCCCCAGTCAAGCCTCAGATGAAACAATGGCCCAGCCAACATCCTGACTACAACCCAATGAAGACCCTAAAGCAGAAGACCCAGCTTAGTTATGCCCAGAAATCCTACCCACAGAAACTGTGAGATCATAAATGTTTTAAGTAATACTGTTGTGTCAAGAAACAACTCACACACTGTTGCTTAATAAAGTTCTTCCACCATATAATGGTGCTTTGTTTAAACACTAATTTTTAATTCCTCTTAACACACATCAAGCCAACTTCAGGAAGCAGTCACAGTTGTTTTTGTTTTAGGCAAAACTCATATACCAAGATGTCAATATTAACCACAATCTGATCCTGCATTTTATAGAAGCCATTTTAATCTTGTCTGATAATTGCTTTATTTCCGTCATTTGTTTTGAGTTTTCGGTTGTCTTCAAATTCACTTTTCTTCTGTGAATAACATCTAGTGTATTTTTCATCTCAGTTTTCATCGCTAAAAGTTTTATTTAGGTTTTTTATACCTTCCCTATCTCTAACTTTTGAACTTATGGAATACAATGATAACTTAATGTCCTTGCCTGTTAATTCGAACATGTCAGTTATGGGCTGGTTTCTATTAACTGATATCTGAATTATGTCATATTAACCTGCTTCTTCACATATTTAGTAATTTCTGACTTGGGGCTGTACATTTTACATTGTTGTGCGATGGGTTTTGTTGCATTTCTTTAAGGAGTGCTGGACTTCATAATGGCAGGCAACACATTACTTTCAGATGACTTTGCTCATTTCAGGGCATATTTTTAAGGTTTTATCAGACAAAGTTAGAGTAGCCTTTTCTTTAGAACTGGTTTATTAGCCCTACTACTCAGATATGACCCTTCCGGAGTCTCAATGAACACAGCACGTAACAAGATCTTTCTACTCTGCCTATAAAATACTCAAGTATTTCCCAGCCCTGTGTGACAACTCTGAGAATTGTCTGCTTACAGCTTCCCAGTGGATTCCTTCCCCCAGAAACTGTTCCTCTATGAAACTGTACCCTATACATGCACAGCAGACTGGTATTCAATCATTTAAGGAGATCACTAAGAAGATGAATGGAAGTATTTTCTGCACAGTTCCCTTCTCTCCAGAACTCTGCTTCTCAAACTGAAACCATCTTGCCACCCGCCACCCACCCCCAATTCCAATCTTTGTTTCCTCAACTCAGTGAGGCCACATGGCTCTACCTGGGATCCCTCTCACTGCACTGAGATCTGAAAACTGCTTCCACGCAGAAAGCTGGGCCGTCACAGGGCTCGAGATCACAGTTCTGCACTACCTACTGTTCAATATTTGAAAACAGTTCTTCCACATATTTTGTCCACTTTGCTAGCTGTTTATACTGGAGGGTAAATTCAGAATGTTACTGCCTCATAGTCAAAGGCAAAAGTCATGACTCTTCACACTGTTTTTAAAGTAGATGGTTTATAAGACAACTTCTAAACACACACAATCACATTACGCCATCTTTATTTTTATCATGGCATTTATCATTCTTTTTCACTGTTATATTTGCTTTATTACTTATTCTACATTCCACAAACATAAGCTCTGTGACTGTGGGGATCTTGTCACTCTTGTCACTCGCGCATCGCAACACCTAGAACATATCCTAGCCTAGATCGGGTACTCAAACTAGCAGATTCATTACATCAGCAAGCAAACTTTTTATAAGTATTTCACTTAATATATACTGTGAGCTCTTTCCATTAGTAAGTTCTGATCTACATACAGGTAATGCTGACCCTGGAGAGTTCCTGAGAATTGTCTATTACCTTAATCAAGAGCATGTAAGTAAAGGTTCTTAGTTGCAAACAAAAAAAACTAACTGGCTTTGTTGAAACTAAAAAGGAAGTTATTAAAGTATAGTAGACAACTCAAAGAAAACCTCAGGAGGGCCAAGTTGGAAGGCTACATAATCAAGAACAGCCAAAATTCAAACCACAGATCTGGTCCAGTGGAGGCAACTCAGGACTCAGTCACTGCAACTTGTGCAGCTACCGCTGACACCAGGAACCAAAGGCTACAGCTGGATCTGTCACTGCCCACCTCTAAAAAAAGATGTGGCTTCGATGCCCTGCACTGCAGGGCAGGTCATTCCACATGTGCCTGCTTCTGCACGTCCCTGGCTTCCAAGCCAGCGCAGTGAGGCCCCAGGCCACGTAACTGCATCCCAACCCCAAAAGATGCAGAGAAAGTGGGTGATCGGCTTTCATGATGGAAGATTTCTACCTCCCACCAAGATTCTTAAGGTAAGGAATTCCCCAAACATAGAAAGCTGTTAGATGTCCTTGTTTATTATCCAAAAGATCAGCAGCACAAGACATCAATCCCAGCATACAGAACTGTTATCTATTTCTTCAATTGGTAAGTTATAGAAGCTACTTTTTTCTCTTTTCTAAATATTTAACTTGCGGACACTTTAGTGTTCACTGGGATTTTTAGTACCTGGAGGTGGCATATGCAATCTACTATGATTCACCTTAAGCAAATCTACTTCCCTGCACCTCAGTCTTCTAACTTACATACAATTTACACTAACCACCTCGTAATGGCTGAGAATATTAAAATAACTAATAATAAATACGTACACAGAGTCTGACCCATAGCAGGGAATCAATTAATAGTGGCTAATGTTACTATTATTAAATGTAGCTTGTTTTTTAAAGAGGAAAAACATACTAATTTACATGAACATCTTTTTTAGAAGTGTGCCAACGGACTGAAGATCGGTGTTTCTATTTTACCTACGGTATTATATCATCTCCCTTAGCCCCTATGTTACCAGAGATGAAGCAACAAGTAGCTTAAAGTAGTCTAACACGTTGCCACCAAAACTAAGTTCAAAAAATAAATGGGTGGGTGGGCAGACGGACGGACAGACAGAATGCTCACCCTGACTACAGCCATGTTTCCTTCACCTCTCTCTCCAATGAGTTCTGACTATATTAAAAAGCTTCGTGAGGGCAGGGGCCACGCAACTCTCCACTGCGCTGCAAGAGCCTAGCCTGGGGCCATGAACAAAGAGGCCTTCCAGGAAACATGCATATTTGCTTTTCTAAATATTTACTACAGAAACTAGTCACTAAGAAAAGTTCTGAAGTATTTTAAAACAAATCCCTTATAAGCTTTGAAAAAGTTCATGCTCCTGACAAGATCAACAGCTTCGATAATTTTCTAACTACGAGGATCATTCTTTTGAAAATCCATCCAATGAGCTTTTCCTCGGTCATCCTTCTTGTTCTGCCATCCAAACCTGAAGCAGAAGTTACAGCCAGAAAGCATCCGAGCAAACCACTTTCCTCATTCTTCTGCCCTCCTCCCAGCCATTTCTTGTGACTCTTAAGACTTTTTAAATGAAGTAAACTAGAGATTATTTTAAATGTGAACCTGATCGTTACTATAAATGCTGGAGTGGCATTCCAGATATAACTGTTGAATGAACCTCACTTTGTTGGCTAGGAATCGTGAAGAATATCCATGATTTAAAACCGCAACTTTAAACCTCTCCAAATGACCACCAAGGGCTGTATCTATTTCAATAAACTGCTAAAATTATGTACTCCTTTAAAAAACACACTCTTTCCACTCCGTAGTCCCAACATCTAGCTTCTCATACACAGTAAACACTGCATATGTATTTAATGAACCCATGAGTAAATAATTTTGTCTTTTTCCTGGCTACGAAGAGCTTTCCACTCCTATCTTTAAGAAGATTCACCTTTTTCTTTTCCCCCAAGGCTCCCATATTCCCTGTCCGGCTTTTACTCCAAATGCACACATTCCCCTGACATAATCCCTTGGTCCTTAAGACCAACTAGTAAAGATCAAAACATGTAGTTCGTTGATTCATTCAACAAACGTTTATTTAGTGCTTACTATGTGCCAAACCCTCGCCAATCCCTGAGACTGGAAGGGGGAGCAAAAACACCAACACCCCCGTTCTCTGGAGGGTATTAATCAAATAAGTACTAAAACATCACCGAATAAAGGAAGAGTACACGGGAACATATTTAAAAAGAAGAAAAGATGGGGGCAGGAGGCCGCTTCCCCTGACAAAGTGACACCTGAGCCGAAATAAAAGGAGAAAAAGGAGTTTAAAAGAAAGGCGATGATCGCTGGCTGAAGAAGCAGCACGTGCAAGACAGGGACCCAGCGACCAGGGAGATGAGACCGCATGGGCACGCTGGACAGACCACTCCGGTGGGGCATCCTGCGACTAATTTGGCTTTTACCCTGGAAGTCACAATAAATGGTTAGTTTTTTTTTTTTTTAAGGACAGAAAATTTTTGTTCATCCATTTGCTCAAATCCCTCTTCCGTTTCAGTCCATTCTACTGAACTTTCCTTAGTCCCTGACCTTCCGCCACACCCACATCCTTCACTTCAGATGTCTGCATCTCTGTCGTACTCAGCAGTGAGCCTTCCTCCTTGCTGCAGCCTATGAATCCTAAGACTCCAGTCTTCAAGTTCTTCCCTCTGCATAACTGACTAATACTGCTGAGTAACTGTGGGCCTTCGGGGCAATTCTTAGGTAAATTTACCTAGCTTTCCTGATGTTCTGAACTAACTATACCGCAGAATCATTATAAAGGAAATTCAAAAAAGTGAAATTAGATTGTAAAATAACTCACTGAGATCCTAATAGTTTTACCACTGCTGTTTTGAAAACCTTATATAAAACAACCTTTTGTACCACAGAAGTAAAGTCTCCCAATAAATGAACATGTTTTATGTAAAGATGAAGTAAAAAACACCACTGTGATGACAGTTACAGGTCTTTTCAAGGGTAAATGATCAAATCAGAACAAATTTTTCAGCAGACCGTATTTGTCTTAAGTCCTGGAATCCTATTCATATCGAAATAAACTTTCACTCAAAATAAACTGTCAAGTGCTCACTTCACAGCACATATACTAAAATTGGAACAATGCAGAGATGAGCATGACCCTGCACAAGGATCACATGCACACTGTGAAGCATTCCATATTTTTATGTCGACTATAATTGAAAAGTTTTAAAAAGGAAACAAAAAACTGTCAAAAGGACTCTAAAATGAGATCAAAATTTTCACCTTTGAAACACAGCATCGAAAATTATTCAACGGCAGGCCATCGCCACCGTGATCAAGATGGTTGGGAGACTCACTGCCTTGCTCAAGAGCGCCTGGGCCCAGGAGCCAGTGCCGGTCACGTCGCTGGCCATCGGGGCCTCGACATAATTCTGCCCTCCCCCAGCCCCTACACCAGGTAGGCCACCATGAGCTACCAGGTCACACCCTACGACCACGCAGTGTCCCACGGGGATGACGGGAACATGCCCAACATGCTCAGCACCCCCAGGACTCCGAAGGTCCAAGCTTGGAGTGGCTGAAATACCTGAGCACCTCCACTGACGAGGAGGAGGTCCCCTCCCCATTGCTCCTAATAAAAATGTGAGCGCAGGCCAAAAAAGAATTATTCAACTTCACAGACTCTGTGTTCCCTTTAATGAAAACCGTTTATGTCTACTCTAGATTGAGTCCTTAAGCTTACTCCAGAGACCATTAAAGATCCCGCCACCTTAACTTAACTGCCACCACGGCACCAACATTGTGGCCTCGGTTTTAGCACTGACTCCAGACCCCAGTTCCATGTTGGGCACTAGCAGGTACTCAATAAATAAGTCTATCCACCTCAAAAGATAAATGATTTTTAGATGACTATCTCCCAAAGCAAACATACATGTGAAAATAAACAATATATTTTTCACAAAAATATTAAAAACAAATTAAACACTCAGAATAAACTAAACTTTCACATGTTCGGCCAGTCCACTTTTCAAACTATGAATCACGATACCTTTTCCTTTCCAGATCCACAGCTGCTGCCACTGCCTTCTGCCCCATTTTTCAGCTCATCTTTAACGGTGCTAGATTTCCACCTGTCCCTAATGAAAGGTTTGAACTACAATAAGTCTGTCTTCTGTTCAACAGTTCCTTCATGTCCTCAGTAGGAAACAGTCTCAACTGTCCCACTAAATCAATCATTCCACTCCTACAACCTTTTACTATACTGCCACCAAAGTTTAATTCTCTCCTATCTCCAAAAACATGGCCACGCTGCTGTTTGAATCCAGAAATATTCACTTTGTTCTATTGAAAATTAAACAAGAAATGTTTAAGGTGTTCCAAAGTCGAGTTCCCCATCTGTCTTTTTACCTTAGTCCTTCATGCCTGTACACCTGAAATGGCCCTGCCTTCCAAGCCGTTATCATCACCCTGCTGAAAACCTTCAACTGCCCCAGATTCAAATTCCTCATAATGTGAGACCCATCACGCTCATTTCTCACGGTAATTGTACCTCCCCTCCCCCAGCCTCTCTCTCTCCTTCTTCCACCGCCCCCTCCTTTCCCTCTGTCTCTGTCTCTCTCCCCTCCCCGCTTCCCTCTCTCTCCTCTGAGTGTCCCTCTCTCACGGACTCACTCCAGGCACATAACTGTCATTCCCCAAAGCTGCCCTGCACTTCCCCCACCACAGAGGCCGCCCACGTGACCTCCTCCAGCAGACTGTCGGTCCCCCAGGTTCTACTGTAAAAAGCTTAACCATTCTTCCCGACCAAGATCCAGCCCCACCTCCACCACAAAGCAATGCTCGAATTCTCAGAATTGTCTTACTCCCCATGTTCTTAGTCTTTTCTATGTCAGTACCTCTAACTGTTAGCATCCAAGGTCCCCCCTGTGCTAACACTGACTTACACACACAACTGTGTCAACACTAACAGCAGAGTCAATGAAATCTTATTCACTTTTGTAGTCAAAGCTTCTACCACCATAATGCACGTATCTTACACAGAGGGCAGTCAAAAGTTTACTTAATTGAAGAGGAAGAAACCCCTTTTACAACCTATCAAAGCATTTACAATTACGAGCATTTACAATTTATCAACACATAAGTTTTTCATTTAATAGAAAAACCAGAAAATCTTTTTAACTATATATGATAAAGAATAAATGTCTTTATTATTTAAAGTATAAGACTTCTGGTACCACATGAAATGAAAATCCAAATAACTAGACACCATCGTTTACCTATGAAATTGACCAAGGTTTAGAATTTTGATAACGCCAGTGCTGGTGAAATCTGGGAAACCATGCACTCTCTCAGACACTGCTGATGAAGTATAAACTGGTGCTGCTTTTTTGGAAGACAATTTTGCAAAACGTTCAGTGTGCATATATACCTGGCGAACCAGCAATTTCCCTTGTAGATTACCCTACAGCTAACACTCACAGAACACAGTTATGTGTGCAAGAACGTACACCGCAACACTGTTTAAAATAGCGAAAATATGAAAACAATTCAAATCCTCTTTAATGGAGACTAAATTATGGTACGTCCATAACATGGTACATTTCCCAACCACGGCGGCGGGGGGGTGGGGTGGGGGGGGACTCCATCAGTGGATATGGAAATATTTCTAAGAGCAAGAAGCTTAAGTTGCAAAACTGCGTGTTTGGCATGATCCCACTTGCTTTTACGTGCACAGACACTGTGTATGTACACACACGCACACCCCATGTCCCCAGTGTCTTGCACTTTAAAAAAATAGAGGTCACACTACACTGACAGTTTTTTAACACACCCATGAATACTGAATTTTTAATATAATTAAAAATTTATATTTATAAAAATTTATGTACAACATAATTGTACATGTATATGTATAGGACAATTCTGATAGAAAAAAACTGAACAGATATTATTTATGGAGCATGAGAGAGGAGCAACAATTTGACACCATTCTACATGGCCTGATCTTTTTTTAAACTATGAGTCTATATTACTAGTTGGTCTTTAAAAACTGAACTTTCCCAGGTGATCACAATACCTCCTATGTTTGCTACATTGCAGGACTGCTGGACAGAGCCCCGAGCAGCCGAGAAACGCTCCTCCCCCTCCAGTACTTCCTCGCTCAAGCCCAGTGCAGCCTCAGAAATTATCCAGTCCTGTTACCAGCACTCTCTGTGATAGGAGGTCAAGTGCCAGTCTAACGCTACCAACCTCTGGCCACCAGAGGAGCCTCTGTGAACCTTTGCAGGACTATATGATAGCTGGCATTTCTCAAACCCGCCCTTCATTTTCCTCAGGCAAGGGCACAAGTGCCCTACTCTTCCCCCTTTCCAAGAACGACCTCTCATTAGTGCAGGTGATCATCTCCAATTTTTAACAATGACAGCCAGCTAACCGATAAAAATAAAGTTAACCTGATAACCAATAAATGCTATTCCTCTGGGAGTATTTCCATTTTAAATTAGGGAATCTAACTCTCACCTTCATCTAAAAAAAAAAAAAAAAAAGAATTCACAGTGAGAATTGCAAACAAACTAGATGAAAAAGGAAGTAATAATTTGGAGACAAGACCTACCTTTGTTCCTTCTAAACATGCCAAGGAAGCACTTACCTTCTACCCTAACGCTGTAGGATACACTACCACACCCACCGAAGCGCTGACACTATTAATACCTTATTTAAAACCTCGACTTCTCGCCTTTAAATATTCACTTGACTAACTCGGACTATTTTTCTAAGGTGCTCGTAACTGAGCCAACCATTCACTACCGGTGAGCTCACACGTAAAAAGCAACAGACTAGACAATGACAGGCACCCCTTTAAAATCCCGATGCCCTTGGCCCTCCATCCTCTGTCCCTCCTTTTACAAAGAACCAGAAGTCAGGAAAACATATGCCAGCCCCAGACCTGCTTTTCCGACTAGGTAGTCATTTAGTTTCTTTGCACCCATTTCCTTCTCTAAAATGAGAAAAATGAACTATATCAACGGTTCTCGAAATGTTCTGCAGCCCCAGGATTACCCGGAATCCTAGTCATGAAGGCAGATACCAGAGCCTCACCCCAAGCCGACAGAGAGGAGCGTACGAGCTGGGGAGTCCCACACGCTAGACGCGTTCTCCAGAAGCCTGAGAACCATCGGTTCCTCAGGTCCCTACGGGATCTAACAACACTCTGTAAGTTCAAAGGAATCCCAGACCTTCCTCTTTTTTCCCCAAATCCACAGAAATTAAAGAGGAAGATAGTAGTTAATGTATTTTTAAACATCACAGCCACCATTCTCTTTGCTACTCCAGCAACTCAAACATTTACTGAAAACCTGACAAAACGCAAGTGTTGGTCTAGTTTTGTTTGCTGAAGATACGGGCAGGAACACGTTAAGTATGGCTGAGGAACAACTAAACAAAATCCAGAAGCTTAGATCCCAAATACTGTTTACATACAGTACAGTCACAGCAATCAAGAACCATGTTTCTGTCAGAAAATACTCTGTAAAATACTGTGCTATCAGACCCAAAATTCTTTAAAAAGACATGTTTTTCCTAATCTGACTATATGTGTATATACTGCATATGTACACCATAGTTCAAAAGACTCATGACCAAATATGGAAAATGGAACTTATTAATTTGTGCAGTAAGTTGTCATTTCAAAGCTTATTTGTTATTTCTTCCAAAATGTTTGAAAGTGTGACCGGCAATGTTTCATAATTCCCCGTTCTCCTTCAGTAGAAACAGATTTTCAACCAGACAACTCCCAAAGACCACATATCCCAGCCTCCTCTGCAGCTAAATGGGGCCACCTAAGTTCTGACCAACAAGTGTAAAGTGAAGTCATGTACACAACTTCCAGGTCTGCCTTTAAAGGGAGGGGCTGTGCCTTCCCCACATCCTGCTCCTGGACTGTGGGTGTGGTGGGGAGTCATCTTGTACTACACAAAAAAGAATGTCTCCTCAAGCACGAGAAAGAACCAAGGTCCCCTGCACCATGGAACCATGCCAGCCTCAGACTACTTACACTCATGTGAGAGAGAAATCAGCCTATTTAAGCCACTGTATTTAGTCAGAACATAGGCACAATCTTGTTTGCTAACTAATGCATGCAGAAAATTAAAATTTATAAAAAATATTAATAGCTACTTATCAACTCAGTAAACCTGAAACTCTAATTATAAATTATTGGGTAACCCCACTACTGAAATGATTGCTACTGTACCAACTCATATTTATATGGCATTTTACACTTCTGCAAAGCACCTCATTTCAGTATCTCATTTCACATTCTCGAAATCCTGGGCAGGACCGCTGGTGCTATGCACATTTGGCATACAGGACGCTGAAACCCAGAGAAGCTACTTTGCCCAAGAGCATACGACCACGGAGTCGTACTCAGGATTCGGCATACAGGTTCCTCGTTGAATCATCCTGTGTCTACATACATTTCACAACTCTGCTACATGCCAGGCATTAGTTACAGGTGTGACCAAGAAAGAATTATCCCTGTCCAAATGCACCTTACAATCTAATGGAGTGAGAAACAGACATTATATGGATATATGTATATATGTATGTATGAACAATTACATAATTATTTGTAATAAAGGCTGTGGGAAAAAAGCAGAGTTTTGTGAAAATGCATGACCAAGGAACCTTACCTAGACTGGGGGTTTGGGGAAGGCCTCTGAAGAAGTAACATTAATGCTGAGACCATAAGGATGAGCATGAAGGAAGAAGGGGAAGGGAGGGAGAAGGGGAAGAAGGAGGCGAGAAATTTATGTGCATTATCTCAATCGTCACAAGAAGCCTGTGGTAAGTACTACTGACCTCGCTATACAGCTGAAGAAACTGATGCTTAGGGAAATCACTGTGCTAAAGTTCACACTGCCAGGGAAAGGCAGGTCCTGTTGAGATTTCAGGCCTGCCTGACTCTAGAGCCTCTGCCAGGCACCGTCTCCAGGCTGGTACCCTCTCCACGCTCCCATGCTGCCTCCATTGCTATCAGTAACTCGTTATCAAGGAGATTCTGGATAGATGTCACAGTTTGAGCATCTTTTTACCCAAACGCATGTGCTAAGAAACCAACTTTAGCAACAACTATCCATAAAATAAGCCAAAAAAAAAATAATAATAATAACTCTTGTCACTGGATATTTTAAACATACCTAGAAAAATCATGGAGTTATTTAAGAACAGGAATGTTACCTAAAATAAAGACATTGCTAAAAACTAGTTTCATTCCATATTAAACCACTTCACTAATCCCCCCCAAACACACAATCAATGTAAAAAGCATTTCAATTATGGGGAGATAAAACTCAAACAATTCATCAAAAGTAAAGATACATTTTAAACTAGTATGCATTATATACATTATATGCATATATATCCACATGTCCGTCAACCAAAAACTTACATACCTTGTCAAAACTTTAGTAATATTAATACAAACTATTAGAAATCACCTTCTAAAAAAAAAAAAAATCGCCTTCTAGGAAAGAGGATACATAGCTCTGGTAGAACAATCAATTGCCAAGATACCAAAATGGTTCTGTATTAGCAAAAAGTATACCCATAAGGAACCACATTTTAGATGTTCACTGTACTGTTATGTTACTATCACACCGATAAAGAATTTTAACTTGTTATACATCTCTAGAAGTAGAACGTCAAAGCAAAAGCATAAATTTTACAAACCATTTAGCTGGTTTATTCAATGCACTTATTTCCACATCATTTTGTGTTCATATAACAAAAAAATGGAACTAAGGCTGCCTGTAGCCTCGAGGTTAGGAAACAAGACTTGTCTTTAATTACCTAGTATGAACTTTAAATTAATTATTTTAGTTCTATGAAGTCAACGTTTCATTTTCACATAACCAATGGTAAACTTTACAGCTCTAGTTTAACATTATAAGCACTGACGTAAGGCAAGATTTCAAAATATGTCTTCGTTTGGGGTCAAATGAAGAAACACTTTAGGTAGTATAAAAAAACTTATTTTCCAAGTATTTAAAAATAAATTTTAACCACCCAAAAAATTTAATCCCAAATTGGCCATCCTTGGGTTATCAATTACCAAAATTTCTCTGACTATCGAAACACTGCCTAGAAAGGCAAAACAATGTATGGTAAGAAGTCTTTTAACCAGCACAACCGCTATGTATAAAGTATTCTTATACAAGTCTCAGAATTCACTTTGACAGAGCAAACTTTGTTATTATCAACTTTCACATTTGATAGTTTCAAGTAAAATCTTTACTTCTAAAAAAGAAATATACACAAGTATCTGGAGGTAAAACACCAAACACTGAACACATGTTCTTAACTCGCAGTTTAAGTTACTGATAAGGAATATAACAAAATTATATGACTAATTAAATTGGGGGGGAAAAGAGACAAGTTCTTTATAAAGACGCTTTTTGGAAGTTTTTGGTTTTTCCTGGGTTCAAATAGTTAAAGTTTTTTCTTGGGGGATAAAAAAGGGATTGCTTTGAGGTGTGTGCGTGGGGGGGGGGTTGCAGGAAATGTGAAAGTTCTTTGAAAATAAGAGAAAAGCTAATGCTAAAGCAAAGAAAAACTGACACACACCTTTTCACAAATACCAAGTCACAAAGTAAGCCACCTCCTTCTATTCTATGAATCTGATATTTAATGTCATATGTAAGGTAAATTCCCTTCTCACTCAACGAAGTTACTTCTATCCAAATTTTCTTCCCATAACTAGACACTTGCCAACAATAAGTGTGCATGTGAAACATCCCTGGGCAGACTTAATTTCTAAACTATTTATTTCTTTGAAAATTGTTTTCAAGTAGAACCTAAAATTCAATTACAAATTAGCATCTTCTTTGTACAGTTTCAAAACAAAATGCATGTCAAAGGTCATCTATATCGCGTGTTATAACAAGTTATCATGAATTTGGCTTTTGCAATATTCATAACATTATAAAAACCTATATAAATTCTTTAAATACTAGTTGCTACATTTACCACTCCCCACTCCCGTAACTTTAAGTCATAAACACAGTTTCTCTCCATATATAAAACTAGGGGGCTGACATTGGACAATATTCTAGAAGGGGAAAAAATTCTAACCAACGGTCTTTTTTTACTATCCACACTCCCAAACAGGACTTTGCATTAAAATGGAATATTTTCATTTATTTTGAAAATTAGTACCCCTAAAAGACTGGACTAACTTGTTAATTACTGAATCCCCAAAACACAGTAATTTTGTGTGTATTAAGTTTCTAATTAGGTCCCACCAAAATTACTCTAAAATCGTTTCAGAAACAATATTATACCTAAATTCCTAACAGTAAAAAAAAATCTCACTAGATCAGAGTCCATCTCCCACTCCTACCAATAATTCATTCAAGTCTATTCCTTCAAATCTAAAATCTTTTTTAAACACGTATAACCTCACCTTACAAACACAAGGGTGATCCTTCCTTCCAAAATAATTAATTTCTAAGCTTATGTGTCTTATGAACTTTTTATACTGTTTTACACTAGACCTTGCTGTAGACATTGACAGGAGTCCTTAACTTTCTGGCAAGGTTTGAAATCTAAATGAATTTGGACAGCCACCATAAACACCACCACTATTCCAAGACAAATCCTCCAAAAGCACTGGGGTATTTTAAGTGCTAAGTAATACGCACGTCAAAAATCTTAACTAGAATCAAGTAAACTTTTTTCAGGAAACTTCGGATTAAAATCAGCACTATGAAATTTTAGTTCCATTCTCACATTTATAGTCTATCCGAAAATATTCTCTTGAAGTAACTAAATTAACATAGGAGAAATTTAAGAAAACAAAAGCTAAAGGTAATTCCACTGAATTATTAAACACCTCAAAATCAAAGTAGTAAACATATCTATTCTTAAACCCTTTGTATATATAGTATAAGAGGTCACTGAGAAAATCTAAGTACTCAAAGATAAAAAATGACAACATAACTTATACACAAAACTTTATGACTCATCAATACTTAAAAGATGCCTATGATTAAAACTAGGTGTGAAGAAAAAAAACGCACCAAATATATTTTAATTATTTCCATTCAAAAATTGTCTACATAGTTTTCTTAGGGGAGAGCAGGAAGATGACAAGGTTCATTAACATGGCTTCATCTCAGTCTTTCCTACTCACTTCAACAAACCACAAAGTTAATTCCATGCTAAACACTATACATGGACACAATCTCTAGGTTAGAACCCTGAGTCATTACACACAGATCGCTCTTAAATTTGCCACTAATTGTAATAATGAATTATAACCTAGTGATTAAGAGCTGGCTAGCTACACTCTTGGCTCCTGGAGTCCCAGCTGTGTGACCTTGGATGAGTCACGGCTCAGTTTCCTCATCTGTGAAATGGGTGGTAACAGTTCCCACCGGTAGGATAAGCAAGTTAACAAATATAAGTCCCTGAGAAGAACGTGTGGCACTCTTCGTCCTAATTTTTAAATCAGTGTGAAAACAATGTTTTAAGGTGTATTTTTTCTGACTACTTGGGCAGGATTCAAGAACCCAGTGGTGCTGGCATTCAGGCGAGACACGTAGATTACAAGATTCACATTACCTGGGCTTGGATGAAAGGCACAGCCAAATGGTCTGAGTCCATCACTCACTAATTTTGCCATTTTTAACTATTTCAGACTAAGGAAGTGTCGGTCTCTCGCTAAGTGTTAAGATATTCAGCAGTTTGGGTGGATCTAGGCGAGAATAGGTGTCTCCAAATAGACTTGTGAAGTTTAGCTGCCATTCCCAGGTATCAATTAGGATTTACGAATTCTCAGCCCCCAATTCCTCCCGCCGCTAAACAGGTCATCACTCCATCTCGAGTGGCCGGGATCACTTGCACTCAGGGCACAACTTCAGAGCACGCCGAGCGCCCTGGCTCGGGCACACACCCCGAAGGGCCGCGGAGGGACCGGGCTCCCGACCCTCCCCGGCGCCTCGCCCAGCAGCCAGCCCCATTTTCTTAACCCGTGCATTGTCCTTGCGGAGAACCCCGGCGGTTCCCACACTGGAGGGGACCGAGAGGAGGGACGAGGGAGGAGCTGGGGAAGAGGATGAGGAGGAAGAGGAGGAGGAGGAAGACAACCTCCTCCCCTTCGCCCGGGCGGCCAGTGAAGGTCTGGCGCTTCCTCCGGCCCCCAGGCCCCGGCTCCCGGGAGGCCGCGGCCCCTGCTCCCACCCTCCGCAACTTTCCCTCCGCTCGCACCCGCCTCCCCTCCGGGACCGGGCCGGGCGGGCTCCCTCCCCCGGCGGCCAGCCCCGGGCCGCGGCGCCTCCTCCTAAAATGGCAGGTCCCTCCCTCCGCCCGGCCGGCCTCGGCGCGGGCCCGGCTGCAGGCCGCGGGGGGAGCCGGGCGCCGGGCCGGGCGGGGCCGCGGCCGGGCCGGACACTCACCGGGACGATGGCGGGGCGCTCGCGCCGCTCCCTCCGGTGAGTCTCTGCCTCGGGCTCCCGCCGCTGCGCTCCCGCCGCGGCCTCCGCAGCCAGCGCCGCCCCGGCCGCCTCTCTCCGCCCCCGGCGCTCCCGGCTCCGCGGCCGAGCCGCAGCCTGCTCAGTCTCTGTCCGGCTCGCGGTTCCAGCGGCGCCCGGGGCCGGGGAGGCGACGGCCCCCTCCCCGGCAAATACCGCAGTCCCCGGACCCCGACTCCCGGCGGCGAGGCCGAGCGGCCCGGCCCGGCGTGGAGGGCGGCGGCGGCGAGGCCGGGCGCCGAGTCGCAGCCGCTCCCGGCGGCTTCTTCCCGAGGAGGATTTTGTAAATCTCACAAAATGGCGCGCGCTCCAAACCTGCGCAGCGAGAAGCGCCGGGGCCCGAGCGGCGGCAGCGGCGGCGGCGGCGGCGGCTCCTCCGCCAGGAGAGCCCGAACCGCCCGCCCCCGAGTCCCCGCACAGACAGACAGACACTCACACTCACACACGCACGCACGCACACTCGCTCGCCCTCGCACACGCTCACTCACACACACACTCTCACACTCACACCGGTCCCGCCCGCTCGCCGGCGGCGGCAGCGGCACCAACAGCAGCAGCAGGAACAGCAGCAGCAGAAGCGGCGGCGGCGGCGGCGCCCGCACCCCCCGCTCGGGGTGTCCGCTCCCTGAGCCCGACCTGAGCCGCGATCAGCAGCAGCGATGGCAGCAGTCTCCCCGGATCCCCCCGCCGCTCTTGCCGCCGCCACCCCCGCCTCACTCCAATGGGGCTTTTTATTATTATTCGGGCGGGAAGCGAAAGGGTTTAAAAAAAAACCAACCAACAAAATGGCGACGGACCGACCCGGTCGCTATAGCAACTGTCAATCAAAACGCAAAACCCCGGCTGACGTGCTGACGTCCTCCTCCCGCCCCCCGGCCCAAGCCGGTGGGCGGGGCCTGTTGCTCAGGCAACAGCAGATTCCGTTCCCTCCTGTTCCCTCTCCCCCTCCGTCCCCAACCAACCACCCAACCCCCTCAGGTCACGTGAAGGATAAATTCGGAGCTCGGGCCCGCTACGAGTGTCAGAGGAGGGCGCGTGATTCGCTCGGGGGAGGGGAGGGGAGGGGGATAGCCGAGCGGAGGGAGGGAAGGGGAAGGGGTAGGCGAAGTGGGGGGGCGAGGCGGCGGCCCGGCCAGTACGCGAGCGCCCGCCGCCTCCCCTGCCGCCCGGCCGCGCCCCGCGCCCGCGCCGACTGCGGCCCAGGGAGCGCGCGCGGCCTCTGCGCCGCCGCCCCCGGAGCCCCGCGCTTCCGCGTCGCGCGCCCGCAGCCCCGCCCGCGCCGGGGGGAGGGGGCCGGGCCGTGCGGCCGCGCGGGGCCCCGGGAAGCCCACCCCCGCGCGCCCGGCCGGGGGCTCTCACCTCAGGCCCCCGGGGGCGCGCCGGGGGCGCCCATCCGCGCGTTTAGGCTGCTCTCGGAAGGGCTCGCGGGCCCCCCTCGCCGGAAAATGCCCACGGAGGCCGCGGCGGGGGGTGGGGAAGAGGCCGCCTCCGCGTTTCAGACATCTCAGGAATTCCGGACGCTGCGCCCGAATCCGGGATGCCCCTGCGGCTGCCACCTTGATTAAATCATGCCGCTCGCTTTATGAAGCGACCGATGCCAACGTTCAGAAATTATGGACGGAGCCATCATAAAAACTTTTTTAGGCTGTGCACGCTCTCCCAGGCTTTCCCACCTATTTCAAACCCCTACCCACCTTTCTGGGCGCCACCTTCTCCATCGGAATGCTCCTTAAATTAATCCTCCAGCTGTTACTGTATCCTTGTCGCCCAATACCCTGTTTTCTTTTTCGTGCACCATCTCAGTTTCCAGATTATGAATTAGCCCATAATTCTTTATTAATATTCTGCCTTTCGTTAAGTTCTATTATATCTGCCCCTTTCTGCATAAATGTTGCTAGGTGTGCTACTCAGGCATTAAAAATCTAGCTATGCTAGTAGCTATGCTGTACTGGCTACTTTGTAATCAGTCGACAGCCACTGGCTAAAAATTATATTTTGTACCAACCTATTAAAATGGCACTTAATAAATGTCAAAAAAGATAATATAGATGTTATTTTACACCGAGTCACTGATTTATTGATTGCTTTCTAAGCTTGACTTTGCCGTCATATGATAGTGTTCGTACCAATATTTTCTAAACTGTTAACAGGTACAGTACCAACAGATAAAATCTTAGGCGTAAAGAAAAACAATCCTGTAATAAATACTGGTCTCTATCCTATGTGACTCAAGGAAAGACACTTGCCGTAAACGGTTTCCAAATGTTTCGCTTCTTCAGTAATTAGAACATCGATACACTAAGGCAACTGCCGGAATTAGCACAGGCCCTAGAAGAAATGAGACTACACCTAAAGCAAATTAGACAGAAAGTGCTCAGGCAAATAGCTTACTTTAGTGTGATTCTCCGTGGTATGAGAAGTTGTCGTGACAGTCATAAGTTCTTTTGGATTGCCAACTTTTTCAAAATTGCCCTGCTAATGTAATTAAAGTCCACATTCAACTGGATTGTTTTGAAGGAAGTGGCCAAGAGTGTTTCTATTGATGTGAGAACCTTAATTCCTCCCAAACTCATACTTCCACCTATACAACCAACTCCTTCCTCCGTTTTGCTCCTCTTCTCCCTGCTCCCCACCCCCACCCCATTCAGCGGTCACCTGTCACCGGCTTCACTTCTATCGGAAACACCTGAACGTTGGCAACCTTTAACACTAAGCTAAATCTGAGTCAAATTTTCATTGCTGGTAATAATTGAAATTTGCATAATTAATCTTCTAAGTAACCTGGAAAGAAAATGCCATGTCTCAAGAAATATGCCCTTGTCTTCAGGCAAATCAATCTAGAAGATTATAAGGGTGAGGCAAAATCTTGAGCTTATAGAATCATGCAGTAGTAGAAGGCATTGCTGGTCTTCATATACTGAAGGCTGCATCCTTCTTTCTCTAGGACACCTGGCCAACTCCACCCCCCCCCCATGTGACAGCCTTACACGACATCGATCAATGAACTGTCACTGTCATCTCCAGGTTGAAATTCCATAAAGTCGTTTTATATGGGCTTCACTTAAAAAGTAACCTGTAAATTATGCTCCAAACAAGTGAACACGTGGAGGCAGGAAGGACTCTGGTACAGATAGTTTGCTGTCGACCAGATTCAGCGATTAAATCCTTGCTGTCATCTGGGAATCTCATCGCATCCACTGACGTGTATCTACTCACAGAAGTTAACCTCTAAAAGCAAAGACCCCCACCAGACTCATGGATAGTAACAGCCTCCACTTATGCAGTACATTCTAGGTTTTCTCTAATCCTCACAGCAGCATTACATCCCCATTATACAGCTAAGAAAACAAGTCCTAAGTAAATAACCTTCTCCAGATCACACCACCAATAGGTGGTGAACAAGATTCAAACCCAGCTGTGATTATAAAGCCTATTTCCACCACACCGAGATGATCCAAGGTTATTTGGAGAGCAAGTCTTTACAGAAGTAATCAGGAAGTGGTCAGTAAAGTGAGTCTTAATCCTCATAAAAAGGGAAAATTTGGACAGAGATAGACGTAAACACAGGAAAGACGATGTGAAGACACAGGGAGAATGCCACTTACAAGCTACAGAATACCTGCGGCTGGCAGAAGCTGGGAGAGAGGATGGAAGAGATGCTTCCTCATAGCCCTCAGAGGGAACCAACCTCCCCGACCCCTTGGTTTTGGACATCTAGCCTTCAGAGCTATCAGACAGTAAATTTCTTGTTGTTTAAGCCACCCGGTTTATGGTACCTAGTTATGGCAGCCCTCACAAACTAATACATAGATCCAAGCCAAGATGCCAAGTGTTTTGTTTGGTTCCACATCTCTTAATGACCACTCTTGGGGGTGCACTCTATTAAGCTCAAAAGTTCAGGAACTGGAACCCCGCTGGGAGTTATAACCCAAGCATTCCAAAGACATACAAACTAACCAATAGTCCTGCGACTACCCCTTACACCACGTGAGAAGGTGAGCAATTTGCAATTAGACCTTGGACAGTGGCATGGCCAGACTCTGACAGCCCTGCTCCTCTTACAGAGTTCTGAGCGGAGGTCCTTAATTACTCCCCTTGAACAAGAGTTATTGTTAGTTCTGATTTTAAAAGCGATTCATGTGTATTAAAGAGATTAAAAAGAAATGAAGCAAGAGAGAGGCTTTATTTAAACTGATGAGGATAGTGTACTATGAACCAAAAAGTTAATACTCAATTCTCTACACCTGAGATCCAAAAACAAAAAATAGGAAGAAGCATGTGGCCATTAGAAAGACTTTTACAATATGGAAAAACAAAGAGGTAAAGATTACTCATAGATATCGCCCAGAGATAAATCTTATTAATATCTTCAGATTGGCATATATCCTCCCAGACTTTCTTAGGAGACGTGAATGCACACACACCCAACACATATAGATAAGTTTTATGTCTTATTTACTTACAATTATGTTATGGATACATTTTGTGAAGTTTAGATAAGCATTTTAACAGCAACAAGTATTCCATCGGTTGAATGAGCCATAATTCATTCAACTGCTCCTCTGTTTTCAAAAGAAGTTTTCCTGTTTTTGTTATGAATAGCTGCATAAACATAGCACATATGCATTTTATACACCTGTCCGGTAATTTCCTTAGGATAAAAGCATGAATCCTTAAAGAGCTTGATTCACATTGCCGAACTATCCCTCAGAAATGATTTCACCAATCTGCACTCCTAAAACTTGTGAGTATGACACTCTTGTTTTAATTTACATTTCTTTGACCATTTAATGTCTTCTTTTTTTATATATTTTTATTGGCTATTCGTGCCTGGCCTGTGTATATCCTAAGCTCAGAAGGGGAGTAGGAGAAATGTCTTTTTATTGACTTCTTTTTTTGTTTACTAAAAAGAAGAAGAAGAAGAAGGAGAACTGGGAGACTACACGGTGTTATTAGGCTAGTGTATATCAGCCTCAGGCGTCCATCACCCCAGCTTATCTGTGACCAGCTCCATTCTTAGTCATCTCCCAAGTGGGTCTAGCCCAGGCTTCTTCCGTGCTCTCAGCCTCACCGCCCTCACCCTCCCAGCTTCTATTCCCTGGACCAAGAGCTGAGCTGCCAGTCTCCTGGCATCATAACGTTGCTTACAAGGTTGTTTTGTGCCAAGATGTGGATATAATGGTGCCATTTTTCAAAAAGAAGACCATATTTATTACTTTTCCTATCATGTAAGAATGTTTACCAATATTATTTCATGAATTAATTAGCTTTAATATTTTCTTTTTTTGTGATGGCCAGATAAAGTTTAAATAGAAAATGTAAAATTATTAAAGTGTCTATTTCGTACTGTTTTGGAATATCTTGAAATAGTATTTTGCAACATTTGGGTAAGACTTGGAAAAATAAACTTTAATGTGTTGATTCATACATATACAGTAGCTTCCTTGAAATTAACAGGTTGGAGGAAAATGCCCTAATAAAACTGTGAAAAACAATTAAGTACATGGAATTTAAAATTAGGTAGGAGAAACGGAAATCTACAAAGATCGCTTACTTCCATGGTTCATTAGCTCAACGGTTCTTGAGAATTTTTGCTTATTTTCCTGGCTCTTTAATGTAGGTGTACACCGGACCTCATTTAATATGCCCACAGCATGTATTGATATGCGCATTTACTGCTACTGTCTTCAACATATTTCCTATTTTGTTTCAATTCAAAAGATATTTATGTGGTCATCGCAGTGGTATTACTTTATTATATCATATTTACATGCTCGTTTCTCAACTGTAAGTGCTTTTAGGGCAAGGAGCCTATATTTTCATCTGTGTATCACTAGCACCATATCTGGCATGCCGTAAATGCCATTTTCTGTTTTGTATTTTTAAATGAATGATGAGCTCCTGCCATTTTCTTCCAATTTTCTCCAGTTCTATCTGAGGTTTTTAGCAATCATAAAACTTTAAGGGAAACTGCCCAGTGATTTGTGTAGAAACAGGGAAATGTTTTCTTCTGATCTTAAAATGGGTGGAATTTCTCTAATACCTGAGAGAAGGTTGTTGCAGTCAGCAAAGCTGGAAGAAGAAAAATCCCCTGAAGAGGTAACAGTGATGTTACTGATTACCATGCAGCTAGTTTGTACTATGACAGCCATGCTTCTCAAACCGGTGTTCTTGCAGCTCACCCCAGGTATATCCAGTTTGAGAAACAATAGATTTGGGCATTCTCGTTGGACAGAGGTTTAGGCAGGACCTCTGTGTGGCCGACTCTGTTAACATCTGTGTCCCAAACGCAAAAATAACAGCCTTCTACCTGCATGCACTGGTAACAGCTTAGGGGGAGCGTCAAAGAGCCAAAACGTTCATTTACGAAGGACAGCAAACGTGTCCTGTCTGTCCCTTCCCACATCTGAATTTACTTTGAGAATTTTAAAAGCAAAAATTGGCTGGAGCGGGGGAGGGAGAATTGGATGAAGGTGGGCAAAAGGTACAGACCTCCAGTCGTAAGGTAAAGACACGTTGGGGAAGTCGTGTCAGTGAGAGCTGCAGTTAACGCCGCTGTACAATACACACGAACGTTAAGAGTAAATCCTAAGCTTTTTTTCTCAACACGAGAAAAAAAAAAAAACCGTTTATTTATTTTCCTTTTTCCTTTTTCATTTTTTTGAATCTATATGGGGTGGTGGATGTTAATTAAGCTGATGTGGTAATCATTTCACAACATAACCGAGCCAAATCATTATGCTGTACACCTTAAGCTTATACCGTGCTGCATGTCAATTACATCTCAATAGAGCTGGGAAAAATAAATAAAAGTAAAAATTATTTTTTATGTTTTATTTTTAAATCTGCAACATGAAGGGTACAAAGAACAAGACAACAAGAAGAGATATTCTCATTGCCCAGATAATCACTGTTTATTTTTCAAATAAAAATAATTCAAGTTCATGGCTTAAAAGTCCAAACAGAACAGAGAAGAACGACAGACAACTAGCCCGCTGCCAGCCTCCCTTCTCCTTTCTCCTTCAGGAGTGTCTTTCTCAAATTCGGCATCACATCGTTGCCCGCTAAAAACCTAAAGGACTCCTCATGACTTGGGGGATGACATTCCCACTTGTTAGTGTGTCACCAAGTTCCTTCACGATCGGACCCCTCGGGCCTTCTCCGCTGGGGCTTCCCCAGTCCAAGTCCTGAGAACACACGACTTTCCCGGCTGCCACTCCCTGCAGGCGAGGCCCCATTCCCTCCTCAGAGGTTTATCTCCCTGCATTTTTTATTGCAGGTTTCCTTTCCCATCTGCCAAGAAAAAAGGAAGCCTTTCAAGGGCAGAGACCTAGCTCACTTGGCTTTTTTTTTTTTTTTTCCTCTCTCTCTCTCTCTTTTTTTTACCCCTGGTGCTTAGCATACACTGGGTACCAAATAAACATTTTCTAGAGAATGGAGCCACCGCAGAATTGCTAAACTACAAGAACTAGCTCCAGAAGGCAAGTAGCTAAAACCAGAAAATGGTTAAAAGCAAGAGGAATACACTTCACTCAGGGCTGAAAAGGGGGTGGCCATCTGCTTCCGGCTTCCTCTCCCTCCCACAGTGGACGCGGGCTTCCTGAAGATGGAAGGGAGACTGAGGGGGAGGGTTGCAAATCCGGGGGAAAGGCTGTGGTGGCTCCAGCGGATGAAGGTGCCTTTAAGGGGGTGAGTCATCTTCACAGGACCCTCTGACTTGCTGTGGCTACAGTGGCCAGGTGACAAAGGGCCCCAGGAGTCAGTAGGGAGCTGGTCACATGAAGATGGTGCTGTGCAACTCCTGTAGCCAAAAGGGGACCATGACATTTCTTTCTAGATGGTCTAGCCTAAAAGGACTGGGGTGAAGGCAAGGATTCAAGGTGGGTCCTAGAAACAGGAATAAATTTCTGGGCTATGTGCTTTGCAGCCAGACAGGTAGAATGGAGAGTGGAATTCCAGTGTTCCAGGGCCCTCAGATGACAGAGGCGAATGTATGTATGGGACGGTGGGCCGATCTTCCAGGTGTATTAATGAAGACAGCTAAGGAAGCGGGCCCTGTTCTGAGCAGAAGGCACCCGAGACATCACAGAACTGTAGGGAGTTAGAGTGAGAAGGAGCCCCGCCTTACCTGTCAAAATCCCCACCATGAAGTCCCTGCTCTGGGGTAGAGATGACGCACAGGAGACCTCACCTGTTAACTGCACAGTGACCTTTTGTTCACATTAGTCACTGGGGACATTTTCGTTTTCTTGCAGGACATAGGCAATGTCCAGTGAGTCTGGACTTTCTAGAAGGGACTGGCAACCTGAAGAGTCATAATAGCAACTGGAAGAAAGGTGGGGACTGAGCAGCGACTGAGAACACGGGGTTTATCCTGGTCTCAACCGCCTCCTGGCTACTGGCACCTGGGTCACTCACTCGACCTTCCCGAATCCGTGTCCTCGTTTTAAAAGGGGATTCGTCATAATCTTTACGAACTGTTGAACTAACCTATATGAATGTTGGGCCCTGGTAGAAATAATAAGAGGACTACATTCAAATTTTCCCTTTCAGAGCCGTTCCCAAGATTCCTTCCCCACCCCCCAAAAACAAACAAACAAACAAACAAACAAACAATAAATAAATAAATGGCTTAATCCACATCTCAAACAGACAGGTGATTTTAAGCTTGGCTTTAAGCATCCGCATAAGCTGGACGCTCACTGCACCCTGAAACTGCTCAGACCTTGTGTTACCGCCCTAAGCTCTAGAAAATCGTCCTTGCATGCCGTGAATTAATCTCCCCGCAATCTCCATCCACGCTTCCTAAATCTTCTCTCTTGGGACCACGCAAACCAAGTCTTGCTCCTCTTCCAAATGTCCACCCTCAAATATTGGAAGAAAGCGGAGATTTTCCCACACGAGTCCAGTCTTTCCCAGTCTAAACGCCTCCTTTTCTGACGACACTTGCTCACGTCTCCCCAGGTCGACCCCCACCCTTTGTGCGACTCCCTTCAAGGACATTTTTAAGTCGAAACTTTGGGAACGACCTAAGTGTCCGGCCGCGGAGGCTCAATTGAAAAACGCAGTATACCGTGTCAAAATAGAACACATAATAAAAAGAGTATTTCACAACATGAGAAAAATGATCACAGTTTGTTCTATGACAAAGGAAGTTATAAAGTAATAGATTTGGTATGACATCGATTTTGAAATAAAAAGTATATATATTAAAATAATTTTTGTAAGATTTATTCCTGGGTGATACAATTACAGGTGATATTTATCTCCTTTGTACCTTTTTTTTTTCCCCAAATATTCTATAATCGATTATTGGTAATGAGGGCTACAAAAAGACCGTATGTCTCTACAGTTTTTACAAAAAGTCCTGGGTTCTGAACGTTTAGAATATTATAAAATAGGCTTCCTCCCACTTTCCATTTCAGAAATAAACACGTAGCGGTAACCGCGGAGGCCCGGGGGCCAGAGGGCATCAAACACAACATTGCTCCCCTCTTCTCTCTCGCTCGAAGCGTTTGAGAACCACCCTCGTATCCTACCTTCCTGTTAAACTCGCTCTCATCTGCTTCCTGTGACTTGATTTCTCTGTAACACATTTCCAATGACTTTTGGTGTATCTCCAGCTTCGTCTGAGGCATTGATCAGAGGCCCCTGCTAGTCACCAGTACCGACAATGAGAAGCAAACACATCTCTCTGGAAAGGAGAGAACTAGGAAAGCAATGCCAGCTCCCTCACGTCACAGTATTCTTAAACCAGTAAAATCCCAGGATGTAGTAAAGCAGGATAGCTGGAAGTTCACCCGTGTGCCCTACACACGACATCCGAGTACAGCTTATTTTCATATCGCCAGATCTCTAAAGCCACTAGAATTATTTGCACCGGAAAGGAAAAATAAGCAAGTATGATGTACCATTCACGATTTTGTTTATTTAAGGTCTTTTCCAAGAAGGAACTCTAGACAGTGAACGGCCAAATATAAGTAAAAATTAAGAGATGCAGCCGCCGTCTCAGACAAATCGCGTCATAAGTTACCCACAGAGACTAATAGCCGATGACAAGAGCATTTGTTAGTGTCTGCACTCCGATCGGTGCTGGGGATAGAAAGACGAATTAGCTTGAACCCCAGTCCTGAAGAGCCTCAGACCAATGGAGAACACCAACAAGAAGACAAAGATGACCAATTCTGGGTTAGAAAGGAAGGAGCAGATGACCGTTTTCTGGGGGAAACCCCAGGCCCACGGCCTGAGGCTTTCCTCTGTAGAACTCATTTGGCTCGTTCACCATCCCGGCTTTACATGTGTGATCTGGAAAGCTGGGTGAGGTTTAGAGGAGGAGGAAGGTTTGTATAAAGATCTCATGAAGGAGTTCAGGTTCTGTCACCCCAAAATGCTGCTTTGGTATATCAATTATTCTAAGCTGAAGATACTGGAAAACCAGCAGCTACAGGAAGAGGCTCACCCTGGACACCACCCATCTGTCTAACGCCTGACCCTCCAGAGGGGACTCAGTGGTCATAAACCCTCCCCAGGGACGTCCTCAACCTGGGAAGGCTGACTCTCATCACAGGAGAGGGGACCACACCCAGCCAAACGGTCGCAAGCCGTCACGTCTCCCACCTAGTAGTATTCTAAGGGCCCCTTCGCCTCTCCTGAAAATCATCGCTCTCCCCAAGTTGGCCACACCCTCCCACCTTCACCCTGCTAAGATGCTGCATAAGCTCTCAAATCTCACCATCGTGAGGGATTCGCATTTTTTGCCTATTACGCCCTTGTGCACTTACTATTGAACATGAACACATTTGTACACCTTTTCACCTGTCGACCTGCCTGCTGTCAATTTATCCCACAGACCCAGCCGTCCAACCAGGAGGGCAGAGGCCAAGTCTTTGCTGCCCCACGTGGGATCCCCAGGTTCGGGACCCCTGGTGGTACCCGGCTGCCTTCATTGCCACTGTGATTCCCTTCGAACTGCTGCGGACGCTCTGTAAGCCCTCTCTCAAAGCGGACCGATGGAAGGCGGAGGACATGGAGAGAGCCCCGAGCAGGCTGGGGGGACCGTGTCTTACCACCCACCCTGCGGCTGAATGGCGCCTAACTCTGGGCCGGTCTCGTAGGCCCACGAGGCTGCCACTGTCTCACCTATGAAATGGATGGGAGGGGACGGTAGATCGAGTCACCACTCAAATTCTTTACTGCCCGTCCCTGAAACTTTGGGGGAAGCAAGAGAGATCTTCTGCGTCGTGCGCACCCCCGGCATGGTGACTAACTGGCCGGATACCTGCTCCACGGTGCTCCCCCTCTCCCTTCACTACAGGACCTGCTCGCTAATGGCTTTTCCTCTCTTAAATGGGTATTAAGAAAACACCCTATTTTTCCTTTCTTCATTTTACAGACATATCATTTTGTCCCAGAGTTTTCGGAGCCTGTGAATAATTACCTGGTTTAACTTACGGATGCCTTGAAGGTAATAACAGAAATTGCTCATGATTCAGTTTTGCTTGTACTTCCTGTGTAAAATTCTCCCCCTTCTCAGCATTCTGGAATGATGACATTGCCAACAATATCACTTTTTAAATTTACACAGAAATTGCCACTAAGTGTCATCCGTTTCTTACACCAGTGATGAATACACGCTTTAGTGAGGAATAAGGGGAAATAATTGTCCTTGATAATGTTGGAGGGGCTCTTCAAAACAGTTTCCTCACTTTTTACAGTTTATTTTCCAATTTCTTTTGTGGCTAATATATAGAAACAATTGATTTTTGTGTGTTAACCATATATCCCTAGCTTTGCTTAATTCACTGATTAGTTCTAATAGAGTAAATTCCTTTCAATTTCCTGTGTACACGATCATCTCAACAGTGAATAACACTTCGACTTCTTCGTTCGCAAACTACATGCTCTTTATTTCTTTTTTCTTCCGTTATTGCGCCTCCTTGAACCTCCAGTATATGTCGAACATAAGTAGTGACAGCAAACGGTTTTGTCTTCTCTGACCCTACAATCCAGAATTTTGTATGTTAGCCATATTCTTTTAGAGATACCTTAATCAAATTGAGGATGTTTCCTTTTACTCCCATTTTTCTGAGTGTCTTTTTATAAGTAGGTATTTCATTGAGTGACTTCTCTGCATCGATTCAGATTATCATGGTTTTTTTTCTTTATTTTGTTAGTGATTTTCTGCTAATAATAGTTTTCCAAATGTTAAACCCATTATAAATTGCAGGATTTAATTTGCTAATATTTTGCTTAGGATTTTTGAGTCCATCAGAGACGTTGGTCTGTAAATCTCTTTCCACACAAGGTTATTGTCAGGTTCTGTTTTCAAAGTTATGCTGGCCTTATAAAATGAGTGAGCAAATAGCCCCTTTTTCTCCTTTCTGTGAAAGAGTTATATGATAGGTATCGTTCTTTCCTTAAAATTTCAAAAGAATTTATCAGTGAAGTGACCTGGGCCTAAAGTTTTTATAGAGGGACTGTTTTTAGTAACAGATTCCATTTCTTTACTAGATATGGGACTATTCAGATATTATATTCTTTCTTATATCAGTTTTGATAATTTTCTTTCTTTCGAAGACTTTCTCCTTTTCATCTAACATATAAAATTTATTTACATGTAGTCGTTCTTAATTTCTTCCTATTATGCTTATTATATCTACAGAATCTATAATGCTAGCTCAGTTTTAGTGACTCATATTGATAACTTGTGGGTTTTTTACTCATCAATCTTATAAACATTATATTATTTTTATTAATCTTTTCAAAAGACTGATTCTCAGTGTTGTTGATTTTTGTCTATTTATGTCTGTTTCTCCTTCTCATTGATTTCTGCGCTTATTTAAGTATTCCTTTCCCTCTACTTCGTTTAGGTTAAATTTGATCTTGTTATTCTAGCTTTCCAAATGGAAGTTTAGATAATTAACTTTCAACTTTTCTTCTAGTTTATGCAATAAAATCCCTTGTAAGCACTGCTCTGGCTACATCCCACATATTTTGATAGATTATAAACATATTTTGATTCGAAATATTTATAATTTCCATTGTACTTTTTCCAAGACACATGGGTTATTTGGGAATGTGTTACTTAATATTACTAGTTAGTATTTGTTATTGATTTCAACTTTAATTCTACTGGAGTTAGAGAACATTCTCTATATGAGTTCAATCCTTCGAAATTTGCTAAGACTTGCTCTATGGCTCAATGTCTGTGCTATTGTGGTGAATGTTTCATATACACTTGAAAACAGTGTGTATTTGACCATGTTGGGTGAAATGTCAAATGATAGTTGTGTCATTTTGGCTATTAATGCTGCCCGAATCTCCTGCGTCCTTGCTAATTGTTTTGCTTATTCTATCAGTTATAGAGAGAAGTGATTATGGATTTGAATTGATTGTAATTGTAAATTTGTTTATTTCTCTTTAATTTTGGTCAAATTCTGCTTCTTATAATAGATGGGTACTGCCACAACATGATACAATTAAATCTCAACCTAAATGCATCATCCAGCTTAACGGAGAATGCTCAAAGCATTGTTATTTAAGTCAGGAGCAAAATTAAGATGTCCTGTGACATAACTTTCATCTGAGAGTTTTCTGAGGGTAATAGTTTATGCAATTCTTATTGGCAGGTGATGTGATTATTTACATAGAAATCTCAAGAGTATCAAATGAAAAAAAAAACCATTAAGAATAAGAGAATTCTGTGAGGTGACTAGGTAAAAATTAGCATCAAGAAATCAGTAGCCATCCTGCATACAAAAGGCTAACTGAGTGAAAATATCCATTTCTCAAGTGGAACACGTAATATTTAACTTATCAGGAAATATGCAAAATATACATAAATAAAGTTTAAATGGCTATAAGAAAGATTATAATCTGGAGATAAGAAAGCTAAATAACATAAAGATATCAATTCTCCCCCAAGATATGTATATAAATTTAAAATGATAAATATTCAAAAATTTATGTGTGTGTGTGTAAATATATATTCAGGTACACCCTATTTGTCAATTTGAGCTTTCTCCTGTCCTATCAAGTTGGTGACATTAACTGGCTCCATTATCGTTTTTTAATTCGTTGCCATGTCCATTGAACTTAAATGCGTGTTTTAAGTGTTTTAGTAATTTTACAACCAACATTTGCAGAATACCTGACACCTAAACTGTTCAGTTTTCATTAATAAATCCTAAAGCAGGTTGCCTTCATTTTCCTTTGAAACTGCGGAATAACAAGTACTGTCAGTGCCTAAGTCTCCAGTGAGCAGCTCGATGAACTTTCACATACGTCGACACCTGTTTAAGCCCACTCAGATCCGCGTAGAATATTTTCGGCACCCCAAAAAGCTCCCCGCTGTTCTCTCCCAGTCAGAACCCACCCCACGGGGAACGTCACTTCTCTATTTCCTGTTACGATAGATTTTGCCTGTTTTTGAGTTTCTTATAGATGAAATTGTACAACCTGTCCTCTTGTGTGTCTGACTTTTTCGCTCTCTGTGTGGTGCGTTCCAGGAGTCTCTTGTTTCCTGATTGCTGCAAATCCCCTCACCTTCGTTACTGTGGACTTTTTGCCACTGCCAATGGTAAACTGTACATATATTTTTAAATAAGTATGTTAATTATTTCTTCTACATTTGTAATATTTATCTAAATTTTGTAGATTTTGATGTATCGCACTTACTGGTTTAATATTTCTCATCTTACCACCAAGTAATAGTAACTAGAAATAGTTCACCCATATCAATTGCGACAAGCAAAATTTGGAGATACTTTAGAACATTATCGACGGTTTGTACTTCAATGACCTGGGGAGAGATTTCAGAATATTACTAATATTATTGTAATAACTATGTATGCTGTCTAGTGGGTACTAGACTTATCGGAAGGATCACTTCATAATTATATAAGTGTTTAATAACTCTCCTGTACACCTGAAACTAATATAATAATTAATGTCAACTGTAATTAAAAAATAAAAGAGAACGTTACTGATATGATTTTTAATGCTTATTTTAAGAAATTTTGGTGTTTTCAGGGTAGATTGTAGATCTTGTCCTATTATTGATTGATTGATAAAATAACAGTAGGCAAATTAAAATATATAACTCACTCTCTCCCCTACATTGCTTATTTTTGGCCAGGGAAATGTAATATCTCTAGTGCACTGAGCAGCACATACAAATCACCAAAAATTCAGGGTATCATCATATTAGTCAGCTTTCACTGACTTATGCTGTAATAACGAACCAGCCCCAAACCTCAGTGACCTGCTACAACTAATCTCTCCTTTGTAATACACGTCTGTCACAGGCCACGCACTGCTCTGTGCTATGTGCTCTTCCTTCCAAGACGGAGGCTGAAAGCGAAGCCCCTTTTGAGACATACCAGACTCTAGGAGGAGGGAAAAGCGCATGTGATGACTGTTAAGGCTTCTGCTGGAATGTGGCACACATTCCTTTGGCTGAAGCAAGTCATACGGCCAAACATGACATAAAAGGGAAAGGGCGATCTTTCTGTAGAAGGAGCCCCCCCGAGAAAGGTGATGACTCTATCGGATGCTAATTCAGTCTACCTCAGGCATCGCCATCACCACCGCTACCACTCACAGTAAGCGCTGGAGCCTATGTCACATGAGCGTTTGCTTCCTGACTCCTCCAAGGCTGTGGGACTGCTTCATTTATGGTGACATTTCCCATCCTCTCCCCACAAGAATCAATAATGTAAAAGTAAAATGTGGATACTTTAACACGTGAAAACACAAACTCATTTTTTAGCATTACCATTTTCGTGCTGATGCACAAATCATGGGTAAGCAGCCATTCGAGGAGGCCAATCCATAACCAAACCCATAACTTACACCAGCAGCTGGTCATTACAGAAGATGTAATAGCACATTAAAACGAGCGCAGCTCCTGCTGCTTACATGTTACCTGGCTCTGAGTTCGAGAATAAATGAGCCGAATGAGTCAAAGTGATTGCCAAACAGCCTAGGTGTCCCTGGCCAAACTGACAAATCCATCCCAATGGAGAGATAGATACACCTGTTCCACCTGTTCAAAGTGAAACTCTCAAGCTTTGGAAAGAATGTACTAAAGGTCACCTTATTGTTTGAGATCAGTTGTCTGCAATCCAGAACTGATGGGTAACCTTGCCTGACTTTATGCTTGCCAGAAACCAAGGCTGATATTGATGGTGGATGCCCTGTTCCCTTTTAACGCCCGGGTTCAAACCATGTCTTAGTTTTTCTGATTGAGACCTACATTGTTAAAATGGTAGAAAGAAACAACCTTAAGAAATATCCAGAGATTCTAAGGTGTTGTCATTTGTTATAGACAGAACAGAATGTAGCTGGTCTTCCATCCAGTTATGCCTCTTTCTTTTAGAAACCTCAGAAAAAAAAAATAGAAAAAAAGGTCAGTGTAGAATCAATTGCAGTCTAAGAAAGGGGTCAACAAACTTTTTATGTAGAGGATTAGTTAGTAAATATTTTTGACTTTGAAGCCCACACATTCTCTGTCCCAAGAGCTCAACTCTACCATTACAGTGTGAAGACAGTCATTGAAAATATGTAAGCAAATCGATGTGGCTGTGTCCTCAAAACACTTTATTTACAAAAAAAAAAAAAAAAAAGGCAGCAAGCCGATTAGACCCACAGGTTATAGTTTACCAGTCATTGGTGCAGGAGGATGTATGAAGCACCAGCAATAAGAAAACCTTTGAATGACAAATTTTTAGGCATTCTATAACTGTTAGACAGGGAGTAAATGCATGAAAGGGATGATCATTCAGCTGAGAATGGTAATTCTGCCTCGGCGTTCTGGCCCCATCATGAACACAGTCCAGCGCCTATTGTTAGAGGGGGAATACCCTTTCCCTTCCCTACTCCTGTTTTCCACAGTGAGAGATTTTCCCCTAACACCTGGGATGTAGAGCCGAATGTGATTGGCCAACATAAGAAGGCAACTGAGTATGCTCCACAATTTCTGCCTTGCTTCTTTCCTTGAGGGGAAGTTGCTTACAAAGACCAGACAATCTCTGCTGTGGCCTCATGCCCATGCAGAACCCCAGAGAATGAGGCTTGATTCCATCCAGGACTACCTGCTACCAGGTAAGAAAGTCTGCCTAATCTGAGATTTGATATTGGCAAGCTGACTGTTGAACAAGACTAAAGCTTTGTTCTCTGGTATGGCCTCTATCACTAATAAAAACAGCATTTTGGCCCCCATTATTTCTCTTCAAACTATTTATAAGCTGAGTAGGGGAGAGGGATGATTCATTAGGTGCCAACTAAGAGGCTTCAACATATAAAACAAATTTTAAATGTAATGGTCTCATTATAGAAAGACAAATGAAATACTATAAGTCAGGTTGGGGACTTGACAGAGAAATGAAACAGAAGTGAATTGAGTCTTATTAAACTTGTAACCCAAAACTGGTCTACCTCAATTCCTAACTGGATTGAGGTGAGTAGCTCCTCACCCTGTATACTTCACATAGGAAAAATGAAGCCCTCTTTGGTGGAAAATAATATCATTTGGAGATTCTATCTATGGTTCTTTTATTTACAATGTGTGCTATATAATGTAAAAACAAATAAAATTTCAAAGTGAAAAGATATTATAATAACTGATAAAATGTATAAATAAAAGATAGAAGCAGACTAATAAAAAATCCAGATATTGGAATTAGCAGACAAGGACTTTAACTATGACTACTATATAAAAGTAAATGAAGGAAAAGATGAACAAAATGGATGAAAAATGGAACTTGCCAATAAAGTATTCATTTGTAGATTCAAATCTATAACAAGAAATATGCACATTCTTGAACTGAAAAATATAATAACTGAAATTAAGAACTTATGGGAAGAATTAGACAGAAGACTGGATAGAAGATAGAAATAAAAAATTAAGGAAAGATCAGTAGAAAAAATATCCAAACTGAAGCTCAGTGAAAAAATAACAGAATTTGACATAAGAGACTTGTGGGACACAGCAAACTGGAGTCCTAGGTGGAAAGAGAAAGGGAATAGTGTAGAAGGCATAATTGAAGAGATAATGGCTAAGACTGAAACACATTAAACCACAGGTTCAAGAAACTTGAAAAACCACAAGCAGAATAAACACAATGAAATTCATATTCATTCGCATTTTCGTCCTGCTGAAAACGAAAGACAAAGAGAAAAAAGCAGTTAGAGTAAAAAATATGTTTTTAGGAAGTTGTAGTTAGATTGACAGCTAATTTTTCAATGAAATTCTAGAAGTCATAAAATAGGAACAGCATCTTTAGAGTGCTAAAAGAAGGAAAAATCCTGACAGCATAGAATTTTATACCTAATGAAAATATCCCTCAGAAATGAAAGTAAAACAAAAGCATTTTCAGGCAAACAAAAACTGGGAGAATCTGTTGCCATCAGATCTATACTCAATGAAATACTATAGGAAAAATTTTTTTTTGAAATTGAAGGAAAATGATTTCTGAAAGGAGACTAGAATTACCAGAAGCATTGAAGAGCACAAAAAAAGATAAATAATGACAAATACAAAGGACTACTGCATGTATAAACCTGTAATAATAACACTGTCTTAAGAGTTTTATAACGTACATAGGAGCGGCACAAAGGGCCGGAAAGAAATGAGAGAGTTAAGCTGTTGTAAGGTTCGTGCGTGGTTTGTAAGCGTTAAACGTACTAATTCAAAGCAGACTGCAATGAGTCAAGGGTGCGGAAGGTAGCCTCTCTCACTAAAAAGCTGACAAGAATCTCTAACTTAAAAGTTAATGGAGAAAATGGACTCGTATGATTGAGGTGATAATAGTGGTTATTTCTGTGGGGGAAAATTGACTGGAAGCGAAGCACAGGGCAGCCTGATGACACATGGGAAAATGTCTTCTGATTTGGTCTGGGTGGCAGTTATGTGGAAGTATTTAAATTCTAAATGTATGTATGTTATATGTGATTATATATAATTTATTTTACTGTATAAATATAATTTATCCTATATAATAAATAGTTATTATATACAATTCCATAAAATTTAAAGTTCATCGTAAACATAATATAGGAATATATAATAATATATAAATATAATAATTTTGTAAATATAATTTATAGTGTATATAATATACACATTTATATATAATTTCATTGAGTCGTGTACTTAACTGTGCAAATCAAATTTCAATAAAAAATTAAAATATATCATCGGAAAAATAAGAGAAATATATTTATGAAACATGAATAGGATGCTTAAAATGGAACCAATTGGAGGCAATAATGGGTCATTGAAAACTAAAAATTGATAGATAGAAATACAAATGATAGTAAAAAAGAAAAAAATAGTAATAGAGCCAAAAGATTAAGTCTAAGATATCTCTCTGAAAGTAGAACAAAAGAATATATTCCATGGGAGAAAAATGTAACAAAATTAGAAACATAATTTAGACACTCAATATTTGGCCAAAAGGACTCCCAGAAAGATAGATCAGAGAAAATGAAAAATAGAAAATTATTGAATAGGTAATTCAACAGAATTCCCAGAACTGGAGAACATGAGTCTCCAAATGAAAAATTCCACTGCGTGTCCCACAGGATCAGTGGGAAAAGACCAACATCAAAGAACACCATGGTGCAATGTCAGGACAACAGAGAGAAGGAAATATTCCGAGAATTTTTAGACAGAAAAAGAAGGCCACACACAAAGTGACAGGAATTGGAATGGAATTCAACGCGTCAGCAAAACAGAGAGAGCTGTAAGGTAAGGAAGCAGAGAAAACATGGGATCTGGGAATCAGGAATCCAACACAGGAGAGATGCAATGGGAACTTTCATTTCATCTGGTGGCGGAGGAAAGTCCCAGGTAAAAACCGTGCAGCAAACCTGGGGAGCATACGGTCCAGACCCAAGCGGGTGCTCAGAGAGCTTCCCATCGGGTACCAGAAAGAGCGTGGAATTGACGAAGATGATTCGGGGAAAAAGGCATTGGGTGAGATTTTACAGAGCCGTTACTCTGAGGTGAGAAAACACTTAACGATCGCTCATAAAAAGCAAAGCAACTAAAGAAATAAAGCAATTAAGTCCAATAAAAAAGGTAGTTTTACATTTCAGAAACTGCAATCCTTGTATATTCTTTTGTTAATCAGAATATGGTCCAATATTGTTTAGTTATAATAGTGAAAAGATTGAAGGTGGATCTTAGCACAAAAGAGCTAAAATTTTCACCTGCTGTACAAAGTTATAAGATAGATCTAAAATTGTAGACTCGAGAAATAGCAGTATCTATCTGCCTTTATTCTTAAATTTGGAGGTGAATACCAGAACAAGCAACTAAATACGCTGAAAGCAGATATCCTGGGAAACAGGAAATGGGTGAAACAGGAGACTACATTTTTTTTTTTTTTTTTTTTTGGTAATGTGATTTTTCACACTAGATTTTTTTCCTCTGGCTTTATTTTGGAAATTTTGAAATCTATATCAAAGTTAAAGAATAGTACAATGAATATCTATACTCTTAACCCGGATTCCACATTAGCTTTATGTCTCCCTCACTGTTTGAGAGTCACTTGGGATGAGTTGAAAACATCGTGATCCTTCATTCATAAATACTCGGGCGAGTGTCTCTTGAGAACAAGGACATTCTCCTCCATACTCTGAATTTCATCATCGCATCTAAGAAAATGAATGAGAATCCCCTATGATCCCCTGTGTGGATTAATGTACAACCCACAGATTTCCTCAATAGTCCCCCAAATGTTGTTTATACATTTTTTCCGTCCAGGATTTAATCAGATTTCAGTTTACACTTGGTTGTTTTATCTCCTTGAACCTTTAAATCATAGACAAGTCCCTGCCCCACTGGGCCTTTTTGTTGCTGTTTTTCAAAACACTGACTTTTTTGAAGATGAGATTCCAGGGGTCTTAGAGAAAGGCTCTTGTGCTAGACATTTCCTCGTGATCTCATTAAGATTCCGATTGAAACTGTTCCCGTGGACATATATCACTTTTTAAACATGATAAAATGGAAAAAAAAAAATGGAGCCGGCATTTGTTTATGTTTATTGAAAAGAAGGCTCTTTCTCTCTTAGGTTGCCTTAGGCTGAAGTTTGATGCCCTCCCTGCGTTAACTGGGTCAGCATGTGCTTACTAAGTGTTCCCTAACACAAGTCACTCCAGGAAGCAGGTTAAACACCTTTTCTCTAAGAGGCATACATTTTCGCAGCTTTTCATTTAAAATTCGTTCCCAGTGGGGATTTATTTTCTTCCTCATCTACGCAAGAAATTCTGTTACTGAAAATTCTTTGGTCACTTATCTCAACCACAAATGGAAGAAGTTGTCCCTGCACGAATCCCTTGGTGGCTGAATAGACTTGATTCTCCCGAGTGATAAAAACGAGATGCAAAGACAGAGCGCTGTGAGGACCTGAGTTCTGTACGGGGATCAGCCACGGAAACCCTGCGTGACCTTGAGCAAGCCCTAGACCTCTCCAGGCTTCAGTGTCCTTAGCTATATGAAAGGAAGGAGGGGTGGGGGCAGAGCAAGTTGGTCATGAAAGGTACTTTTCAAACTTGGATTCTAAAGTGAGCAGAAAAGAAAGTATTCAAGGACAGTTAGCCACTGCACACCCGGTGGATGTCCCTTTTTACCTTCCTGACAGCCAGACTCAGCCACCCTCTGTACAAAACAAGCGGATCCCTGTCTGGGCCGGGGAGACGAGAGGTGGGGGAGGACGCGGAGAGGAGCCAGTAACGGCCAACAGTGCAGATACCAGTGCTAGAGCGGCTGACAGGAAGCCCCACCTTCCAGAGTGCTCCCTGTGACGATAAGCTGTGCAGCGTGAAAATCACGAGACGCAACTCTAATGTTAAAGGCTAAACAAATCACGAAGTAGTCTCAGGACAGAAGAACTCAACAAGCGTTTAATAAATTTAGCAGTGAAGGACTTTAGGAGATGCCATGTCCAGTATATCGATTATTCTAAGCTGAAGACACTGGAAAACCAGCAGTTACAGGAAGAGGCTCACCCTGGACACCACCCATCTGTCTAAAGCCTGACCCTCCAAGGGGACTCAGTGGTCATAAACCCTCCCCAGGGACGTCCTCAACCTGGGAAGGCTGACTCTCATCACAGGAGAGGGGACCACACCCAGACGAACTGTCACAAGCCGTCACGTCTCCCACCTAGTATTCTAAGGGCCCCTTCGCCTCTCCTGAAAATCATCGCTCTCCCCAAGTTGGCCACACCCTCCCACCTTCACCCTGCTAAGATGCTGCATAAGCTCTCAAACCTCACCATCGCGAGGGATTCGCATTTTTTGCCTGTCACGCCCTTGTGCACTTGCTATTGAACATGAACACATTTGTACACCTTTTCACCTGTCGACCTGCCTGCTGTCAATTTATCCCACAGACCCAGCCGTGCAGCCAGGAGGGCAGAGGCCAAGTCTTTGCTGCCCCACGTGGGATCCCCAGGTTCGGGACCCCCGGTGGTACCCGGCTGCCTTCATTGCCACTGTGATTCCCTTCGAACTGCTGCGGACGCTCTGTAAGCCCTCTCTCAAAGCGCACCGATGGAAGGTGGAGGACATGGAGAGAGCCCGAGCAGGCCGGGGGGACCGTGTCTTACCACCCACCCTGCGGCTGAATGGCGCCCTAACTCTGGGCCGGTCTCGTAGACCCACGAGGCTGCCACTGTCTCACCTATGAAATGGATGGGAGGGGACGGTAGATCGAGTCACCGCTCAAATTCTTTACTGCCCGTCCCTGAAACTTTGGGGGAAGCAAGAGAGATCTTCTGCGTCGTGCGCACCCCTGGCATGGTGACTAACTGGCCGGATACCTGCTCCACGGTGCTCCCCCTCTCCCTTCACTACAGGACCTGCTCGCTAATGGCTTTTCCTCTCTTAAATGGGTATTAAGAAAACATCCGATTTTTTTCTTTCTTGGCTTACAGCCATGGTTTCTGGTCCCAGAGTTTTCGGAGCCTGTGAATAATTATGTGGTTTAACTTACGGATGCCCTGAAGGTAATAACAGAAATTGCTCATGATTCAGTTTTGCTTGTACTTCCCGTGCAGATCTCCCCCCTTGTCCCCCCGCAACATTGGAATGATAAGATTAGCAACAATGCTACTTTAAATTTACGCGGAGATGTCCACCAGAGTGTCTTTCCCATTTCCCGTTTCTTATACCAGTGATGAATACAGGCTTTAATAGGAGGTAAAGGGCAGTAATTGTCCGGGGTAATTGCGGAGGGGCTCTTCAAAACAGCTTTCTCATTCACTTCGAGATCCTGAAATCTCTGGATCTTTCTGTCAGTGCCTAAAGATCTTAAGAGCCTTAAGAGATATACACGAATCAATTATGACGAATGGGTCTTTTTTGGGTCCTGATTCAAACAACCACTCCTTTAAAAAAAAAAAAAAAAATCATAGGACAACCAGAGAAATGGAGCACTGACTGGATTTTGGTGGAATTAAAGAATTAGTCTCGTTTTAAGAGGCCATAATGAGGTCACGGTTCATGTCCTTTTTGTAACGGTTTTATCTTGTAGGGATTCTGACTGAAATGATAGTGGTATCTGGCATTTGAGGGGGAGCGGGTGGGCGTCTGGGTGGAGTGAGGCTGGACAAACCCTAATGAGCGCCGAGGCCTCGGACCGCGTGGCCTTCTGGACAAGATTCTAACTTTTTATCCGTTTGAACTTTTCCATCACAATTTTTAAATGATAACCCAGAACACAAATCTTTTCACAAAGAAGTAGTCTGATTTTGTATGTTCCATTTTACATTAGGCAGCACTCAGGTTTATCAGGTAAAAATGAACTCTTGAATTTGAAAATAAATGTAAGGAATGGGAAATGGGAAAAGGGAGAAGAATCTTAAGTGTCGTTTTTTTTTTTTTCAAATAACGCTAATATTGCCACCCATTTGAATAAGGTTTTACAGTTTCGAAGTGATTTATGTCTCACTGCATCTTGGAAAAGCCTGGTGTGTCTATTTGTTGTCACATATGACATCTGAAGAAATGCCTTTATTATATTGTTTTTATATTTATATATTTTTTAATGATTTACCTTAAAACTCTGGAAATATTTTTATCATTTGACTAGACTCTTAGCGGATGCTTAAGGATTTATTGCCTTCTCTCACTTTGCATGGGAAAGTCAACCAGGATGTCTATTTACAATATTAGAAATCTTAAATGGTCCCCTACCATGATTTGGAACAGTTTTATTTTTCCTCTTAGTTTCTATTTGGGAGAAATCGCGGGGGAAAAAACCCCTTTCTTATTTCCTTTGAGCCCACCCAGCTGTTTCATTTTGTGTTCGCTGATTTCCCATGCTCCCAGTTGGAGAGAGAAGCCATCAGAAGTGTTCTGTTTTTTTTTAATACTTTATCAGCATTTCTTTTATTAGCCACATTATCCTTTATCTCTTTCCTGTGAAAGGTTTTAAAGTACAAATTGATGAAGCCACGTCTTTTGTTATTTAAATATTATGCCATCAACATTTACAAGTACACTGTAAGAGGATTTAAACACAATATCCTACCCTAAGGATCACAAACGCACACATTTTTTAAAATCTGACTTTTCTCTTCCGTTTTTTAGTGTGCTTTACGTTCCATTCTCCGAGTACAGAAAACTACCGGAGGCCCTGTTATTAAACACTCCGACCTGGTCACAGACCTTTCACAAGGTCGAGAGCAGTAAACACCGTATCTTTATAAGGGCAACACATTCTTAAGTTAATACGAAAGGCTTGGATGCATTTTGCCGGCATCGGTCCTGGAATCACAGCCCAGGGACCTCAGGACCGCCATTCTTGGGTGCAGTGAATGTATATCCATATACCAAGCCCATCCCCTAAGGAAGGGTCTGTGACCAGATGACTGGAAAGGAAGGGACCCCTCTGGGAGAAGGTGTCCCTGGACTCGATAAGAGTTGCTCTATGACACTGCAAATATTAAATATAGCTACATGAATCACACTACAAAATCCCAGTCCTGAAACCTGGAGTCGGGCGCAACGATTTGTTCTGGCTCCTTGCTCATGAATACCAAAGAATCATTTGAAGAAATTTCGGTCAGTATAAAGAACATTCTGAAGCTCCATTCCTCCCTCTGGAAGATACATTCTTCATTTGCCAGGACAGATGCCTCTCAAGTGTTATTTTGTGTTTTTTAATATTTGAACTAAATTGTCAGTCCTTGTAACTGGGAAGAGTTTCCCCAGAACCCTCCTGACTCATGCTAAGGGTACACAACAGCTGATAAACTCCAGTGACCTCTGAGGAAACAGATGGGCCGTGTGGCTTTGCACGCCCACGTGGCTTTCTGGACTATGGAGGACAGTACAACCCAGCCTTTTCCATATTTGTCGGGCTGATCATAGGGGTGGTGTCACCTCTTCTATTGTTCTAACAAATCTCTTTATTATGACCTTCCATGTCACTATTTTTGTCATTTGCGTATGTTTCCGTGTATATATCTTTAGAATTACGAAATAACCTGTGATCATTGCAATAGTCACAAGAGTTAACTTTTGTTATTTTTTATAAGGTGCCAAGCACTCTGCTAAAAGCATGAAACTCTTGCCTCACTTAATTGACAACTCGAGATAGTATTATTATCTCCGTTTTGCAAATAATAATAATAATAAAAAAGCATGAGCATAAAGGAATCAATTTATCACCCATTCATCCTTCCTGAAAATATTTCTTTTGGGGAAAAAAAAAGGAATCCAAGATAGAGACTAAAATTTGAAACATGCAAAAGTGACAAGAAAAATAAATTAGTAAAACTTACACATGAATCTTAAGGTTAAGACATTTATGAAACGGTTTATAAAAAAAAATAAAATAAAATAATAAAAAGAATTTTAATGGTAAACTGAAACTAAAATTTCAGATTACTGCTAAAAAACATGAGATGCTTAAGCTCTTATCTTATTCCAGAGGAAAAAGTTACACCGATTTTTTTCGAAACGTTGTAGGAAAGAATATTTAAAAACCTTGATTACGATTTACAGCCATCTCAAAATTGTCAAAGTTATCAGAAACAAGGGAAGACTAAGAAACTGTACTAGCCAAGAGGAGCCTAAGGAGACATGATAATTAAATGTAATGTGTCCTGAAACAGATAAAGGACATTAGACAAAAACTGAAGAAATATGAATAAAGTATGAACCTCAGTTAAGAAAATGTATCAACATTGGACCAATAATTTTGACAGAGGAATCATATTCATGGAAGACATTAATAATAAGGAAAACTGGGTATCAGTATAAGAATTCTCTATGCTGTCTTTGCCGTTTTCTGTACATTCAAAATTACTATAAAATAAAAATTTTCTTAAAAAAATAAAATCAAACTCATAGAGTTGTCATAAGGATTAAATGAGATAATCAATATCACAAGAACTGGAATATAGTAAGTATTCAATAAATATGAACTTTAATAATGAGTAAAAAATTAAGGGCTATCAATAGAATCGGGATGGAATGTATAACTTTCCAAACAACATGCAGCGGGGGAGACGAGAGGTAAAAAAGAAAAATTCAATCTATTCAACAAAAATAGTAAATAAAAAATAGAAAAGTGAAAAATGAAAGCGATGTAAATAAAAAACATAAAATAAGATATCAGGAATCAGTAACTATGTTAAATGTGAAATGGTTAAACTTGCTAATTAAAGAAAAAGATTCCATACCCATTTGGATGGCTATTATAAAAAAAACTGAAAACAACAAAGTATTGACAAAAGTGTTTTAAACCTAATTCAGTGTTAGGGGAGGGGGAGGGGGCATCCCACACCAACATCCACCCAGTAATAACATCAGACCCCATGGGTTAGGGGTTCAGGCTCACAAGACTGCCGACCACCTTCCCTCTGACTTCAGCTGTCAATGGCACATCTAGGTTGTCACCTGCTGTAGATGGGCAGTTCCAATGAATGCCCTTGGGTTTTATTAATTTGCTAGAGCAGCTCACAGAAGTCAGAGAAACATTTCACTTACTACATCAGTTTATCATAAAAGGAGACAACGCAGGAACGGCCAGATGGAGAAGATGCATGGGAAAATGCACGGGGAAAGGGCCCAGAGCTTCCGGGGTCTCTCCAGCATGCCACTCTCCCCTAACACCCACGTGTTCACTAACCTAGAACTTCTTCAAACTCCGTTCTTTGGGGTTGTTATGGAGGCTTCATTAAGCATTCATGATTGATTAAATCATTGGTCATTGAAAAGCAATTATTCTACTTCCAGGCTCTCTTCCCTCCCTGGAGGAATGCAAGGGTAGGGCGAGATGTGGTATTGAAAGTTCCAGCCCTCTAAGCATAGGGTCGGCTGCCTGGGTAATCAGTCCCCATCCTTAGTGTGGTCCGCAAGTCACCTCATTAACATAACAAAAGACCCACATTCTCAGCAGCACTATCCACAATAGCCAAAAGGTAGAAGCAGCCCCATGTCCATTGATAGATGAATGGATAAACAAAATATGGCATATACATACAATGAAAAATTTATTCAGCCTTAGAAAAATAGAAAATTCTGACATATGCTAATACGTGGATGAACCCTGAGGATACTATGCTAATAGAAACAGGGAGGAAAATTTTTCCTCTACCCTTCTAGGTTCTTCTGGCCGGTCTATTAATCAAATTGACATGAGACAGATTAGCAGGAGAAAAACAAATTAAAGTTCAATAATATGTACATCTCCTGCATACATGGGAGAGACCCAGGAGCCCTGAATAACTCACCAAATCACCTTAAATATACCTTCCACCAACAACACGAGATGATGTTGGAGGTGGAGAGTCATTACGAGAGGTGACCAGGAAAAGATCAGTAAGCAAAGGTAAGATCGTTATGTAGATTTAAATCCAGCTTTCTCTATTCGTGATAGTTTCTAGAGTTCTCAATATCTTTCTTTTCCTAATAGCTGTGAAGGAGACACCTTACAAATGGTGATTTCCCTCACAAATGTAATTGTCCTTTTATGAAGATAACTGCCTGGTTTTCTGAGCTTCTCTCACGTCTGCTGTTTCTTAAAATTAACCAGGCTGAAATTATCAATATTCAAAAAAGGCATATTTTTGAGTGACAAAACAATTCAGTCATTGAGAAAGTACTATATGATTCTACTTATATGGGGTATCGAGATTAGTCAAATTTTAGAAACAGAAAGTAAACGGGTGGCTGCCAGGGGCTGTGTTGTGTGAGAAATGAGGAGCTGCTGTTTCATGGATGTAGAATTCCAGCTTTGCAAGATGAAAAAGTTCTGGAGGTCAGTGTGGACCACAAAGTGAATGTCCTCGCCACCACGAAATTATACTTTAAAAGTGGTCGAAGTGGTGAATTCTATGTGACGTGTATTTCTCCACAACTAAAAATCTTCTCGAAGAGAGGATTTTTGGACTGAACGGAAGCATAAAAATCCACTGATAACATGATATGTCACGAGAGAAATGGGAATTAAAATAGTAACGAGCTACCACTGCACACCTGTTGGAATGGTGAAACCCCAGAACGCTGACCTCGCCAAACGCTGCCGAGGACGTGGAGCAACGGGAACTCTCCCTCGCTGCCGGGGGGGTGGGGGGTGCAGCCCGGCTCGGCCTCTTCAGAAAAACAGTTTGGCCGTTTCTGGCAAAACTCAACAAACTCTGCCATATGATGCCGCAGCCGTGCTCCTTGGCGCTCGTTCAAACAAACGGAAAACACATCCACACAAAAACCTCCTCCCGGATGTCTGTAGCGGCTGTCGAATGAACTCAAAAATTGTCTGGAGACTTCAGCTAGAAATGAATGATAGATTTATTCACGCAACTAGGCAAAAAATCAGAAGTGTTTTGAAGATAAAGAAAAGTTAAGAGTTCTTATATTAAAAGGACGATCTTGAGAATAATCAGTTCTGTGTTCTTAGCTTTAGGATTGGTCCAGGACAGTTATCAGTCAGATGTCAGGCAATTTCCATGACGGATGTCTGGAGGATGGGCTGCCAAAACCTGGAAGCAACTAAGATGTCTTTCAGCAGGTGAATAGGTGAATAACCATAGTACATTCAGACAATACAATATTATTCCACACTAAAATAAAGGAGCTATTTAGCTATGAAGAGACATGGAGGTAACTTAAACGCACATTACTAATTTTTAAAAAGCCAGTCTGAAAAGGGTATTAGCTGTGATTCCAACTATATGGCATTCAGGAAAAAGCAAAACCATGGAGACAGTACGAAGATCAGTTATTTCCAGGGTTTAGGAAAGAGGGACTAGGAAATAGATGGCGAACAGAGGATTTTTAGGGCAGCGAAACCATTCTGTGTGATACTGTGATGATGACACATAATGCATTTGTCCAAACCCATAGGATATAGGATATAGGACAATACCGAGAGTGAATCCTAATGTAAACTCCGGACTTGAGTGATATAAACACGTCAGCGTGGGTTCACCTTTTGTAGGGAATGTACCACCCTGGTGACAGCACAGTGCAGGTTGTTGGTAGTGGGGGAGCCTATGCCTGTCTTGGGGCAGGAGGTGTGTGAGAACTCTGGACTTCGTGCTAAGTTTTGCTGCGAACCTAAATTTTCCTGCTGTAAAAGATAACCTATTAAACGATTTTAAATCCAGCAATATGATGTTTATAAGACACAAAATAACAAAAAAAGTAAAAGTAAATTATCATCAAAGGCAAAGGCAAACTAAAAAAATATATAGGTAGCAATACTAATATAAGAAAACATAATTTAATGACAAAGCACATCAAGAGAAAGATAAATGAATACAGTACGTAGATAAAAGATTCCATCCGCCTCAAATATGTGATAGCTGTGAATATTCATGTATAAAATAATATCCTATCAAAATAGATATTTTAAAACTGTGTTGGAGTGAGACGAGAGAGAACACCTTCTCTTTTCACCCTGTACATTAGTATTGTGTTCATATTCGTGGTCAATCTGGCATTCTAAATATGTGCTTGTTTGGCAACTGAATATTAAAATTTGGATGGATATGTCAATTTGTTCTCCAAAAAATGCTATACCTATTAGCCTTTCCACCAACAGTGAAGGATTTTCTCCACGCCTTCACTAACACTAAATAATACCATGAGGAAAAAAAAAAAAAAGTTAATCTGATAGGAGGAAAGTGGGATCTTGTTTTTGTTTGCATTTTCCTGTTCACCAAGGAAACTGAGCTTTTTGTCTTAGCCAGAAGTACTCATATTTCACATAGTCTAACCAGTCACATTTTTTTTCATTCGTGCTTCTGGGTCTAACGTCTCACTTGGAAAGACTCTCCCTACGTATATTCTCCCAGAGTTTCCGTGGGTCCTCTCATTGCTTTGTTTGGAACTTTAATTCATTTTTCTTTTATTTTTCTTTTGGGTGTGAAGTGGCGATCCATTCTACTCAGTTCCCAACTGGGTAGCCAGTTGTCACTAAACCACTTACGGAATTTACTTTATCCGGAGGTTGAAATGCAACCATTATCAAGTGGCTACATGAGTCTGTTTCTGTACCACCACCACACCTTTTTAAGTCTATTAATTCTAATAGTTCATGTTCAGACCTACTAGAGCAATTTCGTCCTTGTTATTCTCGGTTTCGAAAAACATCTTAGCAGTCTTTAGCGTTTACTCTTCCAGATAAACTTTTAAATTAAAAACGCTTCCCGTTAAGATTGTGATTGGAATCACATCAAATCTATAACCATATGGGGAGAAATGACATGATGCAGCCATGATTAAACGGGCTCCAGACAAAGACAGCTCTTTCTTCTTTGGCAAGTTCATTAATCTCATGAACTTCAGTCTCTTTATTTTCAAAACAGATCCCCGTGTCATGGAGCTATTATGGGAATTTAACGTGATGATGCATATAAAGTGATCAGCACAGTGCCTGACATGTAAAAAGTGCTCAGTAAATGTCACCCTCACATGCGAGAACAGCTATACTTGGCTTACATGTTCACAATGTCTTTCAGCGATGATCATAGTTTTCTTCACAGAGAAACATTTGTCATTGAAATTTTACTGTTTTTTAGCTTTTTGTTGCTTTTGGGAATGGAACTTTTTTTCCTTATCAGAATAGTTTCTAATCGGTGTCTGCTAGTATAGACAAATATAATCTTTAATGAAGTAGAGAATTTTTTTCTCTGAGTGGTTGGTATGAGGATATATTTATCTAGCAGCTGGTTGTCTTAATGTACTCTACTATTGGGTTCTATGAACTTTTAGTTTATTCTTTTACATTTTCTGGGCAGACAACTCTATCATGCACAAATAATTGTTTGTTTTCTCCTGTTATATATTCTTCTATTTTGCCTTGGTTGAAACTTTTAAAGTAATTTAAATACTGCCGGCAGTGGAGGACACCTTTCATGACTTTATTGGGAAATGTTTTCATTAACTTTTAAAAATGACACATTTTACATTTAGAAGGGAAACAAATAGGAAATCAATAAACATTATTAAGGGATTGTTTGCCAAAAATACTCTGAAGTTATATTCCACATCAGAAGAGAGTCAGTCACATACTTATATACAGTTGGCCCCAAACAACATGGTTTGAACAGCGCAGGCCACTTACATGCAGATTTTTTCAATAAATACTGTAAATGTGTTTTCTTTTCCTAATGATTTTCCTAACATTCTCTTTTCTCTAGCTTACTTTATTGTAAGAATACAATATATAACAGTATATAATACATATAACATACAAAATATGTATTAATTAACTGTTTATGTTATTGGTAGGGCTTCTAGTCAACAGTAGGCTATTGGTAGTTAAATTTTAAAGGAATCAAAAGCCATATGCAGTCTACAGCCATGCCACCCTGAACAAGCCCAATCCCTTCTGGTTTCGGAAGCTAAGCAGGGTTGGACCTGATTAGTACTTGGATGGGAGACCACCTACAAAGACCAGGTGCTATAGGTGTAAATAAAATTAAAAATAAGGGATTGTAAGCTGACAAGGTCCTTGCAATCTGTGAGGTCAACCAAGGGTTGTCTCACTTAAAAAAAAAAAAGCCATATGTAAATTCTAACCCCTAGTTTGTTCAAAAATCAACTGAATCAATTGAGCAAATAATAAAACCATAAAGGGCATATGATAATTCATCAGTTAAAGACTAAACTATACTTGGTAGATTTAATGGAGACAAGGATGTTATACTGATTAAAGATTTTAAATTAATTTTATGTTAAAACTAATAAAGTTTTATGATTTAAATATTTGTAGTTTATCATGTATCAATTATACCTCAATAAAGCTCGGGTGGGGAGGGAAGAGGAAAGGGTCCGCTACAGAAGAGACTCTAAACAACCAAGTTTGCGAAAATTATTCATCACTGGCCACTCCAACTAGCATGATGCATATCTTAGTCAGCTGGGCTGCTGTAACAAATTACTGCAGGCTGAGTGACTTAAACAGCAGAAATTTATTTCTCATGGTTCTGGAGGCTAGAAATCTAACGTCAAGGCACCAGCAGGTCAAGGCACCAGCAGATCTAGTAAGGGTTAATTTTATTATGTCCTCACAGGAGAGAGAGGTGGGGGAGAGGAAGAGGGGTGGGGGGGGGGGAGAGAGAGAGAGAGAGCCCTCTCCTGTGCCCCTTCTTCTTATGAGGGTACCACCGCCATTTATAAGGTCTCTATCGTCATCACCTAATTACCTGTCAAAGTCCCCACCTCCAAATATCATCGCATTGGGGATTAGGCTTCAATATGAGTTTTGGGGATACAAACATTCAGTCCACAACAATGGAACCTGAATAAGGGATCCCCTTGCATTGATGGAGGCCATGTGACGGTCCTACAACATGTACTTCCACTTCCACGGCCAATTTAGCTACTGCCACTTCTAAACGTCCAACCGCCGGCAGCAGAGACCCGTCCCGAGCTCCTGACAGCACTATTTCTCCATGAGAGCAGCTGATCTCTTGATGGCAAGTCGTCCGCGCTGGCCCCATTCATCACAAATGGCTCGCCCTCACTCCATCCTGGATACGGGTTTACATTTCCTGCCCACAAACCCCAGCCCACACCATTACCTGGTGTTTTACACAATGACTATAGACAAGGATTCCCACACAACATAGATCTAAGCGGGACCCATCGTCCGGCAAAGGAGGTACAGCGTGCACCCAGGAACATGGGGTCTGACAACAGAATGACAAACCACACCACCCAGAAGCAGCTGGCCTGGTAGAAACTGGAATGGGCGATCGAAAGCACAGTTGATGCTTCAGCTCAGAGGCAACCTTCGGTGAGACGATGAAAGATACAACCAAGTAGCAACTCTCATACGCCGCTAGCAGGGTCTGTCGTTTTACCAAGCGATTTGCGGAAATACCCGCACGCACGTTATAAAACTTATTATCCAGGCATTTACTTCTGCGTATGCATCCTAGAAAAATTTTAGCTTAGGTACAGAATGAGACATGTACAAGAAGATTTTTGCAATGTTGTTTATAATAATAAAATATTGCAAACAACTTAAAGACCCATTAACAGGAGAATGGATAATAAAGCACAGAATATTCATACAGTGGAATCCCACAGCGGTTAAAACGAATGAAGTAGCACTCTATCGGTATGGATAAATCTTAAAAACATAATATTAGGGGAAAAATAAGTTGCAGGATAACATGGTAGCTTTTGTTTCAAATTCATGAACGTGGAAACCAACGTTATGTATCGCCTGTGGATCCATACACTTGTAGTAATTATATAAAAGCAGCCACCCAATTCTGCCTCTGGGATAGAAGGAGTTGTGCAGGACCCAAGAGGGGTAGACAGGAGCCTTTGATTTTACAATGTTTTTAAAAATTATCTAGTCTATGGCCATGCCACCCTGAACATACCCGATCTCGTCTGATCTCGGAAGCTAGGGAGAGTCGGGCCTGGTTAGTACTTGGATGGGAGACTACCAGGTGCTGTAGGCATAAAACATAGATTGTAAACTGACAAGTTCCTTGCAATCTGTGAGGTCAACCAAGGGTTGCCTCGCCTAAAAAATAAAAAAAGAAAGATATAAAAATAAACATAATCTAAAATACAACAAAATGTTAGGATTTTTCAAAGCCTTGTGGTGGCTCTATGAGTGTTTTTATTACTAGATATTCTGTGTCATTATTTGTTAATAAAGCAATGTTTTACAAACTGCAAGTCACTTTGTAGAAGTGGTTTGTGAAATCAGCTTTATGGCTCATGACAAAACCTTAAAAAAAAGAAAAAAGGAATATAATAGAATATATCAGAATATTTAAGGAAGAAGTTAAATATTGTTTTGTATAACTTTTACTTCAGGGTCTACTGTATTGTTATATACAATATATTTCTTCCCAAGGGTCTTAGACAAAAATATTCAAAAGCCATTTATCGAACATCTGAAGATGTTGTCTGAACACACTAAACAGGTTCAACAAAACTCTTCTTTTGTCTGACCTTAAGCAATGTCACTGTGTTAGTCTTAATTATAATATACTATATATAATTATATTGTACTTCATTTCATAGTCAGTCACATCTATAGCAATACAATCCACAGAAGAAATTGTGGATGTTTAAAAGGCATTTGCATGTTTCTTTAAAATATTTTAAATTAAACATTATGTTAAGGTTTGAACTTTCCACTTTAACTAAAATTTATGTTAGGTTGGGGATGTAGTGATGAGAAGCCTGATCTAGGTTTTGCTTGTTAATAATATCACCTCTTCTGTAAAAGAATACAACTCCATGGGAAATGATGTCAACTATTAATTGGTTCATTGACTCAGCTATATTATTTGCTTTATTGTTTTGTGCTGTAACTATTTCATATTAACAAAAAGATTTTTTAGTGCTGTCCTTGAAGTTCTAAACCTTTGGTCTTACCCAACTGGCGAACACCTGGAGATGCAATGGACGGGTTCATTGGGCCCTTGAGTAGACAAATGAGTTTTCTTGTTCTTCTTTTTTGGCCCTAATGCATTTTGATGAAAAATGTGCTCGCGATGAACTCTTGTTTCCATCAGGTAGAGAGTAGGTCTTTAGTACTTGAAAATAAAGGAGTTGCAACCTACTAGGATGCATGGCTTTAAGTACTCATGCGAAAGGCTACAGTAGAAGGGCCGGTCAGGAGCGGAGTGTTACCAAGTCCAGCCAAAGTCAACAGGAGCCTTGATTGAGGAAGTTGTGGTAGGAATGGAGAAAAGGGGCAAAGGCATCGAGGAAAAGAAATGAACATTCAGACAAAAAGAACAAGGCGAGAGACTCCTGGTCTCAGAAGGGGGTTCCGAAATGGGCCACAGTGTGAGAGTAACCATCACATCAGGGTAGTGAGGCTTCATAACCAGGAGCAGATGATGTTCCCCTTGGGTCCTCCTGCAGAGAACAAACTTTGGCCACCTTGAAAAATGAATAGGCATGGAGGTGAAATGGACAATCACAACTTAAAATGGACATTTTTAATATTCCTCCCCAAATGCACTCTTGCAGAGATCGCCTTTCACCATCATAAATACATACAGAATGAAATCAGATGCTCTTGAATACTCGACAAGCACATTCCACCTCCTACTCAATCCTCTAAATAAGAAGGTGTACACAGATACAGGGAGCTTTTTAGAGCTGTTGGAGAGCTCCCAAGACGCTTTATTTTCTGACACACATGCTTTCAACCTATTAGGAAAATGTTCTACTTCGAGGCAATGTTGCTTATACTTAACTCTACCAAATATTTTTTTAATAAAATAAAAACTACTAACTACATAGTTAAATTTTTTTTTTTTTAATTTAAAAGAACGCTATAGATCTTAGAATGTTTTATTTCGGATTGCATCGCCAGAGATGCGTCGAATATAATTCATTCAAGGGAAGGGGGTCACACACGCCTGGCATGTTTTTGTTCACACGTTAGCCACATGGTGCACAAAACCCACTTTCATTAGGGGTGACCACTTTTGCAGTCACACTTTTAGCTCTCAAATGTTTCTTCGTACTTTTTAGTATTGATAATTTTGTGTTATTTCAGAGGGATTCCCTGAAAAAATTCCCATCGATATTTTTATTATGGAAAATTTCACGCATGTACTAAAGTGGACGGCTCGGTACGATGAATCCCAGTCATCGCGATTCAGTTACCAACTCAGGGTCAGCCTGGCTTCATCTGTGCCCTCACCCACTTCCTGCCTTCCGATACCACTTAGCAGCGAATCCTGACATCGTATCATTTGGGGCATAAATATTTCAATATGTAACTCTAACAGACAAGGACTTTTTAAAAATAAAACATCCGAAGTTCCGTGATTGTATCTAAAAATTAAGAATAACTTCATAATTTCAAATATAGTCAACATATTACGGTCAGTAGTCATTCAAACCCCATCGGTGTTTGAGGAAAACTCTCATTTTGCACCAGAAGGAAAACAATGTGACCTGCTTCCTTTCTCCAGAAGGAAGGGATGTGAATGACAGCGATGGGCAAAGGGAAATGGGATCGTGCCCGGATTACTGAGGACCCCGCAGTTCAGAGCTGGATTAAACCACCACAAAAGGATCCTTTCATTGCAACAATACTGGAGAGTCTCATGGAACTGGAGCTCAGGAAGTCAGCTGGGTCTCAGACGGGGACTTAACTGGAAAGTGGGGTACCCTCTCCACCACCCAACTCTTCTCTCTCTTACCCAGATTTTGAGGCTACTCATTCCCCATGCACTTTTTCTGCTTCTCTTTATAAAAAACCAGCCCATACCGTAGTGAGACTATCTTAGTTATAATTGCAAGTTTCCAGGAAAAAGGGCCTCCGAGGGGACCACGTTGGGTTAAGTGTCCACTCTTGGTCTTATCAACAGCATCTGAAGGGTTGAGTCCCCTGTTCCAAACATGGCTGCCAGTAGCTTCCCCATGTCTGGTGGGTGGGCAAAATCTCCCAGAGAAAGCCAAGGGCCACTGCTCACGGCCTGGCTTCTTGCCAGGGAGGACTGACAGCAGAGGCGTCTCTAGAGTTAAGGGACAGACAGTGGGCCACCGTGCTGGGTCTTGCAGGCTGGAGGACATTTCCACCTGTGACAATGGAACAGGTGCCCTCACCAAGGAAAGGGTCCTGTAACAGGCAGAGTTGTCAAATTCAACGAGCTCTGTTCTTCCCTCCCCGACCCGCTCCCCAAGCAAGGGTTTAGAACTAAGAATCCCCGCGGGTTCCTCTTCAGTGATCCCAAAGTGAGAACCACCCTCCAGGCCAGTGAGCGAAGGTTCAGTCGGCCTCAGTTCAGTCTTGTCCCTTGGCCGGTGGGGGTGTGTGCAAGAGATCAACTCGTTAAAACCATTTGTCTCCAGTCTACCACAGGTGGACGTCTCCACCTGAAAGCAAGGCTAAGAGGCAGGTAAGGATGAGGGCGTAGCGAGATGTGGGTATGAGACAAAGTTAGATGTCTAAAAAGAATTTGAATTCAGCTGGCGTGCCTAAACAGCAAGGCCTGACTGAACAGGTATTTTCATCTATATCGTCTTCATCGGCCTTTTCCTTTCTCTTTCTTCCCTCCTTCCTTCCTTTCTCCCCCTCCCTCTCCTCAGTTTCCCCTCACTTTCCCTCACCTCAGTGGCTCCTTAAAGATTTGAGTTCTGGTCTTTGTTCCCAGACATTCAATTCTGCAGCCTTGGGGCCCGGCCTGGGAATCTGCCTTTACAACAAGTCAAGAGAATTTTGATGCATGCCCAAGTTTGAGAACCTCTTGCTGTCAACAGAAACAGTAGTCAAGCCGACCCCAGAATGTTCCATTCATTCTTTTGCCCTTGAACGGGATGAATTTTCCTAATATAATCTCCCCACATTTCTGTGGTGATGGAGATGTGTGTAGCCAACATACCACAGTTGTTACCGAAGGCATTTAGGTCTACACCCTAAATACCTTTCCTCCTGCCCCAGGAGCTGCCCTCAACAGCTGCCTCATTCGAGAAAAGCTCACGAAGGTCTCCTGGGCTCCCGGTCATACCACCGTCTCTAAATTAGGGAAGCAGTATGTTTCCCTCAATTGAATGTACTAATGTTCTTGAACTTGGCATCGGTACCGTGAGTTAACTAATATAACAAGTACGTTTAAAAATGATAAATTCCGATTTTTGAAACATCATCAGTCTTGGTTTGATATAACAGTATCTAGATTAGTACATCAAAGTGCCCTGCTTGGGAGAGAGTCCCCACATTAGGAAAGTGTCATGTCCCCCACGCGTAGGACAGGTGAGGCGATCTGCTCGTTCTGAGCCATCGTGGGCTAGTCCGGAGAGAACCGTTTCTTTTCATTGTTTTTTAAAAACCAACTCTATTGACGTATAGCTTACATACCACAAACTCACCCATGGCAATGGTACAACGACTTTGAGTGAGTTTATGTGTTTATGCAAACGTTATAAACGGAGCCAGTTTCCTGACACCTCTGTCCGCCCGAAGGCTCCCGTGGCGGGTTTGGAGTCGCCCCCTGCTCCCACTTGCAGCCGCAGGCAACGGCTGATCTCCTTTGTCCCAATCATTTTTTTTTTTCTCCTTTTTCTAGAAATTTCCTAGAAATAGCATTGGACGCCAGGCGCTCTTTGTATCTGGCTACTTACACTAGTAAAATGTTTCTGAGCTCCTTCCAGACCGTCGTATAGATCAGCCGAGTGGCGTTCCACCTGGCGGGTCCTTTCACTGTCGTGCTTTGCTCTCTTAACTCCCTGAAACAAAATGTGTTCCCATGTGTACGGCTGGAACTTTTCTGTGACTAGAAACGCCAAACCTAGACAATTTCTTGCCGTCTCTGTGCTGCCAGTTGAGAGGAAGGCTGCACGTCAGTCATTTTGATTGCGGAAGCCGGGGACAATTTTTGCAATGCTGGTTTAACACTCAGCTCATGTTCTTAGATTTCAACTAACGATACCTATTTTTCAGAGAAAAGAATCATCGCCTGTCTTTTTTAAAAGATACAAATTGTTCACACAAGTTTTTCTGAAATAGTCTAGTGTCACCTATCAGGTAAGAACATGCCTAATCACAATTTTATATGTGTTTTACCGTAAGAAGATCAACGTGAACGAATGACCTATTGCAGGCATATGTCTGTGGCACACACGTTCCACGCCTAAACCTGGTGAAAACGTGATCTTCTGTGAATGTGCTCTGGGCATCTATTTTGGAGTGAATAGCCTCTGGTTCAAATATCTGTGTGTGTATATTGCCTTGGAAATACTTCCTCAGCTTCCGAGGCATTCTCCAAACACTTTCTGAATTAGCCAGCATTCCGGGGTATTTGCAGATAGCGGCAGCTCCTCTCCCCACGATCCATTTCCGGCCGCACAGCTGAGTGGCCCAAAGAGGAAAGAGCATCTAATGGTTTGGAGAATTTAGTTCAGTGGGCTATGGAGTTCTTTATTTTTAACAGTGTGATTAAACAATATTTCTGACAGCACAGGAAATTGGACACATGTTTATTAAGTGCTTCTTTTGAAAAGGGCACAATGCCAGGGTATAAAGCAATGATTTATATGCTTCGTTCATTAAAAAGAAATTTCGGCACTGACTCAGTGATAGATGTGAGACAGAAAGTTGAGTAACTCTTATCCTCAAGGAATGTACAACCTGCCATGGAGACATGGGCTTCTTCAGGTGTTTTAGGTTTGCTGACAAACCTACACGCTCTTTCTTTGGTGTGGTTTGGTTTGGTTTGGCAGAAAAATAGTTTTAGCATTATTTTGGAGATAGAAATCTCTCTCTTTCTCTCTCTCTCTTTTTTTTTTTTTTTTGAGAAAACATTCAGAGTGATTTTTATAATAAAATCTATGTTGAATCATAGAATAGAGTCCAAGAGAAGACACAAAATTGGAATGTAGAAATTTGTCTAAAGCATCAGAATCAGACACACCTACATCTCCACCCTCCCCCACCCCCACCCCCAGAGATAGAAATCTCTTGCTTCACCAAAACATGAGTTTCCTTCCGACTAGAAGGGCACGGGTTGGTTGGATCTGATTGGTTTCTGAGGGCACAGCTAAACACGCAGCTTATGAGAGCTTTCATTTCAACCTTGATGACGTGAAACTTCCGTGTCCATCCTAGAGGGGACACGGGGTGAGAGAGCCATGACTCAGGAACCAGAGCAACGAGGTGCTGATTATGGCCTCGCTGCTAATTGGCAGGGTGACCTTCGGCATTGACTTTGATTTTGCCGGGCCTTGGTTAGTCCACCTGGAAAAGGGAGACCCTTGTGTCTGTAAGTTCTCAAGTTCCTTTCAGCAAGAAAATTCGATGAAGTCTTTTTCACTGAGGACACAAGACCCTGGCCGGCCTATGTCTAATAATTATTGCCAGGTAAACTTACTAAGGGTTTATGACTTTTCCATTCTTCAGGTGTTATAGATCTTTTCTTTCCATGGGTTCGTAATGGAACAAAGTAAGACATGCGTCATTGATACATATTAATGTTTTAAACGTTGACTTTTACTGTGTAGTAATGAGAAAGTTAACTTTCACATTTTAAATATATGCATAAGTATATACGCATTTAATATATATATTATTCTACCTGAAAATGAAGGAAGTCATTAAGGTAGGCAAATTAGAAGTGAGACTTTTAGATTTTAGTGTCATTTTCTCATTCTCTTCAAACCTCCAATTCCAACACTGATAAATTGTGAAGATGGTGACAGAGGTCACCTGATGTCCCGATGTCCTACTGTTCATAAATAAAAGAAGGATAAAATTCCTGTCTTCGTAATGTAAAAATTAGTATTTGCTCATCCTTTATTTTTTATTGATTAATTTGTTAGATATTTACAAAAACTGTGATAAAAAATGTTTATGAAAAACAAAAATGACGAAATGTCAAAATCATTGAAATAAAAGAATCAGTGTTTATCCTACTTTATGTAGATATGTGGGAAGCAACTGGGCATAGGGAACCCTGGTACATTTTGACAAAATGTGGATAAAATTCAAATATTAGGTCTTAGGAAGATCTAACATCTTCATTCTGATTAAACAAATATCCGTTCATCAATTTTAAAAAGGTCTGTCCGGAAGATTGGCCTGAAGGTTTAGATACAAAGTTTAGGCCTAGAGTCGGGTCAGATCCCCAGTCGGCCACGGAAAACATGATGATCATATAATCAGAAAACGGCCCTTCCTGTCCTCATGCCTCAGCCAAAAATAGAAAGTAAAATGCCCGGAAGTGACAAAGGCTTGAGACAAAGGCCAGTGTCCTGGTGAGGCAAGTGACCGCAGAGGCAATGGCCTCGAAGGGCCTCGTGGCAGGCGGGTGAGTGGGGTTAAAGACGCAATCGGGGGATCAGCGAGCAAAGAGCTTTGCAAATCTAGATGTAAGCAACAACAAGGCAAGTTTCCCACAAATGCTGACATTACATCCTGCTGCAAAGGACAGAAAACCCAAAGTAACGGGGACTTACACATGACTTGCATGTTTTCTCTGAACAGCGGTCTGACGGGTGCCTCCATCCGCAGGAACCCGGGCTCCTGCCGCCTCCATGCTTACCACCCTAAAGCTGGTGCGCCCCTGTATGGGCCAACGTTCCTCAAGTCCCGCCAGGTGGCAAAGAAAGCTGGGGAACGCGCCGCCTCCCCGTCAGGACATGTCCCAGCAACGGCAAACGCCTCCCCACTTACATCGCACGGCCTGGAGTTTAGTCACACCGTCACGACGAGGCGCACGAGAAGTTGGGTGCTTTGTGCTCGGGTGAAAATCGGGGCTCTGTCACTGCAGACGAGTGCACCTGCGCAGTGAGCCTTCGGCTTCGGACAAGTCGCCACGCTCCCCAGACGTGTCTTTATTTAGATCGCACGCTGGGCCCCGGCAGAAGGTCTGTGTGACCTAGGGCAGGTCTTGGGGTCACGCGGGACTTGTTGGCCTCAGCTTCAAGGCGTGGATCGGCCGCGTGGGAAACCAGCGTGACTGCGTGCTGGAGCCAGGTAAGAGCTCCGGGCTCCGAGCTCGGACGAGCGCCCCCGGTTGGCAGAGCTCCACGTGCATTGTCCCTGGCCATGCTGGGGCTCCACCGGCAGGGGACAAGGGAGGCTCCACACTGGGTACTTCCCTGGACACCGCCCTTGGCTGATTTTAACCGGTTCTTTTGCCGTCATAAACGATCACCATGAGCACAACAGTTTTCAGTGAGTTCTGAGACTTTCCGGCAAGTTATTGAAACCGAGGCTGGTTTGGGGAATCCCCTAAACTTATCATTGGACTCAGAAGGGAGAGTGGTTTCATGTGCACTGTGCTCACTCTAACGTCACAGCATCTCAACCATTTCCTGACAATACGCAGATGAGCAAAAGGACAAGGCTGCTTGTGGCCAGAGGCTTTGCGTGCTCCAGGACTTATCTGCCTGCGCTGATAATGAAGGTACTGATATCTAAACCATCATAATTTATTCATGACATCCAACACACTGCAATAAAAGATATTCTGCCTAGAAATGGGGGTTGGGGGGCGGGGAATGCTGACAGAGGAGAGAAAACGGCCCTTTTGTCCGCCCAGGTATCCGCACACCTTTCTTCCTGCATATAGTGTGGGTTTATACCTTTCCCAAGGGCAATGACTTCAAAGTCCCATGCAGGCACATCCTCCAGCTCCAAAACCGGCTTCTTGGGTGGTACACCGAGCTCTTCATCAGGCCAGAGGGCTCCCGGAGACCCGTGGACTAAGAGAAAAGCTATCTGCTTCAAAAGGAGCACCACACCATGGTGCCGTCAGAAAAGAGGTAAAATAAAATCTCTCGTTTGGAAAAGGGGGTTGCGGGGAGCACCCAGCCGTCCTTGGCCTATAGCAGTGACCAAATCCTCGAGGAGCGGTGAGGATCCCCTTGTCAGCAATAGAGTAAACTGCTCGGTCAGCCCACCCGAACACCTCTGGCTCTGGAACAAAGCCTCTTGGCCAGTTTCCTCCCTGAGCTGCCGGCCGAGGACCACCTTTGTCCCTCAGCTTTAAAAGCCACATCGGAAGCGAGGATGAGAGCCGAACAGAAATTGGGGCGCAGGAGTTGCTGTGCGGATTGTCCCGTCACCTGCTTTGAAGGCCGGTTTGTGGTTTCTTTAACAATCTGATTAGCACCCTCACAAGCGTAGAGGGCTTCTGGAACGTTCGCTCCATTTCAGGGCCGTCAGAATTAGGAAATTAGAAAACAAAACAGACAGAATTCCCAGTTAAAACTGACTTTCAGATGAACGATGAACAATACTTCAGAATGAAAAGATTGGAGACAGCTGACCCTACAAAATCGGTTGCCGTTTATCTGAAGTTCAAATGTAACTGGGCATCTGTGTTTTATTTGGCAGCCCTACTCTATTTTCGAGACTCAGAACACAAATCCTTGCCTGGACAGTTATTTTTACTTATTTATTATTATTGTTGTTGTTGTTGTTGTTGTTGTTGTTGTTGTTGTTTTGCTTGGAGATTCAGCCTTTCGGCTGCTGGTTGCCGGGCTCCCCCGCCCCCTCCTCTCCACTTTAATGGTTGCTGCCTTCGGGCCTTACGAAGTGAAGTTTGGGAAGGTAACGGCCTCACACAGATGTTTGCCTCTTGACTGCCTGGCAAAGAAATGGAAACGTTTATAATCCTTCGTAAAACTTTGAGACATCACCGATGCCGTCCGCCTAGGCAGACCTTGCTTGGCGTAGGCACGCAGTGGGGCTATTTAATCCAGCAAGACCCTAAAACACCAGTTTATCGGTTGTATTCCACCGCAGGCTGCAGGCGGAGAGGGTTTCCTTGGCAGAGCGCTATTCCCCATTCTGTTTGCAGACTGGCCGCATTTCCCCCAAGTTCACCTCCGTCTCGGACTTTAAGAAGTGCCAGGGAGCAGCCGAACACGCCCGAGATTCTGAATGTTTCCAAGCCTTTTTTCCTAAGGCTCAGCCTTGGTCACAGGTAGTATGGCTTCTGAAGTAACACTGGGAACATGCCACCAAACGTCTCAATGCCACGTACCAACGGTGGTCACTCTCCCCGGCTGCGATACCTGAGCCCTTGCCATCCGGCTGCTAAGGCAGACCCCCAATTCGGGTTCTGTCTCAGACATTCTCTCTCTTACTGTATGGGTTAGGGTTAGAGTCAGCTGCAAGTGTCAGAAATCACAAAAATTAGTATAGTAGTCTTCTCCTGCCCCTGAAACAAATCGCCACAAACTTAGTGGCTTCAAACAACACTAACTCATGATCTTAAAGTTCCAGAGGTCAGAGTCCGAAATGAGACTTCTGGAACTAAAATCAAAGTTTGGCGAAGGACCCTTTGATTATATTGTGCCCACCAGCATCATCCCGGATAATCTTCCCATCTCCAGATCTTGAACTTAACCACACCTGTGAAGTCCCTGTGTAAGGTAACATGGTCACGGCTTTTAGAGATTAGGATGTGGACAATTTTTATTTTTTGAGGGGGTTATTACTCTGTCTACCACGACAAGGAAGAAGTTTATTTCTCTGGCAAATAAAATGTAGGCGGTCAGGGCCAGTACGGAGAGCTCAGGCTCTTTCTACCTGGCCTCCTTCCTTCCTCAGCAAATAGGAGCCTCCACCTCATGTCCAAGAGGACTCCTCGAACTGTCCCAAACACATCCAGGTTCTCACCAACAAGGCAGAGGAAGGGGAAAAGGAACGACTTGCAGTTGGTTTCCGTTAATATCCCATTGGTCAGAACGTAGCCACGTGCCACACCTAGCTGCAAGGGTGACTGTAAAAGGGAGGGATTATTCTGGGCAGCCACATGCCTAGCTTAACTGTTGGGGTTTCTATGACTGCAGAGGGAGGGGAGGATACCGACTGGGGGACATTCGGAATCCTCTCCACAGGTCCTGACCAGATCACTAAGATTACACACACATTTTCACAGAACGAGTTTAATTCACATGCAAGTGCCCTCAACTCTAGAAGACAGCCGGGTTTTACTTACGTGCGACTAGTCTCATGCAGATCTTCAGAGTGATACAACGAGCATCCTCTGGCGCCCAGATCAATGTTCCCATCGAAAAACAAAACGAAAACAAAAAAAACAGGGACATTCACAAAGATAAGACAAGAAGAACATGAAATGGAAGTTTGATGGTTCCGGAAATAAGCAGAGCACCTTTTCCTGCAGAAGTTCAGCGTGGGCTGAGCGATCTGATTACCAGCGAACCAGAACTGTGAGCTCTTACTGATGGGGGAGGGGGCGGTGGCAGCTGCAGGAGGCGCATCTCAGAGTGGAGGTGAGTTTCATGAAGGACACATGGCCACACCTGACGGGAATGGGGGTTTGGGTGAGACGTGGGATCCCTCTCACTCAGCTCACGCCTCTTCAATAATCAAGTCCCATTGGGATGAGCTCTCAAAATGCTCCCTGTTGACCCATGTTTTTCCATCCTATGTTATTTCCGTGACTGGCGTCTGGTTACTATCGTCTCTCGCTAAGATTACTACAAACATCTCCTAACTGAGGTGTTTAGTGACATGTTACTCTGTGACATATCCTGCACCTGGCAGCCAGAGGGGCTGTTCCCAAATGCAAAGCTGGTCGCCTCAGATTGTGGGTTGAACACGTTCCTCCCAAAAAGACAGGTCGGAGCCCTGGCCCCCAGCCCTTCAGAACATGGGCTGATTCGGAGAAACAGTCTTTACAGAGGTGATCAAGGTAGAATGAGGTCACACTATACTGGTATTACTTGTCCAACCACCTCTCGTCCTTGCTAGGCTGTGAGCTAAGTCAAGGGAAGACCATATCTGTTTTGTTCCCAGTGAGTCCTCAGGATTTAGCATAATTTATAATTGGCGTCCAGCAAATAGATGTGAAAAAAACTGATCAAATGAAGAACATGTTTTCCTTTAAAAAACTTTTTTCATTTATAGTTGACATTTAATATTATATAGTTTCATGAGTAATATGTTTCCCTGTAAATTATGTAAGTATCTCTGTTTCCATTTTTGTCCCCAACTTTTAGTGTTTTCAAACTTTCCAACATAGTGAGCTGAAAAAATTATACAGTGAAGACACATCTACCACCTAGATTCTAGAAGTTACACTTCGCTATATTTGCTTTATCGCATATGTATTCATCTAGCAATCTCTCTTATTTGATTTTCAGTTTTGAATCATAGATGCCCTCAAGGAACCTGGCAAACACGTTTGTTCAGTTTAGCAGATATTCTTAGGACAGCAGGCTGTGACTATGCCTGAAAGTCAGGTCCTTGGCCCTTTATGCTCACACGATGATTGTGCATATTTTAAAGCTGGAACCGTGTAGAGTTATCCAGCATTCCCTTTATTCCAGATCCTTACCTATGTTCTGTGCAGGTACATATTTAGCAGAGGTTATCTAATATAACATCTTGCCCTCGGTTTAGGATTAAATAAAGAAACAGCCCAAACAAACCAAGAAGAACTCCATGATGGTGGAGAAAATTAAACGAACGGGGCCATAACTGAAATGGAGCAAGGACAGCTTATCTGGAGGAGAGCCCGAGGCGGGCAGCCACTGTCCTGCTCGGTCAGGGTCAGAGAGGGTGAAGCAAGAGTGGAACTTCCCTACAGGACTGCGGTGGCACCTGCCATCTCCTTGCCACCCAGGGCCTCTTGGAATTCCAGGAAAACCCCGTAGTCTCTGAAGGACACAGAAGCCCAGGCTCACGAGCTGTTGCACGTGATGGAAAAAAGAGGTTTGGTGCCGTCGAACCAGACACAGCTCAGGCAGCCGGCCAAGAGCCGGTCGACAGGGAGTGGGCCACTCTGTGCCCATGTCCTCGCTCCTTGCTGCAGGCCCAGCGGACGCTCCTGCAGCTGGTACGGGATGTGGAGCAGGGACGTGGCCTCTGTCATGTTAAACCTCGACTAGTCTAACCCCGGCATGCTCTTAGGCATGCATGAGCAATGGCAGGAAATCAAGGGAAGTTCAATGATTTTCACCCTGATGATGTCGTTCACGAAGGCTGTTCTCCTATTCGTTTCAGAGTTATTAACTTGACTCCGTGGTACGCATTTTTGGGGCTTGTTTTGCGTAAGTTCTGGCTACATTTATTGCAAAAATTTCCTCTTCGTGGATTTACACTTTAGAATTTTGAAGAACTCCAGTACACCAACTCTCAGGGCACAATGGTCTGTTGTGGACACACTGCAGAAAGTTTATAGTCGGCCCATGGCATCTCTCACAGCAGGTAACACAGCCAACACGAACCGGTAAGAGAGGCGCCTGAAACAAATGTTAACTTTAAACACGTCGAATTAGAGAAAGGCTCTGAGAATGAAACTAACGTAAGAGGTAAACTACATGGTTTCAGGAAGTTTTCTTTTCCTTTTTGCCTTCTTAATACTGAGTTAATGATGCAGTAGTCATCGACTTGGGTATGTGAGAGAGAGTTTAAATGTCTCCCCTGTAAATGGTAAGGATTTTCGGTAAGGAAGAACATGCAGAAATGAGTAAATTGAGTAAATTGATCTTGCATATAACTTAGAACAACTCTGTCCCGGACTTCAGTTCCGAAGGCCAAGATTGCTTAAGGTCATTTAAATCGGTTCCTGGTTCTTACAGTTGAAAGAATCCCAACTCTGCCCTTATCGGTTCTTTTTCGCTCTTTTTAAAAAAATTAATGATAAATATTTTTTAAGCAATAATAAATACTTTAAATGCAATGGTATTTTTGAAACAATGTATATTTGTGAGAAGAGTGAAAAAGAACAAAAGGTACCCAGAGTCCTAATCACTCCAGTACAAACACTGTCAATATTTCGAGGAGCCCTTTCTCTGCTGGGCTCTGTGTGTGTGTGTGTGTGTGTGTGTGTGTGTGTGTCTGTGTGTAATTGAGGGGCATGCTGCATATGTTCTGTTTCTTTTGAGTGCCTGTTTTTCACAGCTGTAATCGTGTTATAAAATTCTGTATTTTTTAACTTTTATTTTAACACAACCATTTTCTCCTCATGGAAGTTAAACATGACTTGGTTATCCACACTGCATCACAAATCATCTCAAAACTTAGCGGCTTAAAACAATAGTCATTTTATTATTTCTCATAGTTCTGTGGGTCGAATGAGGCTCGGCTGAGTGGTTCTTCTGCTGGTCTTGCTTTGTGTCATTCATGTGGCTGCAGTCAGATGGCAGCAGGTGTGGGACTTCTGAGATGGCTTCATACGCTGGGACCTTGGAGGGGGTGCTAGGAAAGCTGGTCTTAGTGCTCGGCAGCTCTTCGTAGTCGCCCAACACGGTCTCTCCACCAGGGTCTGGGGGCTCCTTACGTGGTCCTCAGAGCTCCCACAATGCAAAAGCAGAAGTCGCCATTCCCTTTTAAAGCTCGGGCCTGGAATGCCTACCTCCTGCTGTTGGTTAAAGCGAGTCACATGTGCTAACATCTGTGTGACGTGGCCCAGGCCCCTTCTTCCCCGCTTGCTCATTTCTCATTGGGACTTTTCCTGGCTATTCTTGCTTATTTATTATTCCAGATAAACTTCATAATCAATCTGCCTGGATCCAGGAATAAAGAGAAGATGGTATTTTTGTTGGCATTGCTTTAAATTTATAAGTTAATTAGGGACAAATGAATGTTTTAATGATGTTGAACCTTCCTATCCAGGCATATGGTATGCTTTTTCCTGTGTTGAAATCTACTGTTATATCTTTTGCAAGACATTAATAATTTTTCTTTTTTGTCCTTTTTTTTTACATTTCCCACTGTCTATGCCCAACTTGTTTTATTGTTTCTTGACCTCTTTAATCCAACTAAGTGTTTTGGGGGGAGGAGGTGGAAGACTTAAGGTATGATAGCAAAATCTAAATGAATTTTTCTTCTAAATATCAAGCCGTTTAGTCTAATTTAATTTATTGACTAATCCTCTGTTCTCTACTGATTTATGGTAACTCATATCATTTACTAAAATTTTATATACTAATATATTGGGATCTTTTCTGAGCTATCTTGTCTAATTGGCCTTATGCCAGAATGATGCTATATTAACTCTTATTGCTTTACTATGTTTTATACTCAGTAGGGCCCTTTTCTGTACAATTACTATTTTTAAAAGGTAAATCTCTTAAACACTGTATTACTTTTTCAGAAGAATTTTAACCTAATGATTTCATTATATTGAGAGATTAAGTCTAAGAATTAATTTTATAAGACCAGATAGTTGAAAGTATTTAGATTTCCTATTTTAAAATAGTGTACATCTATTTACTTTTCATATTTCATATTTCTTAATTCAGTCTTATTGCTTTATTCACGTGACTCAAACATATATTACAATCAAATTACTCCAAGTATTTTATATTTTTATTGCTATTGAGAATACAATCCTTACTTTCATTTTATTTTCTAACTGGTTATTGCTGTTAAATAAAAATGCCTATTGATTTTTGTATATGTAGCTGTTTTAAAATTTACAGGCACAACACATAAATGGCCAAAGAAGTAACAGTCTTCATTTCTCTATAAATTAGCCCAGTTTAGCTCTCCAGCAACCATTTGTGCTTAGGATGGAGGGAAAAAATCAATCTTTCTATTAAGTTGCAACTCAATTGAAAGTGTTTTACATTCCCTTTCACATCCTCATTCTCCTTCTCGCCTCCTCTCTGAACTATTCTGCCTGGGATGGGAGAGGTGGACGGTTCAAAATGCCCTGTACCTCGGCCGAGGTCCCAGCGGGAGTAACGTGCCGTTTCATGCCTGCGGCCCCACAGCCTGTGACACCACGCCGGGGGGATGTAGCTCTCTCCACGGCTGCCTCAGTCCAACTCCTTCCTGCTGGATCCTCTCACCCTCTGCTCCTTCATTTTCACTTGGTCTGAGTTTTCTATCATTTTTTGTGGCCCTGTCCAGCTCCATCCCCAAGCGGAAGGCTGACTCCAGAGGACAGGCAGTCAGACCCCAGCCCAGGATCTGTGTGGCTCTATTCTCTTGTCATAGCCCTTTCTCCAAACCAGATCTCATATCTTTGGGAGAATGCTCTTTATCACACAGTTTGTGATTCAGGGTATAAATTTGATGAAAGGGGAGTTGGGGGGATCACCTACTAGGAATTACAAGGCATAAAAATTCTTTAGATAATATTTCAAGAAATATTATCCTACTGCATGTATTTATCTTATCTCCTCCTATTACAGAATGCAAACATTCATGCACACAAAGCAGAGACGTACTATAATAAAGGTCCATGTCCTTGTCGCCCAGCTTCAGTAAATATCAACATCTGTCTTGCCTATCACCCTGTGCCAACCACAACTCTTCCCTTCTTCTTCCTTCTCCTCCGCCTCCTGGAGTTATTTTAAAACAAATCTCAGATAGTGTATCATTTAGCTCTGGCCAAAATTTCAAACTCTTTTGCAAATAACTTTTCAGAGGAGTCTCCCTTTGGTTGGATCCCATTAGTTTTAGTATGAAGCATTCATGCTTTGTTAGTTTGAGTCAGTTACTGCATTTTTATTTGTTCCTTGACCTAACGTATTTGGGAAAGTATGTCTTAATTTCCAAGTAGTTAAAATTTTAGTGGTTAAAGTGTCTGAACGGTATTTAGTTAATTGAATATAAGATTTTCATTGTGGCCTAGTGTGCAATTAATGCTTATAAATGCATCGGGGACATTTGAAAAGGTGAATTCCCTGTGGTTCCATCTTATTTGTTAATTGTACCTCTTTACTATTTTGTTAAAATTGTATATATCCTTATTTTTCAATCCAATCAATCTCTGATAGACCATGTTGAAATCTTCTGCTAACTGTATCTCTCCATTATTTTTATATGTGCAAACATTTTTGTTATACACATATATTGCTGCTATATAGTACAGGTTGAATTTAAGGCCACCACCCAATTCATATGCTGAAGTTCCAAACCCTAATACCTCAGAATGTGACCGTATTTGGAAATAGGGTCTTTCCAGAGGTAATAAATCTAAAATGAGGTCATTAGCGCGGGCCGTAATAAATGAGTTGTGTCTTTACAAAAACGGAAAACGTGGAGGCAGACACGTATACGGGGAGAAGGCCATGTGAAGATGAAGATGCATTAAAAGAAGACAATGCGAAGAGACACGGAGACGGTCATCGGCAAGGCGAGAAGAGAGGCCCTGGACATCTTCCTCACGGCCCTCAGAAAAAAGGGACCCTGCCGATGCCTTGTTTGCTAACTTCATTCTCCACGACTGTGAGAGAACGCGTCCCTTCAGTGTGTGGTACTTTGTCACAGCACCCCTGGGATGCTAATACACTATACCATCCTGTCAGGCTTCATGTAAGCAATTGGTAAAATGACCCTGTTCCTTTCTTTAAAACCACCTTTATCTGTAGCACTGAACCCCTGCCTGAGTTTCGCATTTGGTCGGCAGTCCTTTGCCCGGTTGTGTCATTAGATCCTGTGACCGCCTTGCTATAGGCCCAGGTAGGTGTTTGTCATATATACACCTGTAGTATGGTGGCTGACTGCTGACATGTGGCCTCTGGGATCAAAACGGTGGCTGCTATTCAGTTTCTACGTGGCCTTGGGAGAGTACGTTGGTCTTTCCGTGCCTCAGTCTTTTCCCTTTGACAGGTAATGGAGTAGTAATTCTACTCGTAAGATTGTTATGAGAATGAAGTGAACTAAATTTGAAGTGCGTAGAACAGCACCGGGCCCACAGTGAGTGCTTGATAAATATGTGAGCTGTTAGGAAGCCTGTTGCCTTCCCGTCGTGGAGGTGTTATGAGATCACCTTACAGATAAGGGAAACTGAGGCTCAGAGAACTCAAGTCGGGGAGCTAGTCTGACAGGACTGTTGCAGGGTTGGGCTGCCAGGAAGCAGGCTCTGAGGTGGAGATGCTTGAGCAGGAAGTATATTGGGGGTGCTCTGCAGAACAGTAAGTGGGCAGGGGTCAGGGAGAAGGAAGCGGGATTAGGTTGGGCAGAGGGAAATTGGAACTGTGATGCAATCGGAACAAAGGCTCCCCATCCAGGAGTGGTTTGAAATTCGTCCACAAATTTTTTGATGCTCCCTTCCAAATCCCGCTTCCCTCAAGTGTGGGCCAGATCGTGGCTCTGATGAACAGAAGAAAAGTTAATGTGAGAAGTCAGAGCCTAGGTCACACGGGCACTGCGGCTCCCTGCCTGCTCTCCCTCTGGGACTGTCTGGTCTGGGAGAAGTTAGCTGTTAGTTGTGAGGACTCCTGAGCAGTCTGTGCAAAGTCCCACAAGGTCAGGAACTGAGGGAACCATGTTGAAATGGGTTCTCCAGCCCCAGTCAAGCCTTTAATAGATGACTGTGGCCCTAACATCCTGACTGTAACCACCTGAAGCCTTGAGCCAGAACCACCCAGTGAAGCTGCTGCTAAGTTCCCAACCCACAGACACCGAGAGAGTAAGTTTCTTGTTTCTGACTACTGACTCTTGGGCTAATTTGTTATGCACAATAGATAATACAGGGAGCTTTGGAGCTGGAATTGTTCTTCAGAGTTGTCCCAAACAGGGCCGAGGGGGAGAGGTCTCTGTATCCTAAGTTGATTAATCATTAGTTGTGGGCTTCCTCCTCCAGAAGGGACTATGACTTTGGGGAAAGCAGTTTTCTTTAGCTGAGGGTGAGTTTTTGAAGCGTGACTTAGCTGAGCACTCCAGAGACCAAGGAACACATCCTTTAGTCCTGAAATAAAGGTCTGGATAGAGCAACATAGCACCTACTAAAAGATGTTTAGTGGGATGTCTCCTTTGTCCCAGAATGGGCACTAGGCTCATGGCTGAAAGCAACAGGCAGAGTGTTCCATCTTCTAATGAAAAATGCCTATAACTTTCTAGAGGGCTTAATAAAATATGTCTAGCGCTGCTTCCACCAAATACTTCCCCAACCTCTCCTTTTCGGTCTACACTGGAAGGCAGGGAAAGGAATGAAAGAACTGCTGGAGAGGGAGAGGCTGGTGATCCAATCCCTACTTGCAAATCAGTCTAGCCAGCATTCTTGCTGATTTATTCCTGTATTTCAGGAGGACACAAGAAGATTGAAGGAAGATGGCGGAGTGGAGAAGAGATGCCACGAGGCAGCCTCCCATCTAACCCTTTTGTGGGGCAACGATGTATATTTCTGAGTCAGGTGGGTTCTGTGGTTGTGACCTGCCCTGCTGGACCCTCACGCAGGAGACTGGGTGTCCTGCTGCATGCTGGCAGCGGGCAGATGGAAAAGACCAAGCTGGAGCTAGACCGCCCATGAAAATGTACAGAGAAAAGAAGGATCGCCAGGCTTTCTTGGGCCCTATGAAAGGAATTTCAAACAAGGGCCAGTTATCCCGAGAACTCCAGCAGTAGCCAGTTAGGAGGCTTGCCTCAAGAAAAAGGCGGCCTTGAAGAGAACATTAAGTGTCTGAGAGCCCAAACCATGACTTGCACGTCCCACCTGAAGGTCCCACTCAAGCCATTAGAGTGACACCTTGACATGGTCTGATTTTAGCAACCGAAATTGACCAGAAAGTTACGATATCACCTAAGGTGTGTTTAGGGATGGAAGAGATCAAAAAGAGCAGTGATTGCAGAAAAATGGACTGTTTTATTTTTGGAAGACATCACACCAAGATGGCTCAGCAAACCGATTACAATAATTGCTGGAACTGCACCAGCATTCCATAAAGATTGTGTACAGCCTACAAAGATGAGTAAAATACGGCATGCCTATCCTCGAGGAACAAGAAATATTGTTTTAAATAAGTATAAAGCAGGTTTGCTGAAGCAAACAAGTCTAGAATGTGAATCCTTGCAATGTGTTTCTTTTCCTCTTTCCCTGCACTGTCTACTGAGACTACTGAGACTATTTTACGGGGTGGAAAAGATGGGTGAGTCTAGGGTAGAGGGATCCACTTCCTGAATTGTAAGTAGACTGGGATTCTTAAGTCCCTAATGAATTGTTTTAGAATTGCTGAGTTCGAGTTGCCAGGAAGATTTCCAAGACAGAGACGGAAGTCCTAAGGGCACAGAGGAGCTGAAAACTGAGCACCGAATATTGGGAAATACCACACGTATCAACCTTCAAAAGTAATCACACCATCACTGCCGTCCTATAAAATACCTTATATTCTCAAGAGAGAAGCACTCGTGATACTAACTCACGAAATCGTTTTATGGAAAATTTCTAACACAATCCTAAAAGCAATGCAGGTTAAAAAAACAATACTGGAATCAAGGAAGTTAAAGAAAACAAAAGTACTTCTTCACTGCATTGTCAGTTACCAAAATAAAAAAATTAACCCTCTCTGCCTATTGGAGAAGTCCTTGCTTAAAACATTTCCACGGGATTTCATTTCAATAAACGTAGCACGTTGCCTAAACTGCAATGCTGCCTGCAGCCTCCTGCTCTCCCGCCCAACCTGCGTCTAGTTGTCAGCTCTCGCTGGGAATAAAAAGGAGACCAGGCAGGTCCGTTTTGGCTCTGAGGTTTTCATTTATTTCCACGAACTGCCGAGCCCCAAAGCCTGCGGGCCGCGCCTTCCCACTCTGCGCACGAAAATGAATATTCAACACCCTGTCCCAAGGCGCGCGCCGACCGAGGACCCACAAGCCCCCGCGCGCGGCGACCCGGCAACGCGGCTCGGCTCGGGGCGAGGTCACCGCGCAGCCGGACGCCCCGGCCCCGGGCCCGGCGGCGGGCGGGGCAGCCGAGCTCGCCGCCGATCGGCGCTTCGCAGGCCGGGAGTGCGGGGTGGACACCGGGGCGCTGGGCCTCAGGACCCCGGGGAGAAAGTGGGGGCGGAGCAGAGAGGACAAGAGGGCGACGGGGAGAGGCCGCAGTCGCCAGTCACCACTGCCTCAGAGGCAACAGCGTAGCGCCTCCGCGCCGCACAGCCTGTCGGGAGCCGCGGCTTCTGCCCGCGACGCGTCTCGGGCGCCGCCCCCCGCCGCGGCGCACGCCGGGAGACCCGAGTCGCCCCTCCCGCTGGCCAACGGGCGGGAAGGAGGGCATTTCCGGCGTTTTGATTGTCTGTACGGAAGGGGTGGGGCTACCTGATCTCGGCCCTCTCGATCGGCGGGGGCAGGACAAGTGACAGTCCCTCGGCCCGCGCTAAGCTCCGCCCCTGCGCCGGAAAGAGGCAGGCGGGAGGTCACGTGGCGCCAGGGGCGGTGGAGGAGAAAGGGGCGGGGTCTCCTCGGGTCACGTGCCGCAGGAAGTGGCGCTTGCTGCGGAGTTTTCGAGATGGGGACCTCCTTGGACATTAAGATTAAAAGAGCGAATAAGGTTTATCACGCCGGGGTAAGTGGGGTGGGCGAGCCTGCAGGTTTTGTCGGTTCCAGGACCCCACTCACTCTGGGTGTCTCTGGGCGTCTCCCCTAGGTGCGTCGTCCACGCGGACGGCTGCCCTACCGAGACGCCTCCGACGGAGTCGCCCTGTGTTCGGGGTCTTGAGGCTTACGGTCCGTAACCGGGACTGCAGCCCCATCTGCCTGAACGATCGGGTCCCGGGCTTGAGCTGTGACAGTGAGCACCGAGGGCGGAGGAGCTCCCTGAGCAAACGACCCGTTCTCTCGATCCTAAGGTGACTGCAAAGATCTAACAAACGAAAAGCAGAATTCACCTTGAAAGCAGAAAGATGGATCTCAGGTTTTATCCTTTGAGTAACACACAGAAGGAATGGCTGTTAAATCGCAGGCCTTCCAAAAAAAAAAAATCTTAACTATACCGTGAACGAGTTTTGTACCGCTGGCTACTTAACCTCCGCGGGCCTTAGTTCCCTTATTTGCAAAGTGAATCTTACTCTATCAGAATCAGTCACCCTGGGGAATTTAAAAATACGATTGTCCGGGTCTCATCCACAGAGAACTGATTTTACTGTACAGCCGGGGTTGAAATCACAGTTTGCTCTCATACTCTGGAATAAAGTTGAGAGTAGTGGTTAGTCACATGAATGCAGCTTGGTTTCAAAAGAGGTAGACTACCAGGCAGAGATCATGAATGGATGCTAAAAACTGTGGGTGCAAAGTAATTGGGGAAACCTGATGTTTACACAGACTCAAATAGTCACCTTAATTGCGAAGAGAAGAGGCTATCTTTAAAATAGAGGAATCTGTGTCTACGGCCATGCCATCCTGAACACAGCCATCTGATCTCGGAAGCTAAGCAGAGTTGAGCCTGGTTAGTACTTGGATGGGAGACCATATAGGAAGACTGGGTGCTGTAGGCGTAAAAAAAAATAATAAAATGGAGGAATCTGGTAGTCCCCACCCTAAGCAAGACCAACGGTGAAGATCACCTTCCCATCACCACTAATGAGATTGACATGTCCTGGTATGATAAGAGAGGATTCTGGCATGGTACATTGAGAAGGATGTAACTCAACCTGTGCAGTTCATCTGCCAAAAATGTTTACCCTAAATCAGTTCATAAGGAAACAATCAGGCATGTCCAAAATTAGGGCCATTCTGTGAAATAATTGGACTGGCTTAAATGTCAATGTCATGAAAACAGGAATTTTTCTAGATTAAAAGAGAGTAAAGGGGGATGATAAATATAATGGATAATTTTTGATAAATTAGAATATGGACTATTATATAATAGTTTTGTATTGGTGTTAAATTTCCCAAATGTGATATTTGAGTTATCTAGAAGAATATTGACGTATTTAAGAGTTAGGTATCACAGTTATTAAATTTTAAATGGTCCAGACATAAATCGTGTGTACACACGCATGCACTTCCACATGTGAGAAAAAAGAAAGCAAATGTGGCAAAATATTACTCATTGGTGACTAATTGAAAGCTATATGGGTTTATTTTGTATTTTAAGTAACATTTTTATTGAGATCGAATTCACATACTATAATATTCACCCTTTTAAAGTGTAGAATTCAGCAGTTTTACTATATTCACAGAGTTGTGGAATCATCACTATCTAATTTGAGAGCATTTTTATCACCCTAAAAGAAACCCTGTACCCATTAGCAGGCACTACTCGTCAGACTCCCCACCTCTTAACCCTTGGCAATCACAATCTACTTTCTATCCATGGGTTTGCCTATTCCGGACATTCCATATAAATGAAATCATACAATATGTGGCATTTGTGTCCAGCTTCTTTCACTTAGCATAATTGTTTCTAGTGTCCATACATGTTGTAGCAAGAATCAGTTCCTCATTCCTTTTTATGGCTGAATAATATTCCATTGTAAGGATAGACCACAGCTTATCTATTCATCTGTTGACATTTGGGTTGTTTCCACTTTTTGGTTATTGGGACTAATGCTGCTGTGAACATTTTAGGATGACCATATGTTTTCATTTCTCTTGGATAGATGCCAAGCAGTGGAATTGCCTGGTGACATGGTAATTTCATTTTTAACTTTTTGGAGACCCAGTTTTCCAAATCAGCTGTAACACTTTACACTCCACCGCAGTATACGATGCTTCCAGTTTCTCCTCTACTTTGTATTCTCATGGTTTTTCTGTAGCTTGGAAATCTAAAATAAGAATTGGGGGAGGCAGTGACAGAGGACTGTATACATTTCGCTTTAATACTTACTTCATTAAAGTTAGCACATTCCGTTCAGAGATGTTCCTCCAGTTGAGATGCTGAGATGTTTTCTGTGGTTTAAAATGTGGTGCAAATAATGAAAAGTACATTTAGGAAAAATGCAAGAAACAGAGTCATAAAGTTGACTCAGCCAGGAGTTTGACACGGCTCGGACCAGCGCCTGCGGGTGGCACGACTGGAGTTGGTGTCCTGTGCCCATCTCGTGCACGGTGTTTTGGTGGCATCATCAGGACCAGTTGTTGGCTTTTGGAAGTGTTTCTCAGTCTTCAGTCACTTGTACACTTCATGCATTTTAATAACGCTAATGCAGTTATTATACTAAAAGTATTTTAAAAGGAGACCTTATATGGTGACTTATGGTGATGATAAAAGAAAAACCGATATAAATAGGTGGTTGCTATATATTTTTAAGAAAGCCAAAAAAAGTTATTAAACAGATTAATCAGTTGACAGAAATATACACATGAACATATGTGTCTGTGTCTCATGTTAGACTCCATGATCTGTGATTCAGGATAGGTGGAGTACATGGTCAACTGTCACAGCTGCTTCCGTAGCTACAGGTGGCAGGACCTTTGCTGTCTAGTCATTTCCTAAGGTCTCCATGCCTTTGGACAGTGCATGTTTCATGCACCATGATTGGCGAGGGGTGGCCTCTCCCACTCTCCCTTCTTGTAGCTGGAACTAATAACATACAAATTTTCAGTTTTCTCTGTACATCTCAACAGCACTGGTAAAGATGCAGTAACCAAGGATTTGACTCATCAGTGGCAAGCACAGTACCTGTAATGCTCGTGGTTTGTTTGAGGTGGCTGCCCCCTGTGTTAGCCTGATCCTTAGGTGATATGTGTCATTCAAGTGAGGCGTGTTTGTCCGTGTAATCACGTAAAGCAGTCGTACGTTCTGTCGGAGGTACTCGGCAGACACTGGTGTGGGGTTTTGTCAGCCAGGCAGCAGCACTCCCATTTTACTAATGAGGAAACTGAGGCCTAGCCAGGTTGAGGAACTTGCCCAAGATCATCCAGCTAACGACAGACCCTGGATTTCAACGCAGGTCAGTCAGATTTCAAAGTGTGTCCATCATTATAACCCTTCCCTATTACACTGGCCATTTTTATGCAAAATGGAGGAATTTTTAAAGTAGAAATAGTTGTACTTTCCTAAAAGTGATGTAAATAGCTGTACTATTTCAATCTAAAAACTGCTGTGACTTCTCCGAAAATGTGCTGATTTTGTTACTGTGCTTTTCAGTCATAGTTGTAGAAGCATTTGAAAATGACTGATTCTGTGGACACGAGACAGCCTAAGTTATGCTTGGGTTTAATATTGACATTGGGTTTTTTCCTAGAAAAGAACACTCATTGAAAAATGATTTTTTTTTTTTTAAATCACAGTTGAATCATTAAAAAAATGGAGATGTAATGCACGCCAGGTTAACAACTAAGCTTTTACAGAAGGCTGGAGTTGAAAAGTCAGGTCCTCCTTCCTCTTGCCAACCCTCTTTTCTGTCCCGGGAGGTACCCACTGAACTTTGTGTCCTATTCCCAACATTTCCTCTGAATATTGGGTGTACACGTGCAAAAGCTCGTTCTTTTTGCTTAACAGTAAATCTTTCTTTGTCTTGGATTCTTTTCCTTATCACATCTTCATCAGTCTCATTCTTAGATTGTTTTTTAACCAAAACAAATTAATTCCGCCAATGTCTCTTGATCTCATGAGGCCCAATAGAGAGATAGGTAGGTAAATATGGAAAACGAAAGGTGATCAACTGTGTATGGCATATGAAGGGCACAAAGCTGGGCATTGTCATCACAGAGGAGGGGGCTCTTCGGGAGCTTTGTCGAGGTGCCGATGCTCGAACTGGTTTGGAATGTAAGTTTTCTCTGTACATCTCAACAGCACTGGTATTGGTAAAGATTTAGTCACTAAAGATTTGGCTCGTTGGTGGCACGCACAGTACCTGTCATTCTTGTGTAACACAGTACTTGAGGGCCCCTCCCACTGAGGCCGGAAACTTATGTTTTCAAAGCCGCATAGATGGTATGAGATGATCAAGCATGCGATAGAAAGTCCCTGATTCCGTATTTCCAGCAAAAGTGATGATTTCCCAAAAGAGGACTTAACTAATACTGTTCTATAGTAACGTAAACTAGCAGAGCCCTTTGCAAGTCGCAGGGCTTTAATCCTCACAGATGCTGAAGCGGTGGCATTTCCCCTCACTGTACCGGTGAGAAGCTTGAGGCGCAGAGAATTCAGTGATATTCCAAGGCACTGATGAGAGCGAATATTCGAAATTGCCTTTTTCTTCCCAAGATCAGGATGGAGGTGGTACCCACTCAAAGGGTGGGTTGTGTTTTAAGACACTTGTTATAAAGTACAAATTGCCAGTTATAAAAATAGTCCTGGGAATGTGAGGTGCAGCACAGGGAATATAGCCAATAATCCTGTAATTACTACGTATGGTATCAGGTGGGCACTAGGCTTAGCAGGGTGATCACTTCGTAAGGTATATAAATGTCTAATCACCATGTTGTACAGATGAAACTAATGTAACAGTGTATGTCAACTGTAACTTAAAAAAAAAAACATTTATTACAGGTTCTGACCCATAGTAGGGCCTCAAATGGCGGTGGTCGTGGTACTGTTAGGCTTTTCCATGTCTTTTTATACTCGGAATTGCTCTGTCCACCCCAGTGTTGATCAGGTGGTTCGTGGCCCTGCAGATGGCATGCATGATGAGTGCCTGTCCGGTGCTCCGCGGTGGCCTTGAAGGAAGAAGGGCCAGCGGTGACAGCGTTTTGAGCACTGTAAGCTGAGTGTGGTTTTGGTATTGCCGTGTACGTCTTTGCTTGGTGGAGGAGATCTGTTCTTCATCAAAAAGTTGGACTCAAATGCATTGTAAATTGTTATATTTTCAGTGCACTGGAGGAACTTATTGGTTAAAAGAGCCCTGCAGTAAATCGTTTTGTAATGTAAATATAATTCATTTGTGTTTACAAATTCAGAGTGTTTTACATCCTTTAATCCTGGCACAGGTACTCCTGGAAATGACACTGTTAAATATTATGGTTGTGAAAAAACATAAATAAGAGATTCCCTCCCCAGCATAGTCAGGTTTCAGTGATAAGGGATTTATGCACTGTCGCCACAAGAACCGCTAGATTTGCATTTGTCTTATTTGGCTTGCATTCATTTCCTGTTAAAAATATTAAAAAGGAAAAAGCCTGTACATAACGGTTCATTGTTGTGAAGAGGAATTGCAGAGCTAGAATAGTATGGAGAAAAGCCTAACCGTTCTACTTCGTACCACTGGATTCTCCATACACGAATGGTCAGTTGCAGTGAATGCTGTGGCGAGTACTTAGGGTGTAAAAATGTGGACCTTTGAACTAGGAGGGATCTCGTTTTGTGGCACGTATGAACCTTTTAGGAAAACAGTCATCTAAACTCTAAGTGGGCCTCTCTTCTCACTAATAATCTAATTCTCCTGAAAAGGCTTGTCTCCTAAATTATACCCTAACCCCTATGTTAACATATGAGAAGTATTTTCAGAATTATCCAACTGGAAAACTGGGATGCAGTAGAATTGTCCGTGTAGTTCTCCATTTGCCGTTGGGCGTAGCAGGTTTTGTGCTGGCCGGGGCGATGGTAAAGCCTGCCTGTGGGTCCCTCGATTTCTGGACTCTGCAGCAGCTGGACAAGTCTCAGTGTGTCACGGGCATCCTTGACCTTGGCAGGCCTCTCAGACTTTGGCAGGGTGGTTGGCCTTTCCTGCCTTCCTCTCGATGCCGAGTCCTCAGTCCAGACCTCCTGCCGTCACGTCATCCTGGGTCAGCCAGCCGTGCGTCCCTGGGGGCTGACACCTGCAGTCTTCGCCTCCCAGGTCCCGCGGCGCTCGTCCCCCAGTGCAGAACGCCCAGCCGTGCTGCGCACAGGCGGGGGCTCCCCGCACAGGCCGGCCTTGTGCAGACGGCCCCTCGTTGCCCCCTCATCGACTCCTTTCCAGCCCCCCACCCCCGTGAGCACACTCAGGCCGAACTGTCTCAGAAGAACATTAACAAACCGACCACTGACAATATTATGCGAACGAGAAAAGCACGGTGTTCCAAAGCTCAGAAACAAACTTGGCCCTGTTGGCTGGGGAGTTCAGGGAGCTCGGTTAACGCGGCGGCTCGCTTCAGGCCCGTCGTGGTCCCTGCGGGTGCCCGGCTCACGGTCCCTCCTTGTCTTATTGTCTGTGTAGGCGTGCTTCGGCTACCGTGCTGCCCTTCATTGCGCTTTGCAGACACTGCATTTTTTTTTTTTTTTAAACAAATTAAAGCTTTGTGGCAGTTCTGCGTTGGGGAAGTCACTCGGCACTTTCTCCAACTGCATTTGCTCGCTTCAAGTCTCTGCCACATTTTGGTAATTCGTGCAATATCTCAGGCTTTTTCTTTATTATATTTGTCATGCTAATACGTGATCAGGGAACTTTGATGTTACTGTGTAATTGTTTTGGGGGCACCACAGACTGTGACCATATGAGACAGAGACCTTAGTGGGTCAACGTCGTGTGTGCTCCGACTGCACCAACTGGCCGTCCACCCATCTCTCTCCCTGTCCTCAGGCCTCCCGATTCCTCAAGATATGACAATATTAA